>NC_091994.1:115020500-115715010 GCF_044704955.1 Pristiophorus japonicus | reverse complement strand
ACTGTCAATTACAGACCATTGCTGTTCATTACTGCCCATTACTGTCCATTACCATCCATTACTGACCATTGCCATCCATTACTGACCATTGTCGTCCATTACTGATCATTACTGACCATTGCCATCCATTACTGACCATTATTGTCAATTACTGACCATTACATTCCATTACTGACCATTTCTGACCATTGCTGACCATTACTGTCCATTGCTGATCATTGCTGACCATTACTGTCCATTGCTGACCATTACTATCCATTACTGACCATTGCCATCCTTTACCATCCATTACTGACCATTGCTGTCCATTACTGTCCATTACTGACCATTGCTGACCATTGCTGACCATTGCTGTCCATTACTGTCCATTGCCATCTATTAATGACCATTACTGACCATTGCTGTCCATTACTGACCATTACTGACCATTGCTGACCATTGCCATCCATTACTGTCCATTACTGACCAACGCTGTCCATTACTGACCATTACTGTCAATTACTGACCATTACTGACCATTGCTGTACACCTGGACATCCTGACAATTTAGTCATTATTAATAATTTCCAACCTACACTGTCAAGATCAAGGGCTTAGTCCCTGGAACATTCTGATATGTATATTAATGCTGGTATACTATGAGTGGTCGGTTAAATGCACTGCTGACAATAGGTATGAAGTGTTGGTTTGACCGTGAATGAATGAGGTTATCATAAGGCCCTGCACCCTGACTGATATTAATTCAGCCTCTTCACAAGGTCAGCATCAATAAATCCTCCAGGCCACTTTTCTCACAATGTCATCTTGTTCGAAAAACAAAATTGGAAATCAACAGACTAATGGAGAAGATAGTTGCAGTGTTTTATAACTGGGGAGCTGATGTCAAGTTTGTGACTTTAAGTGAGGATGGACTTTGTCCTCAGCCCGATGTTTCTGCACAATAGATAGTTTCATTATGTCGAATACGCAGCATAACATTTTATAACCATACAATGAATTTCAAAATGAAAACCTATTTTTAAATTCTCACAGCCCAAAGCATAATACTGGGATTCCTGTGCAAGAAATCCTTGACAGCTCTCTAACAAGCATGTCTGCAGTGAATATTCTGTTCTACACCAACACAGCACCAGTATCGTACTAAAAATGAAATTAAAAGCGCCTCAAGGCATTATATCATATTGCTAAATCATCCAGCCTTATCTGTGTGTGCAATGGATGCATGGTGTGTTATTCCCTGTAACAGTGCTGATATCATTCAGTTCAAACCATCTCATTCTAACCCTTCAGTTCCTATCCTTTGCTTTGGCTACAGCACCCTGCCCTCATCACTTCCCAACACAAAGCCCGCAGGTGGCCAAAAGCAGAATGAAACAATAACTGGCGCTGATCCACCCTGTCCCATTGGGGCTGCAATCACCTGCAAGTAAATTGGCAAATCCCCATCCTCCTGCAGTCCTACCCAACAGAAACTGCGGCTAAAAATGACAGGTTGCACCATTTCCCTGCAGGTTGCTCTGTTCTCTTGCCAAAATTATGCGGCTATTTTATTCTTTTTTCAGACCACATGCAAAAAGCCATCATCTTGTTTTAGTCATTGAACCAAGCTACTGTAGAATTTCTGTTTGCCTACTATGTTTTATAGTAAGCTCCTGGCCTGATTAAAATCCATCATTGGCCATTCACTGTCCCAGTGCATTTTTGGAGAAAGATATTTCAATGCAATCAGGAATGTGGTGCAGAGGGCTTGCAGTGATCGGCAGATATTCCTCCGATAGGCTGTAGCTCGGCTCAGTGCGGCATTGACCCTGTTTGACACCCAAGGGCGCCATTCACATTGGGCAAGCTGTGCACATTACATAGGAGAGGACATGGCTGTAAGCATTGCAATAAGTTCTGGGATCTCAAATTAGACAGGATAAAATATGCTAAATAACTGGACAAAGTGCTCTCGCCCTCAATAGAAACATAGAAACATAGAAAATAGGTGCAGGAGCAGGCCATTCAGCCCTTCTAGCCTGCACCGCCATTCAATGAGTTCATGGCTGAACATGAAACTTCAGTACCCCCTTCCTGCTTTCTCGCCATAACCCTTGATCCCCCGAGTAGTAAGGACTTCATCTAACTCCCTTTTGAATATATTTTTGAATCTCTCTCTCTCTCTCTCTCTCTCACACACGCTCTCTCTCTCTCTCTCCCTCTCTCTCACACGCTCTCTCTCACACGCTCTCTCTCTTTCAGTCCATTGAGCATTTACCGTATCAGCCAATTCTGCAGCATCACTTACACCATATCTCCTCTCACACACATTCTGAAAAGGTTTCGGCCCAAGTTACAAGGCCTTATACACCAGTTTCTTGCAATTGTGCTGCTCAGAGCCTCTTCAAATTACGACTGGATTTTCAGACGCAGCGAGACCGATGTTTTACTGCAATTTTTGAGGGATTTCATTTTTTTTATCCTCATTGAGACGCACACTTTATTTTCAGTTTCTTTCAACGCATTTTTATGGCATCAATTATAAATCACATTAAAAATTGAAAAGCTTCCCTGATTACAGGCTATTAAACATGCTGTGCCCAATGTGCACGACCGATGGTTCAATAGTTGAAACTTGAATTTTCATATTTAGAGAAGAAATATACGATGGAGTTCCACCCTGTCTTTGCACCCTGTGTTTAGCTGATTTACACCCGTTTAACATTCAGGCGTATTCTAATGTGATTCGCAGGGATTTAAGTGTAATTTGACATGGGCATGGGCACGGGAATGGATGGGGTTTCAGCTCTAAATTCCGGGTCGCGCCCATGGAGGAAATGCAGGCCCTCATTTTCTCATTGTCTCCCGCACAAGGCCAAATGAAGTAGCTTCCGTTGTTCCTGCATCAGAGCATGTGAGGAGAAATGATTCACCTGCTCACAATGTCCATGTGCATTCTGCTCACCTTCACAGGGAGAAAGGCATTGTATCATTTGATGCAAATGATTTCAGGACAGTTGATAAAGCAGATGAAGTCTCCAGTTCTATCACTGCTCATAAACCAGCAAAATCCTCCTTGCAAGTCCAGGTTGTTGCCAGTTCAGAGTTCCCTTCGATCATCAGAGAGCTGCGAGCTTGTGGGGGAAAGTGTCAGTGGCTGGTACCTTACCTCATCCAGAAAAGGCGGAACATGTTGGGATTAAAATCTTTATTTTCTGAGAATCAGAGAAGGTGGCCATTCGGCCCATCCTGTCCGTGCCGGCTCTTTGAACTTTTATGTTTGTAAAGGTCTTATGTGGAACAACTTCAATCAGTTTCAACACCGCCCCAGAGGACACAGTCCCAACAGGAAGCACTGGCCCTTCAGAGACACCGCACGATTACTGGTGCGGCAAATTGAAAAGATGTAAAACTGGTTCAGTGGAAGACACTCTTTTGAGGCACATTGTTGGGAAAGAGTAGAGGGAGAATTGTTCTGTACCGAACCAGTTCACACCTGATCAGGGTGTTTGATATTTCGCACAGGAACTGGATGCTATTACATTCTTGGATATGAATTTCCTTCACCATGACCACAATAGTACATACTAAAAAATGGCTTTGTGATAAAACCCTTCTCCTATTGAACCCTTCCACAGCTCAGAGGCAAGTTCTTGTTATAAATAGAACAAAAGTAAATAGTTTCAGGATATATAACCATGTAAGCATTTCCCATGCTGTTAGAATTTAAAATTCCCATTTTTAAACAAAAACTCCATGAATTAAAAATGTAAAGTAATAATCTTTGCTTTATGTTTACATTTATTATATCGGCTGGGAAATTCCTTGGAGCTGCTCCACCATACTTTCGCTGGAATGTTTTTTTATTCACTCCTGGGATGTGGGCCTCGCTGGCAAGGCCGGCATTTATTGCCCATCCCTAATTGCCCCTTGAGAAGGAGGTGGTGAGCCACCTTCTTGAACCGCTGCAGTCCGTGTGGTGAAGGTGCTCCCACAGTGCTGTTAGGGAGGAGTTCCAGGATTGTGACCCAGCGACGATGAAGGAACGGCCGATATATTTCACAAGTCGGGATGGTGTGTGACTGGGAGGGGAACGTGGAGGTGGTGGTGTTCCCATGCACCTGCTGCCCTTGTCCCTCTGGGTGGTAGAGGTCGCGGGTTTGGGAGGTGCATCACAAGCCCTGTTCCAAATAGGTTACAGAGAGGGAGCAGGAGCAGGCCTGAGGAACTTCACAGCCAAAGGAAACTTTCCCCATCTACATCTATGTTTAGAAACACAACAACATTTCTTTACCTTTTAAATGTTTGCTGTATTTTTATCACTTCTTATTCCACTGTTCTTTTTTATACCAGATTTCCCTCTCATGTTTGCAAATTGAAAATCTACAACAGAGCACCACTTCACCCTCACCTTTTCGGGCCTGTTACAGTTCTAGAATAGCCCATCACATGGGATTTACTACTTCACTGTACGGGGCACAGAGGACACTTACACCACTGGGGATTTTCGTTCTCTGGGCCCAATACACATTCACATAATCAGGTAGCTTTCTAGATTTGTGTTTTTAGTTTCAAGTTCAGTTATTTTTATACAAAGTGGCAGAATTGCTTTTTCTTTTTAACACTGGAAAGAAAGAAAGACTTGCATTTCTATAGCGCCTTTCATGACCATCGGACGTCCCAAAGCGCTTTACAGCCAATGAAGTACTTTTTGGAGTGTAGTCACTGTTGTAATGTAGGAAACACGGCAGCCACCTTGCGCACAGCAAGCTCCCACAAACTACAATGTCTTAGTGACCAGTTAATCTGTTTTAGTGCTGTCTATTGAGGGATAAATATTGGACAGGCCACTGGGGATCACTTCCCCACTCTTCTTCAAGATATTACCATGGGATCATTTATGTCCACCTGAGAGAGCAGACAGAGCCTTGGTTTAACTAATAATCCAAAAGATGGCACCTCCAACAGTGCAGCACTGGGAGTGTCAGCCTAGATTATTGTACTCACGTATCTGGAGTGGGACTTGAACCCACAGCCTCTGAGTCAGAGACAAGAGTGCTGGCGTACTACAATGTTCTGTGAACAGGTTGATTGCTGATATTGTTCAAAGCAACAATGGGCAAAGCATCACGCTGGTTGCTTCATGGCACGAGTAAGAATCAAACATTCATTGCTTTTATAGTTTTTACGTGTTAGTTCCTTTTCTGACTCCCATGTTAGCCGACATTGTTAACGGTTCTCTCTCCTCAGGTACTGTCCCCCACTCCCTCAAATCTGCCGATATCACCCCTCGCCTCAAAAAAAACAACCCTCGACCCCTCCGTCCTCACAAACTACCGCCACATTTCACCCTCCCTTTCCTCTCCAAAGTCCTTGAACGTGTTGTTACCTCCCAAATCCGTGTCCATCTTTCTCGCAACTCCACGTTTAAATCCCTTCAATCCGGTTTCCGTCCCGTCACAGTACCAAAACGGCTCTCATCAAAGTTACAAAGGCTTTGTGACTGTGACAAAGGCAAACTATCCCTCCTCGTCCTTCTCGACCTGTCTGCAGCCACAGTTGACCACTCCATCCTCCTCCACCACCTCTCCATCGTCCAGCTGGGTGGGACTGCACTCGCCTGGTTCCATTCTTATCCATCTAATCGTAGCCAGAGAATCACCTGCAATGGCTTCTCTTCCCACCCCACATCGTTACCTCTGGTGTCCCCCAAGGATCTATCCTTGGCCCCTCCTATTCCTCATCGACATGTTACCCCTTGGTGACATCATCTTAAAACACAGCGTCAGTTTCCACATGTACGCTGATGACACCCAGCTTTACCTCACCACCACTTCTCTCGACCCCTCCATGGTCTCTAAATTGTCAGACTGCTTGTCCGACATCCAGTTCTGGATGAGCAGAAATTTTGTCCAATGAAATATTGGGAAGGCCAAAGCCATTGTTTTCGGTCCCTGCCACAAACTCCGTTCCCTGGCCACCGACTCCATTCCTCTCCCCAACTTCTGTCTGAGGCTGAACCACACTGTTCACAACCTTGGTGTCATATTTGACCCTGGAATTAGCTTTCAACCACATATCTGCAGCATAACTAAGACCACCTATTTCCACTTCCATAACATAACCCATTTTCATGCTTGCCTCAGCTCATCTGCTGCTGAAGCCCTCATCCATGCCTTTGTTACCTCTAGACTTGACTATTGCAGCACACTCCTGGCTGGCCTCCCACATTCTACTCTACATAAACTTGAGGAGATCCAAAACTTGGCTGCCCATGTCCTAACTTGCACCAAGTTCTGCTCACCCATCATCCCTGTGCTCGCCGACCTACTTTGGCTCCCGGTTAAGCAACGCCTTGATTTCAAAATTCTCATCCTTGTTTTCAAATCCCTCCATGGCCCTCACCCCTCCCTATCTCTGTAATCTCATTCAGCTCCACAACCCCCCGAGATATCTGCGCTCCTCTAATTCTGCCCTCGTGAGCATCCCAGATTATAATCGCTCAACCATTGGTGGCCGTGCCTTCAGCTGCCTAGGCCTAAGCTCTGGAACTCCCTCCCTAAACCTCTCCACCTCTTTACCTCTCTTTCCTCCTTTAAGACGCTCCTTAAAACCGATCTCTTTGACCCAGCTTTTGGTCACCTGCCCTAATTTCTCCTTATGTGGCTCGCTGTCAAATTTTTTGTCTCAAAATACTCCTGTGAAGCGCCTTGGGAATTTTCACTACTTTAAAGGCACTATATAAATACAAGTTGTTGTTGTGTTGTCTGAGCACCTTGTTGCATATTTTGGTTTCTGTATATTATATAACCTGTCAACAAAGTTGACCCAACAGTTTAGCCCGTTTGCTGTGGTATGGCAGATGTTACTTTTTACTTTCAGAAGTACCAGGAGAATGGGTGGGCCACCCATGTATTCCTCACTGAGCAATATACCGCACCACAACTGGAGATTTACACTGACCACTGACCATTGACCATTGACACACTGACCATTGACACACTGACCATTGACACACTGACCATTGACCATTGACATACTGACCATTGACACACTGACCACTGACACACTGATCACTGACACACTGACCACTGACCATTGACACACTGATCATTGACACACTGACCATTGACACACTGACCATTGACCATTGACACACTGACCATTGACATACTGACCATTGACATACTGACCATTGACACATTGACAAACTGACTATTGACCCACTGACCATTGATACTCTGACCATTGACCATTGACAGACTGACCATTGACACAATGACCATTGACGCACTGACCATTGACACACTGACCATTGACCATTGACACACTGACCATTGACACACTGATCATTGACCATTGATACACTGACCACTGACCATTGACACACTGACCATTGACACACTGAACATTGACCATTGACACACTGACCATTGACACATTGACCACTGACACACTGACCATTGACACACTGACCATTGACCCACTGACCATTCACCATTGACCATTGACCATTGACACACTGACCATTGACACACTGACCATTGACACATTGACCACTGACACACTGACCATTGACACACTGACCATTGACACACTGACCATTCACCATTGACCATTGACCATTGACACACTGACCATTGACACACTGACCATTGACATACTGACCATTGACATACTGACCATTGACCATTGACACACTGACCACTGACACACTGACCACTGACCATTGACAGACTGACCATTGACGCACTGACCATTGACGCACTGACCATTGACACACTGACCATTGACCATTGACACACTGACCATTGACACACTGACCATTGACCATTGACACACTGACCATTAACACACTGATCATTGACCATTGATACACTGACCATTGACACACTGACCATTGACACGCTGAACATTGACACACTGAACATTGACCATTGACACACTGACCATTGACACACTGAACATTGACCATTGACACATTGACCATCGACACATTGACCACTGACACACTGACCATTGACACACTGACCATTGACACACTGACCATTGACATACTGACCATTGACCATTGACACACTGACCATTGGCAAATTGACCATTGACACATTGACAAACTGACTATTGACACACTGACCATTGACACACTGAACATTGACACACTGAACATTGACCATTGACACACTGACCATTGACACACTGAACATTGACCATTGACACATTGACCATCGACACATTGACCACTGACACACTGACCATTGACACACTGACCATTGACACACTGACCATTGACATACTGACCATTGACCATTGACACACTGACCATTGGCAAATTGACCATTGACACATTGACAAACTGACTATTGACACACTGACCATTGATACTCTGACCATTGACCATTGACAGACTGACCATTGACACACTGACCACTGACGCATTGACCATTGACACACTGACCATTGACACACTGACCATTGACACACTGACCATTGACCACTGACACGCTGACCATTAACACACTGATCATTGACCATTGATATACTGACCATTGACCATTGACAGACTGACCATTGACACACTGACCACTGACGCACTGACCATTGACACACTGACCATTGACCACTGACCCACTGACCATTAACACACTGATCATTGACCATTGATACACTGACCATTGACCATTGACACACTTACCATTGACACACTGAACATTGACACACTGAACATTGACACACTGAACATTGACCATTGACACACTGACCATTGACCATTGACAAACTGACCATTGACACACTGATCATTGACCATTGACACACTGACCATTGACACACTGAACATTGACACACTGAAAATTGACCATTGACATACTGACCATCGACACATTGACCACTGACACACTGACCATTGACACACTGACCATTGACCATTGACAAATTGACCATTGACACACTGACCATTGACACACTGACCATTGACAAACTGACCATTAACACACTGATCATTGACCATTGATACACTGATCACTGACCATTGACACACTGACCATTGACAAACTGAACATTGACCATTGACACACTGACCATTGACACATTGACCACTGACACACTGACCATTGACACACTGACCATTGACACACTGACCATTCACCATTGACACACTGACCATTGACACACTGACACACTGACCATTGACACACTGACCATTGACACACTGACCATTGACATACTGACCATTGACCATTGACACACTGACCATTGGCAAATTGACCATTGACACATTGACAAACTGACTATTGACACACTGACCATTGATACTCTGACCATTGACCATTGACAGACTGACCATTGACACACTGACCACTGATGCACTGACCATTGACACACTGACCATTGACCATTGACACACTGATCATTGACACACTGACCATTGACCACTGACCCACTGACCATTAACACACTGATCATTGACCATTGATACACTGACCATTGACCATTGACACACTGACCATTGACACACTGAACATTGACACACTGAACATTGACCATTGACATACTGACCATCGACGCATTGACCACTGACACACTGACCATTGACACACTGACCATTGACACACTGACCATTGACATACTGACCATTGACCATTGACACATTGACCATTGACACACTGACCATTGACACACTGACCATTGACAAACTGACCATTAACACACTGATCATTGACCATTGATACACTGATCACTGACCATTGACACACTGACCATTGACACACTTACCATTGACACACTGAACATTGACACACTGAACATTGACACACTGAACATTGACCATTGACACACTGACCATTGACCATTGACAAACTGACCATTGACACACTGATCATTGACCATTGACACACTGACCATTGACACACTGACCATTGACAAACTGAACATTGACCATTGACACACTGACCATTGACACATTGACCACTGACACACTGACCATTGACACACTGACCATTGACACACTGACCATTCACCATTGACACACTGACCATTGACACACTGACACACTGACCATTGACACACTGACCATTGACACACTGACCATTGACATACTGACCATTGACCATTGACACACTGACCATTGGCAAATTGACCATTGACACATTGACAAACTGACTATTGACACACTGACCATTGATACTCTGACCATTGACCATTGACAGACTGACCATTGACACACTGACCACTGATGCACTGACCATTGACACACTGACCATTGACCATTGACACACTGATCATTGACACACTGACCATTGACCACTGACCCACTGACCATTAACACACTGATCATTGACCATTGATACACTGACCATTGACCATTGACACACTGACCATTGACACACTGAACATTGACACACTGAACATTGACCATTGACATACTGACCATCGACGCATTGACCACTGACACACTGACCATTGACACACTGACCATTGACACACTGACCATTGACATACTGACCATTGACCATTGACACATTGACCATTGACACACTGACCATTGACACACTGACCATTGACAAACTGACCATTAACACACTGATCATTGACCATTGATACACTGATCACTGACCATTGACACACTGACCATTGACACACTGACCATTGACACACTGACCATTCGCCATTGACACACTGACCATTCACCATTGACACACTGACCATTGACACACTGACCACTGACACACTGACCACTGACCATTGACAGACTGACCATTGACGCACTGACCATTGACGCACTGACCATTGACACACTGACCATTGACCATTGACACACTGACCATTGACACACTGACCATTGACCATTGACACACTGACCATTAACACACTGATCATTGACCATTGATACACTGACCATTGACACACTGACCATTGACACACTGAACATTGACACACTGAACATTGACCATTGACACACTGACCATTGACACACTGAACATTGACCATTGACACATTGACCATCGACACATTGACCACTGACACACTGACCATTGACACACTGACCATTGACACACTGACCATTGACATACTGACCATTGACCATTGACACACTGACCATTGGCAAATTGACCATTGACACATTGACAAACTGACTATTGACACACTGACCATTGATACTCTGACCATTGACCATTGACAGACTGACCATTGACACACTGACCACTGACGCACTGACCATTGACCATTGACACACTGACCATTGACACACTGACCATTGACACACTGACCATTGACCACTGACACGCTGACCATTAACACACTGATCATTGACCATTGATATACTGACCATTGACCATTGACACACTGACCATTGACCACTGACCCACTGACCATTAACACACTGATCATTGACCATTGATACACTGACCATTGACCATTGACACACTTACCATTGACACACTGAACATTGACACACTGAACATTGACACACTGAACATTGACCATTGACACACTGACCATTGACCATTGACAAACTGACCATTAACACACTGATCATTGACCATTGACACACTGACCATTGACACACTGAACATTGACACACTGAAAATTGACCATTGACATTCTGACCATCGACACATTGACCACTGACACACTGACCATTGACACACTGACCATTGACACACTGACCATTGACTATGACAAATTGACCATTGACACACTGACCATTGACACACTGACCATTGACAAACTGACCATTAACACACTGATCATTGACCATTGATACACTGATCACTGACCATTGACACACTGACCATTGACAAACTGAACATTGACCATTGACACACTGACCATTGACACATTGACCACTGACACACTGACCATTGACACACTGACCATTGACACACTGACCATTCACCATTGACACACTGACCATTGACACACTGACACACTGACCATTGACACACTGACCATTGACACACTGACCATTGACATACTGACCATTGATCATTGACACACTGACCATTGGCAAATTGACCATTGACACATTGACAAACTGACTATTGACACACTGACCATTGATACTCTGACCATTGACCATTGACAGACTGACCATTGACACACTGACCACTGACGCACTGACCATTGACACACTGACCATTGACCATTGACACACTGATCATTGACACACTGACCATTGACCACTGACCCACTGACCATTAACACACTGATCATTGACCATTGATACACTGACCATTGACCATTGACACACTGACCATTGACACACTGAACATTGACACACTGAACATTGACCATTGACATACTGACCATCGACGCATTGACCACTGACACACTGACCATTGACACACTGACCATTGACACACTGACCATTGGCATACTGACCATTGACCATTGACACATTGGCCATTGACACACTGACCATTGACACACTGACCATTGACAAACTGACCATTAACACACTGATCATTGACCATTGATACACTGATCACTGACCATTGACACACTGACCATTGACAAACTGAACATTGACCATTGACACACTGACCATTGACACATTGACCACTGACACACTGACCATTGACACACTGACCATTCACCATTGACACACTGACCATTGACACACTGACCATTGATCATTGACACACTGACCATTGACATACTGACCATTGACCATTGACACACTGACCATTGATCATTGATACACTGACCATTGACACACTGACCATTGACATACTGACCATTGACCATTCTCACACTGACCACTGACACACATTGACCATTGACACACTGACCTTTGACCATTGACACACTGACCATTGACACACTGATCATTGACCATTGATACACTGACCACTGACCATTGACACACTGATCATTGACACACTGAACATTGACCATTGACACACTGACCATTGACACATTGACCTCTGACACACTGACCATTGACACTCTGACCATTGACCCACTGACCATTCACCATTGACACACTGACCATTGACACACTGACCACTGACACACTGACCACTGACCATTGACAGACTGACCATTGACACACTGACCATTGATGCACTGACCATTGACACACTGACCATTGACACACTGACCATTGACCATTGACACACTGACCATTAACACACTGATCATTGACCATTGATACACTGACCATTGACCATTGACACACTGACCATTGACACACTGAACATTGACACACTGAACATTGACCATTGACACACTGACCATTGACACACTGAACATTAACACACTGATCATTGACACACTGACCATTGACACACTGAACATTGACACACTGAACATTGACCACTGACACACTGACCATTGACACACTGACCATTGACACACTGACCATTGACATACTGACCATTGACCATTGGCAAATTGACCATTGACACATTGACAAACTGACTATTGACACACTGACCATTGATACTCTGACCATTGACAGACTGGCCATTGACACACTGACTACTGACGCACTGACTATTGACATACTGACCATTGACCATTGACACACTGAACATTGGCACACTGACCATTGACATACTGACCATTTACCATTGACACATTGACCATTGGCACACTGACCATTGACAAACTGACCACTGACCATTGACATACTGATCATTGACACACTGACCATTGACACACTGACTATTCACCATTGACTCACTGACCATTGACCATTGACACACTGATGATTGACACACTGACCATTGACCATTGACAGACTGACCATTGACAGACTGACCATTGACAGACTGACCATTGACCATTGACGCACTGACCATTGACACACTGACCATTGACCATTGACACACTGATCATTGACACACTGACCATTGACCATTGACACACTGACAATTCACCATTGACACATTGACCATTGACCATTGACACACTGACCACTGACCTTTGACAGACTGACCATTGGCCATTGACACACTGACCATTGACATACTGACCATTGACCATTGGCACACTGACCATTGACAAACTGACCACTGACCATTGACATACTGATCATTGACACACTGACCATTGACACACTGACTATTCACCATTGACTCACTGACCATTGACACACTGATCATTGACACACTGACCATTGACCACTGACGCACTGACAATTCACCATTGACACATTGACCATTGACCATTGACACACTGACCACTGACCATTGACCTTTGACAGACTGACCATTGACACACTGACCATTGACATACTGACCATTGACCATTGACACACTGACCATTAGCAAACTGACCATTGACACATCGATAAACTGACCATTGACACACTGACCAT
This sequence comes from Pristiophorus japonicus, assembly GCF_044704955.1. Taxonomy (NCBI): domain Eukaryota; kingdom Metazoa; phylum Chordata; class Chondrichthyes; family Pristiophoridae; genus Pristiophorus; species Pristiophorus japonicus. The sequence goes on along the minus strand of NC_091994.1, from coordinate 115,700,705 downwards.
TGACACACTGACCATTGACCATTGACAGACTGACCATTAACAGACTGACCATTGACAGACTGACCATTGACCATTGACGCACTGACCATTGACACACTGACCATTGACCATTGACACACTGATCATTGACACACTGACCATTGACCATTGACACACTGACAATTCACCATTGACACATTGACCATTGACCATTGACACACTGACCACTGACCTTTGACAGACTGACCATTGGCCATTGACACACTGACCATTGACATACTGACCATTGACCATTGGCACACTGACCATTGACAAACTGACCACTGACCATTGACATACTGATCATTGACACACTGACCATTGACACACTGACTATTCACCATTGACTCACTGACCATTGACACACTGATCATTGACACACTGACCATTGACCACTGACGCACTGACAATTCACCATTGACACATTGACCATTGACCATTGACACACTGACCACTGACCATTGACCTTTGACAGACTGACCATTGACACACTGACCATTGACATACTGACCATTGACCATTGACACACTGACCATTAGCAAACTGACCATTGACACATCGATAAACTGACCATTGACACACTGACCATTGACACACTGACCATTGACCATTGACAGACTGACCATTAACAGACTGACCATTGACAGACTGACCATTGACCATTGACGCACTGACCATTGACACACTGACCATTGACTCACTGACCATTGACATACTGACCATTGACCATTGACACACTGACAATTCACCATTGACACATTGACCATTGACCATTGACACACTGACCACTGACCATTGACCTGTGACAGATTGACCATTGGCCATTGACACACTGACCACTGACATACTGACCATTGACCATTGACACACTGACCATTGGCAAACTGACCATTGACACATTGACAAACTGACCATTGACACACTGACCATTGACACACTGACCATTGACCATTGACAGACTGACCATTAACAGACTGACCATTGACAGACTGACCATTGACCATTGACGCACTAACCATTGACACACTGACCATTGACTCACTGACAATTGACACACTGACCATTGACACACTGACCATTGACCATTGACCATTGACACACTGACAATTCACCATTGACACATTGACCATTGACCATTGACACACTGACCACTGACCTTTGACAGACTGACCATTGGCCATTGACACACTGACCATTGACATACTGACCATTGACCATTGACACACTGACCATTGGCAAACTGACCATTGACACATTGACAAACTGACCATTGACACACTGACCATTGATACTCTGACCATTGACACACTGACCATTGACCATTGACGCACTGACCATTGACACATTGACCATTGTCACACTGACAATTGGCACACTGACCATTAACACACTGACCACTGACCATTGTCACACTGACCATTGACACACTGACCATTGACACACTGACCATTGACACATTGACCACTGACACACTGACCATTGGCACACTGACCATTGACACACTGACCATTGACACACTGACCATGACCATTCACCATTGACCATTGACACAGTGACCATTGATACAATGACCATTGACACACTGATCATGACCATTGACCATGGACACACTGACCACTGACCATTGACCTTTGACAGACTGACCATTGGCCATTGACACACTGACCATGACCATTGACCATGGACACACTGACCACTGACCATTGACCTTTGACAGGCTGACCATTGGCCATTGACACACTGACCATTGACATACTGACCATTGACCATTGACACACTGACCATTGGCAAACTGACCATTGACACATTGACAAACTGACCATTGACACACTGACCATTGACACACTGACCATTGACCATTGACAGACTGACCATTAACAGACTGACCATTGACAGACTGACCATTGACCATTGACGCACTGACCATTGACACACTGACAATTCACCATTGACACATTGACCATTGACTATTGACACACTGACCACTGACCATTGACCTTTGACAGACTGACCATTGGCCATTGACACACTGACCATTGACATACTGACCATTGACCATTGACACACTAACCATTGGCAAACTGACCATTGACACATTGACAAACTGACCATTGACACACTGACCATTGATACTCTGACCATTGACCATTGACAGACTGACCATTAACAGACTGACCATTGACAGACTGACCATTGACCATTGACGCACTGACCATTGACACACTGACCATTGACCATTGACTCACTGACCATTGATACTCTGACCATTGACCATTGACAGACTGACCATTGATACACTGACCATTGACCATTGACACACTGACCATTGATACTCTGACCATTGACCATTGACAGACTGACCATTGATACACTGACCATTGACCAACTGACCATTGACACATTGACCATTGTCGCACTGACCATGGACACACTGACCATTGACCATTGACATACTGACCATTGTCACACTGACCATTGACACACTGACCATTGACACACTGACAATTGACACATTGACCATTGGCACACTGACCATGACCATTCACCATTGACCATTGACACACTGACCATTGATACAATGACCATTGGCACACTGATCATGACCATTGACCATTGACACACTGACCATTGACTCACTGACAATTGACACACTGACCATTGACACACTGACCATTGACCATTGACCATTGACACACTGACAATTCACCATTGACACATTGACCATTGACCATTGACACACTGACCACTGACCTTTGACAGACTGACCATTGGCCATTGACACACTGACCATTGACATACTGACCATTGACCATTGACACACTGACCATTGGCAAACTGACCATTGACACATTGACAAACTGACCATTGACACACTGACCATTGATACTCTGACCATTGACACACTGACCATTGACCATTGACGCACTGACCATTGACACATTGACCATTGTCACACTGACCATTGGCACACTGACCATTAACACACTGACCACTGACCATTGTCACACTGACCATTGACACACTGACCATTGACACACTGACCATTGACACATTGACCACTGACACACTGACCATTGGCACACTGACCATTGACACACTGACCATTGACACACTGACCATGACCATTCACCATTGACCATTGACACAGTGACCATTGATACAATGACCATTGACACACTGATCATGACCATTGACCATGGACACACTGACCACTGACCATTGACCTTTGACAGACTGACCATTGGCCATTGACACACTGACCATGACCATTGACCATGGACACACTGACCACTGACCATTGACCTTTGACAGGCTGACCATTGGCCATTGACACACTGACCATTGACATACTGACCATTGACCATTGACACACTGACCATTGGCAAACTGACCATTGACACATTGACAAACTGACCATTGACACACTGACCATTGACACACTGACCATTGACCATTGACAGACTGACCATTAACAGACTGACCATTGACAGACTGACCATTGACCATTGACGCACTGACCATTGACACACTGACAATTCACCATTGACACATTGACCATTGACTATTGACACACTGACCACTGACCATTGACCTTTGACAGACTGACCATTGGCCATTGACACACTGACCATTGACATACTGACCATTGACCATTGACACACTAACCATTGGCAAACTGACCATTGACACATTGACAAACTGACCATTGACACACTGACCATTGATACTCTGACCATTGACCATTGACAGACTGACCATTAACAGACTGACCATTGACAGACTGACCATTGACCATTGATGCACTGACCATTGACACACTGACCATTGACCATTGACTCACTGACCATTGATACTCTGACCATTGACCATTGACAGACTGACCATTGATACACTGACCATTGACCATTGACACACTGACCATTGATACTCTGACCATTGACCATTGACAGACTGACCATTGATACACTGACCATTGACCAACTGACCATTGACACATTGACCATTGTCGCACTGACCATGGACACACTGACCATTGACCATTGACGTACTGACCATTGTCACACTGACCATTGACACACTGACCATTGACACACTGACAATTGACACACTGACCATTGGCACACTGACCATGACCATTCACCATTGACCATTGACACACTGACCATTGATACAATGACCATTGGCACACTGATCATGACCATTGACCATTGACACACTGACCATTGACACACTGACCATGACCATTGACCATTGACACACTGACCATTGACCAGTGACCATTGACACACTGACCATTGGCCAGTGACCATTGACAAACTGACCATTGGCCATTGACACACTGACCATGACCATTGACCATTGGCCAGTGACCATTGACAAATTGACACACTGACCATGACACACTGACCATTGACCATTGACACACTGACCATTGACCATTGACACATTGACCATGACCATTGACCATTGACACATTGACCATTGACACACTGACCATTAACCATTGACATACTGACTATTGACACACTGACTATTGACCATTGACCATTGGCACATTGACCATTGACCATTGACACACTGACCATTGACCATTGACCATTGACACATTGACCATGACCATTGACCATTGACACACTGACCATTGATCATTGACACACTGACCATTGACCATTGACACATTGACCATGACCATTGACCATTGACACATTGACCATTAACATACTGACTATTGACACACTGACTATTGACCATTGACCATTGGCACATTGACAATTGACCATTGACCATTGACACACTGACACACTGACCATTCGCACATTGACCATTGACCAATGACACACTGACCATTGACATACTGATCATTGACCATTGACACACTGACCATTGACCATTGACCATCTGACCGTTGACACACTGACCATTGATCATTGACACACTGACCATTGACACACTGACTATTGACACACTGACCATTGACCATTGACACACTGCCCATTGACACACTGACCATTGACCATTGATCAATGGACCATTGACCATTGACACACTGACCACTGACCATTGAATCATTGACCATTGACACACTGACCATTGATACACTGACCACTGACCATTGACACACTGACCATTGACACACTGACCTGTTGCCAGTTTTGGTTCATACGGAACGTGCTGTGCCTGGCCTTGAACACAGGAGCAAATGTTGTGAAACGGCTGAATCCCCACGGCAGGTCGCTCTGCTTCTTTCCGTGTAGCCTTGGAGGTCTGGCGCTGTGATTAGCTCCTTCGTATTGCCAAGGGAAAGGCAACAATCCTGTTACTTTCTTCCCATCTGTTTCTGGGTATTTTTTTCTATCACAACATTCACTCTTCTGACTGAGAATTTTTAATGAGTATCCAGCACAATTTCAAAGCTCCACCATTAGACCTAACATTGCTGAAATAACTTTGCTGCCTGACTCTAGAAAACTTTTCTTTCGCTCTTTGAAATTCTTTAAAAAACACGAAGGAAACAAGTCAGTCCCCATCATGATCAAAATCATCAGAAGAAAATTCTCTCGTCTTTCTCTATTTTATCAGTTATTCTTCTGAACTTTCTTTTATCTTCCTTTGAAGCTCCAAATATGCCACTCAATTCATTCCCTTTCTTGCATGCAGCTTTAATGTGTTGAAATCTAGACATCGCCTCGAACTCAATTGTTCCCAAGGCCTTCAAACTGTTGAACTCCTCGACACCCTCAATCTTCCCACCTCCTGCAACCTCTAGCCTTACAGGCTGGGTCACCTCGCCCCACCTCTTCATTTAAATTGTCTTCGTTCTTGTTCTTTATAAGCGTTCAAATAAAATCCCCACATGGCACTGAAATATGAAATAAAGATGAAATCATAACAGGCACAAGGGATGATTTCAAGCCAGCAATTCAATGCCAGGATTTAGCTAAGCTTTCATCAACTGAACCTGTTGATTACATTACTGTCTCTCAGCTATCAATTATTCTCTTTGTACTACAAATTGAATAACACATCAAACTAGGAAGTTAAAGGTGGAGAATGATGGTCGGAACGGTTGTCGGGCAATCGTGCCTCTCGCTGATGATTTCCCTTTCAAATCCAATGTTTGGATTGTATTTGAGCTGCTCCACTGCAGCATTTACAGGGAGATTGGCAATTTATCTTCTACTCACCATTATATTCCAGGAGGGGAGGTACTGGTGGGCTTATTACATTTCACACAACACCAAAATCTTTTCTTTTTAAATCCCGAGAGTTCTGAGCCAGTTAATAGTAGGCTTTGATCCTTCATTGACAAAAATTACTATTTTTTTAATATAAATCAAAATTTGATTTGGTAACAACAACAATTTTATTTATATAGCGCCTTTAACATAGTGAAACATCCCAAGGCGCTGCACAGGAGTGTTATGCGATTAATAAAATTGACACTGAGCCGCATAAGTAGAAATTAGGGCAGATGACAAAAAGCTTGGTCAAAGAGATGGGTTTTAAGGAGGAAAGAGAGGTAGCGAGGTTTATGGAGGGAGTTCCAGAGCTTGGGGCCCAGGCAACAGAAGGCACGGCCACGGATGGTTGATAATCAGGGATGGTGAAGAGGGCAGAATTAGAGGTAATGGTTATTTAGTACAGGAGGAGCTTGAACGTCCATGTGGGTTGATTTAGACTCCTACCAACAACTCCAGCAGGAGAACGACAAGACCCCAGACGGATGATCCAGTCAGTAACCTTCAGTCTGTTACACTATTGTTCTGGGGGGGTGGGGGGGTGGAGTTGTTCTGTCGCTTTCTTGCTGGAATTCTGCTGGAGTTAGGGTGGGACAATTGGGACAATTGGAAGAATTTCAAGGCCAGGGAGATTAAAACCAGCTGCATTCAGAATCATGTCCTCTGATGCCTAATGTACGAGATGTGAATCCAAAGGTTTCTGCTAGGTTGGATTGAGAGGAAGAGCCAAATAGTGTGTGACTGACAGCTCCTTTCTAACTTTACCGATAGTTGTTCAAATTAATGAATTCCTTGTTAGTTTGGAGTGGTTTTATTCGATTGGACTGTTCAAATCCAGGGAAGGTGAGCTGGGACTTATGCAGAAATTATAAAACAGTCAGAGTTGCTCATTCTCAAAATGCTTCAGGATATGGATGACATTTAGCAGCAACAAGCTTTGTCAACAAGGAGAGGTCTTTGTTAGCAAAGAATTACTGAGGAGTCAGTGGTCTCCCAGATAAGAGATGACCTATATCAGAAACAAGACAATGATCAACAGATCAGTTAGGGAACTGACAAACAACTCCTGTTAAGGGTTAGCTGTGCATGACTAGAGCCCTATAAATATCTTAAGCTTTCCTTCACAATGCATAGAGAGAAACAAGAACAAAAGAATTGCTGAAGGTTACATTCTCTATCCAGAACATAAGTGGGTAATATTGTTTCTTTCTCTATGACTATTGCTCAAGACATTGAGTATGTCAAGACTCGTCCAAACTCAATAAAGATTATTTGCACCCAAGTTGGTGTCAAGTCCAAGAAACTTACATTACACTTCCCCATATTGAACTCCATCTGCCAGAGTTTTGCCCACTCACTTAATTTATCTACTTCCCTTTGTAACTTCCTACTCCCATCTACACAACTTACTGTTCCTCCTAAATTAGTGCCATCTGCAAACTTGGATATACGACTCTCTATACATTCCTCCAAGTTAAAGCTCCAGATCCCTGGGGAGCACCACTTGTCACATTCCATCAATCAGAGAACGTTCTCTTTATCCCTACTCTCTGTTTCCCAACTCCCAACCAATTGTCAACTCATGCCATATATTTCTTCATTATATAAAAAGCCAGTATACCACCTAATTATCCAAAATCTAACATCCTCCTTTGGGCCTTAAATACATTCATCATTCAGTTGGTTTAAAATATGTTTAGTTGTGCAAAATTATCAATATGTAAGTTTTTGAAATTTTGCATTTTACCCCTTAACATCATGAATTGCAGCTAACAGAACAATAAGGAGTGAGTAGGAGGAGAATCTCGGGGAATCGAGGGATATGGGGATCGGGCGGAAAGTGGAGTTGAGGTCGATGATCAGCCGTGATCTTATTGAATGGCGGAGCAGGCTCGAGGGGCCGAATGGCCGACTCCTGCTCCTAGTTCTTTTGTTCTTAAGTTCTAGTATAATTCTGTTCCGTCAGTAGCATATATCTGTAACAGGTACCCGTCTGAATGTAATCGTAAAATAATGCTTTATGGTCTTATTCGTCAACCAAAGGCAGTCATGGAAGTTACTCCAATGACATTGAGCCAAGCCAACATTGATGAGAAATGGAAACTAAGCTGTAATAAAATGCACTTAGGAGTCAGAAACACCTTTAAACACCCATCAGATGGAAGAACCTCGCTGAACGTTGATCCACTCAATCAGAGCCAGCACCTTGGGCTCCACTTTTTAAAATTTATTCATTCGGAATGTGGGCGTCGCTGGCAAGGCCGGCATTTATTGCCCATCCCTAATTGTCCTTGAGCGGGTGGTGGTGATATGCCTTCTTGAACCGCTGTAGTCCGTGTGGTGAAGGTGCTCTCACAGTACTATTAGGGAGAGAGTTACATAAGAAACATAAGAAATAGGAGCAGGAGGAGACTATTTGACCCCTCAAGCCTGCTCCACCATTTAATAAGATCATGGCTAATCCAGGATTTTGGCCCAGCGATAATGAAGGAACAGCGATATATTTCCAAGTCAGGATGGCGCATGACTTGGAAGGGAACGTGGAGATGGTGGTATTCCCATGCGCCTGCTGCCCTTGTCCTTCTAGGTGGGAGGTGCTGCCGAAGAAGCCTTGGCGAGTTGCTGCAGTGCATCTTGTAGATGGTACACACTGCAGCCACGGTGCGCCGATGGTGGAGGGAGTGAATGTTGAAGGTGGTGGATGGGGTGCCGATCAAGTGGCTGCTTTGTCCTGGATGGTGTCGAGCTTCTTGAGTGTTGTTGGAACTGCACTCATCCAGGTTAAGTGGAGAGTATTTCATCACATTCCTGAAGCCTTGTAGATGGTGGAAAGGCTTTGGAGAGTCAGGAGGTGAGACACTCACCGCAGAATACCCAGCCTCTGACCTGCTCTTGTTGCCACAGTATTTATGTAACTGGTCCATTTAAGTTTCTGGTCAATGGTGACCCCCAGGATGTTGATGGTGGGGGATTCGCTGATGGTAATGCCGTTGACATGTCAAGGGGCAGTGGTTAGACTCTCGCTTGTTAGAAATGGTAATTGTCTGGCACTTGTGTAGCACAAATGTTACTTGTCAATTATCAGCCCAAGCCTGAATGTCATCCAGGTCTTGCTGCATGTGGGCACGGACTGCTCCATTATCTTGCCACAGGTATCTAGAGTGGAGCTTAAACCCAATGTTTCTGATTCAGAGGCAGGAATACTACCACTGTCACAACACACTGTACTGCACACATCATGCTATATTCATTTCATTACTACATTTGCAGGCTGTTGCACTGACCACAACCAAAGAGTTGAAAAAGTGATGGAGAGATTGATACAGTGCCCAGAGCCACAATTGTTGCATATTTATAGTCATCATGTTCTCTGAGAAAATTCCAGTCAATGTTTCTTTTATGGTACCCTTTGGTTATTGTCACTTGCTAGTGCACCAGCAACACTGGTGGTTTAGTGAGTAATTCCAAGGTTACAGCGATAGTTATTGGAAGCCATTGGAAGCCTGGAGGCATCAATTCTTCAATCTGATAATAAAGGTGAAAAGTTCACCAGCAGTCGTCTTCAAATATTGTTGTGTGACATGTCTTAGACTACAGCCCTCTCTAGTGACTCAAGATACAAATATAAAAATGTTAAAATATAAATGTTTATGCAGCATTTCCTGTCCAATGCAATCGAACAGAATCAGCATGTGATGAGAATGAACATAATTCATACTGTGACGTGCATAATTTGAGAATATCTACTTCCATTATCCCTTGCTCTGTGCAAACACTGATACATACATAATATTTACAGCCCAGAAACAGGCCATTCAGCCCAATGGGCCCGTGCCGGGGTTTATGCTCCACACGAGCCTCATCCCACCCCATCAACATATCTTATTCCTTTGTCCCTCATCTGTTTATCGAGATTCCCCTTAAATGCACCCACGTTATTCACCTCAACCACTCCCTGTGGCAGCCAGTTTCACATTCTCGCCTCTCTGGGTGAAGAGGTTTCTCCTGAACTCTCTATTGGATTTATTGGTGACTATCTTGCATTCGACCCTTAGTTTTGGTTTAGTGTTTTGCTTTTTGTTTTGGGAGACCGCCTGGGACCTGATTATGGAGATATATTGCTGCTTTAGCATCTGTAGAATGCAACCCGCATCCCGGAGATGAGGGCGACGGGATAACTGCTGCATAAATATGCAGCATGATCAACAGTGGTCGAGAGAATTGAATAATGGATTCTGATCCTCACTTTCAAATCCTGCCATAGCCTTAACTCACCGTAACTTTGTGATTTCCTTCAGCATCTTTACATCTCATAGTATTTCTGTACAATCAATAGCAAGGGTAATAAAGCAAGCTGATGGAGAGGCAGATCGAGGTGCCATCAGCCTCCATGTGCCCACTGATCCTGTGCCTGTGGTTGATGTCGATGAAGAAAGGGAGGGAGCCATGGGTGAATCCTCGGGCCACTCCAGGGGAAGAGAGAAAAGCTCTTACTGGAAATGAACAGGGGTCTCACAAGGGCATCCACATGGAGGTGAATGAGATGGTCCACCTTATCATACAGGGAGAGGTTGAGGAGGACAAGGAGAGTTAGAGGCCATGTTATTGCTGTGAACAGAGCAGAAACCGAATATTCCATTGTATTTGTGAACAGCGGCTGCAGAATGCATTATACGAGGCATGAATTTCTGGAATTTTCAACATGCTATTTAATGCATGTGATGTCACCATATGGTGTGTGTGAATCCTGATATCGAATTACATTTCCCACCGTGCTTTATCTTATTCCGGATCAATGGGCGGCCTTGTATTTGATGTACAGTCAATCTCGCAAAGTTTCTATCTCAAAGTAGTATCTGGAAAAGATTCACATTGCCGGCCTCCAGCCATCAGTGACAATTTATCTATACGTTGTCACCAAATTAAATGAGGTCTAGAAATCTATTTACTGCCATTGATATAGACTCTGAAGGTAATGGAGTGAATCTAACCAGATCTCTGCTGACCATTACTGCAGAATATTTTGGCTGTTTTCACACGGTTCCCATTCAATATTTATGCAAATAGCTTTAGTCAGTGGTTTGTGATGAATTGTAAATGACTTTGTTTCAGCTGAAGGATAAATAATTCGAGCAGAGGGAAAATGCCTTTTTGATTTATTTTCTTATCATTTTGAATTGCAAAACAGCAGCAGAAACTGTAAGCTCTCGACATTCCTCCGTCGTGAACATGCTCCGATTCCATTACCGTAATGAAAGTTTAACCTTGCGGCGGGTTCAGTCAAACTTCAGGGGGTTGGAATTTAGTCCCGCCATTTGTGAGGCGGTGTTACCGCCCGAGTGCTGGTTTTACCACCGGGCGCAGGCTCCAACTGACAAATTCATTTTTACGTCAAATGATGAGAGAGCGGCGCTAAAAGTGGCATTCAACACTCACCCTCGGGTGGGAACTCAGGGGCCGACTGACTTACGCATCGGGAGACCGACTGTCGCACTCTCTGGGAACCAGGGAGAAAAGGGAAGGAAGATAAAAATCACAACCTTCCCTGACCCCCCACCCACACACACACACACACACAACCTTCCCCGACCCACACACACACACAACCTTCCCCGACCCACACACACACACAACCTTCCCCGACCCCCCACCCACACACACACACACACACACAAACTTCCCCGACCCACACACACACACACACAACCTTCCCCGACCCACACACACACACACAACCTTCCCCGACCACCCCCCACACACACACACACACAACCTTCCCCGACCCCACCCACACACACACACACACACACACACAACCTTCCCCGACCCATACACAACCTTCCCCGACCCCCCCCCCCACACACACACACACACAACCTTCCCCGACCCCACCCACACACACACACACACACACAACCTTCCCCGACCCATACACAACCTTCCCCGACCCCCCCCCCACACACACACACACACAACCTTCCCCGACCACCCCCCACACACACACACACACACACACAACCTTCCCCGACCCATACACAACCTTTCCCGACCCCCCCCCCCCACACACACACACACACAACCTTCCCCGACCACCCCCCACACACACACACACACACAAAAACTTCCCTGACCCCCCCCCCACACACACACACACACACACACAACCTTCCCCGACCCATACACAAACTTCCCCGACCACCCCCCACACACACACACACACAACCTTCCCCGACCCACACACACACACACACACAGCCTTCCCCGACCCCCCCCCCCACACACACACACACACACACACAACCTTCCCCGACCCCTCCACACACACACACAACCTTCCCCGACCTTACACACACACACACACACAACTTTCCCCGACCCCACCCACACACACACACACACACACACAACCTTCCCCGACCCATACACAACCTTCCACGACGCCCCCACCCACACACACACACACACAACCTTCCCCGACCCCCACACACACACACACAACCTTCCCCGACCCCCCCATACACACACACAACCTTCCCCGACCCCCCCATACACACACACAACCTTCCCCGACCCCCCACACACACAACCTTCCCCGACCCCCCCACACACACACACAAACTTCCCCGACCCCCCCATACACACACACAACCTTCCCCGACGCCCCCATACACACACACAACCTTCCCCGACGCCCCCATACACACACACAACCTTCCCCGACCCCCACACACACACAAACACAAACTTCCCCGACCCCCCCCCACACACACACACACACACACACACACAACCTTCCCCGACCCCCCCCCCCACACACACACACACACAAACTTCCCCGACCCACACACACACACAACCTTCCCTGACCCCCCCCCCACACACACACACACACAACCTTCCCTGACCCCCCCCACACACACACACACACACACAACCTTCCCCGACCCCCCCCCCGACCCCCACACACACACAACCTTCCCCGACCCCCACACACACACACACACACACACACACAAACTTCGCCGACACACACACACAAACACAAACTTCCCCGACCCCCACACAAACACAACCTTCCCCGACACACACACACACACACACACACACACACACAAACTTCGCCGACCCACACACACACACACACACACACACAAACTTCCACGACCCACACACACACACAAACTTCCCCGACCCCCACACACACACACACACACACACACACACACTTCCCCGACCCACACACACACACACACACAAACACAAACTTCCCCGACCCCCACACACACACAACCTTCCCCGACCCCCACACACACACACAAACACAAACTTCCCCGACCCCCACACAAACACAACCTTCCCCGACACACACACATACACACACACACACACAAACTTCCCCGACCCCCACACAAACACAACCTTCCCCGACACACACACACACACACAAACACAAACTTCCCCGACCCCCACACAAACACAACCTTCCCCGACACACACACACACACACAAACACAAACTTCCCCGACCCCCACACAAACACAACCTTCCCCGACACACACACACACACACACACACAAACTTCCCCGACCCACACACACACACAAACTTCCCCGACCCACACACACACACAACCTTCCCCGACCCCCACACACACACACACACACACAAACACAACCTTCCCCGACACACACACACACACACACACAAACTTCCCCGACCCACACACACACACAAACTTCCCTGACCCCCACACACACACACACACAACCTTCCCCGACCCCCCCCCCACACACACACACACACACAACCTTCCCCGACCCCCCCCCACACACACACACACACACAACCTTCCCCGACCCCCCCCCCACACACACACACACACACACACAAACTTCCCCGACCCCCCCACACACACAACCTTCCCCGACCCCCCCACACACACAACCTTCCCCGACCCCCCCACACACACAACCTTCCCCGACCCCCCCCCACACACACACACACACACACACAAACTTCCCGACCCAAACACACAAACACACAACCTTCCCCGACCCCCAAACACACACACACACAACCTTCCCCGACCCCCAAACACACAAATACACAACCTTCCCCGACCCCCACACACACACACACAACCTTCCCCGACCCCACCCACACACACACACACACAACCTTCCCCGACCCATACACAACCTTCCCCGACGCCCCCACACACACACACACAACCTTCCCCGACCCCCCCCCCACACACACACACACAACCTTCCCCGACCCCCGCACACACACACACAACCTTCCCCGACCCCCCCCCACACACACACACACAACCTTCCCTGACCCCCACACACACACACACACAACCTTCCCCGACCCCCGCACACACACACACACAACCTTCCCCGACCCCCCCCCACACACACACACACAACCTTCCCTGACCCCCACACACACACACACACAACCTTCCCCGACCCCCCCACACACACACACACACAAACTTCCCCGACCTTCCCCGCACACACACACACACACAAACTTCCCCGACCCCCACACACACACACACAACCTTCCCCGACCCATACACAACCTTCCCCGACGCCCCCACACACACACACACAACCTTCCCTGACCCCCACACACACACACACACAACCTTCCCCGACCCCCCCCCCACACACACACACACAACCTTCCCCGACCCCCGCACACACACACACAACCTTCCCCGACCCCCCCCCACACACACACACACAACCTTCCCTGACCCCCACACACACACACACACAACCTTCCCCGACCCCCGCACACACACACACACAACCTTCCCTGACCCCCACACACACACACACACAACCTTCCCCGACCCCCCCCCCACACACACACACACAACCTTCCCCGACCCCCGCACACACACACACAACCTTCCCCGACCCCCCCCCACACACACACACACAACCTTCCCTGACCCCCACACACACACACACACAACCTTCCCCGACCCCCGCACACACACACACACAACCTTCCCCGACCCCCGCACACACACACACACAACCTTCCCTGACCCCCACACACACACACACACAACCTTCCCCGACCCCCCCACACACACACACACACAAACTTCCCCGACCCCCACACACACACACACAACCATCCCAGACCCCCCCATACACACACACAACCTTCCCCGACCCCCCCATACACACACACAACCTTCCCCGACCCCCCACACACACAACCTTCCCCGACCCCCCCACACACACACACACAACCTTCCCCGACCCCCCCACACACACACACACACAACCTTCCCCGACCCCCCACACACACAACCTTCCCCGACCCCCGCACACACACACACACAACCTTCCCCGACCCCCACACACACACAACAACACAACCTTCCCCGACACACACACACACACACACACACACACACCTTCCCCGACCCCCACACACAAACACAACCTTCCCCGACCCCCCCATACACACACACAACCTTCCCCGACCCCCCACACACACAAACTTCCCCGACCCCCACACACACACAAACTTCCCCGACCCCCACACACACACACTTCCCCGACCCCCACACACACACAAACTTCCCCGACCCCCCCATACACACACACAACCTTCCCCGACCCCCCACACACACAAACTTCCCCGACCCCCACACACACACAAACTTCCCCGACCCCCACACACACACACTTCCCCGACCCCCACACACACACAAACTTCCCCGACCCCCCCCACACACACACACACTTCCCCGACCCCCACACACACAAACTTCCCCAACCCCCACACACACACAAACTTCCCCGACCCCCCCACACACACAAACTTCCCCGACCCCCACACACACAAACTTCCCCGACCCCCCCACACACACAAACTTCCCCGACCCCCACACACACACAAACTTCCCCGACCCCCCCACACACACAAACCTCCCCGACCCCCCCACACACACAAACTTCCCCGACCCCCACACACACACAAACTTCCCCGACCCCCACACACACACAAACTTCCCCGACCCCCACACACACACAAACTTCCCCGACCCCCCCACACACACACACTTCCCCGACCCCCCACACACACACACAAACTTCCCCGACCCCCCACACACACAAACTTCCCCGACCCCCCCACACACACACAAACTTCCCCGACGCCCCCACACACACAAACTTCCCCGACCCCCCACACACACAAACTTCCCCGACCCCCACACACACAAACTTCCCCGACCCCCCACACACACACAAACTTCCCCGACCCCCCACACACAAACTTCCCCGACCCCCCACACACACACAAACTTCCCCGACCCCCCCACACACACACAAACTTCCCCGACCCCCCCACACACACACAAACTTCCCCGACCCCCACACACACAAACTTCCCCGACCCCCACACACACAAACTTCCCCGACGCCCCACACACACAAACTTCCCCGACCCCCCACACACACACAAACTTCCCCGACCCCCCACACACACAAACTTCCCCGACCCCCCCACACACACACAAACTTCCCCGACCCCCCACACACACAAACTTCCCCGACCCCCACACACACACAAACTTCCCCGACCCCCCCCCACACACACAAACTTCCCCGACCCCCACACACACAAACTTCCCCGACCCCCACACACACACAAACTTCCCCGACGCCCCACACACACAAACTTCCCCGACCCCCACACACACACAAACTTCCCCGACCCCCCACACACACACAAACTTCCCCGACCCCCACACACACAAACTTCCCCGACCCCCCCACACACACTAACTTCCCCGACCCTCCACACACACAAACTTCCCCGACCCCCACACACACACAAACTTCCCCGACCCCCCACACACAAACTTCCCCGACCCCCCCCACACACACAAACTTCCCCGACGCCCCACACACACAAACTTCCCCGACCCCCCCACACACACAAACTTCCCCGACGCCCCACACACACAAACTTCCCCGACCCCCACACACACACAAACTTCCCCGACCCCCACACACACAAACTTCCCCGACCCCCACACACACAAACATCCCCGACCCCCACACACACAAACTTCCCCGACCCACACACACACAAACTTCCCCGATCCACACACACACAAACTTCCCCGACCCCCACACACACACAAACTTCCCCGACCCCCCCACACACACAAACTTCCCCGACCCCCACACACACAAACATCCCCGACCCACACACACACAAACTTCCCCGACCCCCACACACACACAAACTTCCCCGACCCCCCCACACACAAACCTCCCCGACCCCCCCACACACACAACCTTCCCCGACCCCCCCACACACACACACACAACCTTCCCCGACCCCACCCACACACACACACACACAACCTTCCCCGACCCATACACAACCTTCCCCGACGCCCCCACACACACACACACAACCTTCCCTGACCCCCACACACACACACACACAACCTTCCCCGACCCCCCCCCCACACACACACACACAACCTTCCCCGACCCCCGCACACACACACACAACCTTCCCCGACCCCCCCCCACACACACACACACAACCTTCCCTGACCCCCACACACACACACACACAACCTTCCCCGACCCCCGCACACACACACACACAACCTTCCCCGACCCCCCCCCACACACACACACACAACCTTCCCTGACCCCCACACACACACACACACAACCTTCCCCGACCCCCCCACACACACACACACACAAACTTCCCCGACCCCCACACACACACACACAACCATCCCAGACCCCCCCATACACACACACAACCTTCCCCGACCCCCCCATACACACACACAACCTTCCCCGACCCCCACACACACAACAACACAACCTTCCCCGACACACACACACACACACACACACACACAACCTTCCCCGACCCCCCACACACACAACCTTCCCCGACCCCCACACACACACACACACAACCTTCCCCGACCCCCACACACAAACACAACCTTCCCCGACCCCCCCATACACACACACAACCTTCCCCGACCCCCCACACACACAAACTTCCCCGACCCCCACACACACACAAACTTCCCCGACCCCCACACACACACACTTCCCCGACCCCCACACACACACAAACTTCCCCGACCCCCCCCACACACACACACACTTCCCCGACCCCCACACACACAAACTTCCCCAACCCCCACACACACACAAACTTCCCCGACCCCCCCACACACACAAACTTCCCCGACCCCCACACACACAAACTTCCCCGACCCCCCCACACACACAAACTTCCCCGACCCCCACACACACACAAACTTCCCCGACCCCCACACACACACAAACTTCCCCGACCCCCCCACACACACAAACTTCCCCGACCCCCCCACACACACACACTTCCCCGACCCCCCACACACACACACAAACTTCCCCGACCCCCCACACACACAAACTTCCCCGACCCCCCCACACACACACAAACTTCCCCGACGCCCCCACACACACAAACTTCCCCGACCCCCCACACACACAAACTTCCCCGACCCCCACACACACAAACTTCCCCGACCCCCCACACACACACAAACTTCCCCGACCCCCCACACACAAACTTCCCCGACCCCCCACACACACACAAACTTCCCCGACCCCCCCACACACACACAAACTTCCCCGACCCCCCCACACACACACAAACTTCCCCGACCCCCACACACACAAACTTCCCCGACCCCCACACACACAAACTTCCCCGACGCCCCACACACACAAACTTCCCCGACGCCCCACACACACAAACTTCCCCGACCCCCCACACACACACAAACTTCCCCGACCCCCCACACACACAAACTTCCCCGACCCCCCCACACACACACAAACTTCCCCGACCCCCCACACACACAAACTTCCCCGACCCCCACACACACACAAACTTCCCCGACCCCCCCCCACACACACAAACTTCCCCGACCCCCACACACACAAACTTCCCCGACCCCCACACACACACAAACTTCCCCGACGCCCCACACACACAAACTTCCCCGACCCCCACACACACACAAACTTCCCCGACCCCCCACACACACACAAACTTCCCCGACCCCCACACACACAAACTTCCCCGACCCCCCCACACACACTAACTTCCCCGACCCTCCACACACACAAACTTCCCCGACCCCCACACACACACAAACTTCCCCGACCCCCCACACACACACAAACTTCCCCGACCCCCACACACACAAACTTCCCCGACCCCCACACACACACAAACTTCCCCGACCCCCACACACACAAACTTCCCCGACCCCCACACACACAAACTTCCCCGACCCCCACACACACAAACATCCCCGACCCCCACACACACACAAACTTCCCCGACCCCCCCACACACACAAACTTCCCCGACCCCCACACACACAAACTTCCCCGACCCCCACACACACAAACTTCCCCGACCCCCACACACACAAACATCCCCGACCCCCACACACACAAACTTCCCTGACCCACACACACACAAACTTCCCCGATCCACACACACACAAACTTCCCCGACCCCCACACACACACAAACTTCCCCGACCCCCCCACACACACAAACTTCCCCGACCCCCACACACACAAACATCCCCGACCCACACACACACAAACTTCCCCGACCCCCACACACACAAACTTCACCGACCCCCACACACACAAACTTCCCCGACCCCCACACACACACAAACTTCACCGACCCCCACACACACAAACTTCCCCGACCCCCCCACACACACAAACTTCACCGACCCCCACACACACAAACTTCCCCGACCCACACACACACACAACCTTCCCCGACCCCCCCACACACACACACACAACCTTCCCCGACCCCCGCACACACACACACACAACCTTCCCTGACCCCCCCCCACACACACACAACCTTCCCTGACCCCCACACACACACACACACAACCTTCCCCGACCCCCGCACACACACACACACAACCTTCCCCGACCCCCCCCCACACACACACACACAACCTTCCCTGACCCCCACACACACACACACACAACCTTCCCCGACCCCCCCACACACACACACACACAAACTTCCCCGACCCCCACACACACACACACAACCATCCCAGACCCCCCCATACACACACACAACCTTCCCCGACCCCCCCACACACACAACCTTCCCCGACACACACACACACACACACACACACACACACACACAACCTTCCCCGACCCCCACACACACACACACAAACACAACCTTCCCCGACCCACACACACACACAAACTTCCCCGACCCCCCCACACACACAAACTTCCCCGACCCCCACACACACACAAACTTCCCCGAGCCCCCCACACACACAAACTTCCCCGAGCCCCCCACACACACAAACTTCCCCGAACCCCCACAAACACACAAACTTCCCCGACCCCCCCCACACACACACACACTTCCCCGACCCCCACACACACAAACTTCCCCAACCCCCACACACACACAAACTTCCCCGACCCCCCCCACACACACAAACTTCCCCGACCCCCACACACACACAAACTTCCCCGACCCCCACACACACACACTTCCCCGACCCCCACACACACAAACTTCCCCACCCCACACTCTACAACCCCCCCCCCCCCCCCCAACCCTCTCCCCCACACACCACCAACTTCCCGACCCCCCCCACACACCCACATCATCATAGAGAGATAGTATTCCCCCCACACACACAAACTTCCCCGACCCCCACACACACACAAACTTCCCCGACCCCCACACACACACACTTCCCCGACCCCCACACACACACAAACTTCCCCGACCCCCACACACACACACACTTCCCCGACCCCCACACACACACACTTCCCCGACCCCACACACACACACAACTTCCCCCCGACCCCCACACACACACACACTTCCCCGACACCACACACACACAAACTTCCCCGACCCCACACACACACACACTTCCCCGACCCCCACACACACACACACTTCCCCGACCCACACACACACACAAACTTCCCCGATCCACACACACACAAACTTCCCCGACCCCACACACACACAAACTTCCCCGACCCACACACACACACAAACTTCCCCGACCCCCCCACACACACTTCCCCGACCCCCCCCCACACACAAACTTCCCCGACCCCCCACACACACAAACTTCCCCGACCCCCACACACACACAAACTTCCCCGACCCCCACACACACAAACTTCCCCGACCCACACATACACACACAAACTTCCCCGACCCACACACACACAAACTTCCCCGACCCACACATACACACACAAACTTCCCCGACCCCCACACACACAAACTTCCCCGACCCCCACACACACAAACTTCCCCGACCCACACACACACACACAAACTTCCCCGACCCACACACACACACACACTTCCCCGATCCACACACACACAAACTTCCCCGACCCCCACACACACAAACTTCCCCGACCCACACACACACAAACTTCCCCGACCCCCACACACACACAAACTTCCCCGACCCACACACACACAAACTTCCCCGACCCCCACACACACACAAACTTCCCCGACCCACACACACACAAACTTCCCCGATCCACACACACACAAACTTCCCCGACCCCCACACACACAAACTTCCCCGACCCCCACACACACAAACTTCCCCGACCCCCCACACACACAAACTTCCCCGATCCACACACACACAAACTTCCCCGACCCCCACACACACACAAACTTCCCCGACCCCCCACACACACAAACTTCCCCGATCCACACACACACAAACTTCCCCGACCCCCCCACACACAAACTTCCCCGACCCCCCCACACACAAACTTCCCCGACCCCCCCACACACAAACTTCCCCGACCCCCACACACACAAACTTCCCCGACCCCCACACACACACAAACTTCCCCGACCCCCCCACACACACAAACTTCCCCGATCCACACACACACAAACTTCCCCGACCCCCACACACACACAAACTTCCCCGACCCCCCACACACACAAACTTCCCCGATCCACACACACACAAACTTCCCCGACCCCCCCACACACAAACTTCCCCGACCCCCCCACACACAAACTTCCCCGACCCCCCCACACACAAACTTCCCCGACCCCCACACACACAAACTTCCCCGACCCCCACACACACACAAACTTCCCCGACCCCCACACACACACAAACTTCCCCGACCCCCACACACACACAAACTTCCCCGACCCCCACACACACACAAACTTCCCCGACCCCCACACACACACAAACTTCCCCGACCCCCCACACACACAAACTTCCCCGATCCACACACACACAAACTTCCCCGACCCACACACACACAAACTTCCCCGACCCCCACACACACAAATTTCCCCGACCCCCCACACACACAAACTTCCCCGATCCACACACACACAAACTTCCCCGACCCACACACACACAAACTTCCCCGACCCCCACACACACAAACTTCCCCGACCCCCACACACACAAATTTCCCCGACCCCCCACACACACAAACTTCCCCGATCCACACACACACAAACTTCCCCGACCCCCACACACACAAACTTCCCCGATCCACACACACACAAACTTCCCCGACCCCCACACACACAAACTTCCCCGACCCCCACACACACACACACTTCCCCGACCCCCACACACACAAACTTCCCCGAGCCCCCACACACACACACACACACACACACTTCCCCGACCCACACACACACACACTTCCCCGAGCCCCCACACACACTTCCCCCTGTTACAACGAATGACAAAATGAAGAAATAAAGAAAAAACTTACCTTGCTCTCTGGCCGATTCCGCCCGAGGTCCGCTGTTTAACCGGCACTATTTCCAGCCTGTCGGTACAAAGCCAATACTGCGGCAGAGACGGCGAGGAGGTGTTGCACGATGGATGATGTCACCACGTGGTGGCGTTAGCCGGCATTCTGTTGCCTCTTGGCGCCTCTGCCAAAGAGTCGACTGAATTTTAGCCGGGCGTGGATGCTGTTCACCGTCGAAGGTCGGCCTTTGCCGCCCGTGAGCTGCCTCCCGCGCACGGTAACCGGTGACAGTGTAAACCGAATTTCAACCCCCAGATTTTCTACGTTTTCTGCCCACTCACCGCGATAAGAACTCAGTGCAGTAATAAAGCCAGCAATCAGATACTGATTCCAGATTACTGAACGGAACAGCACCACAACAATTTTACATAAAAATATGACGAATTAAATATTTCCCTGTACGTGACCTTTCATTCCTCCTTTGTTTTCATGTTCTCTCTGCCAATTTAATTAAACTCTTGCATTAACTTATTTAACCTCCAGTAAAGCCACCTTCAACTCTACCTGTTAGTTAAATTGTTTGACTTACATTTCTTTTGCTGGCTCCCTGCTCCCACTCTCCAGTTTGAAGGTGGGAGCAGTTGTCTTTTCATTGTGGCCCAGTAAGACCTATATTTAGTGATAGTTGTGTTGCGGGGGTAACGGTATCTGGGAGTAAAGCTGAGAGATTGATAGTAACCAGGAATCACATCAGGGCGAGAGGAACGGGGCCAGAACATTAAGGCTCTTGAGCCTGTTTCTATCTGGATGGCAGCTCATTTAACCTCCAAAATGAACTGGTTATATGAGTTGTTGAGTAAAATGATTAATAGGTCAATTTTGGAGGATTAGTGGACAGTTATTGAATCAGTTGATGTTGGATGAATTAATTATGGAAGGATGTGGAGGCAGATCCTGAGCAGTGTAGCTGGAGGGTTGTCGCTTGGTCAAAGAAGCTTCTGCCCAGGTTTTGAGATGAGCTTAGATTGGAAGATTGACTCGGTCAAATACAAATTGCTTCAAAGCCAGAAAGTGAAAAAACTTGTCCGTGGCACTCAAAGGGTTAAGATTATTGTTCACAAAATAATAACTGAGAATTTTTGCAAGACTGCAAATCTCTTCTGACTAATGGCTCCAAATCACCAGAGTGTGAAACAGAGAAATCCACGCTTACGTGAATTAGCCCTTTCACATTTACTGGCTGATGTCAGTCGTGCTAAATGTTCAGCATGTTTCTCTTTACAGTTTTCATCATATTTCAAGAGGGGAAGAGCAGGAATTTCAATACCGTGACACAAGACCAGGATTGTCACAATGTACAGCAATGGCACAGTATTGTACTAAAACACTGAACTATTATATTTCCTCTACATGTGGGACCAAATATCTCTCATACCACCCCCCTAGACAGACAAATACACAGTCTCTCAAAGATACAAGTTCAGACTTCCGCTCCTTCTCTGTTCGATACAAGAGCAAGTGACAAGCAACATGAATTCATTATCTCCATTTCATAAGGATGATTGCATTGTTATTGACCATAAAAAATCATCTACTACTGAAAGCAAGACTGAGGTTCTCTCGGGCAGCTGTGGAATGTAATTCCATTTAATTGCAGTGAAAAACTATGAGTGCTTTTTACAGCGAGTATCAGCACCAACCGTATAACCAATTACTGAGAGCTTGTGAGAGCTTTTAAGCAGGTTCTGGTAATGTACAAGTGGGAGATACACTGCGTGTTACATATTTGGCGAGCACTCCTCCTGATAACATCATCATCATCATAGGCAGTCCCTCGAAATTGAAGAAGACTTGCTTCCACTCTAAAAATGAGTTCTCAGGTGGCTGTACAGTCCAATACGGGAATTACCGTCTCTGTCACACTTGGGGCAGAGAGTTGAAGGAAAGGGTGGTTGGGGAGCCTGGTTTGCCGCATGCTCCTTCCGCTGTCTGTGCTTGGTTTCTACATACTCAGACATTTCAGGCCGCCACCTAATAACAGACATTACAGTGGAAGACAAGTTTCCTGATTCATTGTTAGAGCTGAAGAGGAGACAGCTGACATACGTCCCGAGACACCGAGTTACAAGGGCAAATGTCCAATGCATAGATCGCTGAGTAAATGTGATTATGTCACAGATCTTGAAATGACACAGTGGGTTCTCCCATGTGCACTGTGTGCCTCTGGGATGGCACTGTTCCCTGGACAAACTTACAGCGAGGGATTGAGAGAATCCAGGCTTTAATCTTGAAATGTACTCAAGCTTTTATCAAGAGACTTAAATGTCAGGCACAGCCCTGATTGGAGCTTTTCAGTGGTGCAAGACATCATCATGTTTAAATGTGTAGGAGGTAAGATGAGATGAACCAAGAAGCAAAGAACTTGCATTTATATAGCAACTTTCATATACTCAGGATGTTTCAAAGTGCTTCATAGACAATGAAGTATTTTTGAAGTGTTGTCACTTTTGTGGGCAAAATTCAGCAGCAAACTTGTCTCATAAACAACAATAAGATAAACGACTCGATACCAGGGTGGATTTTCAACGTGCTGTAACACTAGTGTTGTAGATGGACTGGCCATTATAAAAAACACCCAACTTTGATATCCACTGATTTCAGCTCACTGGGAGAAGCCCCTTCACATAATGCTGTGGAATCATTCCCAACTTCCCAACAGTTGCCACAATTTAATCTCATTCAAACAACAGCACCTCTTTAATACTGCACTGAAGTATCAGCATAGATTACATGCCCAAGTCTTTGTGGACTGGGCTTGAACCTACAACCTTGAACCTGGAGTTCAGAAGGATGAGGGGGGATCTTATAGAAACATTTGAAATAATGAAAGGGGTAGACAAGATAGAGGCAGAGAGGTTGTTTCCACTGGTTGGGGAGACTAGAACTAGGGGGCACAGCCTCAAAATACGGGGGAGCCAATTTAAAACCGAGTTGAGAAGGAATTTCTTCTCCCAGAGGGCTGTGAATCTGTGGAATTCTCTGCCCAAGGAAGCAGTTGAGGCTAGCTCATTGAATGTATTCAAATCACAGATAGAAACATAGAAAATAGGTGCAGGAGTAGGCCATTCGGCCCTTCTAGCCTGCACCGCCATTCAATGAGTTCATGGCTGAACATTCAACTTCAGTACCCCATTCCTGCTTTCTTGCCATACCCCTTGATCCCCCTAGTAGTAAGGACCTCATCTAACTCCTTTTTGAATATATTTAGTGAATTGGCCTCAACAACTTTCTGTGGTAGAGAATTCCACAGGTTCACCACTCTCTGGGTGAAGAAGTTCCTCCGCATCTCGGTCCTAAATGGCTTACCCCTTATCCTTAGACTGTGACCTCTGGTTCTGGACTTCCCCAACATTGGGAACATTCTTCCTGCATCTAACCTGTCTAACCCCGTCAGAATTTTAAATGTTTCTGTGAGGTCCCCTCTCATTCTTCTGAACTCCAGTGAATACAAGCCCAGTTGATCCAGTCTTTCTTGATAGGTCAGTCCCGCCATCCCGGGAATCAGTCTGGTGAACCTTCGCTGCACTCCCTCAATAGCAAGAATGTCCTTCCTCAGGTTAGGAGACCAAAATTGTACACAATACTCCAGGTGTGGCCTCACCAATGCCCTGTACAACTGTAGCAACACCTCCCTGCCCCTGTACTCAAATCCCCTTGCTATGAAGGCCAACATGCCATTTGCTTTCTTAACCGCCTGCTGCACCTGCATGCCAACCTTCAATGACTGATGTACCACGACACCCAGGTCTCTTTGCACCTCCCCTTTTCCTAATCTGTCACCATTCAGATAATAGTCTGTCTCTCTGTTTTTACCACCAAAGTGGATAACCTCACATTTATCCACATTATACTTCATCTGCCATGCATTTGCCCACTCACCTAACCTATCCAAGTCGCTCTGCAGCCTCACAGCATCCTCCTCGCAGCTCACACTGCCACCCAACTTAGTGTCATCCGCAAATTTGGAGATACTACATTTAATCCCCTCATCTAAATCATTAATGTACAGTGTAAACAGCTGGGGCCCCGGCACAGAACCTTGCGGTACCCCACTAGTCACTGCCTGCCATTCTGAAAAGTACCCATTTACTCCTACTCTTTGCTTCCTGTCTGACAACCAATTCTCAATCCATGTCAGCACACTACCCCCAATCCCATGTGCTCTAACTTTGCACATCAATCTCTTGTGTGGGACCTTGTCGAACGCCTTCTGAAAGTCCAAATATACCACATCAACTGGTTCTCCCTTGTCCACTCTACTGGAAACATCCTCAAAAAATTCCAGAAGATTTGTCAAGCATGATTTTCCTTTCACAAATCCATGCTGACTTGGACCTATCATGTCACCTCTTTCCAAATGCACTGCTATGACATCCTTAATAATTGATTCCATCATTTTACCCACTACCGATGTCAGGCTGACCGGTCTATAATTCCCTGTTTTCTCTCTCCCTCATTTTTAAAAAGTGGGGTTACATTGGCTACCCTCCACTCTATAGGAACTGATCCAGAGTCAATGGAATGTTGGAAAATGACTGTCAATGCATCCACTATTTCCAAGGCCACCTCCTTAAGTACTCTGGGATGCAGTCCATCAGGCCCTGGGGATTTATCGGCCTTCAATCCCATCAATTTCCCCAACACAATTTCCCGGCTAATAAGGATTTCCCTCAGTTCCTCCTCCTTACTAGACCCCCCGACCCCTTTTATAACCGGAAGGTTGTTTGTGTCCTCCTTCGTGAATACCGAACCAAAGTACTTGTTCAATTGGTCCGCCATTTCTTTGTTCCCTGTTATGACCTCCCCTGATTCTGACTGCAGGGGACCTACATTTGTCTTTACTAACCTTTTTCTCTTTACATATCTATAGAAAGTTTTGCAATCCATCTTAATGTTCCCTGCAAGCTTCTTCTCATACTCCATTTTCCCTGCCCTAATCAAACCCTTTGTCCTCCTCTGCTGAGTTCTAAATTTCTCCCAGTCCCCAGGTTCGCTGCTATTTCTGGCCAATTTGTATGCCACTTCCTTGGCTTTAATACTATCCCTGATTTCCCTTGATAGCCACGGTTGAGCCACCTTCCCTTTTTTATTTTTATGCCAGACAGGAATGTACAATTGTTGTAGTTCATCCATGCGGTCTCTAAATGTCTGCCATTGCCCATCCACAGTCAACTCCTTAAGTATCATTCGCCAATCCATCCCAGCCAATTCACGCCTCATACCTTCAAAGTTAGCCTTCTTTAAGTTCTGGACCATGGTCTCTGAATTAACTGTTTCATTCTCCATCCTAATGCAGAATTCCACCATATTATGGTCACTCTTCCCCAAGGGGCCTCGCACAACAAGATTGCTAATTAATCCTCTCTCATTACATAACACCCAGTCTAAGATGGCCTCCCCCCCTAGTTGGTTCCTCGACATATTGGTCTAAAAAACCATCCCTTATGCACTCCAGGAAATCCTCCTCCACCGTATTGCTTCCAGTTTGGTTAGCCCAATCTATGTGCATATTAAAGTCACCTATTATAACTGCTGCACCTTTATTGCATGCACCCCTAATTTCCTGTTTGATGCCCTCCCGATAGATTTTTAACCAATAAGGGAATTAAGGGTTACGGGGAGCGGGCGGGTAAGTGGAGCTGAGTCCACGGCCAGATCAGCCATGATCTTGTTGAATGGTGGAGCAGGCTCGAGGGGCTAGATGACCTACTCCTGTTCCTAATTCTTATGTTCTTATGTTCTTATGTACAACCTTCTGATTTAAAGCCAAGAGTGCTACCATTTGCTGAGGCTGACACTTCTGAGCCAAGTTTGACATTTTTAAGAACTCGTGGTTAGTCACTGACAGTAGGTAAGATTGAGTGAGTTAAATATGGTTTGGAGGCCCTGAGTACAAATGATTTAGAGTAGAAGACTGTGCAATGCGTCTTGAGATCAACACGTGAGGATGTTGGAAGGATGAAGATTGTGTCAAGCATATTTGGAAGCTTAGGAGTAATATGATGGGACAATACAGATTTGAAAAACTACAGGATTGTTAAAATAAATTAAGTGAGATTGCAAGAGAGAAAGAGGGTGGAAGCTGGAAGTGAGCGATGATCACCCAACAGATCAGCCATGATCTCATTGAATGACGGCGCAGGCTCGAGGGGCTGAATGGCCCACTCCTGGTCCTAGTTCTTATGTAGCAGATAGCTCCTGCCCAGAGTGAGAGAAGTGCCAGAAGAATCTTTATCGGGATGATTCTATACAAGCTTAAACCTTCTGAGTTTAGATATGCACTTTTACTCAAATATTATATTCTTGTTTATATTATATTGAGATTAGATTCCAAGGACAGCAACGTAATCTCTAGGCTCAGTTGATGCTAAATCCACTAAACTACAGCTTGAGTGAAGAGAGATTAGGTTGCTGCCCTGAAATCATCCATCGTGCCGGTGATCATTTTCAATTTATTCCTTGTCAGCAATGTCTGACAGTTTGTGTGGCTTCAGTTTGTGTCGGTTTTGGTGCCAACAACAGTAGAGACTTTGACTCTCAGCGCTCGATGGCATCCACACAGCAAGATTAACCATAATGGTGTTATTAGGGAAGGTGTATATCTCGTGAATTCTATGCTCACTTTCTATAAACCATTACTCTGCTTTTTTCAC
Source organism: Pristiophorus japonicus (assembly GCF_044704955.1). NCBI lineage: Eukaryota > Metazoa > Chordata > Chondrichthyes > Pristiophoridae > Pristiophorus > Pristiophorus japonicus. The sequence goes on along the minus strand of NC_091994.1, from coordinate 115,670,849 downwards.
CGTGACAAATTTAAAAATAAATGACCACAACGAAACTATGAAGATTCAGAAAAATTATCAAGTTCTTTTTATAACTAACCTTATCCCCTTTCTCAACTTTTGTCTGTGCGATGATCGGGAATAGCATAGCAGAACAACAACAATTGCATTCATTTAGCGCCTTTAACATACAAGATGTCCTAAAGTGTTTTATGGAGGATTAATAAAGGGAAATTTGCCAAGTCAAGGGCGTGAAGTCAGAGAGGTGACCGAAGACTAGATCCAGAAGATGGGTTTTGAGGAGGTTATAGAGGAGGATTTTAAGTCCAGAGGCAGAGGGAGTTCGGGAAGGAGTTCGAGAGAGTTGGGTCAAGGTGTCATGATCAGGGGTAGGGCAAAAGAAGGGGGCAGCGCAAGACCAAAAGGTGTGGGAAGGGGTGTGTAGCTGGACGAGATTATAGAGCTGGGAGATTGCTACAATATGGAGACAATGCTACTTTCAACACAAGGACCTCAGCTAATCTGCTAGAGGCTGGGATGTCTACAATGGGTGTTTTCTGTTATAACCAGTAATCAATACTGCATACTGCAGTACGGTCAGCCTGAAGATTACAGAGTTTCCAACATGTGTAGAAACAATTATAAATGATGGATTGTCTCAGTAAAAATCTCTATTGGTAATAAATAGCACACCAAAACAGATACATACAGCATACATGGGATCTGAGAGACGGCAGAGGTCGACAAGGGATTTATAAGGGATTGCACAGTTCTGACAGTGTGAGATAAGAAGTAATGTGGGGGCTAATGTTAAGGAAAGTGGAAGGTACATTATGCAGTATTTTGTATTGGAGTAGTAATAGGAATAGTTATGTTTTATAGAAGGGATGGAACAGAATAGATAGAAAATGACTTTTCGAGTGTTGAAGGGCGGGGAATAAGGGGGCGTAGACATAAGTTGAAATGTAAGAGATTTAATGTAGAGAGAAAGTGAAAGTTTCTTTTTTAGACAGAGGGTTGTGAGGCTGTGGAATTAACTACCAGAGTTAGTGATTGATGTGGAGACCATGCAACATTTAAGAATAGATTGATACATGGTTGATGGAAAGAGAGATGAAGGATTATGGGAACAGGATAGGCAGATGAGGACAACAGCTCAAGTAGTGGATACATACCAACAGGAACTGGTTGGGATGAATGGCTTGTTTCTGTGTTGTGATTCCAAGGAACAATGTTTCAAGGTAATCTTAGAAATGAGCATCCTTGATCTCTGGCTTAATGACTCCAACAACTGTTAATAGTCTGATTACCGAGAGACAAAATGACACAGCTCTCAGTAATGATGAAATGGGACAAAAACGTGAGGCAAGCAATATGCAAAGTTCTACATCCTGCACAGGGCAGACATTTCCTGTTGACATGATCTTCGGTCATGCTGTTGTGCCACATTGTAACATCAGCATTTCCCATCCAATTCTGCAATGTCAACAGTCACATTGTCGCTGCAGGCTTTGCTCAATAAGTAGGCCCATGGGACAACCTCCTGAAGTCTCCCTCCCAACTCGGGTCCACCTTGTATATAACTAAACCTTGGCCTTGCCAAGAGCAACTAACTGGTAATAAATAAAACTGGAAAATGTTATTTCCATTATGAAAAATGATGAATATTAACCTTGATAACAGAGAAAAAATTGACCATAAATCTTAACCAGGATTTATTACCCTTCCACAATTCAGTTAAAATCAGTAGGAAGGGGCAAAGCCTTTCACTGTCTATATTACAATTGATATAATATATCCAAGCAGCTTAAAAAGAAATCCTCTGAATTTTGTGATGAATTGTTTGTTTTTGTTTAATACAAACTCGATTTCAATTTTGTCATGCAGTCATGTAACTTTCACAAAAATAGTTGCTGCTCTGAACCAAAGATATCAGATGCTGCATTGTAAATTGTACCTCCCAAGATGCTGGTATTTAAACACCTGGGGAGTTGAAACTCCACTTAGGTCTGTGAGTGAATGGGCCGCCTGTTTCAAACAACACCCGAAGACCCTTTCCATTGAAGCTTGTCTGGTCACATGCCACAATAACTTACAACGTTGTTGCGCCTTAAAAGAGCTAGCCAATCCAGTTAAACCCTTGATTCATGAGCATTACTTTCTGCTTCATTCAAAGCCATTTTTTACATGAAAAAATCAAATTAGCGGGCATTGTAAATAAGCCAAGTTTAATGCACACTTTACACCGTATAACCCACAAAGTGATCTGTGATTGTGCTTTGCTTCCTGCTGACAGCGCATTCATCCACCAATCTGACAACTCTGTTTAGCAAAGAGAAAAGTCCCATTGGATGATCCAGCAGAGTCGTCCAACAATTGCACATAACTTAATGCCATGGCCATGGCTCAGCACACTTGGGCTTATTCCTCACTCTCGTTCCCAGTGGCAGCATCGTCCTGCACAGCAACTACAATGTCCGTGTCGGCCAGTTATTCACACACGGGGACTTCCCGTAAACTCGACATACAAAAGCTCATGGGAGTTCTCTACTGGAACTGCCAGTGGCCGTCAGCAAAGAGTCTCATTGATTCAGAGTCAGCTGCCGTGCCTGTGGGTGAGGCCTTCGTGTTGTCTGACGCAGCTCCTGTCTCTGTTGCTGAGGGGCATTTTGTGCCGGAAACAGTTGGCAATGGATTCCGCGTCCAACCCCGGCGTTGGCAAATGGTCGCTGTGGGTTGCAGGCCAAACATGCAGCAAAAATGTTATGCTTGCATCGTGGCCAAAAGTCACTATTTTGGCAAAACATTTCTTGTAGCGGTGTTGCAAAGTGTAAATCACACTGGCATCTATCAGCCAGATCGCACATGTCGTGTCTGATGGGGTAAATATTAGCTCGGTCACACTTAGATCAAGGCACTGGTAGATACCAGACTTGTAATTCTCGTGGGGGAATCTAGAACCAGGGGGCATAGTTTCAGAATAAAGGGTCGCCCATTGTAAAACGGAAATGGGGAGGAATTTCTTCTCTCAGAGGGTCGTGAATCTTTGGAATTCTCTGCCCTGGAGAGCTGTGGAGGCTGGGTCATTGAATATATTTAAAATGGAGGTAGACAGATTTTTGAATGATAAGGGAGTGAAGGGTTATGGGGAGTGGACAGGGAAGTTGAAGCCAAGATCAGATCAGCCATGATCTTATTAAATGGTGGAGCTGGCTCAAGGAGCTGAGTGGCGCACTCCTGCTCCTAATTCTTATCTTCTTCAGGTAACGTAGCTCAGCCACGTCACTTTGCTGTTTCGCCTGGGAAATCCAGACAGACCTAGCCACCTTGAATACATCAGGGGTTTCTGCAATTTCTAACCACCAGCAGCGTTCCTTATTCACCAGTCAGGCTAGTTTAAAGCATGGTGATAATTTACTGCTTTGCTTTTTTCCCCACCTGAATTTTACATCGATGAAAGCTAGCGTTCTGCTTGATGCGGTTGTAAAAAAGGCAAGTTTCATCTGAATGAAATCTGACTTTGGGCTTATAATAAGTTAACATTTTCTCACTCAGCCAATTGTCAGCAATTTCTGAGAGAATGCTGCTTGCCTCCTCGTAATGTTAATCGGTTTTTGAAGCAACTGAACCCTTATGTAGAGAATCTCGCTTCCAAATTCTTCACTGAATTCATTTGCCTTTTCCAGTAAGACAATGTCAGCGAGCCTGCGAGGGTTAAAAGAAATCGTTCTGTGTAAACCTTGCACTGACTGTGACTGAGACTCACGCACCATGCTGTGTGTAAGCCTTGCACTGACTGTGACCGCCGAGGGAAGTGATTCCCCGTCCCTTTCAGTAGCCGCCAGTTAACGACTCTGTAAGCCTGGACCCACTGTTTTTCCAGATGTTGTTATCAGCGGGCGCTCAATGATGCACACGCACCAAATTTACTGGCTGGAGCGCAAACGTGGGTTTTGCACCAGGAATAGGTCAGGATCGGAGCGATCGTCAGCAGCCGGATGCTACTGGTTTGTGCCCCTGGTGAGCCTCTGATGAATCTTCTGTCGGGGAGCAAAACGCTGTGTTCCCGGTCGCTGAGCTCGAACGCTCGCATTCACGCTCCCTCTGGGCGCTAACTAAGGGAATAGACAACCAAAAATCCAGCCTAAAGACTTGCATTTATAAAGCCCCTCAATGATGAAAGAGATAGAGAGTAAGATGAAGCTGAAAAAGGCGGCATATGACAGATGCAGGTTGCAAATACATCCGAGAACCAGGCTGAATATAGAAAGTTCAGAGGGCAAGTGAAAAAGGAAATAAGAGGGTCAGAGAGAGAGTGAGAATAGATTGGCAGCTAACATAAAAAAGGGAATCCAAAAGCTTTCTATCGGCATATAAATAGTAAATGGGGAGTAAGAGGAGGGGTGGGCCGATCAGGGACCATAATGGAGACCTACACATGGAGGTAGAGAGTAAGGCTGAGGTACTCAATGAGTACTTTACATCTGTCTTCACCAAGGAAGAAGATGCTGACAAATGCAGTGAAAGAGGAGGTAGTTGAGATACTGGATGAGATAAAAAAAATTGATCAGAAGGAGGTATTAGAAATGCTGACTGTGCTTAAAACAGATAAGTCACCAGCACCAGATGGGATGTATCCTAGGATGCTGAGGGAAGTAAAGGTGGAAATGGTGGAGGTACTGACCATAATCTTCAAATCCTCCTTAGACATGGAGCTGGTGCCAGAGGGCTGGAGAATTACAATTATTGCACACTTGTTCAAAAAAGGATGCAAGGATAAACCCAGCAACTACCGGCCGGTCACTTTAACCTCGGCAGTGGGGAAGCTTTTAGAAACAATAATCTGGGACAAACTAACAGTCACTTGGACAACTATGGATTAATTAAGAAAAGCCAGTTCAGATTTGTTAAAGGCAAATCGTGTTTAACTAATTTGATTGAATTTTTTAATGAAGTAACAGAGGGTTGATGAGGGCAATGCGATTGATGTGGTGTACATGGACTTCCAAAAGGCGTTTGATAAAGTGCCACATAATAGGCTTGCCAGCAAAGTTGAAGCCCATAGAATAAAAGGGACAGTGGCAGCATGGATACGGGATTGGCTCAGTGACAGGAAACAGAGAGTAGTGGTGAATGGTCGTTTCTCGGACTGGAGGAAGATATACAGTGGTGTTCCCCAGGGATAGGTACTGGGACCACTGCTTTTCTTTATATATTAATGACTTGGATGTGGGTGTACAGGGCACAATTTAAACATTTGCAGATGAAACAAAACTTGGAAGTGTAGAGACCAATTTGCCCCATAACGGCAACACTGACAGCCTTACCGTTATCATTGAACCCAAATCCAGGCCATTATAAATGAAGTTTAAAAAGTGACAGCAGAAAATTGCTGCAATTATACTGCAGCCACTGTGATCGCAAGTGGCTAAGGCTCCCTGTGAGAGGTGGTCTCACACTGCTTGCCTACATTTTAGTTGGCTAACTTCACACTTGCAATTTGTGTCAATTCTCAGCTGAAACTGCTTGACATCAACACGAAACTGTGTGGCATAACTGACCTGTAAAGGGGTGGACCTGCTCATTGTTGTGTCAGCTTCAATGACATCGATTGTAAAGATCTCAAACTGGGTTCACTTCACCAACTGAGCTGTATTTCAGTGGTCTGGGGTAATAAAGCATGAGTGGAAACCATTTCAGAACCTTTAGCCCCAAAAGCGTGTTGTTTGCAACACGAAGGAATGTGTAAGCTGTTTGTCCAGCAGGATTTCTCGTGTGTACGAGGGAACACGGGTTTCTTCCACTGCACCAACCAGTTGTGAAATCTCACTTGGAAGAGAAATGTTGAGCCAAACAGTGAAGCAGAAGTGTAGCATCAACTGAGCTGGATAATTACTTGTCAACAGACATTGCAGACACAGGTCTGGGCAATTCCAGAATGTTTCAGTCTGGGCGAGGCAGAGGTTGATCCAGGACCCTGCTGTGTTGTATCTCTTCACCCTTTTCTCAGTCTTTGGGGTGGGGGAGCATTTTGTGTTTGCCCTCTCTGACTGATGCCAGGAAGAGATGTGGGACTGCCACGTTGGCATCACTGGTCAGTTCTGCCTCTGCTGCGGCCAGCCTAAAGTCAGATTGTGTGCCTGGACAAAGTCTGGCTAAAGTGGACAACGTTGAATGGCCAATTTCCTTGCCATAGCCGCTCAATTTCTGATGCCTGAAATGTTCTCACCGATTTACAGATGTTGGCTGATACACTGTGTGTTTGCAGCCGAACCATAAGAACATACATAAGAACATAAGAATTAGGAACAGGAGTAGGCCATCTAGCCCCTCAAGCCTGCTCCGCCATTCAATAAGATCATGGCTGATCTGGCCGTGGACTCAGCTACACTTACCCGCCCGCTCCCCGTAACCCTTAATTCCCTTATTGGTTAAAAATCTATCTATCTGTGACTTGAATACATTCAATGAGCTAGCCTCAACTGCTTCCTTGGGCAGAGAATTCCACAGATTCACAACACTCAGGGAGAAGAAATTCCTTCTCAACTCGGTTTTAAATTGGCTCCCCCGTATTTTGAGGCTGTGCCCCCTAGTTCTAGTCTCCTCGACCAGTGGAAACAACCTCTCTGCCTCGATCTTGTCTATCCCTTTCATTATTTTAAATGTTTCGAAAAGATCACCCCTCATCCTTCTGAACTCCAACGAGTAAAGACCCAGTCTACTCAATCTATCATCATAAGGTAACCCCCTCATCTCCGGAATCAGCCTAGTGAATCGTCTCTGTACCCCCTCCAAAGCCAGTATATCCTTCCTTAAGTAAGGTGGCCAAAACTGCATGCAGTACTCCAGGTGCGGCCTTACCAATACCCTGTACAGTTGTAGGAGGAGCTCCCTGCTTTTGTACTCCATCCCTCTCGCAATGAAGGCCAACATTCCATTCACCTTCCTGATTACCTGCTGCACCTGCAAACAAACTTTTTGAGATTCATGCACAAGGAGAAAAAAAAAAAAAAAGGGGGGAAAAAAAGGGCCTTGTAAATGTCTGGAGTGTCACCCAGGTCGGGTGGCACCGTTTAATGTTTTATGTTTTGCAGGTGAACTCCAAAAAGAGTTTCATGCACAAGGAGAGTTTCATGCACAAGGACCCCCAGGTCCCTCTGCACCTCAGCATGTTGTAATTTCTCCCCATTCAAATAATATTCCCTTTTACTGTTTTTTTTCCCAAGGTGGATGACCTCACACTTTCCGACATTGCATTCCATCTGCCAAACCTTCGCCCATTCGCTTAACCTATCCAAATCTCTTTGCAGCCTCTCTGTGTCCTCTACACAACCTGCTTTCCCACTAATCTTAGTGTCATCTGCAAATTTTGTTACACTACACTCTGTCCCCTCTTCCAGGTCATCTATGTATATTGCAAACAGTTGTGGTCCCAGCACCGATCCCTGTGGCACACCACTAACCACCGATTTCCAAAGCGAAAAGGACCCATTTATCCCGACTCTCTGCTTTCTGTTAGCCAGCCAATTCTCTATCCATGCTAATACATTTCCTCTGACTCCGCGTACCTCTATCTTCTGCAGTAACCTTTTGTGTGGCACCTTATCGAATGCCTTTTGGAAATCTAAATACACCACTTCCATCGGTACACCTCTATCCACCATGCTCGATATATCCTCAAAGAATTCCAGTAAATTAGTTAAACATGATTTCCCCTTCATGAATCCATGCTGCGTCTGCTTGATTGCACTATTCCTATCTAGATGTCCCGCTATTTCTTCCTTAATGATAGTTTCAAGCATTTTCCCCACTACAGATGTTAAACTAACCGGCCTATAGTTACCTGCCTTTTGTCTGCCCCCTTTTTTAAACAGAGGCATTACATTAGCTGCTTTCCAATCCACTGGTACCTCCCCAGAGTCCAGAGAATTTTGGTAGATTATAACGAATGCATCTGCTATAACTTCCGCCATCTCTTTTAATACCCTGGGATGCATTTCATCAGGACCAGGGGACTTGTCTACCTTGAGTCCCATTAGCCTGTCCAGCACTACCCCCCTAGTGATAGTGATTGTCTCAAGGTCCTCCCTTCCCACATTCCCGTGACCAGCAATTTTTGGCATGGTTTTTGTGTCTTCCACTGTGAAGACCGAAGCAAAATAATTGTTTAAGGTCTCAGCCATTTCCACATTTCCCATTATTAAATCCCCCTTCTCATCTTCTAAGGGACCAACATTTACTTTAGTCACTCTTTTCCGTTGGAAAAGGGGCCTGCTTTCTCTCTTTTCTTGCTCCTGGCCCTGCTCCCCTGTGGCTGACCTATCCACCGAGCCTGACCTTTCCACCGAGCCTGACATTTCCACCGAGCCTGACCTATCCACCGAGCCTGACCTTTCCACCGAGCCTGACCTTTCCACCGAGCATGACCTTTCCACCGAGCCTGACCTTTCCACCGAGCCTGACCTTTCCACCGAGCCTGATCTTTCCACCGAGCCTGACCTTTCCACCGAGCCTGACCTTTCCACCGAGCCTGACATTTCCACCGAGCCTGACCTTTCCACCGAGCCTGACATTTCCACCGAGCCTGACATTTCCACCGAGCATGACCTTTCCACCGAGCCTGACATTTCCACCGAGCCTGACCTTTCCACCGAGCCTGATCTTTCCACCAAGCCTGACCTTGCCCCCAACCCTGACCTTGCTCCTGAGCCTCCGCCCCTTCACACAGTGGGAGCTGCACCACGATGAGGGTGGGTGTTGGCCCACTCTATCTAAATGCCTCTCGCTCCAAGAACCGTGATGGCGTTGGAGTAAGTCTCGTTTCACCATGGTTATGGCGGTGGAGCGTTACACGCAGCTTTTCAGGCTCAAGGTTTTGGGAATTGTCGCTGCTCAACAAGGCCTAGCATTCCAGTGCCATTCACATGAGGCGCTGGTGGTATAAACTGAGACAAATGTCCGGTGGGGCAGAGGCGGGAAGACTGAGGGAAGTTAGGGCCACAATTTACAGCAGCGGTGGATTTAGAAATTACTGAGGGAGCTGAGAGTTCGGAAGGTGCAAGACTTATTCTCTCAGCACCTCTGGTAACGTTCCCATGGTAATTTTTGATTTTTGACTCATTATTTGGAGCATGTGTCCGTGTTGCAGACCCAGAGGCCGGAGGGGCATCGTCTGGGGGCAGGAGCTTCTGCTTTCACTATTCCAAATAAATCATTTATATTTTCATGCAGATTGAGGTGGGCCAAAGGTCAGGCAATATCATTGAAACAAAACTGAATTCTGACGAGGCGTCTCACTCAAACATTGACCTGTCTTTTCCTCATTCAGATACTGAGCAAACTTGCTGTGCATTTTTGGCTGGATTTAACCCCCTGTCTGGTGGAACCCAGGTGGGAGAGGGCAGTGACAATGGAGCGGGGTAATTACCCTCTCCGTCCCTGCGCTGATCTGGCCCACCCTCATTTTAAGTTGCAGGCACTAGGGTGGCCACCCTGAATCAGCGGGGTCCTCAGTATGCAGATGTTATCGGGTCCTGATTTTAACCCTCGGCCTGAGCGGGAACAGCAGCTGGCATCTCAAAGGCCGAGTAACGCCGGCCTGCTCTTTGGGCCCCACACAGAAACATTGGGCCCTTCCCCCCCCCCCCCTGCCAACCACTCACCCTGGACCGGACCCCACTCCCGGGTACCGCCCACTACTTTTAATGGCCTGGCAGCCGCTTCCTGCACACTCCCCGCCGCCCAGCCCAGCCCACTCCCGCTCCGGAAACGCACCCGTTTGCCGTTTGCTGCCCGGGAATTAAAATCCAGCCCACATTTCTGTTGATAAAACCATAATGATGTGAGGCTCCAAATTACTGGTCTGTCTCTTTATCCTCAGTAACTGACATTTCAGGTAGGGGAGTTATGCTAAACCTGTATCGAACCTTGGTTAGACCACACTTGGAGCACTGCGTACAGTTCTGGTCACCATATTATAAAGAGGATATAGAGGCACTGGAGAGGGTGCAGAGAAGATTTACAAGGATAATACCAGAAATGTGAGGGTATACTTATCAGGAAAGGGTGAACAGGCTGGGTCTCTTTTCTCATGAAAAGAAAAGGTTGAGGGGTGACCTAATAGAGGTCTTTAAAATGATGAAAGGTTTTGATCGAGTGGATACAGAGAGAATGTTTCCACTTGTGGGGAAGAGTATAACTAGAGGCCATCAATATAAGATCGTCACCAAGAAATCCAATGGGGAATTCAGGAGAAACTTCTTTACCCAGAGAGCGGTGAGAATGTGGAACTCGCTGCCACAGGGAGGGGTTGAGGTGAATAGTATCAATGCATTTAAGGGGAGGGGAGCATATGAGGGAGAAGGGAATAGAGGGTTATGCTGATCGATTTAGATGAGGAAAGACGGGAGGAGGCTCGAGTGGAGCATAAACACCGGCATGGACTGGTTGGGCCGATGGCCTGTTTCTGTGCCGTATATCCGATGGAATCTGATGTAGTTCTATGTAATAACTAAATGTTGAATTCCCTTTATCCAATATCTCAATGGAGGCTTTAGCCCCCTTTAAATGAACACGTTGAAACTTACCGTACGTCCGGGCCCGCACTCCTGGATAATTCGGAGCCTATATTGCTCCTTTGATGCTGTCAAAGTTTTTTTTTGCAAACTCTGCTCATTAAACAACATTTTTTTTTTTTTAATTTTGGAAAACACTTTATTTGTTCTGAAAGTACAGTGCCTTGTTCATCTTTGAGGTTAGGTTTATTAAACTGTCAACATAACAATTTCAATGCATAATAAATTACTTTATATGATTACTCTTGATCTTACAAAACTTTGACAAGATTGGTCAGAATCCAGCTGTGTCACGGATCCTTGGATAGAACACAGACAACATTTGTACCATTTAATATGGGCATTCCGTCAGACTACAGGCTGACTGATCAGGATATATATATAATATATACATATACACAATACAGAAATCAAAGGGTTGCCCTTTAGTCTGATCAACTCTTGTTTTTTTTTATTTTAAATTCGTAGCCAATCGTTTCCAATTCTTTGTCAAGTCACAAACGCCAGAGGTCACCCTGCACCAGTCAAGGATCACTCTGCGCCAATGCTCTTAGCCAAAAGGCCTAGAGCCACTGCACCGTTCCTGGAAGTACTGCAATACCAGGTTCGTGCCATGGAGGTGGATGGGTCAGGTCCCCCACACACCTCCGTGGAGGTCTGGGAGAGGTGTGGGCAGCTGAATGTTGTGCCTCGATTGATTGCTTCCAATCTGGGCTTTGCCGTCTCTCCCAGTGCCCACACAATAATAAAATGCCGTCCATCACAAGCATTTAAACAGCCTGACAATGGTAAAACTGGGTCCTGTTCTCTCACACACAGGTCAAAGGTCCTCAGCGCAATCACTGTCCTCAAAACCTAAACATATGAATCACTATTTAAATTAAGGAGAATAAGACGACTCCAACCCCTACCTTTTATTTAATTTCCAAAGCTGTTAATTGTGTAAGTGTAGTGACAGGAATACTCAAATATAATCGGTTCATGCGTTGATCTGAGGGAATACCATTGTCTGAAATATGGCCGCACCCATCTTGGGGAATCCGCACCTTCTCTCCACAGCTGCTGCCTGACCCACCGTGTGTTTCCAGAGTTTGTGTCTCTGCCTGTCCCGCAGTGGGGGGTAATTGCCTGCTGGAGTCCGCATTATTTAAAATTAAATGATCCTCGGGTCTGTGTTAATTAAACTAAATGTGAGATTCAGGAAATGGAAAATGTACGTATTCTCCTGAGGGCTTTACTTATAGATACACTCGAAATGGAATTTCACAGCGGTTGAGAATAACTATTTGTGCAAAAACTGCACAAACATCGCTGACAAAAGGGCCCAATCGTTTTATCTGAACTGCGTTTGTCTGCCCAGCACAATAAGCATAATCCCCAAAGCATCAACACTTGGAAACCCGGAACCAGGTGTGGCATTTTATTAGCCTAAAGAGTGAAATCATTTAATTAATCCAGGATTCACCTCCTAAAATACATTGTGCTGGAAATAAGGACGATTCATCCAAATTATATTTGAACAAATTAATTTGCTGCATTCAAGCCAGATGTGCCATTGTCCTAAAGTCACTGTACAGAAGAGAAAATTACATTTTAATTCAGAAGAGTCAAAAACTCTGGGAAAAGATGAGAATAAAGAGAAGCTTCACGAATGAACAGGAGCTAGCCGCACCCCCGCCACCAAACGATAATAACTGGCACAATGTGTTTCTCACAGGCTTGGCTCCAAGTTAAACATATCGGTAATTGTTCCAACATTCAGACAATTGGTGCCCGGTCTTTTAGAACCAGAATGCACAGATTTCCCCATTTCTATTCCTTCTTCTCCTCATAGAAACATAGAAACATAGAAACATAGAAAATAGGTGCAGGAGCAGGCCATTCAGCCCTTCTAGCCTGCACCGCCATTCAATGAGTTCATGGCTGAACATGAAACTTCAGTACCCCCTTCCTGCTTTCTCGCCATAACCCTTGATCCCCCGAGTAGTAAGGACTTCATCTAACTCCCTTTTGAATATATTTAGTGAATTGGCCTCAACTACTTTCTGTGGTAGAGAATTCCACAGGTTCACCACTCTCTGGGTGAAGAAGTTTCTCCTCATCTCGGTCCTAAATGGCTTACCCCTTATCCTCAGACTGTGACCCCTGGTTCTGGACTTCCCCAACATTGGGAACATTCTTTCTGCATCTAACCTGTCTAAACCCGTCAGAATTTTAAACGTTTCTATGAGGTCCCCTCTCATTCTTCTGAACTCCAGTGAATACAAGCCCAATTGATCCAATCTTTCTTGATAGGTCAGTCCCGCCATCCCGGGAATCAGTCTGGTGAACCTTCGCTGCACTCCCTCAATAGCAAGAATTCACTGAGAATCCCACACCCACCTCTGGCAGACATCGACAACAAGATCCAACAAGATCCAACACCGCCTCCAGTGTGCCAGTGCAGCCTTCGGCCATCTGAGGAAAAGAGTGTTTGAAGATCAGGCCCTCAAACTTACCACCAAGCTCATGGTCTACAGGGCTGCAGTAATACCCGCCCTCCTGTATGGCTCAGAGACATGGACCATGTACAGCAGACACCTCAAGTCGCTGGAGAAATGCCGCCAACGATGTCTCCGCAAGATCCTGCAAATTCCCTGGGAGGACAGACGCACCAACATTAGCGTCCTCGACCAGGCCAACATCCCCAGCATTGAAGCACTGACCACACTTGATCAGCTCCGCTGGGTGGGCCACATTGTTCACATGCCTGACACGAGACTCCCAAAGCAAGCGCTCTACTCGTAACTCCTTCATGGCAAACGAGCCAAAGGTGGGCAGAGGAAACGTTACAGGGACACCCTCAAAGCCTCCCTGATAAAGTGCAACATCCCCACCGACACCTGGGAGTCCCAGACCCAAGACCACCCTAAGTGGAGGAAGTGCATCTGGGAGGGCACTGAGCACCTCGAGTCTCATCGCTGAGAGCATGCAGAAGTCAAACACAGGCAGCGGAAGGAGCGTGCGGCAAACCTGTCCCACCCTCCCTTTCCTTCAACCACTGTCTGTCCCACCTGTTACAGGGACTGTGGCTCTCATGTTGGACTGTTCAGTCACCTAAGGACTCATTTTTAGAGTGGAAGCAAGTCTTCCTCGATTTCGAGGGACTGCCTATGATGATGATGATGAGGATGCCCAAAGTGGTCAGACTTCATTGGTGAGTCTGGGCATGGGAAGGTTATTTAACCAGGGGGAGGGGCATGGCAGCCGATTCCAATCTTTTGACCTGAGGTCCACACATGGATACCTTACCACAGGGGGTCACTGGACAATAATCAAAAGCAGCGAGTCTGTCCGATTGACACCTCACCGGCCATGGACTTCTGTCCCACCCCCATCGCCGTTCTGGCTGAGATAAGTTACAACTTGGAAAACTCTGTCAACACGTGGAGCAAGTGTGGAAAAGAACAGTGACTCCAGGGAGAGTTTGGAAACAGGCCCTTCAGGCAGCGTCATTAATCTGGCCAAATGTTATCTCCTTCTCCTATCTTGAAGTCTCAAAGTCGTGGAAAAACACATTATTGTTAAATTTCTTTCCACAAAGACTACAAAGTAAGCGGTGGAGAGGAGGAAGGGGGGCAGATGTGGGATGGGGGAGGGGATGATGAGGTGGGTTGGGATGGGGAGGGGAGGGGAGGGGAGGGGGAAGCTATGGGATGGGGAGGGGGGAGAGGAGAGGAGGGGAGGGGAGGGAGTGAGGGAAGGGGGGGTGCGGTGGGGTGGAGGAGGGGGAGCAGTGGGGAGGGGGGGAACGGTGGGGAGGGGGAGGGGGAAGCGGTGGGGAGGGGGAGGGGGAAGCGGTGGGGAGAGGGAGGGGGAATGGTGGGGAGGGGGAGCGGTGGGGAGGGGGAAGTGTGGGGTGGGGTGGGGGAGGGGGAGCGATGGGGAGAGGGAGGGGGAATGGTGGGGAGAGGGAGGGGGAAGTGTGGGGTGGGGGGGAGGGGGGCAAATGCACTGCGGAACAATGTGTGATGGGAATGAGGTCTCCAGAACACTCCTGGAGTTCCATCATTTAGGTTACACTTCGCCTGAAGATATTGCACCAATCACTACTCACAGAACACATGACATGCGTCAGTGCATCACACTGAGACCTCAAGCATGTGATGAGACCGATTAACCCCGTCATCATCTAACTCTGGTCATAGGAAAGGTATCAGGATGACATTAAATTCTTGGATTTGGGGAACAGCTATTGTGAAGATGGGTGTGTGTTGCACAAGAGTTCCTGTTCACGGGATGTAAAGTCACGAGCAGCACGTGCCCGAATCGGTCTCCTTGCCTCCCCGGTGGGCAAGTGTGGCACTAGGAGCAAATGACCTCCACTGTCTCTGATTATTCGACTTTGGCTGTTGAAAGATCAATGTTCTCGAGTAAATCAACTTGCGAGACATTTTAGAATGTTTATACACAGATGAACCTGCCTTGGAGACTGTTTTTTGTCATCCACAGTTTAGTTTTGAACAAACTTAAAAGTCGGTACTAGTTTCGGAAAGGTAATTGGTCATGTGACTTTAATGAGCAGCTGAGTTCCCAGAGGAGCTGGTTTATTTGTGCCCAAAAAAACCCCCCCAAAAAACCACAAAAAAAATAAAAGGGTCTGTAAATGTTTGGTGTTTCCCCCAGATCGGGGGGGGGGGGGGGGGACGGTTTAATGTGTTTTGTTTTTTGTTTACTCCCAAAAAGAGTTTCCCTGATAGCACGTGACCCACAGAAGTGTGCATTACTAAAAAGTTGCAGAAAAAGCTCAACACAAAAAAAACAAAAAAAAATAAAGGGGCAGTTAAAAGTGTCTGGAGTGTCCCCCAGATCGGGGGGGCACTTGATCTAATGTTTATTTTGTTCCCCCCAAAAGAGTTGTAGAAAAAGCTCTTGGTCTCGAGCACACTTCCATTAATTAAAACACTGAATCAGTCAGCACAACATGGCACCCAGTGGATTTAATTCAATATTAAGGTGATGACTGTGTAAATTACTGTAGACTCTACAAAGTCACCTCAGGAAGGTGTCAGAGTCAGCATCGAGCTGAACTCTTCATTTGTAATCTGCCGCGATTTGTTCTGCCATCCTTGTGTTGGTGAATGGTGCAGATTATAGAGCGATCCAATAATAGTATTTACATTTTATTATTAAATGAGAAAGAAAAGACATATAAATATTAACACTATCATATCACTCTGTAATCTGCGGTGTCGGGGGATGGGGGAACAACTT
This sequence comes from Pristiophorus japonicus, assembly GCF_044704955.1. Classification (NCBI taxonomy): domain Eukaryota; kingdom Metazoa; phylum Chordata; class Chondrichthyes; family Pristiophoridae; genus Pristiophorus; species Pristiophorus japonicus. Next base: position 115,655,043 of record NC_091994.1, on the reverse strand, counting down.
GTACCAAGTTACACGTTAAGATTTCAGATATATGCCTGTTATTTTCAAAATAGCGAATATTCAGATGCATAACTGGCCGCTACATTTCAGGACGGAACAGGCTGGATGAAAGCAACAACAACTTGCATTTATATAGCGCCGTTAACATCCCAAGCCGCTTCACTTAGGAGCAATTAACAAACAAAATGTGACACCAAGCCACATACGGAGACATTAGGGCAGGCGACCAAAAGCTTGGTCAAAGAGGTAGGTTTTAAAGGAGGAGAGAGAGAGGGGGGTGGAGAGGTTCGAGGAGGGAATTCCAGAGCTTGGGGCCCAGGCAGCTGATGGCACGGCCGCCAATGGTGGAGCGATTTTAATCAGGGATGCTCAAGGGTCCAGAATTGGAGGTGTGCAGAGATCTCAGGGTTGGACTGGAGGAGGTTACATAGATAGAGAAGGGTGAGGCCATGGAGGGATTTGAAAAGCAGACTGTTTGCAGTAATTGAGGGTCTAGCGGAGGGGTCACAGAGACAAGATTAAATGCAAGAGATTTAAAACCGAGGACAGGAGAAAGCATTTTAAGCAGAGAGTTGTGACGCTGTGGGATTCACTTCCCCCAGTGAGTGGTTGAGGCTGGAACGATGTCAACATTCAAGATTAGATTGGAGAGCGGCTTGAAGGGATGTGGGAACAGGACGAGTAAATGCGATTCGGACTATTTGCTGACACGGACTGGTCGGGCCTGATACCACTTTATAACTTCTAAATATTTCAAAAAAGAGGATATTGTAAGCTGTCTGAACGGCCCCACTCAAACTCCACATTATCTTTCCCTTTGTGACCCTGACTGACATGCTGCATATTTCCAGCACCATTCACTTTCATTTCAGGTTTCCTGCACATTTTCCTCCTCAAGCGCCACTTCCTTTAATATAATACTTGGTGTCGCTCCATGCCACGTAAATGCGGCTGTTTAATCAGCATTAATTGGCACTAAATTGGCCATATTGCTGAATGGAATCACACAGATGGTCATTGTGGAATATGAACAACTCCTAATTATGATGTTCCTGAGATTGAAGTTAAGGCACGTTTTGGGACTGATGGCGAGACATTTTTACTGGGTATCGAATTCATACTCATGACACCATGACTGGGTGCCAAAAATAGAAATGTTTTTGTTTTCTGGACATTGATTTCTCGTGTTGTAGGGCATACAAATTCATCATCCCTCAGCTTCCCTCTATTAAAATGAATATAATCTGTATAAATCGTGCATTTGCCTTCAAAGTCTCCCCAGTTACTATATGAGCAATTTAATCTGAAGGATGTGGCTAGTGGTATCTCGCAGAGATCTGTGTTGGGGCCTCAACTATTCCCCGGATTTATTAGCGACAGATGATGGGATAGAAAGCCCCATATCCAAATCTGCCGGTGACACACAGATAGGCGGCAACGTGGGCAGTGTGGATGGAAGCATAACATTACACCGGGATATCGAGAGATTCGGTGAATGGGCAAAACGGTGGCAAATGGAATTCAATGTCAAATGTGAGGTCATCCACTTTGGACCTAAAAAGGAGAGAACAGGGTACTTTCTAAATAGTGAAAAGCTAAAAACAGTGGAGGCCCAAAGAGACTGGGGGGTCCCAGTACATCGATCATTAAATGTCAGGGACAGGTACAGATAATAATCAGAAAGGCTAATGGAACGCTGCCCTTTATATCCAGAGGACTAGAATACAAGGGGGTAGAAGTTATGCTGCAGCTGTACAAAGCCCTGGTTAGACCACACCTGGAGCACTGTGAGCAGTTCTGGGCACCACAGCTTAGGGAGGGTATATTGGCCTTGGAGGGAGTGCAGCTTAGGGTTACCAGAGTGATACCCGGCACTCCAAGGGTTAAGTTACGAGGAGAGATTGCACAAATTATTTCCTAGAATTTAGAAGGTTAAGGGGTGATCTGATTGAAGGTTTCAGGATATTAAGAGGAACAGAGAGGGTGGATCGAGAGAGACTATTCCCGCTGGTTGGGGAGTCTCGGACTAGGGGCTTGGTCTAAACATTAGATCCAGACCTTTCAAGAGTGAAATTTGGAAACACTTCTACACACAAAGGGTGGTAGCAGTTTGGAACTCTCTCCCGCAAACAGCAGTTGATGCTGGATCAATTGTTAGTTTTAAGTCTGAGATTGATAGATTTTTGTTAACCAAAGGTATAAGGGATATGGCCCAAAGGCGGGTATGTGGAGTTAGGCCGCAGATCAGCTGTGATCACATTGAATGGTGGAAAAGGCTTGGGAGCTGAATGGCCTCCTTCTGTTCCTATCTAACCCCTTTTAACTAACAAAGTTGATTTTGATTGCGCTAGTATACTGCCACAGAAACAACCTTATTATTGAGGTAAAATTGCAGCTATCGCTGAGGTTGCTGCATTTAGTTTTAAAGCTGGTGTTTCAATGTTGAAGTGTTGCTATGAATTACATTGATTTCACCTATGCCATGTCGTCAATAATATAGCTCAAAGATCAATAGTTTTATTATGCTTACTTCTGTCTTCCCTCTTTTTTTTTTGCACAAGATGTCTTGGATTACAATTCCCTGTTAAATCAGTTCACTTGTATAAAACTACATCATCTAACGCTTTTTATTATAACTCATAAATTTAACTTCGAAGAAATTTCAGCTTCATGCACAGTGAATGCCTTTAACCCCCTGAGACAATGTCTGCTTCAATTTACTGCAGGGATCTGCAGACTCAGTCTGCTCCGATACATGCTCCATTGCAGTATAATTTGTTTGTTCTGATGAACCATCTTCTCAGGGTTCGACTGTAAAGAAGATTTATTGGGCTTGGCATGTTCTGCTGTCTTTATCTTCTCTCAGGAAAGATATCCCACATTGTTTGCCGAGTTCTGTAAGTTACGGTATATCAATGAATGGAAGAATTTGTGTTTAAGCAGCAGCGTACCCTGACCTAAGGATGCCTTATGATGTTTCACAACCAGGTGATTACTTTGGATCAGCCAATTGTGCATTTATATAGCGCCTTTCATGACTCAAAGCGCTTTACAGCCAATGAAGAACTTTTGGATTGTAGTCACTGTTGTAATGTGGGAAAAGGATTAGTTAGTCTGTTTATTCGTGGTGTTGGTTGAAGAATAATTTTTGGCTGGGTCACCAGGAGAACTTCTGATCTTCTTCAAGTAACAGACCAGTGATTCCTTTACGTCCACCTGAACATGTTCTCAAAAAAAAACGCAGTTCCAACAATGCAGTGCTCGCTCAATGCTGCCGTGAAGGGTTTGCCCAGACTGTGTGCTCAAGTCCCAGGACAGGGGCTTGTAGCTACAACCTGACTCAGAGGCAAGAATGCTTCCAACCGAACCCAGTAAATCCGTGGTAAAGCAATGTACCCAAGCGGAGGCTTGCCGTCGGGGCAGCTGCCATGAAACTTTTACATTGCAGACATCCTCCATCCAACTTCATCTGCCCAAAGACCAGATTGATACTTAAATCAACGAACATTACAGAGTCAGCAGCAAGAGGATTATAATTTTATACAAATACCCGACACTAATTATCACCCTGCCCATGGGTCCTGCCTTAGATACGCTTTTACCTATTCGAGTGCTCCTTCAGGTGGCTTCAGCGCGGGAGATGAAAGGTTGCCGTGGTTCCGATGAGGGCTCGAGAGGGTTGTGGTGGGGGACCTGGAGAAGCAAGGGGGCCCCGGCTACAGACTGCAGCAGCTCAATAGCTGCCAGAGCAGTCTGGCTCAGCTGTCACTCTGTCACCAGAGCGGTGTTGGTTGAGGGAATGTCGAGGGTCCTGAATGTGCTCATGTTCCATTCTCGTTGCCGCTGCTACTGAGCTGCAGCTCAGCATTCCACTGATCTGCGGGAGAGTGGAATGTAGGAGATGGGTGATCCCTTTCCATTCGGTCTACAACTCTTTTAGTGAGTACAAAATAAACATTAGATCGAGTGCCCCCCGATCTGGGGGACACTCCAGACACTTATAACTGCCCGCTTTATTTTTTTTTCTTTTGTTATTTTTTTGGGGCATTAAAATCATATAATTTACAAGTGCCCCCTGTAAAAGGGGAGGGGGACATTAAAAATCCAGCAATTCCAACAGCTCCACAACTCTTTTGGGAGGGAACAAAATAAATGTTAGATCAACTGCCCCCCGATCTGGGGAACACTCCAGACACTGAACTGCCCCTTTTTTTAATAAATCCCTCCCCACACAACTCTTTTAGGGAGTACAAAACAAACATTAAATCGAGTGCCCCCCAATCTGGGGGACACTTCAGACTCTTATAACTGCCCTTTTTTTTGTGGGTTTTTTTGTGTTTTTTTTTCCTTTTGTGATTTTTTTTTGGCATTAAAATCATATAATTTACAAGTGCCCCCTATAAAAGGGTTCATTCGGTCTACACCCTGCCCAAGGCAGAGCAGCTGATTGAGCCGCGAGCCTGGGAGGTGCTGTTACTGATGCCCAATATGCCTGCATGAAGGGCTCAGGATCCATGGTTGACTGAGGAGTGTTGATGCTATGTGCTAGAACCCCACACAAATTGGTCATGGACCCCTCCACACCCTTCAATAGAAGCTCTCTGGTAGATAATCCAATGTACTGAACAATTACTGGTGCTCAGAATCTTTCTTTAATCGGGTGGGCCCATGAAGTCTACATCTCTGTTCTCCTCCGCAGAGCAAGGAAGTGAGCTTGTTCACAGTGAGTTGTTTCCTGGGCTGCACATGCTCATGGAGACTCCTCTAATTCACTATCCATGGCAGGCAGGGTGCCGATTTCTGCACTGGTGCTTGATTGAGTGAGAGCAAGAGATGGATGGTGCATCTTGGGGACATTCTCCCTGCCCCGCCCAGTCTACTCCTGAGAAATATCCAAAGGACTTAGAAAAAGAAAGCGGGAAAAGGCGTAGTATGTGTGGCAAGGGTAAGCAGAGGTGGATGAGTGACCGTGCAATGTATCACTAGGTTGTGATGCTGAGTGAGAGAGGAAGTTTGGGTAAGATCCCTACTGCACAATGCATATTTAAAGAAGCCCCCCCACCCCCAGCCTGTCTCCATTGCCTGCTGAAACAATAGCTTTAGATCGCAACCCAAGGGAAGGTAGCAAGATCGGTGCCGATAAGTCCCATGGGATATTTCACCAACTAACCTACCCAGGGTCCGCCATGTAGGTAGGGTTGTCCAAATTGTCAACAGGTTTGCAGCACCTTGAATCACTGCTGATTATGATAAGCTGGTCAGAGAAACAACTTTTAAAATTTAGCAATTTTTCCCAAGATCAAACTGAACTGCTAATTATCTCCTTGTAATCACACAATGTCCTGTAACTTCAGGCAATAAGCTCAAGGATAAATAACCTTAAATCAAAAGATCTCACCTCATTTATTCCTCTCAAAACACTGCAAGCATATTATTGTTCATGTCATGTATGTACATTCTGTTTGTAGCCACCAGATGGTGTCATTGTTGGAGGCCACTGAGCAGCACGCACATGGTGCTGCTCTGGTATAAAAGGCCAGCCATTTTGTGAGTCAGGCACTTTGGGCCGAAATAAAGCAGAGCCAAGGTTGTACCTTGTTCGGTTAAACAGTACTCAGTTTGAACCTTTATTTCATACATAACATTTGGCGGCGAGAATACAAGAACCTTTGTTTGCAAAATGAGCACGATTGGATTTTTAGAGCGATTCGTGGAGGGAGAAGATTGGGCAGACTTTGTGAGCCATTTGAACCAGTACTTCGTGGCCAACAAAATGAAGGGGGTCGACGATGCAGATCGTCGCCGGGCCGTGTTCCTCACTGTGTGCGGTTCGAAGATCTACGGTCTGATAAAGAATCTACTCATGCCTAGTGATCCAACAGAGAAAACGTACGAGGAGTTGTGTACATTGGTACGGGAGCACCTCAAGCCAGACGACGGCATCATCATCTCGAGATACGGGTTTTATACACACGTTCGATCGGAGGGCCAGAGCGCGGCGGGATTCGTTGCTGACCTGAGACATCTAGCGGGACTGTGCAAGTTCGGGACGGTGCTGGCAGACATGCTGCGGGACTTCTTTGTTATCGGTATCAACCACGAGGTGATCCTGCGCAAACATCTGGTGGTGGAGGAGTTGGATTTAAAAAGGGCCATCCAGATCGCTCAATCATGTGTGACGACGGACAGGAGTCTAAAGCAAATAGCGGTGAAGAACAGAATCTCAGCAAGTACGGTAAATGCGATTGAGTCGGCGTTCGGCAGAGCGGCACATGGCAGGGCCTATCCGGCTGTGTTCGCGAAACCTGTGGCTGCCCAAAGTCCGCCAGCGGGAATGTATCCGACTTCTCCATGTTGGCGTTGTGGGGAAATCACCGCCACCAGCAGTGCAGATTTAAGCAATATAGTTGCAAAAGCTGTCTGAGAGTGGGGCATCTCCAGCGCGTGTCCGCAGATGAGCAAGAGAGCTGCGACACACCACGTGGAGGATGAAAGTCAGACCATCGTGGATCCAGACACGCAATCCGAGATGCCAGAGGAGGAAGTGTATGGACTGTACTTTTTCATAACCAAGAGTAAACCAATTTTGATTAATGTGAAGTTTAACAGGATACTGGTATCGATGGACCTGGACAGAGGGGCGAGTCAATCGATCATGAACGAGAGGGTGTTTAATAAGCTGTGGGATACTAAGACTGTGAGGCCCAAGCTGAGCCCTGTTAACGCCAAGCTGTGCATGTACACCAAAGAACTGATAAAGGTGATTGGCAGTGCACAAATTAATGTGTCATATAACGGTGCAGTTCACGAGTTACCACTGTGGATTGTTCCAGGCAATGGCCCAACACTGCTCGGCAGGAGCTGGTTGGAGAAAATCAGATGTGACTGGAACGACATAAAGACGTTGTTGTTGGAGGAAGATACATGTGCCCAAGTATTGAGCAAGTTCCCCTCACTGTTCAAACCGGGTATTGGCAACGTCACGGGAGCCAAGGTGCAGATCCACGTGGACTCAGATGCAAGACCTGTCCAATATAAAGCTCGGGCAGTTCCATAGATGATGAGGGAGAAGGTCGAAATTGAACTGGACAGACTCCAGCGTGAAGGGATCATATCACCAGTCAGGGTCAGGGTCCCAAATGGATCGCTGGTACGGTCATGGCCAAGGAGGGCAACAGAGTATTTGTTATTAAGCTCAAGAATGGGAAAACTTGCAGGAAACACATGGATCAGACACAGCTGAGGCGCACAGACGAGCCAGAGCAGTCGGACGAAGAAACCGTCGATGACCAACCAACCTACCAGCAGCCTTCAGTGGACTCAAGGGTCATCAGTGATCCCGGAATTTCCAGCACAGACTTGTTCAATAAAAATGGACTTGCAATTCCTGACATGGCCACTGCCACCCCCAACAAGTCAGTCATCCAGCCACCAGCCAGAACAGACCCCGCACACTCACCCAAGGCCGTAATCAAGCTGAGACGGTCAACCCAGGAACGTAAAGCACCGGACCGTCTCAACCTGTGAAAGACTGTGATAAGATCTCAGAGGAGGGTATTGTCATGTATGTACATTCTGTTTGTAGCCACCAGATGGTGTCATTGTTGGAGGCCACTGAGCAGCACACACATGATGCTGCTCTGGTATAAAAGGCCAGCCATGTTGTGAGTCAGGCACTTTGGGCCTTAATAAAGCAGAGCCAAGGGTGTACCTTGTTCAGTTAAACAGTACTCAGTTTGAACCTTTATTGCATACATAACAGTTCAAGCATCCAATTTCAAACAAACCTTCATTTTTGCAATTTCAAAATTGAGCAAAGAGCAAGGGTAAGTTTGTTGTCAGTTTTTTAAATCGATGCTATGGTTAAAGGCCACTGTACAAAGTGGAATGTGAGCACAGACATCGGCTCTGGGACTTCCTCTCACCTTGTTTTATGACCCAACACCTTCGAGACCAATTTAATTATCGCGGTCCATGGAAGCGATCCTTCCAAGCATAGAAACATAGAAATTTACAGCACAGAAGAAGGCCTTTTCGGTCCATCGTGTCTGCGCCGGCCGACAAAGAGCTGCACGGCCCTTGGTCAGCAGCACCCAGTGAATCTTTCTTGACAATTTTATATCTTTTCTATTCCATTTTCCACCAAGTACTCTGCACATTCATACAGTCGACTGCACTAAGTACAATATGTACCAGCTTAGGTCGAGGATCTTTGGTCTCATGAATGTATGAGATACTCCGGGATCAGCACCGCCATTAAACAGGACACCGGTTTAATCAATAGCCTCCAGTTGTTGAGAGCACACACAGAAATAAAAAACACCAGATTCGTCAACATGTGTGGGCCAATTATACCAAGGCCACAGTGGGCAAATGGAAAGCCTGGAATGTTTGAGCAATGAAGGCCATTGTCGGAGGAACAGGACAGTCCAATCTTCTGTACAGGACAAAAATTCTTCACTGTGATTTGATGACAGTTGTGCAAAAAACCTAAGAATGTTTATTTTTACTCCACAAAGCCACCTGGACGTAAAACCAGGAATAGCCGTTCGACTTGCTTTACCCTTCTGACCCCGTGTTACCTTTTTACAATAATATTTTCTTGTCCAAAGTTCACGTCCCTCTGGTCTTTGCTGCAGTTGGATTTGATTCTAAATGGCGCTGTGGAGACTGGGCGAGATTTTCCACTTTCCCCCGAGACTTTCAGCAGGTGCGACAGATTGGCTGATCCTTTACAGAAACCGCATGACCGTCCTTTCCATTGCTTTCAATGTTCAGTACGGATCGGAGTGTGCTTTTAATAATTATAGTCTTGCTTTAGCCCCATGTAGGTGCAGGGATTTTACAGTATTCCGGGCTGGCTGCTTCCTGGAGCATTCCCAGTGTAACAGGCCAGGAGTGCCACTGTTCAACGCCACATTGCGCAATTTGCACAGTATAACTGGAGAATGGAAGTGGCCTGATCTACTCAGGAGTGTGATGGAATACTCTCCACTTGCCTGGATGAGTGCAGCTCCAACAACACTCAAGAAGCTCGACACCATCCAGGACAAAGCAGCCGCTTGATCGACACCCCATCCACCACCTTCAACATTCACTCCCTCCACCACCGGCGCACCGTGGCTGCAGTGTGGACCGTCTACAAGATGCACTGCAGCAACTCGCCAAGGCTTCTCCGGCAGCACCTCCCAAACCCGCGACCTCTACCACCTAGAAGGACAAGGGCAGCAGGCGCATGGGAACACCACCACCTCCACGTTCCCCTCCCAGTCACACACCATCCTGACTTGGAAATATATCGGCCGTTCCTTCATCGTCGCTGGGTCGCAATCCTGGAACTCCCTCCCTAACAGCACTGTGGGAGCACCTTCACCACACGGACTGCAGCGGTTCAAGAAGGCGGCTCACCACCACCTTCTCAAGGGGCAATTAGGGATGGGCAATAAATGCCGGCCTTGCCAGCGACGCCCACATCCCTTGAACCGATAAAAAAATAAGGGGTGGAGGGGTGTGATGACCTGGACAGCCGTTCATTCAGGGTTTTACCCCTGTGGACGTTCAATGCTGTATGTTCCTCTTGGCCCCTTTCAGCAGGTTCCCAAGTTGCACCCATTGGCAATATTCAAATTGGCTGATCCACACCCACCCTGACCCTGGATATTCTGCCGGGCTCACGAACAGTGGTCAGTCTGTTCAACCAGAATTCAAGAAAGTTGTTTAAAGTCTGGAGCACCATTTGTCAATGTAGGTCACAATCTAGTGACTGGGGAGTAGTTTCTTTAGAAATATAGGAGTGGAGTGAGGTGGCAGTGCCTGCACAGACTAACTGAGTCACAACTCCAGAGAAACGTGGGAAGCTTAAAGCGCCACAGCTGCAAGTGTCGATAAGTAGAGACCGATTTAAATCACTGATTGTCGGCATAAGCAGTGTATTATGGATTTGAAAGTAGTTTGTAAGTACATCGGCACTGTGTAAGGAAGTATCTTATAATTGCACAAGCATTTACGGGGAAACAGCGTGTTACTGTACCAGTTCAGTGCTAATGTACAATCATTGAACTTTCTTTCAACTCATTGGAATCAATCTCTTTACGAGGACACAGAATCCTGGAACATTTCTCCAACGATCGTCACTGAAACCATGGAGACACTGAGCAATCTAACTCATTGGAGTTTTACTTCAACTGAAGCATCAAAGAGTTACGAGGCCAAAGTGTGTGCGGGGTCTGCTCTGGTCCTTGTTTGCATGTTCTGTCACTTGCCATGTTGCACTATTCAATACAATCAATACAGACACATTGTTCACCTACTCTTGGTCAGTGTTTAACTTTTATATCATCTGGGATACGTGCTGAGAAACAGACGCATCTCCTTCAGGTGTACTGGTCTCTGAGCAATATCTTGGTGTCCACATATGCTGCGATTCTTTGATGGGTCCTGTCATCAGGCAATCTCACAACGACAAGTAAGGGTGACCAATGCAGGAAGGCTGCCATTAAATGAGAGACAGTTGCACAACTTGGAGGCCACACATTAACGCTTACACTTCAGGTCACATTTCCATCGCCGAGCCCACCCCCGATACGACATGTTCTTCAGTGGCCGGTTGAAGGGCAAGTGCGGTATAGGAACTGTCACTGAGCTCCGCTATAAGAGTTTTTACAACATTGGAGGCAGGACAGATTTATTGAGACAATGTGAGTGTTCAGATGGTATGAGCTTATGTCAAAGTGTATCGGCAATAATGAGATCTTGCAGGTGGGAGGATGAGAACCTGAGCTCAAGTATAGAATACGGGAAAATATATATCATGGACTGCACTGGTACTTTGCATTTAATCTGTGAACTCAGTCTGAGGGTGTGATAATGGTGCATCATGTGTATGTTACCCGGGACATGCCGCTCTGGACCAGTCCACGAGATTGTCCCTCCCGCCCGATTTAAAGCCAGCCCAGACCACCTTTTTCCCAGCAGTTGTTCAGGAGAGCGGGAGCAGCATCTTAGAGGATCTTAGACCACCAAAATCCCATTGTTGGATCTTCCGGCATGGGCGGGCGGCAGGAAGTTGCTCCGGCGGTACTTTCCCGAAGGAGCTCCTGCCGGGCGCGACCTGGGCAGCTGATGGGCGGGGCCTGGGCGGCCGGTGGGCGGGGCCTGGGCGGCCGGTGGGCGGGGCCTAGGCAGCTCATTGACCAAGTTCGGGCCCATGGTGGTGTGAGATGAAGAGGGTGGGAGGGGAGCAGGCAAGGTTGCGTTGGCCTAATCACCAACGTGGACCAGTCGGGCCAAATGGCTGTTTCTGTGATGTAATGATATTAAATTGCACAAACACTGCAGTGAAATTTCTCTATGGCTCGTGTGCATTTTCTGTCATTTCCCTCAGCCCAAGTAATATACAGGTTTCACACATTCATCGTTTTGCTAATAGTTGTAAGAAGGGTGAAGTATTGCCACTTCTATACTTTCAGCTCAATAACCATCAGTCTGACTGCAAAATAGAATATCACCATACTATTCGGAGTCTGCTAATTATAATAAAGGGGACTGAGCTGTCTCCAATTAACCGTGGGATTAACAAAAAGAAAGACTTGCATTTATATAGCACACTTCACAACCACCGGACGTCTCTCAGCGCTTTGCAGCCAATGAAGTACTTTTGAAGTGCAGTCACTGTTGTAATGTGGGAAACGCGACAGCCAATTTGTACACAGCAAGCTCCCACACACAGCAATGTGATAATGGCCAGATAATCTGTTTTAGTGATGTTGATTGAGGAATAAATATTGGCCCCATGACACGGGGGAGAACTCTCCTGCTCTTCTTCAAAATAGTGCCATGGGATCTTTTACATCCACCTGAGAGAACAGACGGGTCCTTGGTTTAACATCTCATCCGAAAGACAGCACCTCTGACAGTGCGGTGCTCCCTCAGCACTGCATTGGGAGTGTCAGCCTAGATTTTTGTGCTCGGGTCTCTGGAGTGGGACTTGAACCCACAACCTCCTGACTCAGAGGTGAGGGTGCTGCCCACTGAGCCACGGCTAGAATTTCCATAATTACCGCTCAAAGGGAAATAAATATATCGCTATTTTCATATAACATTAAGTAGCATTTTCGAGCTCCGCCTCAGAGCCTCAGTTGATAAAGTCCAATATCGGAGTTCAGCAGACCAGGTTCAGTGTGCGTCCTACACTGGGTTAACTGATCTCACTTGTGAGAGGGAAACACAGTTGACCAAGTGCTGAAAGATTGTGGCAGGGTCAAGTTTGACTGGAATGTTGGCTGGTCGTTCCAGCATAAGACCGGGCCCATTCTGAGGAAACCAAGCTCCCTGGTCAGTCTGCCTGTCTGCTCTGGGTCTCCGCAATATCAGGCAGCTGGCCAACTTCCAGGCGGGGAGGTGCATAGATTCTTGCCGGAGTGTGGGGCCTTGAATACAGAGGGGGAAGGGAGCCGGAGCAGTGAGGGCAGCCCAGGCTGGTTTATGGAGCCTAGAGGAGCCTGCCTGCTCCTCTCCACCCAGTGCCCCCCCCGCTCCACCCAGTGCCCCCCCCGCTCCACCCAGCCCCCCCTACTCCACCCAGTGCCCCCCCATTCCACCCAGTGCCCCCCCGCTCCACCCAGTGCCCCCCCGCTTCACCCAGTGCCCCCCCGCTCCACCCAGTGCCCCCCCGCTTCACCCAGTGCCCCCCACTCCACCCAGTGCCCCCCTACTCCACCCAGTGCCCCCCTACTCCACCCAGTGCCCCCCACTCCACCCAGTGCCCCCCACTCCACCCAGTGCCCCTCCCCGCTCCACCCAGTCGCCTCCGCGCTTCGCCCAGCCCCCACACACTCCACCCAGTGTGCTGGAAAAATTGAAAACTGGGCTCCGATTTAAGTCATAAGCATTAGCAATTCAAATGGGCCCACTGCCTCACTCGGGGGCCCACTCTGGCCACCCAGCGGTAGGCCCGGAGATGTGTTACCATGGTTACAATGATAGTTTCCTCCTGGGAGGCCCGAGAATTCCCCCATTGACCAGACTCCCCCATTGACCAAGGACAATAAGAACAAATGTCTGAATTGCTCAAAGCGAATCGTTTCTCCTGGATTATTTTATGTGGACTGCCACTTCGATTAGGCCTCATCCTTGGCTTTTGCTTCTGACATAAATGTATTGTGCTCCTCCGTGCTTTCCTCGCATACATGCTTGATTTGTGGTTTCCATGAGAACAATCAAACTCTGGAAAGGGTTTTGGCTGTTATCATAAAATATTGGCCTCTGGGGATAGACTGGTTGGAACAGGTGCAGAGAGGAAACTATCAGGGCAGCCAATTAGGATTCAGAGAAGTGGTCGCCAGCGGGAGGGTGAGCAGAGATTAATCAGCTGAAAGCATCATATACAAGGAAATAAAGTCAGGAAGATAGATAAGAGGAAAGAACAAAAGGCACACAGGGAATATGCCTTTGCCATGTATAAAAATAGCACAACAGACACAAGTGCCTCCTGATCAGTGCCACAGCTCACTGGCAATCGGTGAATAAGCAACGAGTTTATTTCCTTTTTAAAAATTAATTGCCGGGATGTGGGCGTTGCTGGCAAGGCCGGCATTTATTGCCCATCCCTAATTGCCCTGGAGGGCCACCAGGGGGCAATTAAGAGCCAACCACATTTCTGTGGCTCTGGAGTCACTTACAGGCCCAGACCGAGAAATTCCCCGGTGTCCCGGCTGGGGGTGGTAACGGACTCTGGGCGTGGGTCCCACTCCGGCCGCGAAATTGCAGTTACCGCCCCTCGCAGGAAGTGCAACGCAATCTCGCGTGTGCCACTTCCTGTTGGAGCGGGTTCCGGGCACCACTGTGTTGGTCGGCGCTACGCGGCTGCTCCATGTGATGCTGACGCGATTCAACGCCCCTCCCCTTCCGTTAAAGGGGAGGTCCCCTGTGCACTCTGCCAGGCCTCAGGCTCGGCACCTAAAACGGAGGGCGGGCAACCTGGACCACGCAAGGGAAGCTGACCGGTGAGTCGGCCAAACCAGCATGATGGCAAGGCAGGGCGCTCCGCACCTCCTCTTGACCTTTCAGTCCCTGAGCGGAGGTCGGCCCGGTTCACGACCCTTGACCCTCCAGGCTGGCACTGACACCACTCATGGGGCGCAAGGCAATGATATCATCGCCTGTTGCGCAGCAGCCTGGGGCGCTACCATGGCAACGCCTCTGCTATCCCCTGCACGGTAACACACACCACCCCCCCAGCCCGGAGACAGTAACAAGCTTTGCAAAACAAGGCAACTTCAACCCCCAGATTTCCCTCCCTGAAGGACATCAGTGAACCCAATGGGTTTTTACGACAATCCGGCAGTTTCAGGGTCACCATTACCAACATTGGCTTTTTATTCCAGATTTATTGAATTAACTGAATTTAAATTCCCCAGCTGCCGCGGTGGGATTTGAACTCATGTCTCTGGATCATTAGTCCGGGGCCTCTGGGTTTGGATTACTGTCCAGTAACATTATCACGATGCTACCTTTCCCCCACCCATCTACCTATCTGTCTGCTATTTAAGAAACAAATATGCCCATAAGTGTATGCAGACGTCTGTCACATTCCTGGTCTCATTAGATATTTAATAAGAGGATGTATGTTAGTATAAAATCAATTGCAGCTCAGTAATCTCTCTGCTTCTGCTTGTGCAGGTGCCCTATTTGCTATTCGGGACATTCTAGGTGAACTGGCTCCCTGGTGATAAAGCAGTATGTGAGATAAGAAGGGTGAAGGCAGCAGTGTTGAATGAACGTATTCATGCTGCTGATAACTTTGCCATTTGGCTGTCTTTGTAATCTGTTACAGCATTGTAGACAGAGATCCCATTGTACAGAATGCTTCCATCCCCTCAGAACTGACCCAGATACCAGCACAGCCATCGTGCAAGGAGTGGAGAACGGTTTATAATTAAAAAAACATTTCAAATTGTAATAAAGGATTTGGAGAAAGACGGTAGGTTGTAATTGAGGCAAGTCACTTGAGTGAAACATTCAATGTCAACCTTCGATCAATCTGTCACGGGAGCACTCCAAATGCTCGTTGTGGCTTAACGTTGTTGGTGATGAATGCTCTGCAATTAGTTGTTTCACTGTCAGCACTGGAAGTACTTCAGTGTAAAACATTTCAGAAACAAATTTAGAACACTGGCAGAGATTCGTTCCTGTTGGTAGGTTTCAGGTCATTCCCGGGATGTGGGCGTCGCTGGCAAGGCCGGCATTTATTGCCCGTCCCTAATTGCCCCTTGAGACGGTGATAATGGTGAGCTGCCTTCTTGAACCGCTGCAGTCGTGTGGTGACGGTGCTCCCACAGTGCTGACATTATCGTAGTGGCTTGATACAACCGAGTGTCTCGCTGGGCCATTTCAGGGCAGCTAAGAGTCAACCACATTGCTGTGGGTCTGGAGTCACATATAGGCTGGACCGGGTAAGGACAGCAGATTTCCTTCCCTGAAGGGCATTAGTGAACCACATGGGATTTTTACAACAATTCAGTGGTTTCATGGTCACCATTACTGACACTAGCATTTTAATTCCGTGTTCATTTAATTAACTGTGTTTAAATTCCCCAGCTGCCGTGGTGGGACTAGCCCAGTACATAACCACTGTGCCCCTGATCTAATACAAATGGACTCACAGATAATTTCACAATTGTAACAATTGATTTGTGCAGTGTACTTATACATTGCACATAACAGAGGTGTTTTCCACCAATCGCATTCTGCAAGTATTTTCTGCTAAGTCCTGCATTCAACGCTCCGCTAATTTTCAGATGTTTGCAACCAAAGAAAAGATTGGTGGAAGGGATGTGGGAGATTGTTTGTGTGGGAGACGGTCTTTATACACTCGCTATTAACTGATTACAGCCTCACCTGTAGCTTTCTGGGATTGCCAGAACCGAATTATGGTTGGAGGTTAAGGGTCACCAGAGAGGCAGTAAGGTGCCATCTGCTGCAATCAACCTCAATCTGATGGAGACAAAGAGAGAAGCTCTTCTCTGCAATCCTTTCAAGATGCATGGTCAGAAAGTGAACGCAGATATAATGAATCCCAGGAAGGATTATCATAAAACAGGTGCCTTGAGATAACGTGTCAAATACCCGGACAGATTAGGAGTCTCTTGCATTACTGCCCCAACAGGGTGTCCAAGATTATCACCGTCTGCTGCACACCGCACTACTATGGAGGAGGAAGGGCACTCTGCTCATGTTCTGCTCAACATTCTCCAATCAACACCACCAGAAACAGACTCGCTGGTCATTTACAACAATGTTATTCCTTGCTGTGCACAAATCGGCTGCCACATTTGCTTACAAAGCAAAACTCCACCAAAATAATTCAGTAGTTATGAAGCACTTTGGGACGTGAAATGCACCATCTAAAATTGGAATTGTTTCTTTAGTCAAAGGCTGAAAGATAGTCAGAGTGCTTTTCATGTGGAGCAGAGTGTGAACAAACAATTGTGACACCCATTGGATTGACATAAGGTTCTGCGAGGTCAAATTATTTTGATTATTTTCTTTGGATCTGAAGTTTTTGAGGATTTGATACCAGCACCATAAAAGCCTGCAGACTTTTAATAAAAGTAAAGAGATAGTTTCTAATATTTTGTTTAATGTACTGATGTGCTGAGGATCATGTATTATTCCACCACGTGTATGTCAGTATGATCTTTTAAAGATGTCAGTAGCTATGTTAGTAATAAGCCATTGTAACTGCAAGGCATGATGGGAAGCTGGGTAAGCTAAAGAAAATGTTAAAACCACAATCTTCAGCAGGTTAGCCATAAATATGTTTCTAAAACCCTGAAACAAGGGACAATTAACGATTGGGTAGACTTAAAGGGAAGGAATGGCAACCATTAAGACCTTGAGGTCGAGACAGTTGAGATAATAGGAGACATCGGTTTAAGCTTAAGATCAGTAGTTAATGGTCAAGCAACTGTCACCCTTTATATGGGTTTGTCTTTGTCAACTGTGGAGTTTCACTTCCTACTGATCATCTACTACTGCAATTTGGAGAGTCTTGGATGCGCTGGAAGGCTCTCCCCCGTATGCTGTATTATAGATTTCTCATATCACAGCACACCCGTCACTCTGACTGTTTTTTTTCCACAGCATTTTCCAAATGTTTGTTAGCAGAAATTGACCTGCACTTTAAAGAACTGTTGTAGCCCTTGAAATCGATGTGCCAGATATCCAGCCCTGAATCAGCAAGCTCTCTGTCAGCAGTGAATCATATGCCAGGAGCTCACTTGGAATATGCAATGAAGCTTGACCCTGAAAGATTTGTCAGGATCAGATGTGTATAACTCGATCAGGCATAAAACCCACAGCATAGTGACGCTTCGTTATCCGGAACCATTGCAAAAAGTCAGGCCCCCGTCCCTTCACTGTCTCATCAAATGATAAATTTTACTCATGTATAAGTCACTTTATCTGTTACAGCTACAGATTTGTACAAGTGACTTGCCTTTATTTAGAGACTGTATGAAGGTGCCTTCTCTGCAGAATTTTACAGAATCTCAGTGAAATTGGGTCAGATGCATCTCAATCTTTGTGACAACTGTAAATATTCACAATCCAGTTCCTAATGAGCAAGGTCACAAACTGCACGGAGCAGGCTGGCCGGACACCCCGTGGCCTCTGTGCAGTGTGCAAGTGAAAGCGGCACACCACAGATGTCCCAGGCTGCTCTGTGTTGAGTTAGCTGATCTGGTAATGCACGATAATCGGCTTCACTGGCCAAGAGCATCGCCCAGTGATCCCAGCATGAATCAGCATGTTCGGGAATGAATGAAGAAAGTAGGTTTGGGGGGGAGGGGTGGAGGGGTGTGTGATGCATGAGCTCGCACTACATTTATTTATCTAATTCTGGTCAACTGTCCAATTGGAAGAACAAACGAATATCTCACTGGTCCAGTATAAAAGGTTAAAGACCCAAATTGTAGCCTCGTGTTTTTTTTTAAAACCATTTTTTGTAAATTTTGAACTCTTTATTAATTTTCATTTCAGGTCCCAGTGACATTATTAAGCTTTCCCAGAGCAGGTATTAGAGGGAGACGAAAGCTCCCTTTGCTCTTCCCACTAGCCCCCCCTGTGGCCACTCTGAGATAGAGCCAGTTAGAGGCACTTTTGTGCTATGAAACATGTCATTGGCCAAGATTGCTTCAAGTAGGTTCCCAATGTCAAGAGGAGATTTTTATTCCATTAGTCTGGGCTGGAACTTGCCTATTGTCCCTTGGGTGACAGGCCAGTATCTAACCAGGCCCCATCGCTCATCGACCTTCCTATCTCACTGTCACCGACTGGGTGAAACTTTCTTATTTCCAGCCACATTATGCTTTGTCTTGGCATGTGGACAGAGAAAATAGATGTGTAATTTTCATGATACCAATTTGCTGTCACAGCAATTAAGTTTTAGGTATATCTTATCTAATCATCATGATGCTGCTTCAGTAAAAATGCCGCAGCATTGATGTGTTAATTGTTTGCCTTGAGATAGGTGCATGCTGGTGAAAAACAACGGTCTGTCCTTTTACGGCAGACTGCTAATACATTCTACATACACTGCATTCATCTCTTTCCTCTCACTGCCTTGCTATTGTACAAGATGGACTTGTTTCCTGCAATTATATTCCTCAGATTGAGTTGTATATCAAATTCTTACCGTGTATAAAGCATTTTCAAAAGTTTCCAATTTACCTCAAAGGAAGTATTATTCCTGCAAGGTCCCACAATTTCCTGCATGGAAAACATTTGTTGTTTAATATTAATTTCCCAAATCTCTCCCGTTATTTTTACTTTTATCTCCTGAAGGAACTGATTCATTCTGGGGTGAAGTTCCATGGGTACCTCACCAAAAGTGGTCATTATTTATGTGTGGGCCTAGACAGTGAGTGTCATTAAACTATTCAGTCAGAGTCATATGATTCAGTTTGATTCTGTTTGTCACCTAACAGCCACATAGGGTTATATGGTCATAGGGTTACTCTCCAGCGACACCATCCTAAATTCATCCGGTGAACAGAACGAACTCCAAAGTCCCCTTCTCTACAACTCACTGCCATCTTCCATTAGACCCCGCCCCCTCCTCACGACCCACTAAACCTTCATTCTGAGCTTGGCTGCATATTTGAGTTCATGAAGCCTTGTGGCCAATTTTGAGGTTATCTGCTCTGCTGCTTCTAAACCCTTCTCCGCCCTTTTTTCTTGAACAATTCATGCTCATCCTGCTCCATAGTGTTTCCTCTGTCTCCTCCTGCAGCCCTCGATCCCTCCTGTGTCCAGCTCCTGACAATCCAACTTCTCTCCTTAGCACAATGCTTGTCAACATCATCAACCTGCTCCTGTTATCTCACATTGCCCTTAAATCCATCAAAACCATTATCAGTTCCTCAAAAAAATATCAATCTCCCCATCCCCTCCTCTTACTGCCCCATTTCCAACCTTCCCTTTCTTTCTGAAGTCCTGAAATACATTATTCCCTCAAAATGACGCTCCATCATCCTGAATTTTTCCCAATCAAGCTTCCGCCCTTCCCATGCCACGAAGGTTGCTTTGGTCAAAGTCCCCTCTGTTGCTGTGACTGAAGCTCACATTCCAGCAAGTGGCAAATCCACTCGCACAACAGGAGTTGAAATTTAGATCTAAACAACTCATTCTGGATATAATTCCTTCTCCCTCCTACTTACCGTAGGGGCCTCACACCAGACCTAGCAAAGAATGGACTGTGTTCCTTCAGTGTTACAATGGCTGATTAACCAATTGACATCTTTACAGGTACTGAACTGAAAAGTTTTAATATTTCCGCTAATCCTCTGCAGTCCACAAATACAAGTTGAAATCTTTAACTGATTCTCTACCTCTCCCTCTCTGATCTTTCTGTCTGTCTCCCCTACTGTCTCTGATTAGAAAGCTGCTAATGTGATATTAAACCTACAGGCACCTTAATCTGCCATCTTCCCTTGGCATTATGAGGACATGTTGCATAAGCATGCCTTGTGTTTCGAAAGTTGAGAGTTGATCTAATTGAGGGTCAGGAATTTCCTGTAATAATCAGGGAACAAAGCAAATACACTGCTTAAAGGATCGCAGAATTTGGGCCTCTGTGCGTTACGTGTGCAACTACAATAGGACCAAATCTCCTCCATCATCGATCAATCCCATTGCCCGAACCATCCATAATAATGGCACCGCCCCCACGTTACAGGGCCTTATACTCGAGTTTCCTGAAATTACTCTGATCAGAGGCTCCAAATTATAACCAGGTTTTCCGCAGCAAGACTGGTGTTTTACTGCAATATTTTGAGGAATTCTAAAACATTATCCTCACTCAGAGCTGCGCTGTACTTTGCTTTCTTTACAACACATTTTTATGGCATCAATTATAAGTCACTTTAAAAAAGTGAAAAGCTTCCCCGATGGCAGGCTGTGCTGACTGCATGGCTGATGATTCAACGAGCGCAAATTTGAATTTTCATATTTAGAGAAGAAATATACAATGTGAGTTCCGCCCTGCTCTTGGGACCTGAATGTTTACGCTGATTTACACCCATTTTACATTCAAGTGTATTTGCAGGAAATTTGAGCGTAACTTGACATTGGAAGAATAGGTGCAGTTTCAGTTCTAACTTCTGGGTTTATACCATGGAGGAAATTCCAGGCTGTTTAAAATGTTGTTATATTCCTATCACAATCATTTCTTTCCCTTTTTTCTGTTTGTTACCGTTCTGTCTGGATTAGTCACACAATTAACACGTCAGTCACTGGGGAAGCAATTATGATTCACAAGTCAGTGCTGTCCTACCTCGACTTAATGAACGCCACAAATTATTGTCAGATACAATGAGAGAATTCAGCAAGATCAGAATTTTAACAAGTCAGATATGCAAAACCTGGAGTATCCAATACTATTGTGGTCAGCAGTGAGTCTATCACCCAATAACTGATTGCATTTTACTCAATGGTTACATTCACTGCAATATAAAATGGATTTTGGTGTAAATGCTAACATACTATCCCCAGCAATGAAAGTGAGTGCAAGCCATAAATCTCTATCCAAATCTAACATTCTTCTAATGTCAGGGTTGATAAGGCCAACAATTACATTTGGGTTTTTTAAATAAAAATAAAGTCCTGCTCCTATTAGCAAGAGATTCTATAGGTATATAAAAAGGAAAACAGTGGCTAAAGTAAATGTTGGTCCCTTAAAGAATGAGACCGGGGAATTAGTGATGGGGAACATTGAGATGGCAAAAAGTCTGAACAAATATTTTGGATCAGTCTTTACGGTAGAGGACACTAACAATGTGGATAGACAAGGGGCTATAGGGGGGAGGAGGAACTTAACACAATCACATTCACGAAGGAGGTGGTACTCAGTAAAATTAATGGGACTAAAGGCAGATAAATCCCCTGGACCTGATGGCTTGCATCCTAGGGTCTTAAGAGAAGTAGTGGCAGGGATAGTGAATGCATTGGTTGTAATTGGTTGTAAAAATTCCCTGGATTCCGGGGAGGTCCCAGCAGATTGGAAAACTGCAAATGTAACGCCCCTATTTAAAAAAGGAGGCAGACAAAAAGCAGACAACTACAGACCAGTTAGCCTAACATCTGTGGTCGGGAAAATGTTGGAGTCCATTATTAAAGAAGCAGTAGCAGGACATTTGGAAAAGCAAAATTCAGTCAGGCAGAGTCAGCATGGATTAATGAAGTCATGTTTGACAAATTTTCTGGAATTCTTTGAGGATGTAACAAACAGGGTGGAAAAAGGGGAACCAGTGGATGTGGTGTATTTAGACTTCCAGAAGGCATTTGACAAGGTGCCACATAAAAGGTTACCGCACAAGAAAAAAGTTCACGGGGTTGGGGGTAATATATTAGCATGGATAGAGGATTGGCTAACGAACAGAAAGCAGAGAGTCGGGATAAATGGTTCATTCTCTGGTTGGCAACCAGTAACTAGTGGGGTGCCGCAGGGACCAGTGCTGGGACCCCAACTATTTACAATCTATATTAACGACTTGGAAGAAGGGACTGAGTGTAACGTAGCCAAGTTTGCTGACGATACAAAGATGGGAGGAAAAGCAATGTGTGAGGAGGACACAAAAAGTCTGCAAAAGGACATAGACAGGCTAAGTGAGTGGGCAAAAATTTGGCAGATGGAGTATAATGTTGGACTTTGGTAGAAAAAAAATCAAAGAGCAAGTTATTATTTAAATGAAGAAAGATTGCAAAGTGCTGCAGTGCAGCGGGATCTGGGGGTACTTGTACATGAAACACACAAGGATAGTATGCAGGTATAGCAAGTGATCAGGAAGGCCAATGGAATCTTGGCCTTTATTGCAAAGGGGATGGAGTATAAAAGCAGGGAAGTCTTGCTACAGTTATACAGGGTATTGGTGAGGCCACACCTGGAATACTGCGAGCAGTTTTGGTTTCCATATTTACGAAAGGATATACTTGCTTTGGAGGCAGTTCAGAGAAGGTTCACTCGGTTGATTCCGGAGATGAGGGGGTTGACTTATGAGGAAAGTTTAAGTAGGTTGGGCCTCCACTCATTGGAATTCAGAAGAATGAGAGGTGATCTTATCGAAATGTATAAGATTATGAGGGGGCTTGACAAGGTGGATGCAGAGGGGATGTTTCCACTGATGGGGGAGACTAGAACTAGCAGGCATGATATTAAAATAAGGGGCCGCCCATTTAAAACTGAGATGAGGAGAAATTTCTTCTTGAGGGTTGTAAATCTGTGGAATTCGCTGCCTCAGAGAGCTGTGGAAGCTGGGACAGTGAATAAGTTTAAGACAGAAATAGATAGTTTCTTAAACGATAAGGGGTTGTGGGGAGCGGGCGGGGAAGTGGAGCTGAGTCCATGATCAGATCAGCCATGATCTTATTGAATGGCGGAGCAGGCTCGAGGGACCGAATGGCCAACTCCTGTTCCTATTTTTTATGTTCTTATGTTCTTATATTAGATTCCAACCATATTTCCAGGCAATATTTGATTTTTCTTTTAATCATTTACATTTTGCAACCCAACCCCTTCAATGGGTAGAGTTGCTACTCTCTCCATACTGGTTTAAGCAGAAATCCAACAGGAGGAGGCCATTCATCCCCTCGAGCCCCTTCCGCCATTCAATGAGATCATGGCAGGTCTGTGACCTAACTCCACAAAGCAAGCACCTCAAAGCACTGGAGAAGTACCACCCATGCTGCCTCCGCAAGATCCTGCAAATCCACTGGCAGGATAGACGCACCAACGTTGGTGTTCAGGGCACTGACCACACTCAATCAGCTCCAATGGCAGGCCACATTGTCTGCATGACCGATACGAGACTCCCAAAGCTAGTGCTCTACTCAGAGCTTCGACACGACGAGCTTCGACACGACAAGCGAGCCCCAGGTGGGCAGAGGAAACGTTACAAGAACACCCTCAAAGCCTCCTTGATAAAATGCAACACCCCCACCGACACCTGGGAGTCCCTGGCCCAAGACTGCCCTAAGTGGGAGAAGAGCATCCGGGAGTCCCATCGCCAGGAGCAAGCGGAGTCCAAACGTAGACAGCAGAAGGAACATACAATAGCCCAAGCACCCCACCCACCCGTCCCTCCAATCACCATCGGCCCCACCTGTGACAGAGACTGTAGATCCCGCATTGGACTCATCAGTCACCTGAGAACTCATTTTAGTGTGGAAGCAAGTCATCCTCAACTCCGAGGGACTGCCTAAGAAGAAGAACTCCATGTACCTGCCGTTGGCCCATATCCCTTTGGTTAACAAAAATCTATCAGTCTCAGATTTAAAGTTAACAATTGATCCAGCATCAATCGCCGTTTGCAGGAGAGAGTTCCAAACTTTTACCACCCTTTGTGTGTAGAAGTGTTTCCTAATTTCACTCCTGAAAGGCCTGGATCTAATGTTTAGACCAAACCCCTAATCCCAGACTCCCCAACCAGCGGCAATAGTCTCTCTCTATCCACCCTCTCTGTTCTCCTTAATATCCTGAAACCTTCGATCAGATCGTCCCTTAACCTTCTAAATTCCAGGGAATACAACCCTACTCCTCGTAACTCCTTGGAGTACGGGTATCACTCTGGTAACCCTACGCTGCACTCCCTCCAAGGCCAATATACCCTCCCTAAGCTGTGGTGCCCAGAACTGCTCACAGTGCTCCAGGTGTGGTCTAACCAGGGCTTTGTACAGCTGCAGCATAACTTCTACCTCCTTGTATTCTAGTCCTCTGGATATAAAGGGCAGCGTTCCATTAGCCTTTCTGATTATTTGATTAATTATTGGCAGGTTGGCAGCTAAAGGTCACTTACTTCCAGCCATCGAGGAGAATATCCAGGCAGCAGTGACTGAAGGCCTGCTTTTAGTTGATCAGTTTCATGCAGTGTGCTTGTGTTTTCTCATCGCAAACCCACATCTGTAAAGAGAAAAGATGGGCTAATGTTTCTGGCATATAACCTGAGAACTGAAGCCCTTTGTAGGGTGGAAGAGCAGGAGAAAGAACACTGTCTTCCAATCACAGAGAATACTGCAGAGTCCGATCGCTGACAGAACTGTTGATGATTGTTCAGTTAGGCTTGAGATTTATACCTTAGGTTTGATCTCTGAATATTTCATTTCCTGTTATGCATCTTGCAAAAAAGCTTTTATTTTCTCTAAAGATAGTCAGATCATAGACAGGGGAAATGCAGAGTTAGAGAGTTTCAGAAATATTTTGACAAGGTTCTACAATAGTGACTAATGACTCAGGTACGAGGTCACAGAATGGTGATTCATTAATAATTAGCTTAAAAATAGGACACTGGTCAGATTGCATGGTCGAGTGGGTTATATTTTGACCATTCATTTGGAAGCCGGCGTCAATGAGATGGGATGACTGCTCCCTGGAAGAGGCCTTTGCAAAATTGGCTTTGGCAGCTCACTGCAGCTCCTAGTGAGAATGGACCCGTCATACAAACACTGACACTAATTGGCAACCTCACTCCGAGCAGCCACAAGATAATTGATGTGGGGGGTGTACAAAGTGTCAGGTTGGTACAGTGCAGGTGTTGTTGGGAGGTTGTGACTGAAGCATGTTCAGACAGAGCCAAGGGAGCCTTTGATGCATCTCGCTCTGCGACATGTGAGCTGGCAATGCTTGGGCTAGATTTTGATAGAGACATCGGAACAGGAGGAGGCCATTCAGCCCCTCGAGCCTGTTACACAGGAACAGGAGGAAACCATTCGGCCCCTCGAGTCTGTTACATAGGAACAGGAGGAGGCCATTCAGTCCCTCGAGTCTGTTACATAGGAACAGGAGGAGGCCCATTCAGCCCCTCGAGCCTGTTACATAGGAACAGGAGGAGGCCATTCAGTCCCTCGAACCTGTTACACAGGAACAGGAGGAAACCATTCGGCCCCTCGAGTCTGTTACATAGGAACAGGAGGAGGCCATTCAGTCCCTCGAGTCTGTTACATAGGAACAGGAGGAGGCCCATTCAGCCCCTCGAGCCTGTTACATAGGAACAGGAGGAGGCCATTCAGTCCCTCGAGCCTGTTACACAGGAACAGGAGGAGGCCATTCAGCCCCTCGAGCCTGTTACACAGGAACAGGAGGAGGCCATTCAGCCCCTCGAGCCTGTTACACAGGAACAGGAGGAGGCCCATTCAGCCCCTCGAGCCTGTTACACAGGAACAGGAGGAGGCCATTCAGTCCCTCGAGCCTGTTACACAGGAACAGGAGGCCCATTCAGCCCCTCGAGCCTGTTACACAGGAACAGGAGGAGGCCCATTCAGCCCCTCGAGCCTGTTACACAGGAACAGGAGGAGGTCCATTCAGCTCCTGGAGCCTGTTACACAGGAACAGGAGGCCCATTCAGCCCCTCGAGCCTGTTACACAGGAACAGGAGGAGGCCCATTCAGCCCCTCGAGTCTGTTACACAGGAACAGGAGGAGGCCCATTCAGCTCCTGGAGCCTGTTACACAGGAACAGGAGGAGGCCATTCAGCCCTCGAGCCTGTTACACAGGAACAGGAGGAGGCCCATTCAGCCCCTTGAGCCTGTTACACAGGAACAGGATGAGGCCCATTCAGCCCCTCGAGCCTGTTACACAGGAACAGGAGGAGGCCATTCAGCCCCTCGAGTCTGTTACATAGGAACAGGAGGAGGCCCATTCAGCCCCTCGAGCCTGTTACACAGGAACAGGAGGAGGCCCATTCAGCCCCTCGAGCCTGTTACACAGGAACAGGAGGAGGCCCATTCGGCCCCTCGAGCCTGTTACACAGGAACAGGAGGAGGCCCATTCAGCTCCTGGAGCCTGTTACACAGGAACAGGAGGAGGCCCATTCAGCCCCTTGAGCCTGTTACACAGGAACAGGATGAGGCCCATTCAGCCCCTCGAGCCTGTTACACAGGAACAGGAGGAGGCCATTCAGCCCCTCGAGTCTGTTACATAGGAACAGGAGGAGGCCCATTCAGCCCCTCGAGCCTGTTACACAGGAACAGGAGGAGGCCCATTCAGCCCCTCGAGCCTGTTACACAGGAACAGGAGGAGGCCCATTCGGCCCCTCGAGCCTGTTACACAGGAACAGGAGGAGGCCCATTCAGCTCCTGGAGCCTGTTACACAGGAACAGGAGGAGGCCCATTCAGCCCCTCGAGCCTGTTACACAGGAACAGGAGGAGGCCCATTCGGCCCCTCGAGCCTGTTACACAGGAACAGGAGAAGGCCCATTCAGCTCCTGGAGCCTGTTACACAGGAACAGGAGGCCCATTCAGCCCCTCGAGCCTGTTACACAGGAACAGGAGGAGGCCCATTCAGCTCCTGGAGCCTGTTACACAGGAACAGGAGGCCCATTCAGCCCCTCGAGCCTGTTACACAGGAACAGGAGGAGGCACATTCAGCTCCTGGAGCCTGTTACACAGGAACAGGAGGAGGCCCATTCAGCCCCTCGAGCCTGTTACACAGGAAGAGGAGGAGGCCCATTCAGCTCCTGGAGCCTGTTACACAGGAACAGGAGGCCCATTCAGCCCCTCGAGCCTGTTACACAGGAACAGGAGGAGGCCCATTCAGCTCCTGGAGCCTGTTACACAGGAACAGGAAGAGGCCATTCAGCCCCTTGAGCCTGTTACACAGGAACAGGAGGAGGCCATTCAGCTCCTCGAGCCTGTTATACAGGAACAGGAGGAGGCCCATTCAGCCCCTTGAGCCTGTTACACAGGAACAGGAGGAGGCCATTCAGCCCCTTGAGCCTGTTACACAGGAACAGGAGGAGGCCCATTCAGCCCCTTGAGCCTGTTACACAGGAACAGGAGGAGGCCATTCAGCCCCTTGAGCCTGTTATACAGGAACAGGAGGAGGCCCATTCAGCCCCTCGAGCCTGTTACACAGGAACAGGAGGAGGCCCATTCAGCTCCTGGAGCCTGTTACACAGGAACAGGAGGAGGCCATTCAGCCCCTTGAGCCTGTTACACAGGAACAGGAGGAGGCCCATTCAGCCCCTCGAGTCTGTTATACAGGAACAGGAGGAGGCCCATTCAGCCCCTTGAGCCTGTCAGACCCCTCACCGCCCCGACCCTTCACCGCCCCGACCCCTCACCGCCCTGCAGGGGAAATTGCCCCATGGGTTGCGAAGCTGGTCAACACCCGCTCTCGGGGCGCTCCTTAAAGGGGAGGGTGCTGGCACCCTGGACCGCCATCTTTTTTTGTCGGCCGACTCTCGGGTGGCAGCTCGTCGATGGTGGCCCTAGCATGGAATGGGCGATCGTCCTGCCTGGCGCTCCGCCTTGGGCACTGGGCTGTAGGCCGGGTGGCCCATTGCTGGCCATCAGAGGGCCTGCAGAGTGCAAAGAAACAAAACCACTTTTATGCTGTTTTATTTAAATTGCTTCATTCAAACTCGGGATAATTTTTCTTTTGAATAAAACTGTTATGTAATTAACTGGCGAGTATGTGTTTTTCGAATGGCATTAACTTCAGCACCAAGTCACAGAGCCACACACACAGTTTGATAGTCAGGAGCAAGATCTTGCTGAGCAGCAATAACACAGCTTTCAACAAGCAGCCCAACGGCAACTGCATTTTTAATGTTGGAGAAGAGCCGACAGTCTGGTCTCCGTTCTAAAAAAAGAACTATAAAAGAAGCAATGCTGGAAATCTCAGCAGGTCCGGAGCATCGACCTGAATCGTTGCCTCTGTTACTCTCCACAAATGCTGCCTGACCCGCTGAGGTTTCCAGCATTTTCTGCTTTTATTTCAGATTCCAGCATCCGCGGTGTTTTGCTTTGAACTATAAGCAAGGTCGGTCTCGTGGGAGCCTTTTAAATTTGAATTTAAATTGCTCTCACATTTAAGACAAGAGGCTTCAAGCCGTGAATACCATAATGGGCGTGGGTCGACCTAATGAAGATGTACATAAAGTCAGAAGATCCAACTAACCGAAGGGTGATTATAATGTTGTGTTGGCAAAGTGAATAATATTTGTCATCAGCAAATGAACATTGTCGAGCTGATTAGATATTTTATTACTGAAGTGAAAAGGAACTGGATTTGTTTCAAGAAGCTGGTTATCGCACAAAACATGGGAAGAGTTGCTATGGTGATGGTTTTTGAACCAGATCACAGACAATTCAATATAGCACTCTAGCAGAAATATGTCTGAAATTTGCTAATTACAGTTAGATGCCAGATAATATAAAATAATGTAATTTTGAATTCCGTGAGTTCCCAAAGGCAAAGGAAATGATCTGCGAGGAAAGTTTGTGGAGGTGGTTCTGCTCGCTATGTATTAACCGGAGTGCAGCCCGATGGGTTTCTCAGCCTCATTACTGCAAACCCAATCTGTGCTCGTCAGCAAAATATTGTAGTATTTAAAACTACATGCTTCATGTACGTTATATAAGAACATAAGAATTAGGAGCAGGAGTTTCCTACATTACAACAATGACTACACTCCAAAAGTACTTCATTGGCTGTAAAGCGCTTTGAGACATCCGGTGGTTGTGAAAGGCGCTATATAAATGCAAGTCTTTCTTTTTCTTTTTTTAGGCCATTCGGCCCCTCGAGCCTGCTCTGCCATTCAATCGGATCACGGCTGAACTTCAACCTCAACTCCACTTTCCCGCCCGATCCCCATATCCCTTGATTCCTGATAGAATCCAAAAATCTATCAATCTCTGTCTTGAATATACTCAACGACTGAGCCTCCACAGCCCTCTGGGGTAGAGAATTCCAGAGATTCACCACCCTCTGAGTGAAGACATTTCTCCTCATCTCAGTCCTAAATGGCCGACCCCTTATCCTGAGACTGTGACCCCTGGTTCTAGACTCCCCAATGTTGGTTTGCTCTCCTTCACGTTTTCTTTCAGGTCAGAAGGTTATAGGAACACAAGATAGAATCCATCTCACTAAACAGAGTCCTGATCAGAATGGTAATGTAACACTGTAGTACGTAAGCTTTCTTGTTAAACCATGCCATATTTTTCTTAAACCTGAAGGGAACAAGGATCTCAAATTAAAATGCATATTTGCAATCAATAGCTGCAAACTATAAAATGTAACACTAGTGATACTTCTTTACTCGGTGATGGAAGAATGTATTTATTCAGCACCTTTAAGTTAGAAAAATGTCCCAAGGTGCGTCACAGAGCGGTAATGGAAAGAAACGGATGCCAAGCACAAGTTGGCACATGCACTTCCTAGTTGTAACTTTTTCCCCATGTGTAAGTAATCCTATTGATGCTAAATATTTATTGCCTTGTTTCACTCACACTGCTCAACCTTGCTCCATTATTTAGCATGATACAACAGCAAAGGAGAGAGGGTCTGATTCTAAGTGCGGCATGCCAGGAGAGCTGTGGCACCACGGGTACAGTGGCACTGCAGGACTGAGAGCACGGGCTCTGTGCCCGACTGTAACTGGGCCCTAACTCTGCCGTCAATGCACTTTGGATGCAACAGTGTCAATTTGGAGCATTAGCTTGATTTTCTCCCAGAGGGTTGTGAATCTGTGGAATTCTCTGCCCAGGGAAGCAGTTGAGGCTAGCTGATTGAATGTATTCAAATCACAGATAGATAGATTTTTAACCAATAAGGGAATTAAGGGTTACGGGGAGCGGGCGGGTAAGTGGAGCTGAGTCCACGGCCAGATCAGCCATGATCTTGTTGAGTGGCGGAGCAGGCTCGAGGGGCTAGATGGCCTACTCCTGTTCCTAATTCTTATGTTTTTATGTTCTTATTGAGGCACCAGGATTGTTCTGGCTTTACTTTTTTCTGTCGGTGCTCAAATGGAATGAGAACAAAGGAAACTGTGTAGATAAAGAAGCTTCAAAGGGTAGCATGCTTTAAAAGTTTCCCGTTGTTGACAGCACTGTTAGAGCTGTGTCCTTAGTAGACACTCTTCCATATTCTTGAAATTTTTATTATTTTTGAGCTAAATTTTTTTTTGAGCCAATTATTTCTTCAGTCCTTAGGGTGCATTTGTTTCTGAAGTGCCTCAATACAGCATTTCCTGGTTGAGGTGGTGGAAGATGAAAGGATCCTTGATCTTATTGAATGGCGGAGCAGGCTTGAGGGGCCAAATGGCCGACTCCTGCTCCTAATTCTTATGTTCTTATAGGCACAGTTACAAGCCAATGACCAGAGACAGCATCCTCAGCTTGCTCAGGGTCAGCAGGCAGTCCGTCGGAGATTTCTGCCATTTGCAGCCAAGACACCTGCAGCCACCTTGCAACAGTGATGGCAACGTCGCCAGAGTAAACAAGCGGGAGCCACAGCAGTTTAACAAGAGCCCCGAGAAAAATCACAGTGATATCACAATTCAGCTATGTATTTAATCTAATACGCACACTTTAGCAAAACTCAATTATAAGTAAATCATTAAATAAATACAGGTTGAACCTCCCTTATCCAGAACTCTCTTATCCGGAACCACCCCTCGTCCAGAACCATTCCCGACCACCGGGTAGCGCTTGCACAAAACTCCGACATGAACAAATTGAAGCCCTTCCTCGCTGTCGACTCCCGCAATCGTTGGCCTGACCCCGCGATTCACCGCCCCCCAACCCCCCTCCCATGATCTCTCTGTTGCATTCCCAGCCCCAAGCCAGCCAACCCCGATATCCCCTTGCTCAGACATCCAACTTAACGTGACTACCTCTTGTCCAGAAAAATAGAGTTATAGAACAGGAGTCTAAAAAGATGGCTAAAAATAAAGAGAGAAGAACTGCTATTAAAAATTAGTTAATCTGTCTGTACAGCAATGCACACAGGGTGCATAATAAAACAGGGGAGCTGGAGGCAATCATGTGTTGTGAGGAATCAGACATATTAGGGATTACTGAGACATGGCTGCAGAAAAATAAGGACTAGGAATTAAACATTGCAGGGTGTAACATATTTCGAAAAGGTAGAGAGGGGAAAGGGGAATTGGAGTAGCTGTACTTATTAGGGATAAGTGACGCAGCTATCAGAAAGACAGAAATAGAATTCATGTGGATAGAGATAAAAGATAATAAAGGATCAATCACACCAATAGGTGCAGTCTACAGACCACCTAATAGTGGAGGAAGAAATATGCAGACACATTAAGGAAATGAGTAAAAAAACAGAACAATAATCGAGGGAGATTTTAATTACCCGATATTAATTGGACAGAAAAGGTAGGTTAAGAGGCTAAGGGAATGGAGTTCCTACAATCTGTACAGGACTCCTTTCTAAACCAATATGTAAAAAGCCCAACAAGAGAGGATTCGCTATTGGATCTAGTAATGGGAAATGGACCAGAGCAGGTAAGAGAAGTAAAAGTAGGGGAATAGTGACTATAATATAAATTGCTTTAAGATAATAATTGAGAAGGACATAGTATGACAAAGACCAGCATAATAGATTGGAGAAAAGCTGATTTTGAGGAGCTGAGAATAGCATTTGGGAAAATAAACTGGGCAACAATATTGGCAAACAGCGATGTAGAACAGCAATGGGAAACATTTAAAATGGTGTTCACCAGAGTGCAGGAAAAATATATTCTGCTAATAAACAAGGATAAGCTAAACACAAATGGAACACCATGGATAAATAAAGCCATAAGGGCAACATTGAGGGTCAGGAAAGAGGTATCCATTAAGTACATGGACAGCAGGGAACAGTATGGTAGGGACAATATGAAGGGATTAGGAGAGAAGTCAAAAAATCAATTAGGAAGGCAAAAAGGAACTATGAAATTAAATTATCAAGGGTAAAACAAAATAGTAAAATATTTTACAGGCTCATGAATAAAACAAGGAAGGCCGGGATGGGAATAGGGCCACTAAGGGATGGAGAGGATATTACCACAGGCAGCGATAGAGAGAAAGCAGAGATATTAAATAATTACTTTGCTTCAGTATTTACCAGGGAAATAGAACATAATATTGAATGGTGAGATTAGTAATGAGATAAGTACATTTAAAATAAAACAAAGAGATATATTAAATAATTAATCAAACTCAAAGAGGATAAAACCCCTGGCCCAGATGGGTTAAATCCACACATATTAAAAGAATCTAAGGAAGAAATAGTAGAATCTTTACTGCAAATATTTAGCAATTCTTTAGAAAAAGATGTTGTGCCAGAGGACTGGCTAACACAATGAGGGAGGCATTCATCCCGGCCGGAAACCTGGCACACTTACCGGTTTCAAAGTGTTTTTACTGGTGCGTCAGACGAGGCAGACCCTTGATCCATTTTCAGCTCTTCGGCAATTTTTTTTGAGCGCTGAGAGCGGACTGGAAGTTGGTCATAATGGGGGCAGAAGTGCGGCGGTAAGTACTAGTGAGGTGCAGAAGTGGAGGGTGTGCATCACCACGTCTCGGCCCTCATTTAAAGGGGAGAGTAGTAGCAATTGTTTAGGTTCAGCCACTGGGCCAGCAGCCTGGTACCCAAGAGGCCATAATTGTCCGACCAATCGGCAGCTGCAGCAGTGGGCCCCCCCCTGAAGGGTCGCCGTGGCTCACACACACAATACAAAGTGCACCGACAGAAAAAGCTGTTGGGGGCACCGCGCGACGGCTCGTGGAGGGTGCCATGGAGGTGCGGGAGATCGATGGTGCGTGCTTTGATGACGCACTTTGGATGGTTGGCAGCAGCGGGGTAGAAGTGGGGAACTGCCACTGAATTTTGATCGTGGTGGCCATTGGACCGGAAGTTGGCGGCCACTCAACTCCGCTATCTGGCCGCCGCTTTCTGGCGGTAAGCGGCCTTTTTGGGAGGCTGAATTTCGGCCCCAAACCTTTTATTTAAGAAGAGAGATGGAACATGTCCAGGGAACTATAGGCTAGTCAGCTTAACATCAGTGGTAGGAAAAATAATGGAATCTCTACTAAAGGAAAGAAAGCAACATTGAGAAATGAAGAATATAATAATAAATAATCAGCATGGATTTCAGAAGGGAAAGTCTTGCTTGAACAACATTGAAATTTTTTGAAGAGGTAACAGAGAGAGTAGACAAGGGTAATGCGGTAGATGTAATTTATCTAGATTTTCAAAAGGCCTTCGATAAGGTACCCCATAATAGACTGGATACCAGCTCCAGGGCTTCCTCAATCCCTTCACTGTTTTGATAATGGGCGAAAAGCCGGCGATCTGAAAATGCTTTTTTAACGCCCACGCCAGAAATAATGCCCATTTTTGGGCGATAAGCATAAAAGTGGAGGTTCTAGCCCAAGGTCAGCTAATCAATGCATCGTCATCTCCCATCAATGGCCTAGCGAGTAACAGCACCATACCAGTGCCCGACCATACCGACAGATGTTGGCGGTATTAGTGGAGTTCGCTGATCTTGGCCACGGAAGCAGTAGTGAGAGTTCCAATTGGCCACAAAACCCTAATCTGAGAAAGAGGAAACAATTCTGCTACCTCTCTTTCCTCCTTTAAGATGCTCCTTAAAACCTACCTCATTGACCAAGCTTTTGGTCACATGCACTAATTTCTCCTTCTGCGGCTTGATGTCAAACTTTTATCTCATAAAACTCCTGTGATGCGCCTTGAGATGTTAAAGGCGCTATATAAATACCAGTTGTTGTTGTTGTTGCCCCCACTTCTGACCATTAATGGGCGATGCCTGGAAAGGTCATTCATGGGGATGACAAGTGGGAATGGGACTGGGCTTGGCTTTTACGCTCCCACAGCAAACAGCCTGCACACCTGCATTGTCAACACTGACACCTGCAGAATTAGATTAGGAGAGAAGCCAAAAAAACAATTAGGAAGGCAAAAGGAACTAGGAAATTAGTAATGAGATAAGTACATTTAAAATTAAAAGAGGGATATATTAAATAATCTAATCAAACTCAAAAATGATAAAACCCCTGGTCCGGATGGATTGCATCAATGCATTTTAAAAGAATCTTGGGACGATAGCAGGGGCATTACTACACATATTTAATAATTCGTTAGAACACAATGTAGTGGCAGAGGGCTGGTGGAAAGCTAATGTAATATCTATATTTAAGAACGGGGATAGAACCTGTCCAGGGAATTATCAACCAGTCAGCTTAACATCGGTGGTAGGAAAAATAATGGAATCCCTGCTAAAGGAGAAAATAGAAGAACATCTAGAAACCAACAATGTAATAATGGATAGTCCGCATGGATTTCAAAAGAGAAAGTCTCGCTTGACCAACCTCATTGAATGTTTTGAGAAGGTAACAGAGAGAGTAGAGAAAGGTAATGTGGTAGATGTAATTTATCTAGATTTTCAAAAGGCCTTCGATAAGGTACCTCATAATAGACTGATGATCAAGGTCAGAGAATGCAGTGTCGGGACAAGTAGCAGAATGAATCGCTAGTTGGATTCAAGTCAGAAAGCAGGGCGTAGGGGTAAAAGGTAGCTATTCACAGGGGCAGAAAATGGGTAATGGTGTTCCACAAGGATCAGTGCTGGGACCGCTGTTGTTCACAATTTATATTAACGATTTAGACTTTTGGAATCAAACATTTTTTTTCTAAATTTGAAGATGACACCAAATTGGGGGGATAGCCGATACTGAGAAGGACATTAATAAACTTGCAGAATGGGCATATAATTGGCAAATGAAGTTCAACACAGATAAATGTGAGGTATTATATTGGTAGGAAGAATAGGGAGGTCACTTATTACTTGGAGGGTGCGAGTCTGGGGGGCGAATCTGGGTGGGGGAGAGGAACAAAGGGATCTCAGATACAAATACACAAATCACTAAAAGTTGTGACAGGTTAGCAAGGCCATAAAAAAAGCAAACCAAGCACTAGAGTTTATTTCTAGAGGTATAGAATTGAAAAGTAGGGAAGTTATGTTTAACCTGTATCGGACCTTGGTTAGACCACTTGGAGCACTGCGTACAGTTCTGGTCGCCATATTATAAAAAGAATATAGAGGCACTGGAGAGGGTGCAGAGAAGATTTACAAGGATGATACCAGAAATGCGAAGGTATACATATCAGGAAAGGATGAACAGGCTGGGTCTCTTTTCTGTTGAAAAGAAAAAGCTGAGAGGTGACCTAATAGAGGTGTTTAAAATGATGAAAGGTTTTGATAGAGTGGATACAGAGAGAATGTTTCCACTTGTGGGGAAGAGTATAACTAGAGGCCACCAATATAAGATAGTCACCCAGAAATCCAATGGGGAATTCAGGAGAAACTTCTTTACCCAGAGAGTGGTGAGAATGTGGAACTCGTTGCCACAGGGAGGGGTTGAAGCAAATAGTATCGATGCATTTAAGGGGAGGCTGGTCAAGCCAATGAGGGAGAAGGGAATAGAGGGTTATGCTGATAGATTTAGATGAGGAAAGATGGGAGGAGGCTCGAGTGGAGCATAAGCACCGGCAGGGACTGGTTGGGCCGAATGGCCTGTTTCTGTGCCATATATCCTGTTATGTCTTGAATAAAGAATCTGACCAGATACTGTAAGCTCAAAGTAAGGTGTGACCGTAGTCCTTTATGACAGGTCTCCAGAGTGCCTCTCCAGCCTGTGAGGTCTCCTTATGTACAGGTGCTCCCAAGGGATTAGCCCTCTGGTGGTTAAACAAGGTATTTACAGGTTTACATATATAACATATCCTATGTAACTAATACCAATTCAGCATAAATCTACTACACAGTCCAACAAAGATTGAATTCAATTTATATTGTACTTGAATCCAGTCCCACTAGATATGCAAGACCAAAATTTGGGGACTGTTGATTATCTGTCGCTTTGCATTCTCTGCCGGTTGTGGAGGTCATTGTATCTTTGAGTTTTAATGATAGAACACCTACAATATTCATCTCTGTCAGTCCTCCAGAACGGACCATTCAACAGATGCTGGCAAGTAGTCAGTCACAATGTTGATTTGGACTGAGATTGAAAGTGAATGAAGTATGCTAAAAGTTGCTCATTTAGCTTGTGGCTCATAGATAGCACACATTAAGAAGAGGCTGATGGACAAACCATTAATCATACTATTGGCAATGAGATGAAAACGCTAAAACTGTCAGAGAATTGATTAAAGAGAATGAATAATACTCTGCAGTGAAGAACTAGCTAACCAAATAAAAGGATTACTGTTCTGCTTCATTATCTTCAATCTACATATCTTTGTCCTTTCTCTGGATGAGCCTCATTTGTGAAATGGTTTGATATCAGTGTAAGTAATGTAGACAAGCATCAAATGCAAATGTTTATTTGTACATGAAGAAGAAGATGTCATTCTAATGATTTCAGAACTTGGCAAACTTTCTAACATGTCTGCAAAAGAACTTATGAATAATTTATAATAATTTAAACACTACTTCAACAACTTAATTCTCTATAAAACCTAACACCGTGAACACTGCTCTCTGTTTGCACTCCTGGTCAAGGTACCAGCTTATTACCCAGACAGATAACCTAAACTTCCTCCTATTGTGTATGTAGGCACCTTGTTAATGACTCCACGAGGCAGGGTATGGCACTTGAACTGTACAGACTGGAGTCCTTTATTGCAGCTCCGAGAGTGAGGACACCAAGAGGTGAGCTCCCTTTTAGACTGGGTTATCTGCAGTGTACAGGTGACCCTTAGGTCTCAAGCAGCAGCATCCTCTGGTGTACAGGTAAGGTATGTACAGGGTGAAGGTACATTCAGTGTTACAGTACATATAACATTACATCATAACAGTGTAGGGGGTATGCATACATAACACTTCCATTGCAACCTTCCTTGTCTTTGTCTACCTTGTCTCTACAGTGGCCATGGTTCAGATGAGTTCTACTTCATCCTAGAATGATAGAATGACAGACAGCACAAAAGGAGGCCATTCAGCCCACCGTGCCTGTGCCAGCTCTTTGATAAAGCTATCCAATTAATCCCATTCCCCTGCTCTGTCCCCATAACCCTGTATACCCAGGCCCAGGCCATTAATATATATCAAAGAGCAATGGTCCCAACACCACCACTTGTAGACACCACTGCACACTTCCCTCCAGTCTGGAAAACACCCATTCACCACTGGTGTCTGCTAACTGACCCTATGCTGCCACTTTAATCCCATAGGCTGTAATTTTGCTAACAAGTCTATTGTGGCTT
The DNA here is from genome assembly GCF_044704955.1 of Pristiophorus japonicus. Classification (NCBI taxonomy): domain Eukaryota; kingdom Metazoa; phylum Chordata; class Chondrichthyes; family Pristiophoridae; genus Pristiophorus; species Pristiophorus japonicus. The sequence continues at coordinate 115,617,472 of NC_091994.1, read as the reverse complement.
CCTGCTGGTTACAATCTCGATAGTGCTTTGCACTCTGCACCTTGCACCTTCAGCACCAAAAGAAGGAGAACTGAAGATGATGTGTGCCCATGGACATAGTCAATCTAATGCTATTAACCTCTTTGTTCCCAGACACGTGATATCAAATAATGTTACACAACATGAGTTCGAGTGTGGAGCATCAGTGAAAGGAACCAACATATTTCATCTTAGAAGTGAGAGGGGAAAATCATTGGTGAACTCATAGTAAGTTATGTAAATCTACTTATTAAATGTAGTATGCTACAACTAGTTGTATTGCAGGTGTGGACTAAATTATGATAATAGACTGCATCTTATTTTATTCACATGACATTTTATTTTGGAGGGCAGCTGAACATGCTGAAGGATCGAATACTTCCCATTTAAACTTGTTTCTCTCCACAATGTCGAAATTCTCATTTAGTAGAAATTAAAATGAAGTTTTATACACAACTATAGCCTCAACTGACACACAATTTAATATCTAATCACACAGCTAGTTTGAATGTCTAGCTTACTGACTTTTGGTACTTAAAATATTTATTAATGAATGCAACTAAATGTTTTAGTGTCAACACACAACCTGGTGAAGTGGGTGGGTATCCGGGTCATATCCACTGCAGTTCCTGTCCAAGTTGACACTTTTAAAGGAACAGGGACCCCGGACCACAATGCACTGCACTGCCAGCTGTCCCCCACCCCCGCCATCTTCAAGGGCTCAGGCCCTGACCTCAGCCTGGACCCACTAGTGAGGCAATCCCCTGTCCTTCAGGAGTCTGGAGTCTGGAATTCCTCATCATGTGGCAGAGCCACCTGCAGCCCTCGGCCTGCCCCTTTAAGATGGAGGCGAGGAAGTGCGGACTCCCAGCCTTGGGGAATCCTTGGCTCATTGTCACCAAGTCTGTGGCCTTGCCCCTGGCCCCTGCCCCTGGGCCCCTGCATCTGGGCCCTTGCCCCTGGGCCCCTGCCCCTGGGTCCTGGTCCCTGGGCCCCTGCACCTGGGCCCTGCACCCGGGCCCTGCCCCTGGGCCCCTTGCATGCACTGCCCCTGGGCACTGCCCCTGGTCCCCTGCCCCCGGGCCTTCCCCTGAGCCCTGCACCCCCTGCCCCTGGGCCCCTTACACCTCCTGCCCCTGGGCACTGCCCCTGGTCCCCTGCCCCCGGGCCTTCCCCTGAGCCCTGCACCTCCTGCCCCTGGGCCCTGTCCCTGGCCCCCTGCCTCAGGGCCCCTGCCCTCGGGGCCCTGCAGTTTGCAGCTGTCCCTTTGGACATTGCTCAGAGTTACGACGGGAATCCACCACAACAACCAAACCAGTTTAGGTCGCCGTCCTCATGACAAAGTGTTTGGCAAACCTTCTTTCATTTGTCCACAAACAATACCACGGAATAAATGGTTCTCCAGGTTGGCATGCAGGTGCAGCAGGCGGTTAAGAAAGCAAATGGCATGTTGGCCTTCATAGCGAGGGGATTTGAGTACAGGGGCAGGGAGGTGTTGCTACAGTTGTACAGGGCCTTGGTGAGGCCACACCTGGAGTATTGTGTACAGTTTTGGTCTCCTAACCTGAGGAAGGACATTCTTGCTATTGAGGGAGTGCAGCGAAGGTTCACCAGACTGATTCCCGGGATGGTGGGGCTGACCTATCAAGAAAGACTGGATCAACTGGGCTTGTATTTACTGGAGTTCAGAAGAATGAGAGGGGACCTCATAGAAACGTTTAAAATTCTGACGGGGTTAGACAGGTTAGATGCAGGAAGAATGTTCCCAATGTTGGGGAAGTCCAGAACCGGGGGTCACAGTCTAAGGATAAGGGGTAAGCCATTTAGGACCGAGATGAGGAGAAACTTCTTCACCCAGAGAGTGGTGAACCTGTGGAATTCTCTACCACAGAAAATTGTTGAGGCCAATTCACTAAATATATTGAAAAAGGAGTTAGATGTAGTCCTTACCACTAGGGGGATCAAGGGGTATGGCGAGAAAGCAGGAATGGGGTACTGAAGTTGCATGTTCAGCCATGAACTCATTGAATGGCGGTGTAGGCTAGAAGGGCCAAATGGCCTACTCCTGCACCTATTTTCTATGTTTCTATGTTTCTATGTTTCTAATCAGATGACTTGCCTAGAAGATGAAAAGAATTTTGGCTAAATTCTGTGACTGAAAAAGGTCAACAAATACACAGTTAGCAAAAATCCATAAAACTGATTTGTTTGATCTGTCTTTTATAAATTAATAGAACTAAAAAATTTCCTTAAAGTCAAAAAATCTCTTTCACTTTAGCCACGTATGTGTATCGATCTTATTGAAGATTGTAAACTCTTGAATGGTATAGATACGGCCGAGCAGATCAACGGACATGAAGAAAATATAACCAAAGGATATGAATGAAAAGTAAAGTGAGAACAAATATCAAAAAATACTTTGTTACTCAAACGAGCGATAAATGATTGGAACATTCTACCAAGAAAGGCAGAAACATTAGTGCCATGATGGCAGGATTAATGAGTTTGCGGCACGAATATTGCTGGTTTGATTGGCCTTGACTCAGCTCTTACCGTTCTTATTTTGCATCAACGATAAGTGAGTTAAGGGACAAAGAATCAGGACTGAGCGACAAGTGAAGAATGAGGTTTCTGTACTTGGGCCCTCTGAGGGTTTGTGGTTCCGGTTTATGAACACATTTTCTCTTCTGAAGAGTTTAAAACGGGTCAGCAAATCAGATGTCCTTGGGTTCTGTTGCACAATATTTTCTAATTTTCTTTATTTCTGCTGCCTCTGTGCACTCTGTCCTACATCTACAACTGAGAAAGCAATCCTTGCATTGCTGTTCCGCAGCCAATGGCTTGGAAGTAAATAATCAGCTGGGCCCGAATTTGATGAAGGCCCATGTCTGCTAAAGTGCCGCCGATGTCCACTGAGGTCCCCGACGGATCTTTGGGCGCAGTTTTCATCACCCAGGTCCCTTGAAGGTCGGCAGGCGGCAAATCTGCGATGTACGCAGCCAATCTGGTCGGCAGCCGGCGGGAGTTCTCATTCTCGGCAGCAGAGGCACTTGCCGCCCATGTGCTGCCGAGGATGGAGTCGAAGACCTGACAAAAAGCATCAAAAATAAACATCTGACGACCTTCAGGGTCCCCATACAGGTCCCTGCAAATAACTACATTTTAAAAATGTCACTAACTTGTTTTCCCCCATGGTCACACTTACCGCCAGGGACAGAGCAGCCTCCACGCAGTGGTCCACCACCAACTCCAGCCGACTCTCGCCCGCACCAATCCGGCATCTTGGTGGACGGGAGTCTACTTACGCGCATTGGCCGTCCGCTGACAACGACGGGCGCTTCCCGACGGCTCCCCCCTCCCGCCTGCTCCAGGCCACATGGAAAGTGGCACTGGACGGTTCGAGCAGAGGGATATCGGCGGCAGTGGGCGACAGTGGGCGACAGTGGGCAGCAGTGGGCGACAGTGGGCAGCAGTGGGCGACAGTGGCTGACAGTGGGCAGCAGTGGGCGACAGTGGGTGACAGTGGGTAACAGTGGGCGACAGTGGGCGACAGTGGGTGACAGTGGGCGACAGTGGGTGACAGTGGGCGACAGTGGCTGACAGTGGGTGACAGAGGGCGACAGTGGCTGACAGTGGGTGACAGAGGGCGGCAGTGGGCGACAGTGGGCGACAGTGGGTGACAGTGGCTGACAGTGGGCAGCAGTGAGTGACAGTGGGCGACAGTGGGCGACAGTGGGCAGCAGTGAGCGACAGTGGGTGACAGTGGGCAACAGTGAGCGACAGTGGGTGACAGTGGCTGACAGTGGGTGACAGTGGGCAGCAGTGAGCGACAGTGGGTGACAGTGGGCAACAGTGAGCGACAGTGGGCGACAGTGGCTGACAGTGGGTGACAGTGGGCGGCAGTGGGCGACAGTGGGTGACAGTGGGCGACAGTGGGTGACAGTGGCTGACAGTGGGCAGCAGTGAGTGACAGTGGGCGACAGTGGGCGACAGTGGGCGACAGTGGCTGACAGTGGCTGACAGTGGGCGACAGTGGGCGGCAGTGGGCAGCAGTGAGCGACAGTGGGTGACAGTGGGCAACAGTGAGCGACAGTGGGCGACAGTGGCTGACAGTGGGTGACAGTGGGCGGCAGTGGGCGGCAGTGGGCGACAGTGGGTGACAGTGGGCGGCAGTGGGCAGCAGTGGGTGACAGTGGGTGGCAGTGAGCGACAGTGGCTGACAGTGGGCGACAGTGGGCGGCAGTGGGCAGCAGTGAGCGACAGTAGGTGACAGTGGGCGACAGTGGGCGACAGTGGGCAGCAGTGGGTGACAGTGGGTGACAGTGGGCGGCAGTGGGTGACAGTGGGCAGCATTGGGCGACAGTGGGCGACAGTGGGCGACAGTGGGCGACAGTGGGCGGCAGTGGGTGACAGTGGGTGACAGTGGGCAGCAGTGGGCGACAGTGGGCAGCATTGGGCGACAGTGGGCGACAGTGGGCGGCAGTGGGTGACAGTGGGTGACAGTGGGCGGCAGTGGGTGACAGTGGGTGACAGTGGGCGACAGTGAGCAGCAGTGGGCAGCAGTGGGTGACAGTGGGCAGCATTGGGCGACAGTGGGTGACAGTGGGCAGCAGTGGGTGACAGTGGGCGACAGTGGGTGACAGTGGGCGACAGTGAGCAGCAGTGGGCAGCAGTGGGTGACAGTGGGCAGCATTGGGCGGCAGTGGGTGACAGTGGGCGACAGTGGGTGACAGTGGGCGACAGTGGGTGACAGTGGGTAACAGTGGGCGGCAGTGGGTAACAGTGGGCGACAGTGGGCGGCAGTGGGCGGCAGTGGGCGGCAGTGGGTGACAGTGGGTGACAGTGGGCGGCAGTGGGCGACAGTGGGCGACAGTGGGCGACAGTGGGTGACAGTGGGTGACAGTGGGCGACAGTGGGCGGCAGTGGGTGACAGTGTGCGGCAGTGGGTGACAGTGTGCGGCAGTGGGTGACAGTGGGCGGCAGTGGGTAACAGTGGGTGACAGTGGGCGGCAGTGGGTAACAGTGGGCGACAGTGGGTGACAGTGGGCGACAGTGGGCGACAATGGGCGACAGTGGGCGACAGTGGGTGACAGTGGGTGACAGTGGGCGACAGTGGGCGACAATGGGCGACAGTGGGCGACAGTGGGTGACAGTGGGTGACAGTGGGCGACAGTGGGCGACAATGGGCGACAATGGGCGACAGTGGGTGACAGTGTGCGGCAGTGGGTGACAGTGGGCGGCAGTGGGTAACAGTGGGTGACAGTGGGCGGCAGTGGGTAACAGTGGGCGACAGTGTGCGGCAGTGGGTGACAGTGTGCGGCAGTGGGTGACAGTGGGCGACAGTGGGCGACAGTGGGTGACAGTGGGCAACAGTGGGCGGCAGTGGGCGGCAGTGGGTGACAGTGTGCGGCAGTGGGTGACAGTGGGCGACAGTGGGCGACAATGGGCGACAGTGGGCGACAGTGGGTGACAGTGGGTGATAGTGGGCGTTGAGTGCATCAATTTCTGGCCCAGAGTCTTCCCTTTAATTTTCTCTCCTTCCCTCAGAGAAAGTGACCCACCTTTTGTCTGCTTCTAGTTGTAGCTAAGATTGGGAACGTATCCTGTGAGACATTACTCGGCTGAACCCTAATTGCTGTCACTCTATTATATTGTGCAGTACACGACTGTGGCCTCACAGTTTTGTTTCTGGTGTACTTAAATAGCATAGCTCTTGTCCAAAATATAATATGTTCCTTGGCAAATGCCTCTATCCTCCATTGTCTAAAAAATCTATCAAACATGATTTACTTTTGTCATGATTGGAGCAAGCTATCTCACTATTGACACCAATTTAGAATTCATTCTGACATGGACACTGAGCTCAACAAGACCCAGTCAGAAGCGACATCTCAAAAATGTCTGCGTCAAAGAGGGATCTCATCAAATTGTTTTTCCCGCTCTCGGTGTAACATCATTCATAAAATGATCGCAAATTAATCCTCAAAAAGGCTGGGATTCTCAAACAATCTTACCAAATACTCTCAACTAATGCTGTAGCACATCCGAACAGAAAGGTACGTGTATCTGATTTATTCTGCACCGTTTACACATCATAAATTGGACATCTTCTAAAACTGGCACAAATTCCACTCAACAAGGAACCATCAACCATCCTTCAGAAAACCACGGTTCCTACAAATTTTCATACCATTTATTATGCCTTTGGCATTATCCTATTAATATTTCATGTAAAATATTCTGCAGAACTCAACAAATACCACCTTTCTTGGCTGCTTTCCCCAATACAATCAGCAGCTTCCTCAGTATTGCAGTTACTTTATCTGTCAAAACTTAACATTATGGATTATTCCCGGCCTTTTGCCTGGAGCATGGAAATAGAGCCACTCTCAGTGCTCGGTGCTCAGCGCTCTCGCTCACAGACCATTTCCAGCAACTCTTTCGTTGCATTGAAATAAAGGCACTTGTGTCTGTGTCTCGCTGGAGGTCAAATTTATTGGTCTTCAGTTGCTTCAGTGGCAGTTGATTAAAATTAAAAATGACTGTGCAACATGCTTAGATCAAATTGTTTAATGAAACTATACTAGTTATAAGGCTCCAAACTTTGGGCTGCCGCACTGGCTCTGCCCCCACCTGCCCAAAGCCCACTCAGCATTAAAACTGTTCCCATGTCAAGCTCGGGAGTGTTGGCGTTGAGGGTGGGTCCTCGAAGTGTCGATTTGGCGAGCTTGGCACAACACTGCCACGATGACATCCTTCACCTCAGTCTTGAATCGGCAATGACATTTCAATCGGGAATTTAAAAGTTAAATGACTAATTTCTTTGCAGTCGGTTTTGGACAAGTCCTGATGTAGAAAATTAGGTTGAAAGGGCAGAAGATCAGCAAACTGCACAGTGGGTGTGTCTCTCTGCTCACCGCTTTCTGCTCAAATCCAGCTATTGGCAAGCCTGCACCAGCACAGCTTTTTCTTCTCTTCTGACGAAGGGTCATCGACCTGAAATACTAACTCTGCTTCTCTCTCAGGATGAGTATTTCCAGCATTTTCTGTTTTTATTTTGTTTCTCTTTCTCTGGGTGTATGTAACCTTTTCCTTTAAAAGCAGAAAAACATCGGGGCCGATTTTCATCACCTCTCCCCCCACTGCCCGACATTCCTCCTGAAGATCTGCCCAGTGCCACTTTCGGGGTGGCCTGGAGCGGGCGGGAAGGGAGAGCCGGCGGGAACCGCCCACTGACATCCGCGGACAGCCAAGTGGCGCAACTGAGCTCCCGCCGGCTGAGCTCCCAGATTCCTGCGGGCGGGAGTCGGCAGGACTCAGCAGCAGAACGGGGGCGGGCCGCTGGCTGGAGGCTGGTCTGTCGGTAAGTCTGAAGAACGTGAAAAAATGTAAGTGAACATTTTAATACCTTTTCCCAACAGTGACTTACCTGGATGGGGTCTCCTGAAGGTCTTTGGATACTTTTTTTATTTTTTAATGTTTTTTTTCAGGTCTTCGACCCTCCGTGAGCCCGACTCCATCCTCGGCGGCACTTAGGCAGCAAGCGTCTCTGCCGCCGAGAATGGGACCTCCCGCCCGCTGACACCCAGATTGGCAGTGTGCATCATCCATTTGCTGCCCGCCGACCTTCAAAGGACCTTGGCGATGAATATCCCACCCAAAGTACCGTCCGGTACCTCGGCGGCCATTGGCCGCCATCGGCAACACTTTGGGCGGGTGGAGGTCTTGATGAAAATTGGTCCCATAGCCTTTCAACATTTGGAAATAATACCCAGCACCTTGCCTCCATCACATCTGCGCACGGATTATTACACAGCATGCAAGCATTTCAAACAACGTGCAACAGTCTGTGTCACTTTAGAAGCATTTAACTGTGGTAGCTACAAAGTTCACGTTGATCCATTGTAGACCCGGAAGATTTGGTGCCCAAGGTATTGATGCTGCCCATGCACCATGTTGAGGGCACAGTGCTCTAGCTCTAACATGCATACAGGGTGCGTAGAGCAAGATCGATGGGAATAGAAAGCTCAGTTACATATTCGATTCACTACCCTCTGCCATAGCTGCAGTAGCGCAATGCCTCTCTGCTCCACATATGGTTACACTCCTCTATTGCACTTCTTCCACTCAAACATCCGACAGTTCATCGTTTCTGCCTAACTGGCCTTGATCAGCTCCGATCCAGCCAACAAGCGCAAAGGTTTAAATGCTGCAGCAGCACTTTAAAAATTGCTGCCATTTTAATTCCCCATTCTCTTTCATTGCTAACACTTCATGACATGAGAAATGTGCAGGGAGCGCATGATAATTACTTATAATAAGCTGACCTTACTGAATCCGGCAAGATCTATTTTTGCCAGGATCACATCATTAACTCTAATTATTCTGTAATTTTTCCTTTAAGAAACTCAAGACTATTTTGGTGAAATACATCAATCCTGTTACACTATATTACAATGGAGCACAGTTCGGAGCAGCCGATAATTGCCAGGATATTGTTATGCAGGATTCCACTTAATGTGTACGTTACTTCAACGGCTTTTTGTTCAAATAGAACCATGATCGTTAAAAAATCAATGCAAAAATCATTCACACATTGGGCATAACTCATTCCTTGGAACAAACAATAATCCCCCCCCTCCCTCTCCTCCTCCAATCTCATGATCGATGCAGAATCACCGGACGTGGCGTATTCAGTATTTCTTCTGGTTCCTTTGCAGAAATGTTGCTACAGCCTTGCCTTATAAGCCTGCAGCAGCTCCGTCATCCTGCCTGGCGCTGTGCAAACACAGCGAATGTCTGCCAATGCATCTCCCCCATGCTGGGGGGTGGGGGAGTAAGTGCGTGGTTGGAAAACTAACATATCCTCAGGCAAGGACAGGAAAACATCGCCGTGCACCTTGATTCCCCTATCTGAATGTAATAGAAAACACATTTGGAATAACATTTTTTTATAAATAATTGTTATGCTGGATCTTCGCATAAATAGATTTCACTGCATCGTTCATTCTTCCGATTGCTGTTTGTTCTGTGAAGGAGTGTGGATGGTCCATCTTTGAAATTTGTGGGGTCCTTAGAGAGGCAGCAGCAAATTATGAACATTGCAGCCAGGGGTCATCACCCAGAGCTTTGAATAAGCTCGTGGTTTGTGAACTTCTACGTTCTGCAGCGCCATCACATTTCTCGGCTTTCACCTTTCATGAGCCAAGTAACATATTCCATGCCCATTGCGGCCCATGTGAGGTGTGATTACTCTTTCAGCCGCGTATTTGGCTGTTAAAATGTCATTGTGTAATTGAAGCCACATAACCTCCAGGTACCAAATATGCCCCTTAACGTTCTCGCCTTACCTTGGTTGCTTTCTCATTGTAGAATATTTGGGGGCCTTCTCCCAGAGCCTCAGGTGCCATTTGCTCGCTGACCCAGAAGGCCGGATCCTCATGGGACAGGTGTCACACCAAAAAGGTGGATGAATAAAGACTTCACTTCTTATCCCAGCTAAACGCTAAGTTACATTCTTACCTACCAGAACAGCTCAAGGCAGGTGTGTTCACTAATGTGTGCAAATTCACTAATCACAAAGACCATGCACGATTGTATGGCTGCCATTAAATATGGGCTTAAACAGATTCTGGTATAAGAGGCAAATATCAGCCATAAATATTCAAATTCTGACTGACATTCATCCTCCTGCTGCTCATCGGTTTGGAGTTGCAATTCAAAGGCGGCTCAAAGATAATCTCGGCTGGTTTGAAGGCAAAATACATCGACAGAGGAGGTAGATAATGACCTCTTCAAATCATGCTGCAATTCAACAAAAAGCTATTAGAAACCAAATCACTTCCTCTGATGTCTGCAACATCGAATATACTCTGACACAATCATTTTAAGTTCACAAGCAACACTTTTTTACAATGTACTCCTGTTAATACGTGATCAATTCTCCATCATTGTATTGATCAGTCTGGCTTGAATTAGATATACAGCATTTTGACAGGATATGTGCAAGTTAATCTATATTCCAGTAAAACAGTGTATTTGTTCAATAAAATGTAGTTTTGTTTCACAATTGATGCTGGTGCAAGAATGATTTCAGTAAAACAGAGCTCCTGTCAGGTGATGCAATAAATTAGTGTAAGATTCAAAGAAAAGAGTTTCTTCTCAATAGATCAAATGTCCAGTTGAAAATGGCATTCCTTGTTCAGCAAAAACAAGATAGCAATGTAATCCTGAAGGGAAATGTTTTCCACATCCTCAGCACCTCAGCGACAGGCCCACTGGAAGGTTACTGACATCTACTTCAGTTGGTTGGGTTGGATCAACGTTCCGGTGTAGTGTGGAGAACAACAGCTCGAGGCCAACAGTGGCCAGGAAATGGGACCCCTCTCCACCCACTTGTTGGGCGTAAAACAGGAACAATATGACCAATTTCACGGGACTGAATCCTGTGCCCGGAGGACGCCTGAATAAATCCAACCCCCAGATTGGGTCAGGTGTCCCTGCTGCCACTGCTGCGGCAACATGTGGCAGGCCTGCTCCACTCAGGTCTACACAGGATTACACGGGATATACGGCACAGAAACAGGCCATTCGGCCCAACCAGACCAGGCCCAGGTTTATGCTCCACTCGAGCCTCCTCCCGTCTTTCCTCATCTAAATCTATCAGCATAACCCTCTATTCCCTTCTCCCCCATTGGCTTGTCACTCTCTCTTAGGCAGTCCCTCGTATCGAGGATGACTTGCTTCCACACCAAAAAGGGATGAGTTCACAGGTGTTTCAATGAAGGACCTAATATTCCAGATCCCGAACTCCATGTTGAAGGGTGGAAGATGCCTGTGGGTGGATTTTTTTAACGTGGGGTGACCGTTGCACACCAGCCACCACACGGGCTTGACAGAGCAAGGTCTTGGTCCAGTGGCAAGGATTAACCAGGACGACTGGAGACCAGCTCTGCTGCACAGACCTAGTGCGCACACATATCGCAGTGTGGGCTGGCCCGTGTTGCCCCTGGGCCCTCGCCTCTGCTGGGCCCCGAACTCGCGCCTCTCCTGGGCCCCGATCTCGCCGCTCCTGCTGTACCTGCCCACGCTCCTATCACTGACCTGGACCTTGGTGATATCCAATCCAGTCGCTCTCTTGCACGAGCTCGCGCTGCTCCCTGAATTGGTATGTCGCCATGCTGCTCCAGGGGCCGCTCGCCTTTTATGGCCCCGACCTGCCCCTCGTGTTTCCTCACAGGTCGGGGCCACCATGCTGTCTAGCCACCCCCGCCCCCTTTTCAAGAGAAAAGAGACCCAGCCTGTTCACCCTTTCCTGATGGGTATAAATGCTCAGTTCTGGTATCATCCTTTTAAATCTTCCCTGTACCCTGTCCAGTGCCTCTATCCTAGCTTGTTGTGGCCACTGCCAGCCATTTCCACCACCCCCCCACCCCCATCCCGGACCACCCCAGGACTTGCCCGCGGGCTGCTGCCAGTCCAACAGCAGGTCAGTACGGTGGTGAGCTGCCTCTGGAGGTGTGACAAGCTCCATCTCCTCCCCCACCCCCACACAGCTCGCCAGAGGTAAGATAATGAGGACCGAGACCCAATTTTAGGCTCGTTTTAGGACCTCCTACTTCTGGCGTTAAACAGGTTCCTAGGCCGAAATGTTTTTTAATTCATTCCTGGGATGTGGGCGTCGCTGGCAAGGCCGGCATTTATTGGCCATCCCTAATTGCCCCTGGAGAAGGTGGTGGTGAGCCGCCTTCTTGAACCGCTGCAGTCCGTGTGGTGAAGGTGCTACCACAGTGCTGTTAGAGAGGGAGTTCCAGGATTGTGACCCAGCGACGATGAAGGAACGGCCGATATATTTCCCAGTCAGGATGGTGTGTGACTGGGAGGGGAACGTGGAGGTGGTGGTGTTCCCATGCGCCTGCTGCCCTTGTCCTTCTAGGTGGTAGAGGTCGTGGGTTTGGGAGGTGCTGCCGAAGAAGCCTTGGTGAGTTGCTGCAGTGCATCTTGTAGATGGTACACACTGCAGCCACGGTGCGCCGGTGGTGGAGGGAGTGAGTGTTGAAGGTGGTGGAGGGAGTGAGTGTTGAAGGTGGGGGAGGGGACAAGTGTTGAAGGTGGTGGAGGGAGTGAATGTTGAAGGTGGTGGAGGGAGTGAGTGTTGAAGGTGGGGGAGGGGACGAGTGTTGAAGGTGGGGGATGGGGTGAGTGTTGAAGGTGGGGGATGGGGAGCCAATCAAACGGCTGCTTTGACCTGGTCTGCTCTTCTACACTCCTCATTGAACCACGATTGGTCCCCAGGTTTGATGGTAATGGTAGAGTGAGGGATATGATGGGGCCATGAGGTTACAGATTGTGGTGGATTACAATTCTGTTGCTGCTGATGGCCCACAGTGCCTCACGGATGCCCAGTTTTGAGCTGCTAGATCTGTTCTGAATCTATCCCATTTAGCACAGTGGCCATGCCACATAACACGATGGAGGGTGTACTCATTGTGAAGAGGAGATTGCATCTCCACAAGGACCATGCGGTGCTCACTGCTATCAATGCTGTCATGGACAGATGCATCTGCGACGGGTAGATTGGTGAGAACGAGGTCAGGTAGTTTTTCCCTCGGGTTGGTTCGTGCACCTCCTCCCGACTGTACATCACTGTGCCGTCACCCCTGGTGAGTCTGTCCTGCCGGAGGGGTGGAGGAATGTGGGACATTGGCTGAAAGGAATGATTCTGTGAGGATGACTATGTCAGGTTGTTGCTTGTCTTGTCTGTGGGACAGCTCTCCCAATTTTGAAATATTGAACAGTATTCTCGAGTCTCTATTAAGGAGGTTGATACTTTAAGCACAAGTTTATCGCGTGCTTTACAGAAGCTCTTACAGTGAGGACGATAAAAAGATCACGGTATAATCTGGAGGATATATCCCCGTTTCCTTCGTTTGTCATTTCAGTTTTTCTTCGGTGCAAAATAAAATGGGTAATTTACTGTCGTTCATCTTTCGATCTGAACCTTGAAATTTGCTAATATAAAGTTCATTTATTAATGATCTAACTCTCTTATCATGGCAAGCAACATCACTGAGACGCTTCACCTGCACTTAATTTCTCTTCTGATGTTTTACTGTTTGCTGTTGAGCCATTAGTCGGGCAGTGATAAAGCTGTTGTTGGTGTCCATGTAGACATTACACTATTCCTCACCCACACACTCCTGACACTTCTCGCAATTGGCCGCTGTAACCTTGGCTGAGACACTGTTTCCGCTGAGACTGCGATGGCCAATCAGGATAACCCGATGAAATTCCCAGCAGCTGCCCGGGCATGAGCTAAAAACGCCCAAACCCGTTGTCCCAGGAGCCAGGAATTTCCCTGGACCAGCCGTGGTTATAAACATCTGGCTTTAGACGGCAAGGTCTAACTTTTAACTGGGCCATCCGGGAATTTCTCAAATGTAACCTTACACCAAAATTCTGTTCTTTTCTAAATCAAATAGTTTTTTTGTTGGAACTACAGGTTGGACACATGTCCTGCAGGAAGCAGGAATCATTGCAGCATGAAATAGATTTGCTGTAAAATAAGTGCATCATTCCTAACTGTGCCCAGAAACAATTTCACAATTTCACTGGCATACATGGGAAATGACAGAAGGAAGTTGTACGACATGCTGCGGACAACATCCCAGAACTGATGGCTTCCTCTGTGGCAAATACATGATGAATGCAATAGGCGACAGATTCAATCAGCTACTTACTTATGAAGGCAACTGGGGAAAAGATTGAATATGGAGGAACATTAAATCAGGAAGGGTTTAAATTCTCACAAACCCACTCCCACATCTCCATCCTCAACTGTCAAGGCACAGGTTAAATCAATGATTGCCGGACATTTCCCTGATGTGCACCTAACTATAACACTGCACCATGATGGCAAGGGGCAGGGGTGGGAGCCAGCACAGGGGAGTGCAGAACACAGGTGACCCTGTCCCCAGACAATTTTCTGTCCCCGTTCACCCCTAGAATTCCAAACAATTGACAGGCAGAATATCCAGGTCACCATTTCCTCCGATTCACTATTTTCTGGGCCACAAATGATTAACAAGTGTCGAAATTAAAAAAATACCTTTCATGCGAGTAATTTATTTTGCCTGCATTGTTTCTGCAGACAGCAACTCTTTAGGAATTCCAGAGTCAGACCCAAATCACAGACCCCTTCAGGCCTTATCCCACTTCAGGCAGTCCCAATCTTCCCTGCAATGAGATTGACAGGAAGTAGAAGTAGAGTTTCTTAAATAACGGAGTTCGAGAATTACATGAGTCTGTGTTTGGCTCACAGAAAGATGTGACGGGCGCATCCAAATTGAGGCCAACGCTGATTGCATTCCCCCAATGAGCCAGCTGGATGACCCTCTCCTGGACAGAGTCCATTGTGGTTCCATTATGCTAAATAAAGTCGGTATTCGAATGCAAAAGCAAAATACTGCGGATGCTGGAAATCTGAAATAAAGACAGAAAGTGCTGGAAATCTCAGCGGGTCAAGCAGCATCTGTGGAGAGAAACAGAGTTAACGTTTCAGGTCTGTGACCCGTCCTCAGAACATTCGGAGTGGTTCCAGAATTTTCTGCTTTTATTCCAGTAGGTATTCACTCCTTTCCCAGGACTTCTAAATATTCCTCAGTCTTCTGCTTCTAGTTACTATCGACAGGCTTTTAAAACTGGAGTGAGCCAATACCCCTTTCCAGGATTAGTGACGGCCTTCTCGATGGGCTTTGGCCCTTTACCTAGACATGCCTCTGGAAGTCTGATGTGACAACGATTGAGCATAACAGCTGAAGCCTCCCTCATTTTATTTTGTGCAGATGGTTAGTGGGGGAGAGGTTTCTCCTCCCTCGGGCTTCGAGCTTTCTGCCATTGTCGATGATACCTGTACAACTCATCTGTATCTTTAGAATGAGCAATTTATCCTCGGGGTCCGTGGAGCTGCCCCCTTCCTCTCCCTCCATCCCTCCCACCTTTGTGGGCCAAGTGAAAACCATCATCATCATCATCATAGGCAGTCCCTCAGATTCGAGGAAGACTTGCTTCCATACTGGAAATGAGTTCTCAGGTGACTGAAGAGTCCAACACGGGACCTGTAGTCTCTGTCACAGATGGGGCCGACAGTGGTTGGAGGAACGGGTGGGTGGGGAGTCTGGGTTGCTGTGCGCTCCTTTTGCTGTCGACGCTTGGCTTCAGCTTGCTTTCGGCGAAGAAACTCGAGGTGTTCAGTGCCTTCCTGAATGCTTTTCTTCCACCTTGGACGGTCTTGGGCCAGGGATTCGCAGGGGATGTTGCACTTTTTCAAGGAGGCTTTCAGAGTGTCCTTGAAGCGTTTCCTCTGCCCACCTGGGGCTCACATGCCGTGTCGGAGCTCCGAGTAGAGCGCTTGTTTTGGGAGTCTCGTGTCAGACATGCAGACGACGTGGCCCGCCCAACGGAGCTGATGAGCGTGGTCAGTGCTTCGATGCTGGGGATGTTGGCCTGAGCGAGAACACTGACGTGGGGCACCCATCCTGCCAATGGATTTGGAGGATCTTGCGAAGTTGGTGGTACTTCTCCAGTGTTTTGAGGTGCCTGCTGTACATAGTCCCATGTCTCTGAGCCATATAGGAGGGCTGGGTATGACTACTGCTCTGCAGACCATGATTTGAGGTCCTGGTCTTCAAACACTCTCTTCCTCAGGCGACTGAAGGCTGCTCTGGCACATTGAAGGCGGTGTTGGACTTTGTCATCGATGTCTACTCTTGTTGACAGTAGGCTCCTGAGGTGTGGAAAATGGTCCACGTTGTCCAAGGTCTCGTGGTGAATTTTGACAACCGGGGGGCAGTGCTGTGTGGCAGGTTGGTAGAGGACCTTTGTCTTACAAAAGAGGGAACTAGCCTTCTATCAGCTCGCTGTATTCTGAAAGATTTTCTCTCTGTTAAGATGCACCATAAACTCCTCCGTCCCTTGTAGATGGAGCTGTTATGTATTTAACGCCTTGTAACCTGCATGACACCTGACCACCAGAGGGCCTACCTGTTGGACTCCCAAGGGATCCCAGCATCCCTTGGGAGCACAGTATATAAGCAGGCCACCTATGAGGCACCTGCACTCTGGAACCTTAATAAAGGAGCTAAGGTCACACTTGCTCATTACACACAGTACTCAGTCTGACCATTTATTATGAGTGGAACAATTGGCGACGAGGTAACGAACAACCGCGCGAAAATGCAAAGAACAGTCAGCATCCTGGAGAAGTTCTCAGAGGGGGATGATTGGGAGGCCTTCGTGGAGAGACTTGACCAATACTTTGTGGCTAATGAACTGGAAGGGGACGAGAACGCAACCAAACGAAGGGCGATCCTCCTAGCTGTCTGAGGGCCACTACCTATGGCCTCATAAAGAATCTCCTGGCCCTGGCAAAACCAACAGAGAAATCCTACGAAGAATTGTGTACGCTGGTCCGGGAGCACCTAAATCCTAATGAAAGCGTTTTGATGGCGAGGTATCGGTTCTACACGTGTCAACGATCGGAGGGCCAGGAAGTGGCGAGCTACATCGCCGGACTAAGGCACCTTCCAGGACATTGTGAGTTTGAGGGATTCCTAGAACAAATGCTCAGAGACTTTTTTGTACTGGGCATTGGACATGAGACAATCCTTCGCAAACTGTTGACTGTAGAAACTCCGAATCTGAGTAAAGCCATAACGATAGCCCAGGCATTTATGTCCACCAGCGACAACACCAAACAGATTTCACAGAATAAAGAAGTTTCAGCCAGTACTGTGCATAGAGTAACGCCGGTTGTGAGCAGAAATGTACATGGCAGAACGTACACGCCGGCTGCTGTGACCCGACCTCAATTGACCCAGAGTCCGCCGTCAATCGTTAATGTGAGACAGTTAACACCCTGTTGGCGCTGCGGGGGTGATCATCGGCCTCATCAATGCCGCTTTAAGCACTGTACGTGCAATGGCTGCTGAACAATGGGACACCTCCAACGAATGTGCAGGCGAGCTGCAAACCCTGCAAACCACCACGTTGCAGAGGAAGATCGATCCACAGTGGATCAGACTGAATTGGAAACTTATACTGAGGAGGCAGAAGTGTACAGGGTACACACGTTCACGACGAAATGCCCAACGATAATGTTGAAAGTTGAACTAAACGATATTCCAGTGTCTATGGAGCTGGACACGGGGGCCAGTCAGTCCATAATGAGTAAAACGGCCTTCGACAGGCTGTGGGGGAAGAAGGCACACAGGCCCAAGCTCAGCCCCATTCACACCAAACTAAGGACTTACACCAAGGAACTAATCCCTGAAATTGCTGAAGTCAAAGTCTCCTATGATGGAGTAGTACATGAACTCCCGCTGTGGATTGTGCCAGGGGATGGCCCCATGTTGTTTGGCAGAAGCTGGCTGGGGAAAATCCGCTGGAACTGGGACGACATCCGAGCGCTTTCGTCCGTCAATGACACCGCATGTGTCCAGGTTCTAAGCAAGTTCTCTTCGTTATTTGAGCCAGGCATTGGAAGCTTTCCGGTGGCGAAAGTGCAGATCCATTTGGTTCCCGGTACGCAACCCATCCACCACAAGGCTCGGGCGGTACCGTACATGATGCGTGAAAAAGTGGAAATCGAGCTGGACAGCCTGCAACGTGAAGGCATCATCGCGCCGGTGGAATTCATTGGGCCAGTCCGATTGTTCTGGAACTTAAGGAGGACGGCACGGTTAGAATTTGCAGGACTATAAAGTAATGATTAACCGTTTTTCACTGCAAGACTAGTACCCGCTACCCAAGGCAGACGACCTATTTGCGACCCTGGCTGGAGGGAAGATGTTCACCAAGCTGGACCTGACCTCGGCCTACATGACGCAGCAGCTGGAGGAGTTTTTGAAAGGCCTCACCTGCATCAACACGCACAAAGGTCGGTTTATCTACAACCGGTGACCGTTCGGGATTCGGTCGGCCGCAGCGATCTTCCAGCGGAACATGGAGAGCCTGCTACAGTCGGTTCTTTGCACAGTGGTCTCCCAGGATGGCATATTGGTTACAGGTCGGGACACCATGGAGCACTTGAAGAACCTGGAGGAGGTCCTTAGTCGGTTGGATCTCGTGGGGCTCAGGTTGAAATGCTCGAAGTGTGTTTTCCTGGCACAGGAGGTCGAATTCTTAGGAAGGAGAATCGCAGCAGACGGCATCAGACCCACCGACGGCCAAGACGGAGGCCATCAAGAACGCGCCGCGACCACAGAACGTGACGGAGCTGCGGTTGTTCCTGGGACTCCTGAACTATTTCGGTAATTTCCAACCTGGGTTAAGCACCCTGCTAGAACCCCTACATGTGCTACTGTGCAAGGGAGACAACTGGGTATGGGGGAAATCACAAGACGCTGCCTTTAAGAAAGCCAGAAACTTATTGTGTTCTAACAAACTGCTTGTCCTGTATAATCCATGTAAACGATTGGTGTTCGCTTGCGATGCGTCGTCATACGGTGTCGCGTGTGTGTTACAACAGGCTAATGAATCGGGAATTTTTCAACCAGTTACGTATGTATCCAGGAGTTTATCCAAGGCCGAAAGGGCCTACAGCATGGTTGAGAAAGAGGCTCTGGCGTGCGTTTACGGGGTAAAAAAAATGCACCAGTACTTATTTGACCTCAAGTTCGAGCTTGAAACTGACCACAAACTGTTCATATTGCTATTCTCGGAGAGCAAAGGGATTAACACCAATGCCTCTGCCCGCATCAAAAGATGGCGCTCATGCTGTCGGCATACAACTATGTAATTCGTCACAGACCGGGCACAGAGAACTGCGCTGATGCTCTCAGTCAGCTATCATTGCCCACCACCGGGGTGGAAATGGCACAGCCAGCGGACTTGCTCATGGTTATAGAAGCATTTGAGAACGAGAAGTCCCCCGTTACAGCCCGCCAGATCAGGACCTGGACCAGCCAGGACCCTTTACTGTCCCTGGTAAAAAATTATGTCCTCCATGGGAGCTGGTCCAGTGTCCCAGTGGAGATGCAGAAAGCAAATAAGCTGTTCCACAGACGCAAAGATGAGCTCTCCCTGCAGGCGGACTGTCTTTTGTGGGGCAGAGACACATTTATTTGTGAACTGTACAACACCTACCCAGGCATCGAAATGATGAAAGCCATAGCCAGATCTCACGTGTGGTGGCCTGGCTCCGACTCAGATTTAGAGTTATGTGTGCGCCAGTGCAACACTTGCTCTCAGTTGAGCAATGCACCCAGAGAGACACCGCTAAGTTTGTGGTCGTGGCCACCCAAACCGTGGTCGAGGATCCATGTAGACTATGTGGACCGATTCCTAGGCAAAATGTTTTTGGTTGTCATGGACGCTTACTCAAAATGGATTGAATGTGCAATAATGTCTGTAAGCACATCCACAGCCACCATCGAAAGCCTATGAGCTATGTTTGCCATGCACGGCTTGCCTGATGTCCTAGTCAGCAACAATGGGCCGTGCTTCACCAGTGCTGAATTCAAAGAATTCATGACCCGCAAAGGGATCAAACATGTCACATCTGCCCCGTTCAAGCCTGCATCCAACGGCCAGGCAGAACGGACAGTTCAGACCATCAAGCAAAGCTTGAAACGTGTGTCGGAAGGCTCCCTGCAGACCCGGCTGTCCTGAGTGCTGCTCAGCTACAGCACCAGACCTCACTCATTCACCGGGATTTCCCCAGCTGAGCTGCTCATGAAAAGGGTGCTTAAAACAAGGCTCTCTCTTGTCCACCCTGATCTACATAATCTCGTGGAGGACAAGCGGCATCAACAAAGTGTGTACCATGACCGCGCAAATTTGTCACGCGATATTGACATTAATGATCCTGTGTTTGGGCTCAATTATGGACATGGTCCCAAATGGCTCACTGGCACGGTCACAGCCAAAGAGGGGAGTAGGGCGTTTCAGGTCAAACTGAACAATGGACAATCGCACGGAAAACATTTGGACCAAATCAAATTGCGGTTCACCAACAGTTACGAACAACACGAAGAGGACACCACTAACTTTGACCTTCCAACACACACACAAGTGGCAACTGACATCACAGTTGACCACGAAGCCAAACTCACCATCCCCAGCAGCCCGGCAAGGCCGGCTGCCCAACTGCCCAAGAAGAACTGACCAACCCACCCACACCAGCATTTGTACCGAGACAATCGACAAGGGAGCGCAGAGCCCCAGATCGTCTCAACCTGTAAATAAGTGTATTGTTGACTTCACGGGGGAGTGATGTTATGTATTTAACGCCTTGTAACCTGCATCACACCTGACCACCAGAGGGCCTACCTGTTGGAGTCCCAAGGGATCCCAGCATCCCTTGGGAGCACAGTATATAAGCAGGCCACACACAAGGTACCTGCACTCTGGAACCTTAATAAAGGAGCTAAGGTCACACTTGCTCATTGCACACAGTACTCAGTCTCACCATTTATTATGAGTGTAACAGAAGCGACTGCACTAATTTGTGCTGAGATTCGATGGTGTTCTGCCTGTAGATCTGCAGACGTCATTGAGCCGAATCTAGCGTTGTGTAATGTTTAAGAACAAAGCTTCAGAAGATATATATGTCTGCCAACACAATTTGCTGAAATGTGATTGTGCATTGCTTTTCCCTTGCCTCTTCCAAACCCTCACTGCCAGCCAATCCAATTCTAGCTGTTTGCAAAGGTCATCTTAACCTGTGAAGCAAATGAATTTGCATGATTTCAATTAACAACAAGATTAACAGCCAAGAGTATCATGGCATTGGAAAAGCTGAAATACTTTTTGAGTGTTATGCCAATTAATCATTTGATTCACTGCAGGCTTGCCACTGAAATGTGGGAATGAGGGGAAAACACACTCTCAACTTTGCCATCCTCGTCTGCCGTCCGGACACGCCATGGTGTACCATCTTGCCGTCCGGAGGAGGCGGGGGTCCCCGATGGAGTGCACTCTATGCGGGAGTACTTCCACTATTTATCGCGGACTTGGCCTGGAGGGTGGTGCACGGAGCAGTCCCGTGCAACAAATTTTTAAGTCAGTTCACGGGCTCTCAGGCCGCCTGCAATTTCTGCGGACTGGAAGAGTCCGTGTTCCACGTTTTTACTGAATGTGTGAGATTGCAGCCCCTGTTCCACTATTTAAAGGGGCTGCTCCTGAAATTCTGGTTGCACTTCAGTCCCACACTCCTGATCTTTGGGCAACCTGTGCGGAGGGGAGTGGGTAGGTCCGAGGGCCTCCTCGTAGGACTGCTCCTGGGTACGGCCAAGGGTGCCATCAGCCGGTCCAGGCAGCGGGCGGTCGAGGGGGTCGTTCAGCCTGACTGCCTGCCTCTCTTCCGCACCTACATCCGGGCCAGGGTGTCCCTGGAGATGGAGCACGCGGTGTCCACCGGTACGCTCGCGGCCTTCCGCGAGAGTTGGGCACCGGAGGGACTGGAGTGCATCATCACCCCCGGCAACAAAATTTTAATTTGATTTTATTTCTTTTAAAGTTTAATTTGTTTTAATTGCCGGGTTTTAGTGTCTCCCTCCCCTTTTATAGGGGGCACTATAAAAAATATGATTTAATGCCCCAAAAAAACAAAAAAAATACAAACAAACCCCCAAAAAAACACACAAAAAAGGGCCTCGAAAAATGTTTGGAGTGTCCCCCAGATTGGGGGGCACTTGACTTAACTGGTTAATTTTGTCTCCTATCAAAAGAGTTGAGGGGAAAACATTTCACCCAGAGGGTGGTGGGAGTCTGTAACTCACTGCCTGAAAGGGTGGTAGAGGCAGAAACCCTCACCACATTTAAAAAGTACTTGGATGTGCACCTGAAGTGCCGTAACCTACAGGGCTACGGACCGAGAGCTGGAAAGTGGGATTAGGCTGGGTAGCTCTTGGTCGGCCAGTGTGGACACGATGGGCCGAATGGCCTCCTTCCGTGCGGTAAATTTCTATGCCTGTTAAATCCACTATTTAGGCCATATAAAAACAATATACAACACCAACTTTCATTTATACAGTGGCACGAGATATGGGAATTCACCTCTAATGTTATATTTTTTCATTAATAAAACCAACGCACAATATCTTGGGAACAATAAAATGTAAAGAGAAACATTAAAGTGACACTGATTTAGTAAAAGATAACTTTCTGAAATTCAAGAAAAATAGCTGTTGTTCGTTTTAAGCAGATAAGGTTTAAAATGTTCTTTTTGTTCAGTACAAAATGATGAACTACGTACACTGGCTGGAACTTTCAGCCTCTACACTCACTAGCCCGGAACTTTCTACATATCTTGCTGTGCGGGTATTGGCTGCCACGTTTCCAACATTAAAACAGTGACTACACTTCAAAAAGTATTGCATTGGCTGTACCTCACTTTTGGAATGTCCGGAGGTTGTGAAAGGTGCTATAGAAATGCAAGTCTTTCTGTCTTTACACAAATGGGCAGGAGATAGTGGGCTGGGGAGTTCAGAAACTGAAAAACATTGCCCTTCTGAATCAGACAGATTTGCTGATGAAGGATTAGGTTTGATGATGGGACAACATGTTAATGAATGCAAATATTTCGATCAAATATTTCTATAATTCCTAGTTGTGCCCGTGTAAGGCCTGGTGCAAAATACTGAAAGGGAAACAGAAATGTTGGAACAGGAAGAACAACTTACATTTGTGTAGTGCCTTT
Organism: Pristiophorus japonicus; assembly: GCF_044704955.1. NCBI lineage: Eukaryota > Metazoa > Chordata > Chondrichthyes > Pristiophoridae > Pristiophorus > Pristiophorus japonicus. The sequence continues at coordinate 115,594,755 of NC_091994.1, read as the reverse complement.
AACAAGGAAACATCCCAAACATCCATCATCATCATCATAGGCAGGCCCTCGGAATCGAGGAAGACTAAAAGTGAGTTCTCAGGTGGCTGAGGAATCCAATGTGGGAATTACAGTCTCTGTTACAGGTGGGACAGACAGTGGTTGAAGGAAAGGGTGGGTGGGGAGCCTGGGTCCTTCTGCTGTTTACGCTTCTATTCTGCATGCTCTCGCCGATGGGACTCGAGGTGCTCAGTGCCCTCCCGGATGCTCTTCCTCCACTTTAGGTGGGCACTCACCCTACATCACTAGTACCTGCTGTCAGAGAGCAAATGGGAGCAGGGCAGTGGCTGTGGGAGACGGGCGATGTCTGGGGGAGACGGGCGATGGCTGGGGGAGACGGGCGATGGCTGGGGGAGATGGGCGATGTCTCGGGGAGACGGGCGATGGCTGGGGGAGATGGGCGATGTCTCGGGGAGACGGGCGATGGCTGGGGGAGATGGGCGATGTCTGGGGGAGACGGGCGATGTCTGGGGGAGACGGACGGTTGCTGGGGGAGACAGACGATGGCTGGGGGAGACGGGCGATGTCTGGGGGAGACGGGCGATGTCTGGGGGAGATGGGCGATGGCTGGGGGAGACGGGCGATGGCTGGGGGAGACGGACAATGTCTGGGGGAGATGGGCGATGTCTGGGGGAGATGGGCACTGAAGGACTGGTGAAATGAAGGTGAGCAGCGGTGAGCAAAAGCCCCAACACACAAAAATTCATCGAATTCAGTCAACAGCTGCAGACACAATGTAAGTCTGATTAACGTGGCATCTAACCTTTAAATAACGGAGTCCTTCATGGAGCAGGTGGCCCAGCTCCCGATACAAGTGGACAGTAAAACCGTGGAGTGAGACCACTTTGCATGAATTTACAGAACGATTGTGTGGTTAATGAGGCCCTAGCTCGCAGTCTGCTCCCATAGCTCTGGCAGCTCAGCACCAAGGGCAGCAAGGCCGATGTGCTGGATCAGGAGGACCGAGTGCAGCGCTGGTGAAATCACCCTGACAGTAGGCATCCGACATATTCTCCAGTAACCATTTTAACACAATCAGGATTCATTAGGACTGATACAAAAGAAAAATACTGCGGATGTTAGAAATCTGAAATAAAAACAGAACGGTTGTGACGAAGGGACAGGACCCGAGATGTTAACTCTGTTTCTCGCTCCACAGATGCTGCCTGACCCGCTGAGTATTTCCGGCATTTTCTGCTTTTATTTCATTTGGACTGTGCGAGCTCAGAACAACAAGTTTCAGTTTGCGACCAATGCATTCTGACTTCCAGCGTTCGCTGCCAAGAATAAGGTGATGTGAAATCACCAAACTGAAACAGCAGCTTTTAAAGATCTTCCTTCATGGTGATAGCGATAAAATGGGCTTTGAACATCCTACAGCTGGGATTGTTCTTCCAGTGGAGACGGTTCAGGGGAGATTTGATAGAGGTGTTCAAAATCAGCAAAGATTTTGATAGAGTAAGGAGGAAGTGTTCCCAGGGGCAGGAGGGTCGCTAACCAGAGGGACACAGGCTTAAGGTACATAAGAACATCAGAAATAGGAGCAGGAGTAGGCCATACAGCCCCTCGAGCCTGCTCCGCCATTTAATACGATCATGGCTGATCTGATCATGGACTCAGCTCCACTTCCCTGCCCGCTCCCCATAACCCCTTATTCCCTTATCGTTTAAGAAACTGTCTATTTCTGTCTTTAATTTATTCAACATCCCAGCTTCCACAGCTCTCTGTGGCAGCAAGTCCCACAGATTTACAACCCTGAAATTTCTCATCTCAGTTTTAAATGGGCGGCCCCTTATTCTAAGACCATGCCCTCTAGTTCTAGTCTCCCCCATCAGTGGAAACATCCTCTCTGCATCCACCTTGTCGAACCCCCTCATAATCTTATACAGTTCGATAAGATCACCTCTCATTCTTCATGATTGGCAGGTAATTGGCAAAAGAACCAGAGGAGGAAATGAGGAGAATGTGTTTACGCAGCGAGCTGTTGTGATCGGGAATGTGTTGCCTGAAAGGGCGGTGGGAGCGGATTCAATAGTAACTTTCAAATAGGAATTGGATAAATACTGGAAGGAGAACAATGTACAGAGCTGTGGGGAAAGAGCAGGACCAATTGGATCGCTGGTTCAAAAAGTCAGCACAGGCCTGATGGGCCGAATGGAGCCTTCTGTGCAATATCTTTCTATGATTCTGTGGTGTCTGGGATACAGTGCGGTGGCATGACAAACATTTGTCCCGGTAAGTCACTGCCATGATATGAGCTATGGTAGATATTCTGTACTATAATCTAGCACAGGCATCACTTCATTATACTAATAAGTATTTTCAGTTTGGCATCAGTTATTGTGCAATAAAAATGGTTGAAAGGGTTACGGTATGGTGTCACTTGGTGGTCACTGTAAATCGGTCAGAATAATGTGAATGTTAGTGGCGATATAATCAAACACAGCTCCAATACTCAAACTTCAGTGTCATGCCGATTTCTTCTGATAAATTTCAATAGAATCTAAGAGTATACAGAAAGATGTGATTGGAAAATGTTTCCTTTATTGAACTATAAAATAGAATTCTATTTTGCACGATAGGTTAGGAGTACTCGAAAGCTAAAGGCGCTATGTGGGTGGTTTGCTCATCAATAAATAGTTCAGGCTATCTCTCATCGGTTATGATATTAATGGAATTTTTACATTGCTCTGATTGGCACTGAACCAAATCCATTCTAGCAGGGATATGGTTAGAGGCCATGTTTTTATTGCTCAGGGTGGGGGCTTCAGGCAAGGCTACATGGTTAAAAACAGGCAGAGAGTGTACAGAGCTTTCAACTCCAACCAGGGTCTATTGATCAAGGATGTCAGAATTTGAAATGAGGTGAATTTCCGCACCGATTTCAGTGAAATTACAATTAAAATCAGCAGAGGAATTTCTCCTAGCAGGGGACTCCAGGCTGAATGAGTTCTGCTGCTTGGGCATCTTAAAATCCATTCCCCCCATTGCCTCCAAATTTCCTTGCACATTGAGTCTTCCCATGGATTCAAGTCCAACTCCAGAGATTTGAGTACATAATCTAGGCTGACACTTCAATGCAGTATTAGGTTGAGTGCTGCATTGTCAGAGGTGCGTCTTTTGGGTGAGAGGTTAAACCGAGCTCCCGTCTGCTCTCTCAGGTGAATGTAAAAGATCCCATGGGACAATTTGAAGAAGAGCAGGGGAGTTCTCCCCGGTGTCCTGACCAATATTTATCCCTCAATCAACATCACTAAAACAAATTACCTGGTCCTTATCACATTGCTGTGTATGGGAGCTTGCTGTGCGCAAATTGGCTGCCGCGTTTCCCACATTACAACAGTGACTACACTCCAAAAATACTTCATTGGCTGTAAAGCGCTTTGAGATGTCCCAAGGTTGCGAAAGGCGCTATATAAATACAATTTTGTTCTATCTATCTTTCTCTCTACCTCTCTCTCTCTCTACCTCTCTCTCTCTCTACCTCTCTCCACCTCCATCCCTCTCTATACCTCGATCTACAGGTTGGCGAATCACGATCTTTCCTAATAGTTTCCAGTCCGACAATCAGCCATTTGAATTACATTTATTAACAGAACGGTAAACACCACAAAAGCTCGAAATATAACTACACTCTAAAACTCGCTGAGCTGCTACATGTGCAATAGAGGCTGATGGAGGTGCACTTTATCATATTTATGTTTTCACAAATATACTGGAGTGTATGAGTCATCCAGCTAAAAATTTAATTTGTGCCATGAGAGGAGACAATGCTATTTGGCTGCTCTTCCCCAGGAGATTGAAAATGTCCTGAAGGCCCAAACAGGGTTATTTTAACTCTTAGACTACCAGCAGATTGATGGAAATTCCTCCTGCCTGGAACTCCTAACAGCTCTGGAATTCCCTCCCTAAACCTCTCCACCTCTCTCCTCCTTTTAACCAACCTCTTTGACCAAGCCTTTGATCATCTGTCCTAATACCTCCTTTACGTGGCTGACAGTATCTCCCGTGAAAGGCCTTGGGACGTTTTACTACATTAAAGGGACGATATAAATGCTGATCCCTATAAATACTTGGGTGGAATTCTACCTTTGGCGATGGTGGAAACTGCTCGGATGCCCATTGTGCCCCGCCCGCTCTACACCCCGCCCGATGGATGCTCGCTGTGCCCCCCGCCCAATGGACACTCGCTGTACCCCCCCGAAGGAGGTCCGCTGTGCCCCGCCCAATGAACGCCCACTGTGCCCCCCCGATGGATGCCCGTTGTGCCCCACCCGATGGACGCCCATTGTACACCCCACCCGCTGGACACTCACTGTGCCCCCCCGCCCAATGGACACTCACTGTAGCCCCCCGATGGACGTCCGCTGTGCCCCCCCGATGGACGCCCGCTGTGCCCCGCCCGATGGACGCCCATTGTACACCCCGCCCGCTGGACGCTCACTGTGCCCCACCCGATGGAGGCCACCCGTGCCCCATCCGATGGGCGCCCGTTGTGTACCGCCCGATGGAGGCCCTCTGTGTCCCGCCCAATGGACGTCAATGGAACAGGGAATCAGCCAATGGTGTAACAGGTTGCTGATCCAGTATCGCCCGTTTACACCATCACTCAACGTTAGAATTCATAGAATCATAGAACGGTTACAGCACAGAAGGAGGCCATTCGGCCCGTCGAGCCCGTGCCGGCTCTCTGCAAGAGCACCTCAGCCAGTCCCACCCCCCGCCCTTTCCCCATAGCCCTGCAAATTTATTCTTTCAGCTACTTATCCAACTCCCTTTTGAAAGCCACGATTGAGTCTGCCTCCACCACCCTCTCAGGCAGCACATTCCAGATCCTAACCACTCGCTGCATAAAAAGGTTTTCCTCATGTCGCCTTTGGTTCTTCTGCCAATCGCCTTAAATCTGTGCCCTCTGGTTCTCGACCAATGGGAACAGTTTCTCTCGACCTACTCTGTCCAGACCCCTCCTGATTTTTAACACCTCGATCAAATCTCCTCTCAACCTTCTCTGCTCTGAGAACAATCCCAGCTTCTACAGTCTATCCATGTAAGTCCCTCATCCCTGGAACCATTCTCGTAAATCTTTTCTGAACCTTCTCCAAGGCCTTCACATCCTTCCTAAAGTGCCGAGCCCAGAATTGGACACAATACTCCAGTTGAGGCCGAACCCGTGTTTTATACGGGTTCCATGCTTTGTACTCTATGTGGGAGAAATTGGTCTGGTTTGCGCCTCCCGTTAGCGCCTGCGAGAGGTGGTAATGGGATGTTAAGGGATTAACGATTGGGCACGAATTTCGCTGCAGGTTTTGCACTGGCACTGACACTTACCGCCTCGATCTCTTGCACCTCATAAATCGTGATGTCATCCGGTGCGCAGCGCCCTGTTACTGCCCCGGATGCGATATTCGTTCCCGCCCCCTGCAGTCTCAGCGGCTGCCAACAACGGCATTATCACCTCGGCTGGCCACTTGGGGAATACTATTTAAAGGTAATGGTGGTCAGGTAGGGCAAAATTTATTAATCTTCCCAGTCTGGTGTCTTTTGATTTTTTTGCACCTGCGATTTGTCAGCCCTGCACTCTCTCGGAGAGCTTGGAACTGTTATACACCGAGCGCAGGATGGAGACTGAATCAAACCAACATCAGCCCGTCCCATTAGATCAGGGAAGGAGTCTGTAGAGACGGCAATGCTGCAGTGAACATTGCTCTGCGCTCTGCCCATACCCCCGCCAGACCGGAGACCCCCCCCAGACTGCCCCGAGACTGCCCCCAGACCGCCCAAGACTGCCCCGAGACCACCCCGAGACCCCCCCCAGACCGCCCCAGACCCTCCCCAGAATGCCCCGAGACCCCCCCCAGACCGCCCGACCCCCTCAGACCGCCCCAGACCGCCCCAGAACCCCCCCAGACCGCCCCGAGACCCCCCCAGACCGCCCCGAGACCCCCCCAGACCACCCCGAGACTGCCCCCAGACCGCTCCGAGACCCCCTCAGACCGCCCGAGACCCCCCCCAGACCACCCCAGACCCCCCCCCAGACCGCCCCGAGACCCCCCCCAGACCGCCCGACCCCCTCAGACCGCCCCAGACCGCCCCCAGACTGCCACTCCCACTCACTGTCACGCTCCACATCCCTCTTGGAGCGCTCCAAGAGGGAAGTTCGCGGGAACAGAAAATCCTTTCCGCCTGCCGCTGCTTTTGCACTTCCTGAAAAGTTATCGCCCCCAATGTGGCAGAAGACAATTTCTAGCCCTTTCCCTCTACTTGTGAAGCCCAGGATCCCGTAAGCCCATTTCACAACCTGCCCTGTCACTGATTTGTGCACATACCCCCAGGTCTCTCTGATCCTGTGCCCCCTTTAGGATTGTGCCCTTTGGTTTATATTTCCTCTCCTCATTCTTTCTACTAAAATGTATCACTTTGCACTTTTCTGCGTAAGATTTCATCTGCCACGAGTCCGCCCATTCCACCAGTCTCTGTCCTCCTGAGGTCTATCACTCTCCTCACTGTTCACTACACTTCCAAGTTTTGTGTCATCTGCAGTTGTTTAAATTGTGCCCTGTACACCCACATCCAAATCATTAATATATATCAAGAAAAGCAGTGGTCCCAGTACCGACCTCTGGGGAACACCACTGTATACCTTCCTCCAGACCGAGAAACAATTGTTCACCCCTACTCTCCGTTTGCTGTCACTGAGCCAATTCCGTATCCATGCTGCCGCTGTCCCTGTTATTCCTTGGACTTCAACTTTGCTGGCAAGCCCATTATGTGGCATTTGACCAGGTGCCACATAAAAGTTACTGCACAAGATAAAAGTTCAGGGGGTTGGGGGTAACATATTAGCATGGATAGAGGATTGGCTAACTAACAGAAAACAGAGAGTCGGGATAAATGGTTCATTCTCGGGTTGGCAATCAGTAACTAGTGGGGTTCCGCAGGGATCAGTGCTGGGACCCCAACTATTTACAATCTATATTAACAACTTGGAAGAAGGGACTGAGTGTAACGTGGCCAAGTTTGCTGACAATACAAAGATGGGAGGAAAAGCAATGTGTGAGAAGGACACAAAAAATCTGCAAAAGGACATAGACAGACTAAGTGAATGGGCAAAAATTTGGCAGATGGAGTATAATGTCAGAAAGTGTGAGGTCATGCACTTTGGCAGAAAAAATCAAAGAGCAAGTTATTATTTAAATGGAGAATGATTTCAAAGTGCCACAGTACAGCGGGACCTGGGGGTACTTGTGCATGAAACACAAAAAGATAGTATGCAAATACAGCAAGTGATCAGGAAGGCCAATGGAATCTTGGCCTTTATTGCAAAGGGGATGGAGTATAAAAGCTGGGAAGTCTTGTTACAGCTATACAGGGTATTGGTGAGGCTACACGTAGAATACTGCGTACGGTTTTTGGTTTCCATATTTACGAAAGGATATACTTGCTTTGGAGACAGTTCAGAGAAGTTTCACTAGGTTGATTCCAGGGATGAGGGGGTTGACTTATGAGGAAAGGTTGAGTAGGTTTGGCCTCTACTCATTGGAATTCAGAAGAATGAGAGGTGATCTTATCAAAACGTATAAGATTATGAGGGGGCTTGACAGGGTGGATGCAGAGAGGATGTTTCCACTGATGGGGAGACTAGAACTAGTGGGCATAATCTTAGAATAAGGGGCCGCCCATTTAAAACTGAGATGAGGAGAAATTTCTTCTCTCAGAGGGTTGTAAATCTGTGGAATTCGCTGCCTCAGAGAGCTGTGGAAGTTGGGACATTGAATAAATTTAAGACAGAAATAGACAGTTTCTTAAATGATAAGGGGACAAGGGGTTGTAGGGAGCGGACAGGGAACTGGAGCTGAGTCCATGATCAGATCAGCCATGATCGTATTAAATGGCGGAGCAGGCTCGAGGGGCCGTATGGTCTACTCCTGTTTCTATTATGTTCTTATGTGGCACTTTCTCAAATGTCTTTTGGAAATCTATGTACACCACACCCTCACAAACCTTCTCGCTTACCTCATCAATTTAACAAATCCGTGCAGGCTTTCCTTAATTAATCCACACTTGCCCAAGCGTCTGTTAATTTTGTCCTTGATTATTGTTTCTAAAAGCTTCCCCACTACCGACGTTAGACTGACTGGCCTGTCGTTGCTGGATTTATCTTTACATCCTTTTTTTGAACAATTAACCCACTAACTTTAAGTTTTTAACTTCTCTCTTATTGCGCCTTGCATTTGGAAATCTGGGGCAGGCGGTGGGAACATTTAAAATGTCACCTTCAGTTAACTAAAGAACAGCTACAGGATATGGGAACTGTTATGTATGCAACAGCTTGTAACCAGCATTCTACCGCCACCAGAGAGCGCATCTGTTGGAGTCCCAAGGGATCCCAGCATTCCTTGGGAGCACTTTATATAATCAGGCCTCCCTTGCTGTGCCGGCACTCTGGAGTCAGAATAAAGAGACTAAGGTCACAATTATTCAAGTCAACAGTACTCAGTCACATTGCTTTACTTGAGACATAACAACTGGCGACGAGTAATAGATAACGAACCATCAAGTGAAAATGCGGAGAACTGTTGGTATTCTGGAGAAATTCTCAGAAGGTGACGATTGGGAAGCCTTCGTGGAGCAACTCGACCAATACTTCATGGCCAACGCGCTGGAAGGGAATGAGAATGCTTCCAAACAAAGGGTGATCCTCCTCACTGTCTGCGGGGCAACAACCTACGGCCTCATGAAGACTCTTCTTGCTCTGGCGAAACCAACAAGCAAATCGTATGAAGAACTGTGTACGCTGGTCCAGGAGCATCTAAATCTGAAGGAGAGCGTTCTGATGGCAAGGTATGGATTTTATACATCTCAACGGTCTGAAGGCCAGGAAGTGGCGAGTTACGTCGCTGAACTAAGGCACCTTGCAGGACATTGCAAATTCGGTGGATTCCTGGAGCAAATGCTAAGAGACTTTTTTTGTGCTTGGCATTGGCCATGAGATTATCCTTCGCAAACTATTGACTGTTGAAACACTGAACCTGAGCAAAGCCATAATGATAGCCCAGGCATTTATGTCCACCCGCGATAACACCAAACAAATTTCGCAGCATAAAGATGCATCGGCAAGTAATGTACGCAAAGTAACATCGTTTTCAGGCAGGAAGGCATATGGCAGAATGTACACGCTTGTAGCTGCACAACCTCAAATGACTTAGAGTCCGCCATCAAATGTGAATGCGAGCCAGTCAACACCTTGTTGGCGCTGCGGAGGTGATCATCGAGCCCATCAATGCCGCTTCAAACACTATGCATGCAAAGGCTGTGGAACAATGGAACACCTCCAGTGAATGTGCAGACAAGCTGCAAACCCTGCAAACCACCACATTGCAGAGGAAGACCGATCCATGGTGGATCAAAACTGAACTAGAGACTCAAACCGAGGAGGCAGAAGTGTACAGGGTACACACCTTCACCACGAAATGTCCACCGATCATGTTAAAAGTTGAACTGAACGGAATTCCAGTATCCATGGAATTGGACACGGGTGCGAGTCAGTCCATCATGATCAAAAAGGCCTTTGAGAGGCTGTGGTGCAACAAGACACAAAGACCCAAGCTGAGCCCCATTCACACCAAGCTGAGAACTTACACTAAAGAGCTGATCCCTGTAATTGGCAGTGCAGCGGTAAAAGTCTCCTATGATGGAGCGGTGCACGAACTACCACTATGGATTGTACCAGGGGATGACCCCACACTGTTCGGCAGAAGCTGGCTGGGAAAAATCCGCTAGAACTGGGACAACATCCGAGCGCTTTCATCCATCGATGACGCCTCATGTGCCCAGGTTTTGAGCAAGTTCCCGTCGTTATTTGAGCCAGGCATCGGAAATGTATCTGGGGCAAAGATGCAGATCCACTTGGTTCCCGGTACACGACCCATCCACCACAAGGCACGTGCGGTGCCAGACATGATGTGAGAGAAAGTGGAAATCGAGCTGGACAGGCTGCAATGAGAGGGCATCATCGCACCGACTGAGTTCAACGAGTGGGCCAGCCCGATGCTACCGGTTCTCAAGGGCGATGGCACGGAATTTGTGGGGACTATAAAGTAACGATTAACCGTTTTTCGCTGCAGGACCAGTACCCACTACCCAAGGCAGACGACCTATTTGCAACGCTAGTAGGAGGGAAGAAACTCACCAAGTTGGATCTGACCTCGGCCTACATGACGCAGGAGCTGACGAAATCTTCGAAAGGCCTCACCTGCATCAACACGCACAAAAATCTGTTCATCTACAATTGATGCCCGTTTGGGATTCGATCGGCCGCGGCTATTTTTCAAAGGAACATGGAGAGTCCGCGCTCCGTGGTTTTCCAGGACGACATATTGATCACAGGTCGGGACACCATCGAACACTTGCAGAACCTGGAAGAGGTTCTAATTCGGCTAGATCATGTGGGACTCAGGTTGAAACGCTTGAAGTGTGTTTTCCTGGTGCCAGAGGTCGAGTTCTTAGGGAGAAGTATCGCGGCAGACTGCATCAGATCCACCGACACCAAGACGGAGGCCACCAAGAACGCGCCGAGACCACAGAACGTGACAGAGCTGCGGTCGTTCCTGGGACTCCTCAATTACTTTGGTAATTTCCTACCCGGGATAAGTACCTCGCTAGAACCTCTACATGTTGCTACGCAAGGGAGATGACTGGGTATGGGGAAAATCACAAGAGACTGCTTTTGAGTTTGTCCAAGGCCGAAAGGGCCTACAGCATGATTGAAAAAGAAGCTCTGGCATGCGTTTACGGGGTGAAAAAAATGCATCAGTATCTGTTTGGGCTTAAGTTCGAGTTAGGAACTGACCATAAGCCGCTCATATCGCTATTCTCAGAGAGCAAAGGTATTAATACCAATGCCTCTGCTTGCATCCAAAGATGGGCGCTCACGCATTCTGCATATAACCATGTAATTCGCCACAGGCCAGGCACAGAGAACTGCGCTGATGCTCTCAGTCGGCTACCATTGCCCACCACCGGGGTGGAAATGGCAGACTTGCTCTCGGTGATGGATGCATTTGAAAACGAAAAGTCACCCGTTACGGCCCGCCAGATCAGGACCTGGACCAGCCAGGAACCTTTACTGTCCCTTGTAAAAAAACTATGTCCCAGCGGAGATGCATGGAGATCAAGCCATTCCAGCGGCGCAAAGACGAAATGTCCATACAGGCAGATTGTCTTTTGTGGGGTAATCACATGGTTTTGCCTCAGAAAAGCAGAGAAACGTTCATATGCGATCTTCACTGTACCCACTCAGGCAAAGTAATGATGAAAGCTATAGCCAGATCCCATGTTTGGTGGCCCGGCATCAACTCAGATTTGGAGTCTTGCATGCGCCAATGCAACACTTGCTCTCAACTGAGCAATGCACCCAGGGAGGCACCGCTGCCTGATGTCCTTGTCAGCGACAATGGGCCGTGCTTCACCAGTGCTGAATTCAAGGACCGCAATGGGAACAAGCACGTCACATCTGCCCTGTTCAAGCCCGCATCTAATGGCCAGGCAGAACGGGCAGTGCAAACCATCAAGCAAAGCTTGAAACGCATGTTGGAAGGCTCCCTGCAGACCCACCTGTCCCGAGTCCTGTTCAGCAACTGCATAAGACCCCACTTGCTCACTGGGGTTCCCCCTGCCGAACTTCTCATGAAAAGGGCACTCAAAACAAGGCTCTCTCAAGTCCACCCTGATCTCCATGATCATGTCGAGGGCAGGCGGCATCAAGGAAGCATGTACCATGATTGTCATGTATCCTACATGGTTACTGTTTGTACTATTACAAGGTGCGTCACCAGAGGGCACAGCAGTGGGAGACTTGTAGGTTACCTGTACAGGTGTGCCTGGCCTAGTATAAAAGGCAGGCCACCAGGTGCGATCCTCACTCTGGAGTTATCAATAAAGGACTAAGGTCACTACAGTTTAAGTACAACAGATTGCCTTGTGGAGTTATTATCAGAGCATCTAAAGACATAACAATTGGCGACGAGATTACGGACCTTCACACGAAAATGGCTACTCTTGGTATGTAGCAGCAGTTCGCCGATGGTGATGATTGGGGTGCCTTTGTGGAGAGGCTCAACCATTTTTTCACGATCTGGCAGGTGACGATCCGGCCACACTGGCTGATAAGCACAGAGCTATCCTGCTCACCAGTTGTGGGCCCACTGTCTATGGCCTCATCAGGGACTTGCTGGCACCAGTGAAGACAATGATCAAGACATACGAGGAACTTGTAATGTTGATCCAAGAACAACTCAAGCCCAAAGCAAACATCCTCACGGCCAGACACCGGTTTTACACCCACCGACGGCCTGAAGGCCAGGAACGGCACCGTGTGAGTTCAGTGAACACCTCACCGAAGCGCTGCAGGATATCTTTGTCATTGCAATCGGCCATAAGAGCCTTCTTCATAAGCTACTGTCTGCGGATACCACAGTCACGCTGCAGAAGGTATTCTCCGTGAGCCAGGCATTCATGACCTCGACCTGCAGCTCTAGGCAGATGACTCTCCCTCAGGACTCAAACCCGGCAAGTACTGTGCAGAGTGGCGCCTTTTAGAGGCTGGACTGTAGAACGTGAACCCCCTCAGGAAAGAGAGAACAGGCCCCCGAGACCCTTAACTCAGAGTCCGCCGAGGGGGGCTAACCGAGTAGCCCCATGCTGGTCTTGTGGAGGGAATCACAGGGCTCACCAGTGCCGCGTTAAAGACAATGTGTGTAAAGGCTGCAGCGAATGTGTAAAATAAATATGACTCACTGTGTTGATGAAGAGTCTGCTGATGGCCATGAATCCAGCGGGGATTAGGCAACGATAGTCAGAGAGGCAGCTCAGCCCCACGATGAGGTATATAGCATGTTTACCTACATCACCGAGTGGTTAAAGATCACATGGATGAACTTCAACAATTGTACATTCCTGTCTGGAGTAAAAAGAAAATGGGGAAGGTGGCTCAACCGTGGCTAATAAGGGAAATTAGGGATAGTGTTAAATCCAAGGAAGAGGCATATAAATTGGCCAGAAAAAGCATCAAACCTGAGGACTCGGAGAAATTTAGAATTCAGCAGAGGAGGACAAAGGGTTTAATTAGGAGGGGGAAAATAGAGTGTGAGAGGAAGCTTGCTGGGAATATAAAAACTGACTGCAAAAGCTTCTATAGATATGTGAAGAGGAAAAGATTAGTGAAGACAAACGTAGGTCCCTTGCAGTCAGACTCAGGTGAATTTATAATGGGGAACAAAGAAATGGCAGACCAATTGAACAAATACTTCACGAAGGAAGACACAAATAACATTTTGGAAATACTAGGGGACCGAGGGTCTAGTGAGAAGGAGGAACTGAAGGAAATCCTTATTAGTCAGGAAATTGTGTTAGGGAGATTGATGGGATTGAAGGCCAATAAATCCCTAGGGCCTGATAGTCTGCATCCCAGAATACTTAAGGAAGTGGCCCTAGAAATAGGTGATCATTTTCCAACAGTCTATCGACTCTGGATCAGTTCCTATGGACTGGAGGGTAGCTAATGTAACACCACTTTTTAAAAAAGGAGGGAGAGAGAAAACGGGTAATTATAGACCGGTTAGTCTGACATCAGTAGTGGGGAAAATGTTGAAATCAATTATTAAAGATGAAATAGCAGCGCATTTGAAAAGCAGTGATAGGATTGGTCCAAGTCAGCATGGATTTATGAAAGGGAAATCATGCTTGACAAAACTTCTAGAATTTTTTGAGGATGTAACTAATAGAGTGGACAAGGGAGAACCAACGGATGTGATGTATTTGGACTTTCAAAAGGCTTTTGACAAGGTCCCACACAAGAGATTGGTGTGCAAAATCAAAGCACATGGTATTGGGGGTAATGTATTGACGTGGATAGAGAACTGGTTGGCAGACAGGAAGCAGAGAGTTGGGAAAAACGGGTCCTTTTCAGAATGGAAGGCAGTGACTAGTGGAGTGCCGCAGGGCTCGGTGCTGGGACCCAGCTATTTACAATATACATTAATGATTTAGATGAAGGAATTGAGTGTAATATCTCCAAGTTTGCAGATAACACTAAGCTGAGTGGCGGTGTGAGCTGTGAGGAGGATGCTAAGAGGCTGCAGGGTGACTTGGACAGGTTAGGTGAGTGGGCAAATGCATGGCAGATGCAGTATAATGTGGATAAATGTGAGGTTATCCACTTTGGGGAAAAAACACGAAGGCAGAATATTATCTGAATGGTGGCAGATTAGGAAAAGGGGAGGTGCAACGAGACCTGGATGTCATGGTACATCAGTCATTGAAGGTTGGCATGCAGGTACAGCAGGCGGTGAAGAAGGCAAATGGCATGTTGGCCTTCAAAGCTAGGGGATTTGAGTATAGGAGCAGGGAGGTCTTACTGCAGCTGTACAGGGCCTTGGTGAGGCCTCACCTGGAATATTGTGTTCAGTTTTGGTCTCCTAATCTGAGGAAGGACGTTCTTGCTATTGAGGGAGTGCAGCAAAGGTTCACCAATCTGATTCCCGAGATGGCAGGACTGACATATGAGGAGAGATTGGATCGACTGGGCCTGTATTCACTGGAGTTTAGAAGAATGAGAGGGGATCTCATAGAAACATATAAAATTCTGACGGGACTGGGCAGGATAGATGCAGGAAGAATGTTCCCGATGTTGGGGAAGTCCAGAACCAGGGGTCACAGTCGAAGGATAAGGGGTAAGCCATTTAGGACTGAGATGAGGAGAAACGTCTTCACTCATGGAGTTGTTAGCCTGTGGAATTCCCTGCCGCAGAGAGTTGTTGATGCCAGTTCATTGGATATATTCGAGTGGGAGTTAGATATGGCCCTTGCGGCTAAAGGAATCAAGGGGTATGGAGAGAAAGCAGGAAAGGGGTACTGAGAAAATGATCAGCCATGATCTTATTGCATGGTGGTGCAGGCTCGAAGGGCTGAATGGCCTACTCCTGCACCTATTTTCTATGTTTCTGTTTCTCAATTGAGGATGGAAGTCGAGATAAATGCCGTTCCAGTCTTCATGGAGGTGGACACGGGGGCGAGCCAGTCAGTAATGAATCAAGAAGCCTTTGAGAGGCTATGGGACAATCAAACTGAACAACCCAAGTTGGTCCCGGTTCAGGCAAAGCTGCCCACGTACACCGATGAACTTATCCCAGTCATTGGTCGTGCGGATGTAAAGGTACTCCATGATGGTGCGGTGCACAAGTTACTCCTGTGGATTGTTGCAGGTGATGGACCAACGCTACTCGGAAGAAGGTGGATGGAGAAGATCCATTGGAAGTGGGAAGACTTCACCCCTCCAGCAATCGACGTCCCGCGTGCTCAGAGGCAAAGCAAGCCCCCACCTGAGGTTGGATCCGGCACCAGAGAGCAGACCAGCGCAGCACCCGAGGCACAGACCGCTCAGCACGACTGTGTGGAGATGATCCAGCTGAGAAGACCCAAACCCACCCTCCAGGCTCCAGTGGTAGGACTCCGGAGGAAGAAAATCGGATCCAGAGGCGACCTTCCAGCTTCGGTGGCAAAACCCGGGGAGAAGAGGATCACCGCAATCGACATCGTGGAGGGAGGAAAGATGGTGCTCAAACCACGAGGTGATGCGCTGATGGAGCAACTCGTGGCACCAAACGGAGAAGAGGATTGGGGTAAAGCAAGCAAGGCTCTCTTAAAGGAGGCCTGCAACCCACCACACTTAAAGGGACAGTTCCACACTCTCAATCAATGTAAGAGCAACTGTGAGTTAGATGGAAAATGTGTAATTAATGATCGGAGTTGTGTACATATAATAAGCAAAGAAAAGTCATGCAATCATGATTGGAGCTACAGGTTACTTACCATGCATAGTGAAAAGTTGTGCGATGTAGGATTTCAACTGCATTTAGTCAATGCAGCGGGCAGACACGCATCGGGAGCACACAGGTCCAGCGAGCTACCCAATGCTGCAGCCTGTGTCCCTGGGACCAGAGTGATGCACCATGGAGTGTGGCCACATGCAATCAATACACACGAGCTGCAGAGCAAGCGATCTCAGGAGGGCAACGGCACCGGTATCGATACCCTGCCCCTGATCGGCTCCACCTCTCAGGCACCCGATGACACCAACCACCACAAGCCTGAAAGAACAAACTGCGCTAAGGCGCAGCCCCCAGACCCCATCGCCACCATGGTCATACCCGGAAATGAAGGGTTACCTGCAACAGTTCTCCCAAATGGGTCCAGGACCAGTCAGGATCCCAAACCAAGTAACGCCCAGGCATGTGAGTCAGCAGTTCCCTGGTTCCCTGTGCACTGCTGGACGACTGCCCCTCTGGGAGCAGCAGCAACCCGGGGCGCAAGGAGAGGACAGGGAGGTCACAGGCGTCTGTGAACCTGCCCGACGCTAGGAACAACGGCAAAGGCCCCGAGAGCAGGCAACTCGAGCCAACCCGCTTCCCACTGCCAGCACTGGGCACCACGCCACCACCAGGCTACCGAGACACTACCCAACAGTCCTGGCACTAGTTTGTCCTCACCAAGAATAGTCCAAGCATGCACCACTACTGCAACACTGTGAATGCTCATTTTTTTTTTCTTTGGATATGAATGTAATGAACTGACGGCACCATCTGTATGTGGTGGGGGACAGGGGGCGGTGGGTAAAGAATGGAGTGGTCATGGACACACAAACAGAAACCACCAGCACTCTACTGCCAATGAAACACCACCCACTCACCCAAGATTGAAACGACCCGGCAAGGGTCAACCAGATAGAGCTAAGCCCAGAGCACAGTCAATGCAGAGACAATTTGCACTAAAGGCTTGGGGGAGAGTGATGCCATGTATCCTACATGGTTACTGTTTGTACTATTACAAGATGTGCCACCAGAGGGCACAGCAGTGGGAGACTTGTAGGTTACCTGTACAGGTGTGCCTGGCCTAGTATAAAAGGCAGGCCACCAGGTGTGATCCTCACTCTGGAGTTAGCAATAAAGGACTAAGGTCACTGCAGTTGAAGTATAACACATTGCCTCGTGGAGTCATTATCAGAGCATCTAAAGATACAACAATTGACCGCGCAAATTTGTCACACGATATTGAAGTCAATGACCCTGTATTTGTACTCAACTATGGATATGGTCCCAAATGGCTCGCTGACACTGTCGTAGCCAAAGAAGGGAGTAGGGTGTTTGAGGTCAAACTTGTAAATGGACTAACTTGCAGAAAGTATTTGGACCAAACCAAACTGCGATTTACAGACAGCCACGAGCAACCTGAAGAGGACACCACCAACTTCGACCCTCCGATATACACACAAGCGGCAACCAACATCATGGTTGACCATGAAGCTGAACTCATCATCCCCAGCAGCCCAGCGAGGGCCCAACCAACTCACCTGCACCTGTGTTTGTACCGAGACGATCGACTAGGGAGCAGAAAGCCCCAGATCGTCACACCCTGTAAATAAGTCTATTATTGACTTTGGGGGGGGGCAGTGATGTTATGTATGCAACACCTTGTAACCAGCATTCTACCACCACCAGGGGGCGCATCTGTTGGGGTCTCAAGGTATCCCAACATCCCTTGGGAGCACTGTATATAAGCAGGCCTCCCATGCTATACCAGCACTCTGGAGTCAGAATAAAGAGACTAAGGTCACACTTACTCAAGTCTACAGTACACAGTCACATTGCTTTATTTGAGACATAACAGGAACCATCAACAATTGATCGCGCACATTTGTCACACGATATTGAAGTCAATGACCCTGTATTTTTAATGAGTGTTACTCACTTATCATCAATCCAGCACCATCAATCCAGCGTGCTTACTGCTGAACAAATAATACTTGTGACAGCCAACAGAGTAAAATACAACTGCACAAGTAAACTGGCCTGTTGGTTCAGTAGCTCATAGCTCAGCACATTTATACACAGAGCGAAAGGTTGCTGCTCTGATCCTTGGCCTGTGCCGAGACCAGTCTGGGCCAGAGCTGCAACAGGGTCTCGGGGCCCGGCTCCCATTCATCATCTCGAGCCAATATTCCACACCGCCTTCTTCAAATAGCTTGGTGCCACTCAGTTAATGCCAAGGCACATGAATAATGGCCACTTGGATGAAGTACAAGAGAAGGGTCCTGAAATTGGCGGTCATGGGAAGGACCGATACTGCCCGTCAAAATCGAATGGCCAGCTCTTTGGGCTCCGTGAATTGAGAGAAAACTAAAACAGCGGCGCACCAATGGGTGCCATGGAGCTGGCTGTCGGCTCGGCAGCAACCCTCCCCTTGGCGGGATGGGGAGGGACATTGCAACGCGGCACGCCGGCTTCACATTGACGCAGTTAGCACACGCTGACTGGCAGTGAGTGGCTCCCACCTCTTTCCCGTCCCGAGACTGCCCCGAGACACCCCCTCCCCCCGAGACCGCTCCTAGAGCCCCCCCACCCGAGACTGCCCCGAGACCCCTGAGACTCCCCGAGACCCCCCCGAGACTGCCCCGAGACCCCTGAGACTCCCCGAGACCTCCCCGAGACTCCCCGAGACCCCAGAGGACGCCCCGAGACCCCCCCCGAGACTCCCCGAGACCCCTGAGACTCCCCGAGACCCCCCCCGAGACTGCCCCGAGACCCCAGAGAACACCTCGAGACCCCCCCCGAGACTCCCCGAGACCCCAGAGAACGCCCCGAGACCCCCCCGAGACTCCCCGAGACCCCAGAGAATGCCCCGAGATCCCCCCGAGACTCCCCGAGACCCCAGAGAATGCCCCGAGACCCCCCCGAGACTCCCCGAGACCCCAGAGAACGCCTCGAGACCCCCCTGAGACTCCTTGAGACCCCCCAAGACTGCCCGGAGACCCCAGAGAACGCCTCGAGACCCCCCTCCCGAGACTCCCCCCTCCGATAACCCCCCCAGACCCCCAAGAATGCCACAAGACCCCCCGAGACTCCCCCAGAGACCACCCCGGAGACAACCTCCCCCCACGAGACCGCCCCGAGAGAGCCCCCCCACCCAAGACTGCACCGAGACCCCAGAGAACGCCCCGAGACCCCTGAGACTCCCTGAGACCCCCCCGAGACTCCCCCAGAGACCACCCCGGAGACAACTCCCCCCCCCTTCCCCGAGACCATCCCACCTATTTTTAAGGCAAAGAGCCCAATTCCAGGGCTCACGTGTCCTCCTACCACCGGCAATAAATCAATTTCGCCCCAAACCCAGTGTAGAGCAATTTTGCCCCCAAACCCAGTGTGGGGTAATTTCGCCCCCAAACCCAGTGCGGGGCAATTTCGCCCTCTATTCCTCCATTTATGAAGCCCAGGATCCCAGAAGCTTTTTGAAGTACTTTCTCACTCTGCCTGCCAGCTTCAACAATGTATGCACACATATCCCCAGGTCCCTCTGGTCCTGCAGTATCCAAATGTTAGCAAAGAGCCAGTGGAACATTAAAGAGATTTACAATGAAGATCAGAAAGTTCTTCAGCTGTCTCGTGGACCATCTGGAAACATGTGAGGGCCACGGACTGCAGATATATTGCATCCAGAACACTGAACACCAGTGTGCAATCCTGCTCGAGATACTCTTGCATCTCTTTCATTCGAAACAGAGAAGCCTAAAGAGAATTCTGATGGATTTCTTCCAAATTATGAAGGGTTTTAATAAGATAAATAAAGAACTATTTCGACTGATTAGTGAGTCAGTAACAACAGAGCAGAAATTTCAGATCATTTCTAAAACAGAGAGATTAGGATAATATTTTATATGCAGAATGTAATTAGAAGCTGGAGTACCTGATCACATTAAGAGTGGACGTCGAATCTGTGCTAGCTTTTGACGGGGATCTGAAGAAATATTTGAAAAAAATATATAAAAGAGCATTATTGAGCAAGGGAATAGGACTAAATAGTTCCCCCAGAGACCTGGCACAGGTGGTCTGGGCCAAATTATCTCCAGTTCTGTGAAATTCTGACTCAATGATCTCACTGACATAAAATTTACCAAAAGTAAATTGGTTTGCAAGGTGTGTGGTATTCTGAACATATTATTGGGCTTCAAGATTTCCGTAACAATCTTGAATATTGTCCCCCTGAGCCTGTCTTCTCCAGAGTAAACAATTCCAGGCTCTTTGGGTCATCGCTCAGCTATCTTAGGCTGGCTATCAGTTTACTGTGTCGCCTCCTATATTTGGATATCCTTGCTGTGGCCAGAATTGTTCTCAGTTATGATCCAGCTTTGGCCACACCCGTATCTTGTACTGACTGAATATCGCCTTCCGTGGTTTTTGTTCTGTCCCTCTGGCGACACGACCCAAGATCTTTCCTTACTACACGTACATGTTAATGACATTTTAACTCTTCCCCCCCCCACCGCCCCAACCCCCCACCCCAACCCCCGCCCCGCCCCCATCCCCCACCCCGCCCATCCCCCATCCCTCACCCCCTCCCCCCCGCCCCCACCCCACTCCCCGCCCCACCCCCCACCCCAACCCCCACCCCTCCCCCCCGCCCCATCCCCCACCCCCACCCCACTCCCCGCCCCACCCCAACCCCTGCCCCGCCCCATCCCTCACCCCGCCCACCCCCCATCCCCCACCCCAACCCCCGCCCCCACCCCAACCCCCACCCCGCCCCATCCCCCACCCCTCCCCCCCGCACCACCCCATCCCCCACCCCACACCCCAACCCCCACTCGCCCCGTCCCATCCCCCCCTCGCCGCCCCCCCCCTCCTACCCAGACACCAGGGGAGCGGAGAGTTAGAATGGAGAGGGTGAAACACACATTCCTTTCCCGCCCTGTTTCCAATTTTAAAATGGCTGATTTTTCAGGCGTATGAGGTGTCACTTCAGTCAGGTAACAACCTCCCACGTTGATGCAAGGCAGGGTCCTGTTATATCATTAGGTCTCAGAGCCACCTTTACCCAGCAGCTCCAACCAAGTCTGATAACCAGAGAGGCCTCTCTAAGTAAGCTTACATCTTTCCTTTGGGAAGGCAGGTGGTGCAGGGCACACAGAAAATTGTAGGGCTCCCTTGCCCCAGACTTCCATCCACCTCACCAACCTTATTCAAAACTCCACCCACCCGCCACCCGGTTGGAAACCCCGCCCCAGTAAATAGTGGGCCTTTGTGCCCAGTTATAATTGTACGAAGAACAACGTCCGGCTTTGCGGTTGATATGGCAGCGTACTCTCAGTGTAGTGCGCCATTCTTCCTTTGAAATCCACCGCAATTTCAGGATTTCCACATGCGCTTGAGACCATCTGCACGGCCCACGAGAACGCAATCGCGGGCACAGAGCGGGACTCTGCCACCGACGGACAGGTAATGGCGCACGGAAATGTCACGGTTGTTGCAAACAGGCACGGGGCACGTTTGCATCAACGTAAGGGGATACCTCAGGCATGATTTAAATGCTTTCATATCGAAAATTATACACATACACTGTATCAAATGAGTTTCTGCAAATATTGGCACTGATTAGAGTTTTAATGTTGTCGAAAATTATCAAAAAATTAAATTTTTAATGAGGTTGGGGGAATGAAGCTACTGGCGAATTAAGTTCCAATTCTGTAAATTGTAGTTAGATCTCATTGTGGGATTCCCTTCAGAAAGGATTAAAATCAAATTCTGCTTTGTGATTGGAGGAGCCGGCCCACAAGTTCCCAGGGACGAGTCGACATCTTGCGTCCCTGGGATCCGTGGACCATTACGCTGCCGCCCACTCGAGGCTCGAGACCTCGATGTATCGCAGCCTCCCCGCCAGCAGGTCAATGCTGATCCCTTCCGCGGTTCGGAGGCATACTCCGGGGCTACGCCTCCCACCGCAATCTTTGGCCCATTGATTCTCTTCAGGGAATACAATGAAGCCAAATTAAATTGTGAGGAAAGCTGAAGAAAGTAGGGGCTGTTTCCTTTGGAAGAAACTGTAAGGTGGCTTAATTAAAATTTTCAAGATTATGAAAGAAATCAACAAAGTTAATTGAGGGAAATTGTTCACTTTGACAAGGATTTCAAATCCTTCTGCACTCAAGGGCAAGATTCTTGTAGAAGACATTACATTGTATTCTAGGGCATTGAACCAAACAATATCAATCAATTCAAGAGGCAGCCGGTTGCCTTTCTACATCAAACAAAATTCAGGATAAATGACCAAAAGCTTGGTCAAAGAGGTAGGTTTTAAGGAGCGTCTTCAATGAGGAGAGAGAGGCGGAGAGGTGGAGAGGTTTAGGGAAGGAATTCCAGAGCTCAGAGCAACCAAAAAAGGCTGGAAATCTCAGCGAGTCAGGCAGCATCTGTGGAGAGAAAAACAGAGTTAACGTTTCGGGTCAATGACCCTTGGTCAGAACTGGCGAATGTTCGAAAAGAAACCCTGAAAGGGGGAGGGGAGGAAAGAACAAAAGGGAAGGTCTGTGATAGAGTGGAAGGCAGGAGAGATTAGAGAGATGAATTGAAATGGTAATGGCTGGAGTTAGAGAAAGGTTAATCTAGATTGGGTGTGAATGGTGCAATAATGAAGCTCAACGCAAGCTCTAGGAACAGCAACTCATCTTTCGTTTAGGTACTTTACAACCTTCTGGACTCAACATCGAGTTCAACAATTTCACAGCATAACGTCTAGCCATCTTTGGCTCCCCCCACGCCGAACTCATGTGTTTCTCTCTTTGTCTCCTGTGGCAGCTGGTCATAATCCCACCACTCACACCCTGTCTAGATTAACCGTTTGTAACTCCGCCCATTACCATCTCAAGCCGGCCCATCATCCCTTTTGTCTCTTTAATCTCTCCTGTCTTCCACCCTACCACAGACCTTCCCTTTTGTTCTTCCCCCCTCCCTCTTTCAGGGCTTCTTAAGAATCTGTTCTTTTCAAACATTCCCAGTTCGGAGGAAGGGTCGTTGACCCGAAACTTTAACTCTGTTTCTCTACACAGATGCTGCCTGACCTGCTGAGATTTCCAGCATTCCCTGTTTTTATTTCTCAGCTTCTTACGTCAGCGTAGCAGTCACAAGGAATATTGTATATATATTGCCCTACCCGAGAGTTGGATCATTGGTCATGATGCTGAAGAACCTTACTTGTGTCTGGTCCACCCACATACCGGTTCGCAGTGATAAACAGTCTGCATTTATCATAGCATTAACTGAATTTTGAATCCCAAATAGTTGCTGTCAGCTTTAGGACAGTAAGAACAAAAAGGGAACAAAGGAAAGGGGTCTTCAATTAAAAGGGTCTTCGATTACAATCCATCAGATTGTTATTTCATTGAACAGTTAATGTAAAGCCTGAAGGACAATGGAATACTGTCACATGGCAACAAGCTGTTTCTCTAGCACAGATATGATAGTTTCAATATGTATTCTATCAAATTGTTAATAAAATGGACCTATCTCTAAAACCATTCATAACCAGATTTCTAATTTAATCAAGTAGATTGCCCTCATACATATTATTTCACAAATGCATTTATAATATGTAATAACAGGAACAATTTTGGAAATCATATTTAATCACTGTTCTGTAAATGAAATTGGATAAGAAGTTAAAAGAAAAGCATTTACTGCAAATCATCTTCGAAGCCATTTCTGCGACGAGCAGCGATGCCTGTACCATCCGTGAATTCATGGCTGCCACATTTGGATTGACCTCTCAGGGATGTGTACCAACAAAGTTATTACAACGGGGCAGCCCCTGAAGCATAAAATCAAACCGCCAGTCAGTTGAGGATGTATTTGTGGGTAATTTATTCTATGCCATATAATGCTGTTCAAGCACTCTTCCAAGCTTTTATTTCTGCCTTAGTATTTTGTTAAAGTTCTAAATGCATGTAGATGAAAGATGTACAGACATTGCACGCATGAATTATTTGATGCACAATGACTGGACAGAGAACATCACAATCGTCTGAGCAGCAATACGCAGAGACCGCCAGCAAGCTGGCTTCAGTGTTCAGAATGGCGGTGTTTAAAATATATACGGGGCGAAAGTACCCCTCGTCCTGATTGGGGGCGCTCACCTTCTGGGACCGGGACTTTTATCGCCAGGCCCGGAAGTCCCGCCCCGACGTGGAATTGGACCGTTCGCCCCTCAAAGGAAGTGGAGCACAGTGCTCTCACCTTCCTGCAGGGTCTGGCCCCGGGGCTACTGCAGCACTGCTTCACGTAACGCGAATGTGCTTCAACGCCCCTCCCCTTCCATTAAAGGGGAAGGCCACTGGCGCACCAGGGCAGCGTGGGACTGGGCCGTCAGCACGGCACCCAAGGCGGAGCGCGATCCACGCTGGGGCCGCCATCGTTGGGCCGACCCGAGAGTCAGCTGACAAAAAGATGGGGGCCCAGGGCGCTGGCGCACTCCCCTTTAAGCACCGCCCCGAGAGCGCTTGACGGCCAACTTCGCAACCCATGGGGCAATTTCCCCCGTGGGGCGGTGATGGGGCGGTGAGGAGGCGGGACGGTGAGGGGGCAGTGAGGGGTCGGGGCGGGACAGTGAGGGGTCGGTGTGGGGTCGCAGCGGGACAGTGAGGGGTCGGTGTGGGGTCAGGGTGGGTGGTGAGGGGTCGGTGTGGGGTCAGGGTGGGACAGTGAGGGGTCGGTGTGGGGTCAGGGTGGGTGGTGAGGGGTCGGTGTGGGGTCAGGGTGGGACAGTGAGGGGTCGGTGTGGGGTCAGGGCGGGTGGTGAGGGGTCGGTGTGGGGTCAGGGCGGGTGGTGAGGGGTCGGTGTGGGGTCAGGGTGGGTGGTGAGGGGTCGGTGTGGGGTCAGGGTGGGACAGTGAGGGGTCGGTGTGGGGTTGGTGTGGGGTCAGGGCGGGTGGTGAGGGGTCGGTGTGGGGTCAGCGTGGGTGGTGAGGGGTCGGTGTGGGGTCAGGGCGGGTGGTGAGGGGTCGGTGTGGGGTCAGGGTGGGACAGTGAGGGGTCGGTGTGGGGTTGGTGTGGGGTCAGGGCGGGTGGTGAGGGGTCGGTGTGGGGTCAGGGCGGGTGGTGAGGGGTCGGTGTGGGGTCAGGGTGGGACAGTGAGGGGTCGGTGTGGGGTTGGTGTGGGGTCAGGGCAGGTGGTGAGGGGTCGGTGTGGGGTCAGGGCGGGTGGTGAGGGGTCGGTGTGGGGTCAGCGTGGGTGGTGAGGGGTCGGTGTGGGGTCAGGGTGGGACAGTGAGGGGTCGGTGTGGGGTCGGTGTGGGGTCAGGGCGGGTGGTGAGGGGTCGGTGTGGGGTCGGTGTGGGGTCAGGGCGGGTGGTGTGGGGACGGTGTGGGGTCAGTGTGGGGTCAGGGCAGGTGGTGAGGGGTCGGTGTGGGGTCAGCGTGGGTGGTGAGGGGTCGGTGTGGGGTCAGGGTGGGACAGTGAGGGGTCGGTGTGGGGTCGGTGTGGGGTCAGGGCGGGTGGTGAGGGGTCGGTGTGGGGTCGGTGTGGGGTCAGGGCGGGTGGTGTGGGGACGGTGTGGGGTCAGTGTGGGGTCAGGGCAGGTGGTGAGGGGGCGGGACGCTGTGGGGTCGGTGTGGGGTCGGGGCGGGTGGTGAGGGGTCGGGGCAGGACAGTGAGGGGTCGGTGTGGGGTATGGGCGGGTGGTGAGGGGTCGGTGTGGGGTCAGGGCGGGACGGTGTGGGGTCGGGGCGGGACAGTGAGGGGTCGGTGTGGGGTCAGGGCGGGTGGTGAGGGGTCGGTGTGGGGTCGGGGCGGGACAGTGAGGGGTCGGTGTGGGGTCAGGGCGGGTGGTGAGGGGTCGGTGTGGGGTCGGTGTGGGGTCAGGGCGGGTGGTGAGGGGTCGGTGTGGGGGCGGTGTGGGGTCAGGGCGGGTGGTGAGGGGTCGGTGTGGGGTCGGTGTGGGGTCAGGGCGGGACGGTGTGGGGTCAGGGCGGGTGGTGAGGGGTCGGTGTGGGGTCAGTGTGGGGTCAGGGCGGGACGGTGTGGGGTCGGGGCGGGACAGTGAGGGGTCGGTGTGGGGTCAGGGCGGGATGCTGTGGGCTCGGTGTGGGGTCAGGGCGGGTGGTGAGGGGTCGGTGTGGGGTCGGTGTGGGGTCAGGGCGGGACGGTGTGGGGTCAGGGCGGGACGGTGAGGGGTCGGTGTGGGGTCGGTGTGGGGTCAGGGCGGGACGGTGTGGGGTCGGGGCGGGACAGTGAGGGGTCGGTGTGGGGTCAGGGCGGGTGGTGAGGGGTCGGTGCACACGGTGATGATGTGATTATCAGTTGCGTGCTGGCCCAGGGCGCTAACCACGAGGCGCAGTGCTGCCGGGTCATCGGCCCCCAAATCTCCGGAACAATTTCCCCCACGGGGCGGTCGCGACCCTCTCCCCTCGGGCAAAAGCTGCCTCGTGTCCAGTTAGTGCCCCCTGTAGGCGCTAACAGGGCTATCAAAAGGGACAATTTTAGCCGCTAGGTGTCCGAGCAGGAATTGACTGAGTGTTATTGAATTGTGAATTTATTGTAAGGCCGAGAATAGGCCAAGATGGGCTCCAGATTATTTTGCTGCTGCAATTCGCATTCGAGTCTAAAGGCTGCAATGTTGGGGGGGCACAGTAAGTGCAATTTGCAGCCTGTGACGCAAATCTATTCGGTGTAATCAGCTGTTAGTTTATTAAGAGATATCACCGCTGTTTATCACAACACATTGCTCGTTGCTACGGGTAACAGGTTGCTGCATTGTGTTTGGGGATTTTTTAAATTACCGTTGCTGGAAAAATAAATTGCAATTTCTCTCAAACTCTTCAAATTAAACAGCAGGATTATTCACCAACATCCTGTAACAGCGAGCTGGAACATTAACCTTACCTCCCTTTCTCCTCACAGGCTGCCTGACCTGCCAAATGTTTCCAGCACTTTCTGGTTTAATTTCAGATTTCCATAATATTTTGTTTTTTGATGGTAATTAAGTTGTGTCACATTGCAGCAAAGGTTAAAAGGGGTCTGCTGTAAAAATTGTTTCATAACATAGGAACATAAGAATTAGGAGCAGGAGTCGGCCATTCGGCCCCTCGAGCCTGCTCCGCCATTCAATGAGATTATGGCTGATCTTCGACCTCAACTCCACTTTCCCGCCCGATCCCCATATACCTCAATTCCCCCAGCGTACAAAAATCTATCGATTTGTGCCTTGAATATACTCAAAGACTGAGTATCCACAGCCCTTTTGGGTAGACAATTCCAAAAATTCATAACCCTCACATTCCCCATTCCCCCCCTCACGTTCCCCTTCCCCCCTCACATTCCCCATCCACCCCTCACGTTCCCCATCCCCCCTCACATTCCCCATTCCCCCCCTCACATTCCCCATTTTCCCTTCTCGCCCAATGTAATCAGAGCTCAGTACAAGTAAGATCTGCCGATTTTCCCTTTTCTCCTATCTTGAAGGTGCTGACCTTTGCTGGCTGGCAGTGCCCTGGGTTACAACCACTTTCCAAGTGACCATTGGTGAGTTTGGCATCCTACCTAACCATGGGAGACATCTCATCCTAATCGAATTCCACCCTCGCCCGAGGTACACACATGCCTTTTCCTGCAGGAATCCCTGGGTGGCAGTTACAGGAGCCCTTGGTGATGTTCTCCCTGCTAGCCCAGAGTCTAATTGTATCACATAACAACTAAATTGTGCACATCAATTCTAATCTCTCATCTTCCGTGCGGTTTATCAGGTTTAAACCTGTATCATCTGGTTCTACATTCACACTAAAGTTAAATTGTCTGCTTCTATCTACATCATCTTTGTCTCTCAGCTGGGCTATATTCCAGTGAGAAAGAAAGACTCTAAGATAAGGATGGACCGTCCGTGGCTAACCAAGGAAGTAAAGGATGGAATCAAATTGAAAACAAAGCCATACAATGTTGCGAAGAACAGCGGAAGGCCAGAAGATTGGGAAATTTTTAGAAACCAGCAAAGGACGACTAAAAAAAATGATAGAGAGAAAAGATAGCTTGAGAGAAAACTAACAAAAAAATATAAAAACAGACAGTTACAGCTTCTACAGGTATATAAAAAGGAAGCGAGTAGCTAATGTAAACATTGGTCCCTTAGAGGATGCAACTGGAGAATTAATAATGGGAAACAGAAATGGCAGAAACTTTGAACAAATATTTTGTATCGGTTTTCACGGTAGAAGACACTAAAAGCATCCCAATAATTGATAATCAATTATTGGGCTATTGATGGGGGGAGGGGATAAACCAATCACTATCACTAGAGAAAACGTACTAGGCAAACTAATAGGACTAAAGGTGGACAAGTCCCTGGACCTGATGGCTTGCATCCAAGGGTCTTAAAAGAAATGGCTTCAGAGATAGTGGATGCATTGGTTGTAATCTACCAAAATTCCCTGGATTTGGGAGAGATCCCAACGAATTGGAAAACCACAAATGTAATGCCCTTAGTTAGGAAAGGAGGGAGACAGAAAGCAGGAAACTATAGACCAGTTAGCCTAACATCTGTCATTGGGAAAATGCTAGAGTCCATTATTAAGGAAGTAGTAGCAGGACATTTAAAAAATCATAATGCAGTCAACCAGAGTCAGCATGGTTTTATGAAAGGGAAATCATGTTTGACAAATTTGCTGGAGTTCATTTAGGATGTAACGAACAGGGTAGATGAAGGAGAACCAGTGGATGTGGTGTATTTGGATTTCCAGAAAGCATTCGATAAGGTGCCACATAAAAGGTTAAGAGCTCACGGGGTTGGGGGTTATATATTAGCATGGATAGAAGATGGGCTAACTAACAGAAAACAGAGAGTCGGGATAAATGGGTCATTTTCCGGTTTGCAAACTGTAAATAGTGGGGTGCCGCAGGGATCAGTACTGGGACTTCAACTATTTTCAATCTATATTAAAGACTTGGATGAAGGGACCGAGTGTAATGTAGCTAAATTTTCTGATGAAACAAAGATAGGTGGGAAAGCAAGTTATGAGGAGGACACAAAACATCTACAAAGGGATATAGATATCTAAGTGAGTGGGCAAAAATTTGGCAGATGGAGTATAATGTGGGAAAATGTGAGGTTATCCACTTTGGTAGGAAAGATGCAAAAGCAAATTATTATTTAAATGGGGAGAGATTACAAAATGCTGCAGTACAGAGGGACCTGGGGGTCCTTGTGCATGAAACACAAAAAGTTAGTATGCAGGTACAGCAAGTAATCAGGAGGGCAAATGGAATGTTGGCCTTTATTGCAAGGGGGATAGAGTATAAAAGCAGAGAAGTCCTGCTACAACTGTACAGGGTATTGGTGAGGCCACAGCTGGAGTACTGCATACAGTTTTGGTCTCCGTATTTAAGGAAGGATATACTTGCATTGGAGGCAGTTCAGAGAAGGTTCACTCGGTTGATTCCTGAGATGGAGGGGTTGTTACATGAAGAAAGGTTGAGCAGGTTGGGCCTATACTCATTGCAGTTCAGAAGACTTAGAGGTGATCTTATTGAAATGTATAAGATTCTGAGGGGCTTGACAGGGTAGATGCAGAGAGGATTTTTCCCTTCGTGGAGGAATCTAGAACTAGGGGGCATCGTTTCAGAATAAGGGGTCACCCATTTAAAACGGAAATGAGGAGGAATTTCTTCTCTCAGAAGGTCGTGAATCTTTGGAATTCTCTGCCCCCGAGAGATGTGGAGACTGGGTCATTGAATATATTTAAGGCGGAGATAGACAGATTTTTGAGGGAGTCAAGGGTTATGGGGAGCGGGCGGGGAAGTGGAGCTGAGTCCATGATCAGATCAGCCATGATCATATTAAATGGCGGAACAGGCTCAAGAGGCCAAATAGCCGACTCCTGCTCCTATTTCTTATGTGCTAAATATCTGGGTTCATGTTTCCTGCCTCAATTTGTTTTCAAAAGAAAACAAGTTCAATTTCTCATAGCTCCCAGCCCTAAAGCCCAAACCCTTCCTTGTTGCTTGTCTCCAAACCCTCTCTGATGTGTCCACATTGTTCTGCAGCCCACTTCCTACTCCTGCACTTCCCTTGGTGGCACTGCATTCAACATGTAAACCTCTGGCCCAGTTTGGGCAGCTGCGACCACTCCCTGTAATATCCACCCGTCCGCACCCCGGGGACACACTGATCAGGCGACCGACGCACTTCCATTGGTACAACAGCAACACAACTCTGTCAGGGTAAATCTGTAAAGGACACTCAACAATGTGCAAAAACACAACGCACCAAAAGAATGACTCTCCTTCCTGCTGCACTTGGAAATCAGGTCGCAATGTCGAGAGATCCCCTCCCCCCACCCCCATTCTCGCTCGCTCAACCCCCCCCCCACTCCCCTCTCCCACTCCACCCCAACTCCCCTTTCCAACCCCACCCTCACTCCCCGCTATCCTCCACCCCCAGCCAACTCCCCGCTCCCCCCCTCACCCCGCCCCCACTCCCCGCTACCCTCCCACCCAGCCCCCCCATCCCTTGTTCCCCCGCCCCACTTTCCCCCACGCCCCACCCCATCCTTGCTCCCCCCTCCCACCCCACCCCCACTCCCCACTCCCCCCCGCACCCCACGCCACCCTCATTCCCCCGCAGCCCCCGCTCCCCCTCCTGTATTCTCATTTTTATGAATTACCGTTAGCCCAGAGTTATTCTTAGCCAGCAATAACACTACTGCAGAGCTTTGATTGAGCTTCTTCGATTATGTGACTTGAATTTCAGATTTAGCATTTAGCAGCCTTAACTTCTGTTCGTTATTATATATAGCCAATAAATTCATAGTTTTTCATTTCTCTCAATGGTGCTGACTCTTGCATCTGTCCAGCTCTCAGTCCCAGTCCTGTCCTCCTGTAGGTTCATGAGCAGTAACTCCAAGCAGGGCTCATTGAATAACAATCAGGATTCCGTGGCTGATTTCCCCCTTCAGAAAAGATTTCTGAGAATGATTCCAGGGATGAGGGACTTCAGTGACGGGGATAGACTGGAGAAGCTGGGGTTGTTCTCCTTGGAGCAGAGAAGGTTGAGAGGAGATTTGATCGAGGTGTTCAAAATCATGAGGGGTCTGGACAGAGTAGATCGAGAGAAACTGTTCCCATTGGTGGAAGGGTGGAGAACCAGAGGACACAGATTTAAGGCGATTGGCAGAAGAACCAAAGGCGACACGAGGAAAAACTTTTTTACGCAGCGAGTGGTTAGGATCTGGAATGCGCTGCCTGAGAGGGTGGTGGAGGCAGACTCAATCGTGGCTTTCAAAAGGGAGTTGGATAAGTATCTGAAGGAAAACAATTTTCAGGGCTATGGGGAAAGGGCGGGGGAGGGGGACTGGCTGAGGTGCTCCTGCAGAGAGCCGGCACGGGCTCGACAGGCCGAATGGCCTCCTCCTTTGCTGTAACCGTTCTATGATTCTATGACTCAGGAGCACTGAAGACCATTGTAGCTTACCGACTGAAACTCCGTTAACTTAACGCTGCCTGGGGATTCTGCCTGTGATCGATCCTCTTGGTCTGCTTAAACCAATACCTTACACGGGCCTAGCAATTGGTTTGTACCTGACCTGTGCCAATGCAAGGGTCAACTGTCCTCTGTTGTGTCAGGAGCATGGCTAATTATAGGTTCAAAGCATTAGGCCAGGCCCTAGCACCCGTGATGCTGCAGGTACATTTCGCAGTTACCCCCTGAACATGGGTGGCAAACCATACTGAAATCAGATGTAAAATGGGCAGGGAGTGAGATCAGAATGTTTCCCACATCACTTTCCTGTATTTCCACCTGGCGGAGACTGGAAGGGATCGGAGAAGGGGCTGTGAGCAACCTCACACCTCCAACAATAGCCACTGCTTCCTTTTCAAGGCCAGCAATGACTTCTGGCTCCTGTGTTCGAACACCAGCCAAAAAGAAGCAAAGCCCATGGTGACTATCAGTGCTGTAGTCCAACGACATTGGCTCTTCCTCTCCTCCTAGACTGGGAGGGCATTCCCAGTCTAGGAGGCAAGCCTGCACAAGGGGAACTGCAGAGCCATTCTAGTGAGCTGAGCCTGGACATATAGCTCAGGTCCATCCGGGCCCCGAGCCTGGACATATAGCTCAGGTCCACCCGGGCCCCGAGCCTGGACATATAGCTCAGGTCCACCCGGGCCCCGAGCCTGGACATATAGCTCAGGTCCACCCGGGCCCCGAGCCTGGACATATAGCTGGGCTCAGGTTCGGTCTGCTCCACTGGACTGTCACTCAGGCAGAGAGGGCAAACGGACATTGTCCCCTTGAAGCACTCTCGGTTGAAACCAGTGCTCCCCAGCAGACACACTTGGTCCTTGCTCATACTCTAAGGCAATGCTACACACTGTTCTCAGTCAGACCATTGCCACACTAAACCACCATTGCATCACACACTCTACCTCCAGATGGTGGCTGTCACCCGAGTATCTGCTGTCTCTTGCTCTAGTTGACTGTGGTAAGGTTTTTTTGTAATATTCAGGATTTAATAAACAAAAGCCACTTGGTGAGATGGGGAATATGAGAATTCTGCCTGCAATTCTTGTGGTGCTAATGAGAGTGACTAATTTCTATTAGTGCTGGCAGGTCTCAACAGGGTGCAGATTTATTTCGTGTAGTATCTTGTTGAAATAGTATCTCTAGTTTTCACTGGATAGTGTCCAATTCCTTGGCAATCTATGTCAAAATTCTGATGACCAGCTTCCAGCTCCTGCTCTGATCTGTGAAGAGGCGAGTTATATCCACAGCTATCACCATTCATGCAGCAGCCTGCATTAACCAACATTTAGCTTCAGTTTTAACATTTGTGAAAATACAGGCCTGTCATAGAAATAGAGGAAAGAGGGATTTCAGATCAAAGTGTTCAGAGTCGTGCAGGATTTCAGGGGCTGGAGCACATCGATAGGAGCAAATGCTCATTGACTGGTGTCTGAGCTAAAGCATCAACCACCTCCCACATCTCCATTAGGTCACGTTTCCCACACTACAGCAGTGACTACACTCAAAAAAGTACTTCATTGGCTGTAAAATGCTTTGGGACGTCCAGTGGTCGTGAAAGGCGCTATATAAATGCAAGTCTTTCTTTTAAGTGGATGTGGATTTGAGATTCAGATAAATACAACATAAACCACTTATAACAAATTCAATACTTTCAACAAAATTACATAGAATTTTACAGCCCAGAAACAGACCATTTGGCCCAGTAGGTCCGTGCCGGTGTTCATGCTCCACACGAGCCTCCTCCCACCCCTCTTCATTGCACCCCTCGATTCCCTTCTCCCTCAGAGGTTATCCAGCTTCTCCTTAAACACATCTTATACTATTCGCCTCAACAGCTCCATGTTGTAGTTGTTATGTATGAATAAAGAGTCAGACTGAACACTGTGAGCTCAAAGTAAAGTGTGACCTTAGTCTTTTATTGCAGGTCTCCAGAGTGCCTCTCCAGCCTGTGAGGCCTCCTTAAGTACAGGTGCTCCCAAGGAATTGTGGGATTTCTACCTCAAAGTAGCTGGGGCATTGGTGTAGGAGGGAGGGCTTTAGTTTCCTGAACAATTGGGACCGCTTCTGGGGTAGGTGGGACCTGTACAAGTCGGACAGGTTACACCTCAACAGAGACGGGACCAATGTTCTCGCGGGTGGTTTTGATAGTACGGTTGGGAGGGCTTTAAACTAGCTTGGCAGGGGGATGGGAACCTAGGAGAGGGATCTGAGCTAGTTAGAGTGGGTGAGAGCTCAGATGAACAGAACCCCAAGAAAGGATGCAAAAGGCAGAAGGCAACAGAGCAGAGTAGCACTGGGGTAAGTGTAAACCACAAGGTGATAGGAAGGGACAATATGTATGAATATAAAGGGGTTGCAGGAGGGGTCAAAACTAAAAATCATAGTTTAAAAACTAGTATTAAAACACTCTACCTAAACGCACGCAGCATTCGAAACAAAGTAAATGAGTTGACGGCACAAATCATTACAAATGGGTATGATTTCGTGGCCATTACAGAAACGTGGTTGCAGGGGGGGCCAAGACTGGGAATTAAACATACAGGGGTATCTGACAATTTGGAAAGATAGACAAGAAGGGAAAGGAGGAGGGGTAGCTCTGTTAATAAAGGATGATATCAGGGCAGTTGTGAGAGACGATATTGGGTCTAATGAACAAAATGTTGAATCATTGTGGTTGGAGATTAGAGATAGTAAGGGGAAAAAGTCACTGGTGGGCATAGTTTATAGGACCCCAAATAATAACTTCACGGTGGGGCGGGCAATAATCAAGGGAATAATGGAGGCATGTGAAAAAGGAACGGCAGTAATCATGGGCGATTTTAACCTACATATCGATTGGTCAAATCAAATCGTACGGGGAAGCCTTGAGGAGGAATTCATAGAATGCATACGGGATTGTTCCTTAGAACAGTATGTTACAGAACCTATATGGGAGAAAGCTATCTTAGATCTGGTCCTGTGTAATGAGACAGGAATAATAAACGATCTCCTAGTAAAAGATCCTCTCGGAATGAGTGATCACAGTATGGTTGAATTTGTAATACAGATTGATGGTGAGGAAGTAGTGTCTCAAACGAGCGTGCTATGCTTAAACAAAGGGGACTACAGTGGGATGAGGGCAGAGTTGGTTAAAGTAGCCTGGGAACACAGACTAAACGGTGGCACAATTGAGGAACAATGGAGGACTTTTAAGGAGCTCTTTCATAGTGCTCAACAAAAATATATTCCAGTGAAAAAGAAGGGCGGTAAGAGAAGGGATAACCAGCCGTGGATAACCAAGGAAATAAAGGAGAGTATCAATTAAAAACCAATGCGTATAAGGTGGCCAAGGTTAGTGGGAAATTCGAAGATTGGGAAAATTTTAAACGACAGCAAAGAATGACTAAGAAAGCAACAAAGAAAGGAAAGATAGATTACGAAAGTAAACTTGCGCAAAACGTAAAAACAGATAGTAAAAGCTTTTACCGATATATAAAACGGAAAAGAGTGACTAAAGTAAATGTTGGTCCCTTAGAAGATGAGAAGGGGATTTAATAATGGGAAATGTGGAAATGGCTGAGACCTTAAACAATTATTTTGCTTCGGTCTTCACAGTGGAAGACACAAAAACCATGCCAAAAATTGCTGGTCACGGGAATGTGGGAAGGGAGGACCTTGAGATAATCACTATCACTAGGGGGGTAGTGCTGGACAGACTAATGGATCTCAAGGTAGACAAGTCCCCTGGTCCTGATGAAATGCATCCCAGGGTATTAAAAGAGATGGCGGAAGTTATAGCAGATGCATTCGTTATAATCTACCAAAATTCTCCGGACTCTGGGGGGGTACCAGCGGATTGGAAAACAGCTAATGTAACGCCTCTGTTTAAAAAAGGGGGCAGACAAAAGGCAGGTAACTATAGGCCAGTTAGTTTAACATCTGTAGTGGGGAAAATGCTTGAAGCTATCATTAAGGAAGAAATAGCGGGACATCTCAATAGGAATAGTGCAATCAAGCAGACGCAACATGGATTCATGAAGGGGAAATCATATTTAACTAATTTACTGGAATTCTTTGAGGATATAACGAGCATGGTGGATAGAGGTGTACCGATGGATGTGGTGTATTTAGATTTCCAAAAGGCATTCGATAAGGTGCCACACAAAAGGTTACTGCAGAAGATAAAGGTACGCAGAATCAGAGGAAATGTATTAGCATGGATCTAGAATTGGTTGGCTAACAGAAAGCAGAGAGTCGGGATAAATTGGTCCTTTTCGGGTTGGAAATCGGTGGTTAGTGGTGTGCCACAGGGATCGGTGCTGGGACCACAACTGTTTCCAATATACATAGATGACCTGGAAGAGGGGACAGAGTGTAGTGTAACAGAATTTGCAGATGACACAAAGATTAGTGGGAAAGCGGGTTCTGTAGAGGACACAGAGAGGCTGCAAAGAGATTTAGATAGGTTAAGTGAATAGGCTAAGGTTTGGCAGATGGAATATAATGTCGGAAAATGTGAGGTCATCTACCTTGGGGGGAAAAAAACAGTAAAAGGGAATATTATTTGAATGGGGAGAAATTACAACATGCTGTGGTGCAGAGGGACCTGGGGGTCCTTGTGCATGAATCCCCAAAAGTTAGTTTGCAGGTGCAGCAGGTAATCAGGAAGGCGAATGGAATGTTGGCCTTCATTGCGAGAGGGATGGAGTACAAAAGCAGGGAGGTCCTGCTGCAACTGTACAGGGTATTGGTGAGGCCGCACCTGGAGTACTGTGTGCAGTTTTGGTCATCTTACTTAAGGAAGGATATACTAGCTTTGGAGGGGGTACAGAGACGATTCACTAGGCTTATTCCGGAGATGAGGAGGTTACCTTATGATGATAGATTGAGTAGACTGGGTCTTTACTCGCTGGAGTTCAGAAGGATGAGGGGTGATCTTATCGAAACATTTAAAATAATGAAAGGGATAGACAAGATAGAGGCAGAGAGGTTGTTTCCACTGGTCGGGGAGACGAGAACTAGGGGGCACAGCCTAAAATATGGGAGAGCCAATTTAAAACCGAGTTGAGAAGGAATTTCTTCTCCCAGAGGGTTGTGTATCTGTGGAATTCTCTGTCCCGGGAAGCAGCTGAGGCTAGCTCATTGAATGTATTCAAATCACAGATAGATAGATTTTTAACCAATAAGGGAATTAAGGGTTATGGGGAGCGGGCGGGTAAGTGGAGCTGAGTCCACGGCCAGATCAGCCATGATCTTGTTGAGTGGCGGAGCAGGCTCGAGGGGCTAGATGGCCTACTCCTGTTCCTAATTCTTATGTTCTTATGTTCTTATGACTCCAGGGGATGAGCCCTCTGGTGGTTACACAAGGTATTTGCAGGTTTACATATATAACAGTAGCGAGTTCCACATTCTCACCACTCTCTGGATTTATTAGAGGCGATCTTATATTGCTGGCCTCTAGTTCTGGACTCACCTCAAGTGGAAACATTGGCCGGAATTTTCATTTCAGAGTCGGTTCGGGTGCAGACTGTGTCGTGGGTCGGGAACACGTTGAGCAGCCCGTTCCTCCGTGCAACTTTAACATAATGGCTCCAATTTAACCAGCCTTGCCCGATTCCCGGCCCCATTACAGGGCGCGGGTTGGATTATGTCAGCGATGACTCGTTTCCAATGTTCTTATTTAAAGCAGCCTTGCACTCTGGTCATTGAAGGTTGTGAAAGGAGAGTGGAAGCATCTTTGCCACAGGTGGATTGATTTTGTGAACATGAAAACCCAAAGGCAGAGGGC
This sequence comes from Pristiophorus japonicus, assembly GCF_044704955.1. Lineage (NCBI taxonomy): Eukaryota > Metazoa > Chordata > Chondrichthyes > Pristiophoridae > Pristiophorus > Pristiophorus japonicus. The sequence goes on along the minus strand of NC_091994.1, from coordinate 115,557,565 downwards.
TGCACCCTGCTGTACAGACGCCTCGCTGCATGTTCTGATCGAAGCATGTTCTGATCGGGAGGTCCTCTTCCCAGCAGATTAGAGTATTGGTGAGGCCACACCTGGAATACTGCGTGCAGTTTTGGTTTCCATATTTACAAAAGGATATATTTGCTTTGGAGGCAGTTCAGAGAAGGTTCACTCGGTTAATTCCGGGGATGAGGGGGTTGACTTATGAGGAAAGGTTGAGTAAGTTGGGCCTATACACATTGGAATTCAGAAGAATGAGAGGTGATCTTATCGAAACGTATAAGATTATGAGGGGGCTCGACAAGGTGGATGCAGAGAGGATGTTTCCACTGATGGGGGAGACTAGAACTAGGGGACATGGTCTTAGAATAAGGGGCCGCCCATTTAAAACTGAGATGAGGAGAAATTTTTTCTCTCAGAGGGTTGTGGAATTCGCTGCCTCAGAGAGCTGTGGAAGCTGGGACATTGAATAAATTTAAGACAGAGATAGACAGTTTCTGAAACGATAAGGGGATAAGGGGTTGTGGGGAGCGGGCGGGGAAGTGGAGCTGAGTCCATGATCAGATCAGCCATGATCGTATTAAATGGCGGAGCAGGCTCGAGGGGCCGTATGGCCTACTCCTGCTCCTATTTCTTATGTTCTTATGGATACAAGGTAGCTCCCCAAGAGGCCAAAGGGGTCTGGCTGGATATAGTGGAGGGGGTCAGCAGCAGGAAGATTTTGAGGACCTGGATTCAGTGCAGGAAAAGATTCAATGACCTGATGAGGACAAGAAAGATGAGTGCCAAACCAGCCTCATCTTCATCCCAATGTTCATGTCACCAGATCTCAGCACTCTGTCTCCCTCTCTATGTACATACTCACATCTCCATCTAGCTCACCACTCCTCACACTCACCCTCGTCCTAAAGCAATCACAGCAAGTAACACCATAGAAGGAGGCCATTTGGTATCGTCACCCTACTCCCTCAGTCACCCTCTACAGATGTAACCCACACATTCCTTACAATCATTCCATCACTCTCACTCAAACTTTTCTTCTTTCCCTTCTTGCAGGAGACAAGAGCGCACAGCAACAGGGAGAGAGAGATAACCGGAGATCGCCCTCCATCTTCAGTAATTTGACTGCAGCAGAGGAGATAGCCCTGGAGATGCCAAGAGCTGGTGTCGGTGGGGAGGGGGACCTTTCAGCAACACAGTGACAGAATTACAGCCACATGGCATACAGCAGGCACTCATATAGTGACTGATGTCAACAGCCAATGAATGTCCATCATGTACATAATTGTATCATTACCCATTCTTAATATAACATTTCTAAATCATCCCTTTACTCTCCCACAGGTCCATAAAGAGCCCCCCGAACCCAGCCCCCCACCTTGTAATTGCAGCGAGGAAGACGACTCCTCAATGGAGCCTCCAGCCTCTGAGGGAGCAGCGTAGCAGACCCAAGCGCACCCAGTACCACAAACACACACCTTGGTGGGTCCTGTGCAAGATCGAGGAGTCCTGTCACCTGCTGTCCCACACTTCACAGGTGAGCGATGGTGAAGACAAGGACAGCAGTGGAGACTCCTCGCCAGAGGGCGCAGGACGCTCCCAGCTCGGCTCAGCTGCAGGCAGATGCTTGGGGGCATTCCAGAGAGAGGGTGATCCTGGAGGGGCAGCAGGGGACTCAGACAGGTCTTTCAGCCGCAAAGTCTGCAAATGTGCAGAGAATGGAGGAGTCCATCTCCAACATGAGCCCCACCGTGTCTCAGGCGATGGCGACTGTAAGCTCCTCCATGGAAAGGATGGTCACCTGCGGGGAGAGCTAATGCACCACTCACAGGAGCACATGGTCCCTGTGGAGAACAGATGGCGGAGGCTCATAGGCCTCCTCTCTGAGGGATCTAAATGTAGACTTGAGCCCCATGGGCCTACTGCTGTGCAGCAAAGTGCTCTCCGCCTTGTTAGCATGGAAGTGTGGGTGGCCCATGAGAGGGATGATGATGAAAGGGGACATGGTGGAGGGGGCTCTTCTCAAAGTGCTCCCATTTCTCTCCCATTGCTTCCCCCTCAGACAGAGGCGCAGATGCCTCCTGGGGTCACAATGGCTGAGTCTGCCCCGGCACAGTCACAGGAGGAGCAATCTTCGGCAGGGCCCTCACAGGCTCCAAAACCCAGAGGACATCCACCAAGAGAGTCTAAGCAGTCACAGCAGGGAAGTGAGCAGCCCGCCTCAACCTCTGCTGAAGCCACAGGGATTGCACCTTGTAGGCGACGAAGGTTGAACCAGTTCCCATTGGTTCTAGAGTTTAGCTCCACTCCAGCGGGGAGCTTGTTGAGAATGAGATGGAGCATTGCATCGAGGAAGGTCGAGAAGAGAATTGTTGCGATGACGCAGCCCTGCTTGACTTCGGTCCAGATGTGGATTGGTCTGTGGTGGATCCGTTGGTCAGGATCGTGGCTTGCATGTCATCGTGAAACAGGTGGAGGATGGTGACAAACTTTTGGGGGCAGGCGAAAAGGAGGAGGACGCTCCATAATCCCTCACGGTTGACAGTATCAAAGGTATTTGTGAGGTCACAGAATGCCATGTACAAGGGTTGATGCTGTTCCCTGCATTTCTCTTGTAGTTGTCGCACGATGAAGATCATGTCCGTTGTACCCCTTAGTGGACGGAATCCACATTGCGATTCTGGGAGGAGCTATTCAGCCACAGGGAGAAGACGGTTGAGGAGGATTCTTGCGATGACTTTCCCAGTGGTCGACAGCAGGGAGATTCCTCTGTAGTTGCCGCAGTCGGACTTGTCTCCTTTTTTGAAGATGGTCATGATTACGGTATATCTGAGATCTCCAGGCATGCTCTCCTCCTTCCAGATAAGAGAGAGGAGGTCATGCATTCATGCCATACTTTAGTGCCTCGGTGGGGATTCCATCCGCTCCCATTGCCTTGTTGTTCTTGAGCTGACGGATGGCCTTTTCTACCTGGTGCAGGGCTGGGGTTTTGCTGAGGTGGTGGCGGGTAGCATGCTGCGGGATGGAGTCGAGGACACTCGAGTCAAAGGCAGAGTCTCGATTAAGGAGATCTTCGAAGTGCTCCTTCCAACGGGTTCTGACTGCCTCGGTGTCCTTAATGAGTGTCTCCCCGTTCTTGGCCAGCAGTGGGGTGGGGCCTTGGGTGCTTGGGCCATAGGTGGACTTAACTGCACTAAAGACTCCTCACACGTCATGGTTGTCGGCTAGCTGCTGGATCTCCTGTGCTTTCTCCACCCACCATCTATTCTTTAGGTCACGACTTTTTTGTTGGACCTCGGCCTTCAGCCGTCTGTAGAGCTGCTTTGCTGCTCCCGAGTTGGGTTATTGTTTTAGGTTCAGAAATGCCTTGCGCTTGTAGTTTATTAGCTCCTGGATCTCCTGGTCGTTCTCGTCAAACCAGTCTTTGTGTTTCCTGGTTGAGTGACCGAGCGTCTCTTCGCAGGCGCTGGTTATGGAGGCCTTGAGGGCAGACCAGGCTCTGTGGGCACCACTGGGAACCTTTTAACTTCGGCTGCTTCCAGGCTAGATCAAAGGTCAACCCATCCTCTGTCGTCGAACTACAGCACGTGGACAACGTTTGCGTCTGCGCACATTCAGAGGCCGAACTCCAAGCCATCGTCAATATCTTCACCGAGGCGTACGAAAGCATGGGCCTTCCACTAAACATCCGTAAGGCAAAGGTCCTCCACCAACCTGACACCACCACACAGCACTGCGCCCCAATTATCAAAATCCACATCGTGGCCCTGGATAACGTGGACCATTTTCCATACCTTGGGAGCCTACTATCAGCAAGGGCAGACATCGATGACGAGGTCCAACACCGCCTCTAATGTGCCAGTGCAGTCTTCAGTCGCCTGAGGAAGAGAGTGTTTAAAGACCAGGACCTCAAATCTGGCACCAAGCTCATGATCTACAGGGCAGTGGTGATACCCGCCCTCCTGTATGGCTCAGAGACATGGACCATATACTGCAGATGTCTCAAAGCGCTGAATTACCAACGCTGCCTCCGCAAGATCCTGAAAATCCCCTGGGAGGACAGACGCACCAACATCAGTGTTCTCGACCAGGCCAACATCCCCAGCATCGAAGCACTGACCACACTCGACCAGCTCCGTTGGGCAGCCACATCGTCCACATGCCCGACATGAGACGCTCAGAGCAAGCGCTCTACTCGGAACTACTACATGGCAAGCGAGCCACAGGTGGGTAGAGGAAACATTACAAGGACACCCTCAAAGCCTCCCTGATAAAGTGCAACATCCCCACCGACACCTGGGAGTCCCTGGCCAAAGACCGCCCTAAGTGGAGGAAGTGCATCCGGGAGGGCGCTGAGCACCTTGAATCTCATCGCCGAGAGCATGCAGAAACCAAGCGCAGGCAGCGGAAGGAGCGTGCGGCAAACCAGTCCCACCCACCCTTTCCTCCAACCACTGTCTGTCCCACCTGTAACAGAGACTGTAATTCCGGTATTGGACTGCTCCGTCACCTGAGAACTCACTTTTAGAGTGGAAGCAAGTCTTCCTTGATTTCGAGGGACTGCCTGTGATGCTGCATCTCGTAGAAGCTCTCAGAAACAAAAAGTGACACAATCCTAGATGCACATGGGTATGCACAAGGGTGTATTAAGCAATGTTATTATTAAGGTTCCGTTATTGTTAAGACACATAAATGCCTTTATTTTCACTTTTTTCCAGTCTTGCTCATTTTTGACTGCTACCTTGAAATTTGGAGTGAATGGTGAGACATAACGTGACCTCGGGCAATGGGGCTTTCGGTGAAAGGAATGGGTTGGTCATTGTAGAGATGCATTATGGGGTGGACTCAGCAGAGCCTGCGGCAGCTATATGGGTGGATAGATGGATGGATTGGAGCAAGTTAAGTAAGTGTGGCCTCCTGGGCAGCAATGTGCACCACAGCTAGTGCCAATTCCACCTCAGGTTCCTGCTCCTTCTCCTTGTCTTCCAGCTGTTGCTCCTCTACAGAGAGGCTGTGCGATGTGCATCTCACCCTTCCTGCAGCTCCAATCTTCGTTGCAGTGGACAATGCTCGAAGTGTGGTCTAACCAAGGTTCTATATAAATTTAACATAACTTCTCTGCTTTTGAATTCTATTATGTTATAATTGTTTCTTTCAAATCAGCCTTCATTATTTTTGTCTTTCCTAATGCCGGTAACCTGTCCACCTGATTCGACAGGTTCTTCTCAGCCTCCCATTGGTTGCCGATGCCCTTGAGGAAGTTACCAATTGGTACAGGAGGTGTATGTGAAGCACCCTCTGTTTAATGGTATGACAAATGCACGATGCAGGAGGCAGCAGAGCTGGCTGGATTGGTCCAGGGCACTAGAGTCAATGACTCTTGGTGGAGGTATAGTGTTGGAGGCAGCAATTCCACGCGGCTTTGGATTCACGATACGAGATTGTTCCATGGGTCAAACAAGGAATAATGTTCATGGAAAAGTACAGCACAGAAGGAGGCCATTCGATCCAGCGTGCCACTTCCGGATCTTTGAAAGACTCCCCGAGTCTTTCCCCATAGCCCTGCAAATCTTTCCTGTTCAGAATTACGATTGAATCTTCTTCCTCCACCCTTTCAGGCAGTGCCTTACAGATCATAACAACCCGCTGCGTAAAAATATTGCTTCTCGTCTCCCCACTGGTTCGTTTGCCAATTATCTTAAAAATACATCCACTGGTTACCAACCCACCTGCCAGTGGAAAGAGCGTCTCCTTATTTACTGTACAAGAGTTTTCCATTACAATGAATCAGTTGTAAATATTCTGATGTCGAACTTTCTAAAGTTGGTTTCAAAAATAATAACTTTATTTAATTTTTGGAGAGAGAATTGTAGCAAAAAATGTCGGACGTTTTTGGAACAGGCACATAAACTCCCAAAAATCAGAAACATTTTAACAACAGGAAAGCATTATAAGGGGTTGGAAATATTTCTGATTCATAAAAATGTTATTGCTTTTAATGGCACTTGATAGATTGCCTTCAGAACAAAATTTAGGAGATTTAAGGGCTGATTATAACTCCCTCCACACAGCAGAAATTTGGCAGTGAAGGAGCTAAAATCGTAGTGGTAGTGGGAGATTTACCAATTCACTTCCTATCCACTGGCAAATTTCCTCTGACATTTTCCTGGGGGACCAAGATTCCTGCCTGAATCAAATGGGAGCCTCATGAATAAAGAGTAAAGACGTTATATCGGGCCCTGGTGAGACCGCCCAGGAGTATTGTGCACAGTGTCGGTCTCCTTACCTAAGGAAGGATACACTTGCCATAGAGGGAGTGCAACGAAGGTTCACCAGACTGATTCCTGGGATGGGGGATTGTCCTATGAGGAGAGATAAGAACATAAGAACATAAGAATTAGGAACAGGAGTAGGCCATCTAGCCCCTCGAGCCTGCTCTGCCATTCAACAAGATCATGGCTGATCTGGCCGTGGACTCAGCTCCACTTACCCGCCCGCTCCCCATAACCCTTAATTCCCTTATTGGTTAAAAATCTATCTATCTGTGACTTGAATACATTAAATGAGCTAGCCTCAACTGCTTCCTTGGGCAGAGAATTCCACAGATTTACAACCCTCTGGGAGAAGAAATTCCTTCTCAACTCGGTTTTAAATTGGCTCCCCTGTATTTTGAGGCTGTGCCCCCTAGTTCTAGTCTCCCCGACCAGTGGAAACAACCTCTCTGCCTCTATCTTATCTAGCCCTTTCATTATTTTAAATGTTTCTATAAGATCACCCCTCATCCTTCTTGTCATGTATTCAACCAGCATTGTAACTCATGTATAAACTGACCGAAGTTGTACACCGTGAGAACACTGACCACTAGGTGGGAGACACTCCTAACCTGGACCTTCAGGTATAAAAGGGGAAGCTCCACCCACCTTCGTCACTTGAGTGCTAAGGAATAAAGGACAGGTCACAGGCTGACCTTCTCTCAAGCATGGGCCTCGTGTGCATTTATGCTGTGTAGTAAGGACGTATCAATGGCGACAAGAAACTGGGATTTAAACCACGCGAGCATGGCCACTAGCAGAACAGACGAGAGGTACTGTGTTAAGGAATGGTTGGGACAGAGATTCAACATTGTTAAAGCAGCACACAGTTCTCCAGGCAGAAAAGGGCAGTCAGGCATGCCCCATCATGTAGTCGAACCCAGAGGGGGAGTTCGACAGAGACAATGGCAAGCTGAACAGCGATTCACGCCATTGCAAGGGACAATGCGGCCAGTAATGGGGCCATCAACACCTGTTAATGGTGCACTCAAGGACAATAACAGGGGCAGTCAGGGACGATCGACTGGCAAGGGACCTTTTGTTTCAAACCGCAACTCATGCTGGAGGCGTGGAGGCATACATTCAGCCGGAGTTTGCAGAGATGATCAAAATACCTGCAGAAATTGCAGAAATGGACACTGGGGGAAATCGCTGGAAGCTGAAGTTCAGCGAGTTCATGTGGAGCACGTATACAGTTCATACACCAGGACGCCACCGATAATGATGAAAGTGCTCCTCAATGGCATCCCAGTATCAATGGAGTTAGACACGGGTGCCAGCCAGTCCCTGATGGAAAAGTTGTGGGAATCCAAGGGCAGGAGGCCAAAATTATCGCCGATTGACGCACAGCTACGGACTTACACAAAGCAGATCATTCCGGTTCTAGGCAGCGCCACGGTAGTCATGACCCACAAAGATTCGGAGAACAGGTTGCCACTCTGGATTGTCCCAGGGGACGGTCCCGCACTACTGGGGAGGAGTTGGCTTGCTGTCATGAACTGGAAATGGGGCGATGTCAATGCAATTTCCTCTGTGGAGCGGGTATCATGCTCACAGGTCCTGGACAAATTTGACTCATTATTTCAACCCGGCATTGGCACTTTCATGGGGGCCAAGGTAGTGATTCACATAAACCCGGACGCCAGACCAGTGCACCACAAGGCCAGAGCGGTGCCGTACGTGATGCGGGAAAAGATAGAAGGCGCATTGGACTGCCTGTTGAGGGAAGGCATCATCTCGCCAGTCGAATTCAGTGACTGGGTGAGCCCGATTGTACCGGTGCTCAAGGCGGATGGGTCGGTCAGGATATGTGGCGATTACAAGGCCACCATCAATCAGGTGTCACTCCAAGACCAGTACCCGCTACCGAGAGCGGAGGACCTCTTTGCGACGCTATCCGGTGGCAAACTTTTTTCAAAATTGGACCTGACCTCAGCTTACATGACCCAGGAGCTGGCGAGTGAGTCGAAGAAGCTGACCACCATCACGACACATAAGGGGTTGTTTGAGTACAACAGATGTCCGTTCGGGATTCGTTCGGCTGCCGCGATCTTCCAACGAAATATGGAAAGCCTCCTCAAGTCGATTTCAGAGACGGTGGTTTTTCAGGACGACATCCTCATTACGGGTTACGATACTGAAGAACACTTCCACAACCTGGAGGAGGTGCTACGCAGACTGGACTGGGTAGGTCTGCGACTGAAAAAGGCGAAGTGCGTCTTCCTAGCTCCAGAGGTAGAATTCCTGGGGATGAGGGTAGCAGCAGACGGGATCAGCCCTACTGCGTCCAAGACGGAAGCGATCCAGAGAGCACCCAGACCCCGTAACACGATGGAGCTGCGTTCGTTCCTGGGGCTCCTGAACTATTTTGGTAACTTTCTTCCCAAATTGAGCACGCTGCTAGAGCCGCTACACGTGCTCCTACACAAAGGTCGCGAATGGGTCTGGGGGACAGCCAGGAAAGGGCTTTTAATAGAGCACGCAATTTGTTATGTTCCAACAATCTGTTAACGCTATATGACCCATGTAAGAAACTTGTGTTAACGTGCGATGCGTCGTCCTATGGTGTCGGGAGTGTGTTGCAGCATGTCAATGCCAAGGGTCAGTTACAGCCGGTAGCTTATGCCTCCAGGAGTCTGTCCCAGGCAGAAAGGGGCTACGGGATGGTAGAAAAGGAGGCGCTCGCATGTGTATTTGCGGTAAAGAAAATGCACCAGTACCTGTTTGGCAGGAAATGTGAGCTGGAGACAGATCACAAACCCCTAACGTCCCTTTTGGCCGACAACAAGGCCATAAATTCAAACGCATCGGCTCGCATACAGAGGTGGGCACTCACGTTAGCTGCCTATGACTACACAATTCGGCACAGACCAGGCATCAAAAACTGCGCCGATGCACTCAGCAGGCTCCCACTAGCCAACACTGAGGGGGCTACCGAGCATGCTGCTGAGATGGTCATGGCTGTTGAAGCTTTTGGAAGCGAAGGCTCACCCGTGACAGCCCGTCAGATTAAAGTCTGGACAAATAGAGACCCGCTATTGTCTCTAGTCAAGAAATGTGTCCTGAATGGGGACTGGGCAGCCACATACAGGGCATGCCCTGAGAAATTTAAACCATTTCACAGGCGCAAGGATGAACTCTCGATTCAGGCCGATTGCCTACTGTGGGGAAACCGCGTAGTCATGCCCCAGATGGACAGAGAGGTGTTCATCAGAGAACTCCACAATGGGCACCCGGGCATTGTCACGATGAAGGCAATTGCCAGGTCACACGTTTGGTGGCCAGGGATAGACGCAGATCTGGAACTTTGTGTTCGCAGGTGCAACACGTGTGCCCAGCTGGGCCATGCGCCCAGGGAAGCCCCCCTTAGCCCCTGGCCATGGCCCGCCAAGCCTTGGTCACGCATCCATGTGGACTACGCAGGTCCTTTCATGGGGAAAATGTTTTTGGTTGTAGTAGACGCCTACTCCAAATGGATCGAGTGTGACTGCCACGGTAGAAAGTCTACGGGCAATGTTCGCCGCCCACGGTCTACCGGACATCTTGGTCAGCGACAATGGCCCGTGCTTCACAAGCACTGAATTCCAGGACTTCACAGCAGGCAATGGAATTAACCATGTTCGAACAGCACCGTTCAAGCCGGCCTCAAACGGCCAGGCAGAACGAGCAGTGCAGATAATCAAACAGGGGATGCTCAGATTCCAAGGGGGTTCCCTACAAACCCGCTTATCACGCCTCCTGTTGGCCTATAGATCCCGACCACACTCGCTCACAGGGGTTCCACCCGCAGAGCTACTAATGAAAAGGATACTCAAAACCCAATTATCCATTATACACCCCACCATGAAAGAAATTGTCGAGAGCAGGCGCCAGTCACAATATCACTACCATGACAGGAATGCGAGGGCGCGATGTATTGATGTAAATGATCCTGTTTTTGTCCTCAACTATGCTGCAGGGCCCAAATGGCTCACAGGCACTGTGGTTGCCAAAGAGGGAAATAGGATTCTGGTAGTTAAACTTACCAATGGACAAATCTGCCGCAAATATGTGGATCAAACAAAAAGGAGGTTCAACAACCCCATAAAAGAGGCAGAGGAAGAACACGATGTAGAGTTCACTCCACCATCGGTGACCAAACACCGGAACCAAAGGGAGGAGAGCCCAATCACTGTGGGCAGTCCGGATAGGCCTGAGGCACCGCAAACACAAGACACTCAGGCCAGCGCCCAACAACCGGAGCCCCAACTCAGGCGCTCTACAAGGGAGCGTAAACCACCAGAGAGACTCAACCTGTGATCCCAATAAGACTTTGAGGGGGGAGGTGATGTCATTTATTCAACCAGCATTGTAACCCATGTATAAACTGACCTAAGTTGTACACCGTGAGAACACTGACCACTAGGTGGGAGATACTCCTAATCTGGACCTTCAGGTATAAAAGGGGAAGCTCCACCCACCTTCATCACTTGAGTGCTAAGGAATAAAGGACAGGTCACAGACTGACCTTCTCTCAGGCATAGGCCTCGTGTGCATTTATACTGTGTAGTAAGGACATATCACTTCTGAACTCCAACGAGTAAAGACCCAGTCTACTCAATCTATCATCATAAGGTAACCCCCTCATCTCCGAAATCAGCCTAGTGAATCGTCTCTGTACCCCCTCCAAAGCTAGTATATCCTTCCTTAAGTAAGGTGACCAAAACTGCACGCAGTACTCCAGGTGCGGCCTCACCAATACCCTATACAGTTGCAGCAGGACCTCCCTGCTTTTGTACTCCATCCCTCTCGCAATGAAGGCCAACATTCCATTCGCTTTCCTGATTACCTGCTGCACCTGCAAACTAGATTGAGCAGACTAGACTGATATTCTCTCGAGTTTAGAAGGTGATCTCATTGAAATATCTGGGCTGGATTTTCCACTGTGGCCACCTCTGTTTCCGTCCTGGAAACACGGCAATGTGACGGTGAGCTGTTCCGGGCGGGAGGCCAGCTTCCAATGCCCACCGGGGTTTTCGGGGCCAGTTTCAACGGGGCGCAGAGCATTACCTCTCAGGAGAGGCGAGCCAGTGTGGAACAGCTCTGGTTGCAATACCGGCTCGATTTCTGGCTCCCGCCCAACCCGTACGTCCCGCAGCGCCCCCTGCTGAAAGCAGGCAGTCCGGCCTGTAGCGGCCGCAGTGAGGGAAGTAATGGACTTCAGGCAAGTGTGATGGGTTTTTCTTTGTGATTTATGTTGTGGTGGTGTGGGCTGTGCATTGGGAATGTTTTCGATGTTTTATTTTCTCCCCACGCCTCTCTGAGTGCTCCAAGGCTGACTCTTTAGCTGGGGATTTCCACTAGCTCAGCCGGCCTAGCGTCCTGAGATAAGTATGTAACACCTCCCTTAGTGCCCCGCCCACACTCAGGGCCCAGCTGACCAATTTTGCTGACTGAAGCGCAAACTGTTTCCAGGGCTGCTCCATCGTCATTAATGCCCCGAAATCCTTAAAGCTGAAAATCTAGGCCATAAAATTCTTACAGGGATTGACAGGGTAAATGCAGGGAGGATGTTTCCCCCGGGCTGGGGAGTTTACAACCAGGGGTCACAGTCTCAGGATAAGGGGTGGGCCACTTAGGACTGAGATAAGGAGGAATTTCTTCACTCAGAGGGTGGTGAATCTTTGGAATTCTCTGCCCCAGAGGGCTGTGGAGGCTCAGTCTTTGAGTATATTCAAGGCAGAGATCGATAGATTTTTGGATACAAAGGGAATCACGGGATATGGGGATAGTGCAGGAAGGTGGAGTTAAGGTAGAAGATCAGCCATGATCTTATTGAATGGCGGAGCAGGCTAGAAGGGAAGAATGGCCGACTCCTGCTCCTAATTCTTATGTTCTTATTTTCCTATGAATTTGTGTAAATCAGGGTCCTATGATATATATAAGAAATAGGAGCAGGAGTCGGCCATTTGGCCCCTCGAGCCTGCTCCGCCATTTAATAAGATCATGGCTGATCTGATCATGGACTCAATTCCACTTCCCTGCCCGCTCCCCATGACCCTTTAGTCCCTTATCGTTCAAAAATTTGCCTTAATATGCCTTAAATATATTCAATAACCCAGCCTCCACAGCTCTCTGGGACAGAGAATTCCACAGATTTACAACCCTCTGAGAGAAGAAATTCCTCCTCATCTCAGTTTTAAATGGGCAGCCCCTTATTCTGAGGCTATGCCCCCTAGTTCTAGTCTCCCCTAGGAGTGGAAATATCCTCTCTGCATCCACCTTGTCGAGCCCCCTCATTATCTTATATGTTTCAATAAGATCACCTCTCATTCTTCTGAATTCCAATGTGTATAGGCCCAACCTACTCAACCTATCTTATAAGTCAACCCCCTCATCTCCAGAATCAACCAAATGAACCTTCTCTGAACAGCCTCCAATCCTTAAATACGGAGACCAAAGTACTCCAGGTGTGGCCTCACCAATACCCTGTACAGTTGTAGCAGGACTTCTCTGCTTTTATACTCTATCCCCCTTGCAATAAATGCCAACATTCCATTTGCCTTCCTGATCACTTGCTGTACCTGCATACTAACTTTTTGTGTTTAATGCACAAGGACCCCCAGGTCCCTCTGTACTGCAGCACTTTGCAATTTTTCTCCATTTAAATTATAATTTGCTTTTCTATTTTTTCTGCCAAAGTGGATAACCTCACATTTTCCCACATTATACTCCATCTGCCAAATTTTTGCCCACTCACTTAGCCTGTCTATATCCCTTTGCAGATTTTGTGTGTCCTCTTCACAATTTGCTTTCCCACCCATTGCACCATAATGCCACTGTGGCCTTCTGGGCGGAACATCCATTGTGGGCCACCCCACTTGTTAAAACTGGGTGCTACAGCAGGGGAGGCCCAAATAGGTAAATGTTGAAATTAATTTAGTGAAGGCATGAAGATAAGATTCATCTTAGTCTTTAGGTGAATATTCAGAAATTCAACAGTGATAATTGCAACATGGCCTGGAGGCTATTTGTAGACCTCCTCCCCTTCATCTCATCAAATCTACTCCTCTGTTTCCCTCTAACCCTCCATTCATGGTCCTCTTCGGTATGGGATATTGATTAAGCAGAGATACAAGGGAGGAGAACTTTGGCCTGTCAGACACTAACTGGGGGCATTAACGGGCTGTTGGACTGTGGCGGGGCAGATCCCGTACCGCATGCCACATTTGACGGCCCCTTAGCGCCAGCGATAACAGTTAGCACCTCGGCAGCTTTCGCCGTGCAGATCGTGACATCAGTGAGCATGCAGCGCTCGCTGGGTGCCCAATCTGCCAACTGCAGTAGCGCCTCCCCTCCCCCCACTCCGCCTTATCACCTCGCACGGACAGCTGAACCCAGCTTCCAATATCTCCAATGTCGAGCGATAGAGAATCATTGGTCCTGTGTTGCTTTCCTTTTCCTGTGGTGAAGTGCCTAGTCGCCCGTTCGTCAGTGACTGGGTGAAATGTGGGACTGGCAGGTGCAGACTGGTACAGACTGGTACAGACTGGTGCAGACTGGTACAGACTGGTGCAGACTGGTACAGACTGGTACAGACTGGTGCAGACTGGTACAGACTGGTACAGACTGGTACAGACTGGCCATGAAACAAGGCACCGGGTTTGTGGTCTTTGCCAAGCATTAGTCAAACAAATGTTGTTTGTTACTTACATTGTGAGGAAAATGGGCTCCCTCACATGCCATTTATTTATTTGTGATTTATTACTTCTGTGCAGATTTGTAGCAGAATTGGCCCACTAAAAACTGGAAATGAATTTAATCTGGTCTGATTTTCTTTAAGCCTCCTTTTTGTGTTCAGAATTATTTGGTTTATGATTCCCATCAGGCACTTACATTGACCTAAAGTCAAAGCATATATCACGCAGACAATTTAATTTCTCTTGCTGCAATGCCTCTATGTAAAGCAACCGAAGAGCATTTGCCCTGTGTCATTCTGACCCAAACTGATAATCAGCTGGGCAAGGTTGAAAGTCTGAGCAGAGCTTTTAAGATGCAGTCATAAAACAATACATCTTGTCAAGGACCATTACTGACCTTTACTGAGGAACATTGCAAGCAACTTCTCCCATTCCTGTCACCTCAGGACATGCAATTTAACATATATTAAGATAAATAATTTATCTGAAAAATCAGAACCATTAAAAAAACACAGGTTCGGACTCCCACATCCCCTGGATGTGATGGTGACTACTCCCACACAGTCTGTGATCTATGGAGTCTGACTCATCCGGATCAAATCACGGAACGCTGACAGAGCTCGGAGTTTACGTGTAAGAACATTGTAGGCCAGAGTGTTCTGTTTACAGAATGAGACAGTTAATTAAGTTGAATACTTAACTTGATAAAATAGGTGAGCCGAAATGTTTCACATACTCACCGACAGTAAGGAAACTTTGTTGCCATTGTTAGAAAATTGCAGGAAAGGTGTCACTGATTGTAAAGATGAAGTGGATTGGCTGGATTATAATCTGACAGGAATAATGATATAATTGTCTGCAAAATGTGCTCATGCCTTGCTTGCTGCAACTTTTAGAAAGACCTGGTTACTGGAGCCCTGCATTCTTGGTGTTAGGGCCAAATGTTTTCTGAGTTATAATGCGATGGCCTCCGCATTACCTCAGATCAAACGTGACATCATAATGTTGGGATTCAAAAAGCAGCAGGCTGGAACCTTCGGCCACAATAACTGAGCCTGCTGTTAATGTAGACAAACATCCCAAAGGGCTTCTCAGAGGAAGAGAAGGAAGGGATTGGGGGGTTATAGGAGAAATGACAGAATGGTTTTCAGAAAACTTTCAGAAGGCAAAGAAAAAGAGAGAAGTGGTGAGTTTAGGGAGTGTTCCGGAGAATCGGGCCGGGACAGCTGGGAGCTCTTACCCCCCCAAGTGGTGCACTGGAAGGAGGGGAGCATGTACACAGGGCCGGAGCCAGAGCACACAGAGCACACAGGGCCAGAGCCAGAGCACACAGGGCTGGAGCCAGAGCACACAAGGCCAGAGCCAGAGCACACCAGAGCACACAGAGCCAGAGCACACAGGGCCAGAGCCAGAGCACGCCAGAGCCAGAGCACACAGGGCCAGAGCCAGAGGATGCGAGGCTGGAACCAGAGGATGCGACAGTACACGAGGCCAGAGCCAGAGCATGCCAGAGCACACAAGGCCGGAGCCGAAGGGAGGATGGTGCAAGGCCATGCAGAGGTTATTGGTGAGATTGAAGATTTTACATTCACTGTACTGCAGGAGAGGGAGCCAGTGTAGGTCAGTGAGGACGGAGATGATGGGCAAGTGGGAGACAGGATGCAAGCGAGAGATTTCGGTCTAATTGGACTGTAAATGGGATGCAGAGAAAATGTAATGATGTTGGAAGTGAGAGGTGTTCTAGAGGAGGATGTGCACAATTGTTAGAGATGATGATAGCAAAGGAATTGGTTTTCAAAAAATTAACAACTGAACACATAACCAGGCCCTCACGTACCTTCGGCTTAAATTGGCTCCCGGTTAAGCAACGCCTCAATTTCAAAATTCTCATCCTGGTTTTCAAATCCCTCCATGGCACTCGCCCCTCCCTATCTCTGTAATCTCCTCCAGCCCCACAACCCTCCGAGATATCTGCGCTCCTCTAATTCTGCCCTCCTGAGCATCCGTGATTATAATCGCTCAATCATCGGTGGCCGTGCCTTCTGTTGCCTGGGCCCCAAGCTCCGGAACTCTCTCCCTCAACCTCTCTTTTTCCTCTTTTTTTTAGACGCTCCTTAAAATTTACCTCTTTGACCAAGCTTTGGTCACCTGCCCTAATTTCTCCTTATGTGGCTCGGTGTCAAATTTTTTTTTCCTAATAATGCTGTGAAGCGCCTTAGGATGTTACTATGTTAAAGGCGCTATATAAACACAAGTTGTTGTTGTTAAATATCAGAAAGCAGATAGATAAGAACATTTCAATCCTCCTTAGATATGCAACAGGTCGATGTAACAGCTCTGTTCAAGAAGGGAGAGAAGGATAAACCAAGTAACTGTAGACCTGTTAATCTAATGTCTGTTGTGGGCAAACTTTAGCCATTCATAATTTGAAAGATTATTAAGCATTTAGAAATACCTGAGTTAATCAAAGAAGCCAGTGGATCTGTTAAAGGCAAATCATGTTTGACAAGTTTACTAAAGTCTTTGATAAAAGTGACCAATTGGATCGATAAAAGGGAATACAGGCAACGTGGTAAATATGGATTTACAGAAGGCATTTGATAAAGTGTTTGAAGAGGAGGCTTGTTACAAAAGCTTAGGTGCCTGGTGTTGGAGAAAATGGAGCAGGATGGATAGATGGTGGACAGAAGATAATGGGTCGGTCAGTCGGAGGGTGTGCTCCCCAGGGTCAGTGCCGGGTCTGGACTGTTGCACGGGGAGCCCATTATCAACATTTGCTGATATAATTCTGGGCTTTGACAAGCAGGAGGGATCGTTAAAGACTTTCGGAGGAGGGAGATAGGTTAACAGAAAGGGCACACACACGGCAGCTGCAATTTCATGTGAAGTTTGAGGTAACATATTGAAGCATAAACACAAGGAAGAGATAGTTCGGGGAGTAATTGGTACATGCTGCACCTGTGTTTCAGCAGTGGGACACCCTTCACCCAATCTGCACAGGCCCTGGTTCCCCGACTAAATGCATAAGACCATTTTTGTGGGTATCCTGGGTGGAGGCCTACAACTGGTGTTGAGTTTGTTAACGGACATAACCCTCTGTTCAAAATCAATCATCAGTGAGCTGGGCAGGATTCAGTGGCTTCTGTGGCCACCAATTCAAAAGGTAAAATACATCATTTCCTGAAAGTATGAGTGTAAGTAGACAAAAATTGTAAAATTGGGGAGTCAGTGACTAAAGATGGTCACAGAGTGAGGATATAGCTTCGAGCAAGTTCCTGCACAGGCTGGGAGTGTGCAGTGCTCTCTGCCACAGAGAATATTGAGGCACAGGCTTTTGCAACTTTTAAGGAAACATTAGATAATTATTTACACACCTGTAAATCGGAACAGGTCTTTTCTCACTACAGATGCTGACTGTCCTGCTCAGTGTTCCCAGCCTTTTAGATTTTTTATTTTTGATTAAAAAGAGAATTTTTTTGGAGTCCCTCACTGGTGGCAGTGTGTTGCAGATTATTTGTCACTCGTTTTAAAGATCTCCAGAACATACTCAACAATGGTCCTTGCAATCTCTGCTCCCTTCTGTCCTTATGAGAAAACAACCAACTTACCATCACCCGTGAGATACGGCCTCGATCTGATTACAGAGAAAGTGCAGAGAATGATCCCGATATTGCTGGAGATATTCTCCTCAGCCTGAAATGGCCCTGTGATACTTTTGCACTTTGGTCTTGAATAAAATAGTAAACTATTTGACTCCGCCCATACATTGATCTATTATTGAAATAGGAAAATGGGAATGGGAGCAGTTCATTCAGCCCCTCGAGCCTGTTCCGCCATTCAATTAGATCATGGCTGACCTGTATCAGGGTGCGACAATTGGTCTCTCTACCTTCACACTCGGGAGCAGAAATCAGGAAAAGGTTCGAACTCCTCAGCACTACCCAGCGCGCACTGCAGGAAGGTGCTTGTGAGTGCGGTTCTTTGTGGATAGGGCTGGGCTCGACTATGATGCCAAAATAATCTGCTGATAATGTCTAGGTTCATGATGAAGGAGGACGGCTGTCTCTCAGTGTGTGTGTGGAATAGAAACATAGAAAATAGATGCAGGAGTAGGCCATTTGGCCCTTCGAGCCTGCACCGCCAATCAATAAGATCATGGCTGATCATTCCCTCTGTACCCCTTTCCTGCTTTCTCTCCATATCCCCTGATCCCCTTAGCCATAAGGGCCAATCTAACTCCCTCTTGAATATATCCAACGAACTGGCCTCAACAACTTTCTGTGGTAGAGAATTCCACAGGTTCACCACTCTCTGGGTGAAAAAGTTTCTCCTCATCTCGGTCCTAAATGGCTTACCCCTTATCCTTAGACTGTGACCCCTGGTTCTGGACTTCCCCAACATTGGGAACATTCTTCCTACATCTAACCTGTCCAGTCCTGTCATAATTTTATATATTTCTATGAGATCCCCTCTCATTCTTCTAAATTCCAGTGAGTATAAGCCTAGCCGATCCAGTCTTTCTTCATATGTCAGTCCTGCCATCCCGGGAATTAGTCTGGTGAACCTTCGCTGCACTCCCTTAATAGCAAGCACATCCTTCCTCAGATTAGGAGACCAAAACTATACACAATACTCAAGGTGTGGTCTCAGCAAGGCCCTGTACAACTGCAGTAACACCTCCCTGCTCCTATACTCAAATCCTCTCGCTATGAAGGCCAGCATGCCATTTGCTTTCATGCCTGCTATATCTGCATGCCAACCTTCACTGATTGATGTACCATGACACCCAGGTCTCGTTGCACCTCCCCTTTTACTAATCTGTCACCATTCAGATAATAATCTGCCTTCTTGTTTTTGCCACCAAAGTGGATAACCTCACATTTATTCACATTATACTGCATCTGCCATGCGTTTGCCCATTCACCTAACTTGTCCAAGTCACCCTGCAGCCTCTTAGCATCCTCCTCACAGCTCACACCGCCACCCAGCTTAGTGTCATCCGCAAACTTGGAGATATTACATTCAATTCCTTCATCCAAATCATTAATGTATATTGTAAATAGCTGTGGTCCCAGCACTGAACCTTGCGGTACCCCACTAGTCACTGCCTGCCATTCTGAAAAGGACCCGTTTATTCCTACTCTTTGCTTCCTGTCTGCCAACCAGTTCTCTATCCAGGTCAATACATTACTCCCAATACCATGTGCTTTAATTTTGCACACTAATCTCTTGTTACAAGTTATTAAAACACAGTGTCTGTAGTGACAGCCAAGGAAAGATCATTTTAAAATCATGGACAAAAGTTTGGGGATGAAAATCAAAATATTCTTCCGAATGCTACTTAAAAAAAAGAGTTTGCCTCTATGCCAGCTTTGCGGAAAGCTGGAAATTTCTGCTTAGCTGCTGCCCAGAGGCAGATTACCATCCATCGAGCACTGCTCTCTCAGCAGAATGGCCATGGTATATGTGTATGAGCAGAGACTGTGGCTAACAGAATCTTACAGCTGTGTGCAATATCACACCGAGGTGCATGAAGCGAGGCATCAGCTGGTGCTGCCATGGTGTGAGAGCTTTATTTGGGAGGATTGCAGTTCTAGCTGCTCTCTGCTCACTGTGAAATCCACAGACTTTTGTGAAACAACAGAGATTCTGTCAATAAAGTTTCCATGAGAATTTTACAACTCAGTTCCCGAAACACAATATCACTGGAACAAGTTTGCAAACTTCCATTTTTTAAATGTTTTTATGCAAGCTTTTTATTCATTATTATTTTATTTCTTATTCTTTGAGACGTTGTCCTGAAGTAGCAGAAAGTATTCTGTATATTCTGACTTCAGGTGAAGTGTCAGCTGTTATTCTGTTGATGATTTCACTTGTTTTGTGATAGACTAAACATCGTGCTGTTATAGCCGAGGGTAAATGTTCAAAGCTCTGCTCTCAAATAACCAACACATTGCCATTGGCATCTCAACCTTGAACTTTAATTCTCCAAAGATGCAAATACACCGCTCCCTGTTTCCTCCAGACACGTAGACTGATACAGCACAGAGGAGGCCATTTGGCCCATCTTGCCTGTGCCAACTCTGTGACAGAGCGATCCCATCAGTCCCGCTCCCCTACTCTTTCCCCAGAGCCCGGCAAATGTTTCCTCTTCCAGTATTAATCACATTCCCTTTAGAAAGTCACTATTAAACCTGCTCCCACCGCCCTTTCAGGCAGAGCGTTCCGATCACAACTCGCTGCGTAAATAAATCTCATTTCACCTCTGGCTCTTTTGCCAATCACCTTAAATCTGTGTCCTCTGCTTACTGACTCTTTCCACTGGAAACAGTTTCTCCTTATTTACTCTATTAAAACACTTTGAACACCTCTGTTAAGTCTCCTCTTAACCTTCTCTGCTCTAAGGAGAACAATCCCAGCTCATAATCCCATCTCAGAGTTTCATTCATTCTTTTCCATGACCTCAAAACTCTTCAACTCCCACAGCCTGCCCTTCCTCTGACAATCTAGGCTTTGGAACTGAGCAGAAGAGGCCATTACTCCTGCCCTTCGACCTCCATGAGTAAACCTCCAGTGGCATTGCCCACACTGGGTCAAAGGTTCGGCTGTTGGAAGGGCTGTTTGGGTGGGGAAAGGTACATTGCATGAATCTAGAAGGAAATTTGGTGGAATCCTGCTCAGATGGTGAAGTTAATGATTTTGAACTTGTTCCTGGAAAATAAGTAACAGTATCTTCCTTGCCCACTACAGGTAGATAAAGAAATAACTTTGTTCCTCTTGTATTCCATGTTCCATCAGTAAGTAAATAAAACTTTACACCTAACACACAGGAATCGCTAGTTACCTTAATTGGCCGTGAGTTTCGAGTGTAACTTTTATTGGAAAGGCTAAGAAATATGTAAAACTTAAGAAAAGATGACATTTCCAACAGCTACAGTACTTGTGTGACTATAAACGTTCTGATTAAATATACATGATCGCGGTGTTTAAAATCATGAAGAGCTTTTGATAGAGTAAATAAAAAGAAATTGTTTCCAGTGGCTGTAGGGTCGGTAACCAGTGGGCACAGATTTAAGGTGATTGGCAAAAGAACCCGAGGCGACATGAGGGAAAGCGCAGCGAGTGGTTAGGATCTGGAACGTGCTGCCTGAGAGGGTGCTGGAGGCAGACTCAATCATAGCTTTCAAAGGGGAATTGGAGCAATACTTGGAGAAAAAATTGCCGGGTTTGGGGAAAGAGCGGGGCAGTGGGACTGACTGGATTGTCCTTCGAAAGATCCAGCCTCCAGATTTAAATAATCATATCGTCCTTCCAGAATTTCCATCAATTGTTTTCAGTTCAGTTCTCCCAGATAAAAATAAACATAAATAAAATAAATACTGTCTTGTAACTATTTAAAATATATTATAAAATATAAAGATTAAACAGTGCCAAACTTTCTATAAGCTAGTGAATGTTTTAGCATACCAGGTTTTTTTTCAGGAAAGTTACACCAAAAAGTTGAAGAGCTCAGC
Organism: Pristiophorus japonicus; assembly: GCF_044704955.1. Taxonomy (NCBI): domain Eukaryota; kingdom Metazoa; phylum Chordata; class Chondrichthyes; family Pristiophoridae; genus Pristiophorus; species Pristiophorus japonicus. The sequence goes on along the minus strand of NC_091994.1, from coordinate 115,536,052 downwards.
CGAGAAACTTGGCCGCACAGCGCCCGTGATTTGGGCGCTAAACTGCCTCCAATATGGCGGGCAGGAAGCGCGTGCTCATCGTGAGCCAGGGGTGCGCTGCTCGCCATATCAGTAAATGCCAAAATAATCGCGAGCAGCGCCTACTCCTGAGACAGGTGTTAGGCTATTTGCATATGCAAATGTGGGGCATTCCTGGAACATTGCTGTTGAACACTTTGGCGATTTATTGGTCATTGCCTTGAGCACCTTCAAAACCTGTGATGCAATCTGGCCCCGTGGACTTGCAGGGTGCTGGTGAGAAACGTAAATATTAATTGTCTGGATTTGGCACAATTCAACCCATGGTATATAATTGAGCAGATCCAATTCACATCTAGTCCAAAGCACCTGTTACTCACAAGCCAATAGGATACCAGCTTCCATTTTATAGTCCTGAGGCACAGCTTCCATTTTGAAAAACTCTTGCTATTGCTTTTAAAGTAATGGGTAAAACCAAAGACAAAATATCCATATTTGTCATTCAAGCGCATAATCCACATGTTCAGTCCATAGAGAAGCCGCTTTTGGACTGTGGTCCCAAGCGCTCAGAATCCAGGAGCGACTCAGCACAACGAGTGGACACAAGAGGTTGAGGGTTCTCTCCTCTCTCCTGGAACATCTGCAGCTTGCTTTTCTTGTGCTGCCTTCTTCAATGACTCTTTGCAGTAAAGTGCAGAGTCTGCAGTGTTATTACTATCCTGGCACTTGCTGTAGCTTCAGCGAAGGTCTCCAGGGGCTAATTACATTGTGATGGAATTCTCCAGTGTCCATGTGTTGTAACAAATGCTAGATCCTCGTAGAAAAGGACCACGTTCACAAATAGTCAGCTGTGGGTTCCAAAATCATCCATGCTGTTTATACCAAGAACTCATTTGAGACTAAATTTGAGAAATGCATCATCGCCTTGGTCTGTGAAAAAGTGCAATATTTTAATTGTGTGTTTGGAAAATTCTCGTCTTGAATTATTTTTGGAAATGTTACATTTTTTAAGTTTGAGGTGATTTGCTGCTCTTCAATCATCCAATATTTAAAACAAGTCACTTTTCCTTTCAAAATATGTTTGCCAGCTGAGTCACGCAGACCTGGAAAGTCCCATATTGGATCAATTTGGTCGATCACCACCCAGAGGGTGACAACTGACCTGAGCATTGCTGCATTAGGGATGGAAAAAGTCAGTCAGCGATCCCACTGCTCAACACCGACCCCTACTGGGAAGTGCATGTATGGCAACATGATTGGGCTTGGCCGTGAGGCCTTTTCTGGGGAATAACCGGCGGATGCTCACTATTTGGGCAAACACTTGCTGAGCTCAACCCCAACTCGATCAATGTCTCGGCCTATCTCTCCAGAGTTTAGAGAATGAGAGGTGATCTCATTGAAATGAATAAAATTCTTACAGGGTTTGACAGGGTCGATGCAGGGAGGATGTTTCCCCCGGGCTGGGGTGTCTAGAACCAGGGGTCACAGTCTCAGGATAAGGGATCGGCCATTTAGGACTGAGATGAGGAGGAATTTCTTCACTCAGAGGGTGGTGAATCTTTGGAATTTTCTGTCCCAGAGGGCTGTGGAGACTCAGTCGTTGAGAATATGCAAGACATAGATTTTTGGGCATTAAGGGAATCGAGGGATATGGGGATCAGGCGGGAAAGTGGAATTGAGGTAGAAGATCAGCCATGATCTCATTGAATGGCGGAGCAGGTTCGAGGGGCCGAATGGCCGACTCCTGCTCCTAATTCTGATGTTCTTCATGCCTTGACGAGAGAAGAAAACAGCAAGGAAAAACAGAAAAAAGTTTGGCCTTTCACTTGTGTTTCCACTTGTGGGGAAGAGCATAACTACAGGCCAACAATATAAGATAGTCACCAAGAAATCCAATGGGGAATTCGGGAGAAACTTCTTTACCCAGAGAGTGGTGAGAATGTGGAACTCGCTGCCACAGGGAGGAGTTGAGGTGAATAGTATTGATGCATTTAAGGGGGAGATAGATAAACACATGAGGGAGAAGGAATAGCGGGTTATGCTGTCGGGTTGAGATAAGGAAGGATGGGAGAAGGCTTGAGAGGAGCATAAATGGACTGGTTGGGCTGAATGGCCTGTTTCTGTGCTGAATATTCTATGTAATCTTATATTTTATTAAATCTCTTGTTCTTTCTCCCCATCCTATATTGATCTTCTCTGATTGACAAGACCATTTTCAGAGGGCACTGCAGGAGGGAATCTTACATCCTGTGAGAATGACTAGCGAGGTGTAGACTATTGAGCAGGTGGAGGGAGCGCGATACACTCTCCCGGGAAGGTCACTTGCTCAGTGTACTGGAAGATCAAAGCAAGGTTCACAGAGCTAGCGATCTGTAACAGGGATATTTCTGTTGTACTGAGCTTGAGGCGCTCGGGAAACTGCTGTTATTGGGACAATTTTCCCCAATGCCGTGTTTTGGCGTACTGCCAGAGTTACACCCGTTAGTTTTGGCCCCGACTACTCCAAAAAAATAACCAGCAAGTTTCCCCGTTCTATTTTTTGAATTTGGCACCGTGCAGCCCGTCCTTTAGCTTTGTTACAAACTGCCACAGTTATCAGAAATGGAAACTGCCAAAATGTTCCATTGTAAGTTGCAGCTTCAACGTGTGCCCCGTGCTCGGTAACATGTGCCCCGTGCTCAGTAACATGTGGCCCGTGCTCAGTAACATGTGCCCCGTGCTCAGTGTGTGCCCCGTGCTCAGTAACATGTGCCCCGTGCTCGGTAACGTGTGCCCCGTGCTCGGTAACATGTGCCCCGTGCTCAGTAACATGTGCCCCGTGCTCAGTAACATGTGCCGCGTGCTCAGTGTGTGCCCCGTGCTCGGTAACATGTGCCCCGTGCTCGGTAACATGTGCCCCGTGCTCAGTGTGTGCCCCGTGCTCAGTAACATGTGCCCCGTGCTCGGTAACATGTGCCCCGTGCTCAGTGTGTGCCCCGTGCTCGGTAACATGTGCCCCGTGCTCGGTAACGTGTGCCCGTGCTCGGTAACATGTGCCCCGTGCTCAGTGTGTGCCCCGTGCTCAGTAACATGTGCCCCGTGCTCAGTGTGTGCCCCGTGCTCGGTAACATGTGCCCCGTGCTCAGTGTGTGCCCCGTGCTCAGTAACATGTGCCCCGTGCTCAGTGTGTGCCCCATGCTCAGTAACATGTGCCCCGTGCTCGGTAACATGTGCCCCGTGCTCAGTGTGTGCCCCGTGCTCAGTAACATGTGCCCCGTGCTCAGTGTGTGCCCCGTGCTCAGTAACATGTGCCTCGTGCTCAGTGTGTGCCCCGTGCTCGGTAACATGTGCCCCGTGCTCAGTGTGTGCCCCGTGCTCAGTAACATGTGCCCCGTGCTCAGTGTGTGCCCCGTGCTCAGTAACATGTGCCCCGTGCTCAGTGTGTGCCCCGTGCTCAGTAACATGTGCCCCGTGCTCGGTAACATGTGCCCCGTGCTCAGTGTGTGCCCCGTGCTCAGTAACATGTGCCCCATGCTCAGTGTGTGCCCCGTGCTCAGTAACATGTGCCCCGTGCTCAGTGTGTGCCCCGTGCTCAGTAACATGTGCCCCGTGCTCAGTAACATGTGCCCCATGCTCGGTAACGTGTACCCGTGCTCGGTAACATGTGCCCCGTGCTCGGTAACATGTGCCCCGTGCTCAGTGTGTGCCCCGTGCTCAGTAACATGTGCCCCGTGCTCGGTAACATGTGCCCCGTGCTCAGTGTGTGCCCCGTGCTCGGTAACATGTGCCCCGTGCTCGGTAACGTGTGCCCGTGCTCGGTAACATGTGCCCCGTGCTCAGTGTGTGCCCCGTGCTCAGTAACATGTGCCCCGTGCTCAGTGTGTGCCCCGTGCTCGGTAACATGTGCCCCGTGCTCAGTGTGTGCCCCGTGCTCAGTAACATGTGCCCCGTGCTCAGTGTGTGCCCCGTGCTCAGTAACATGTGCCCCGTGCTCAGTGTGTGCCCCGTGCTCAGTAACATGTGCCCCGTGCTCAGTGTGTGCCCCATGCTCAGTAACATGTGCCCCGTGCTCGGTAACATGTGCCCCGTGCTCAGTGTGTGCCCCGTGCTCAGTAACATGTGCCCCGTGCTCAGTGTGTGCCCCGTGCTCAGTAACATGTGCCTCGTGCTCAGTGTGTGCCCCGTGCTCGGTAACATGTGCCCCGTGCTCAGTGTGTGCCCCGTGCTCAGTAACATGTGCCCCGTGCTCAGTGTGTGCCCCGTGCTCAGTAACATGTGCCCCGTGCTCAGTGTGTGCCCCGTGCTCAGTAACATGTGCCCCGTGCTCGGTAACATGTGCCCCGTGCTCAGTGTGTGCCCCGTGCTCAGTAACATGTGCCCCATGCTCAGTGTGTGCCCCGTGCTCAGTAACATGTGCCCCGTGCTCAGTGTGTGCCCCGTGCTCAGTAACATGTGCCCCGTGCTCAGTAACATGTGCCCCATGCTCGGTAACGTGTACCCGTGCTCGGTAACATGTGCCCCGTGCTCGGTAACATGTGCCCCGTGCTCAGTGTGTGCCCCGTGCTCAGTAACATGTGCCCCGTGCTCAGTATGTGCCCCGTGCTCAGTAACATGTGCCCCGTGCTCGGTAACGTGTGCCTGTGCTCGGTAACATGTGCCCCGTGCTCGGTAACATGTGCCCCGTGCTCGGTAACGTGTGCCCGTGCTCGGTAACATGTGCCCCGTGCTCGGTAACATGTGCCCCGTGCTCGGTAACGTGTGCCCGTGCTCGGTAACATGTGCCCCATGCTCGGTAACGTGTGCCCGTGCTCGGTAACATGTGCCCCGTGCTCGGTAACATGTGCCCCGTGCTCAGTGTGTGCCCCGTGCTCAGTAACATGTGCCCCGTGCTCAGTATGTGCCCCGTGCTCAGTAACATGTGCCCCGTGCTCAGTATGTGCCCCGTGCTCAGTAACATGTGCCCGTGCTCAGTAACATGTGCCCCGTGCTCAGTAACATGTGCCCCGTGCTCAGTAACGTGTGCCCGTGCTCAGTAACATGTGCCCCGTGCTCGGTAACATGTGCCCCGTGCTCAGTAACATGTGCCCCGTGCTCAGTAACGTGTGCCCGTGCTCAGTAACATGTGCCCCGTGCTCAGTAACATGTGCCCCGTGCTCAGTAACATGTGCCCGTGCTCAGTAACATGTGCCCCGTGCTCAGTAACATGTGCCCCGTGCTCAGTAACGTGTGCCCGTGCTCAGTAACATGTGCCCCGTGCTCGGTAACATGTGCCCCGTGCTCGGTAACATGTGCCCCGTGCTCAGTAACATGTGCCCCGTGCTCAGTAACGTGTGCCCCGTGCTCAGTAACGTGTGCCCGTGCTCAGTAACATGTGCCCCGTGCTCGGTAACATGTGCCCCGTGCTCAGTAACATGTGCCCCGTGCTCAGTAACGTGTGCCCGTGCTCGGTAACGTGTTCCCCGTGCTCGGTAACGTGTTCCTCGTGCTCGGTAACGTGTTCCTCGTGCTCGGTAACGTGTTCCACGTGCTCGGTAACGTGTTCCCCGTGCTCGGTAACGTGTTCCCCGTGCTCGGTAACGTGTTCCACGTGCTCGGTAACGTGTTCCCCGTGCTCGGTAACGTGTTCCCCGTGCTCGGTAACATGTGCCCCGTGCTCGGTAACGTGTTCCCCGTGCTCGGTAACATGTGCCCCGTGCTCGGTAATGTTGCCCCGTGCTCGGTAACGTGTTCCCTGTGCTCGGTAACGTGTGCCCTGTGCTCGGTAACGTGTTCCCCGTGCTCGGTAACGTGTTCCCCGTGCTCGGTAATGTGTTCCCCGTGCTCGGTAACGTGTTCCCCGTGCTCGGTAACGTGTGCCCTGTGCTCGGTAACGTGTTCCCCGTGCTCGGTAATGTGTTCCCCGTGCTCGGTAACGTGTTCCCCGTGCTAGGTAACGTGTTCCCCGTGCTCGGTAACGTGTTCCCCGTGCTCGGTAACGTGTTCCCTGTGCTCGGTAACGTGTGCCCTGTGCTCGGTAACGTGTTCCCTGTGCTCGGTAACGTGTGCCCCGTGCTAGGTAACGTGTGCCCCGTGCTCGGTAACGTGTGCCCCGTGCTCGGTAACGTGTGCCCCGTGCTCGGTAACGTGTGCCCCGTGCTCGGTAACATGTGCCCCGTGCTCGGTAACGTGTTCCCTGTGCTCGGTAACGTGTGCCCCGTGTTCCTGTCCTCACAGGCAGTGTGACGTCGTGCTACCATTGCCTGCCAAGAATACTGCCTCTGTTCCCTGGAGTGCATACCCTGGAGAGGCAAAAAGGCAGCCCCCTCACAGCCCCCTCACCCCCACAGCAGCAGTCATTAAAGAAGGAGGGGGGGGGAGGGAGTGCAGCCCCATTGGCTTCCCACAGATTCAGCTTCCTGAGGGCTCATCCCTGGCTAACCAATGGGTTTTGCTGGACACTTGTTTCGCCCAACATCCTTTGGAAAGGCGGGTGTAATGTATGCGCATGCTCACAGGTTGGGGGAGCTGTTGAGTTGTGAGTGGCTTAGCCAGTCACGTGATGTTCACAAGACTCAATAAAACCCAGCCAGTTGGGTTCGGGGGATCCACGATGAGGCAGGTGGTTGTGAGCCGAGTGGATGAACCGGTAATGTGCAGTGTGATTGTTAAACCTTTGTTAATAAACCAACTAGTTCTTAATAATCCAAATTTCACCCGAGTATCCCGCTCACTCCCTTCCAGTTTCACCCAACGGGTAATAAACAGCCTCAGGGCCACATGTGCTACAAGAGATTTGATTCTAGTTCACTGTCCCCCACCTGTTATTGGCTCCTTTATAGGATCCGGTGGTCCATCAGTGTGAGTTCTACTATTGTGGGGTCACTGCCAGGCCGTGGGGTCACCGCCAGGCCGTGGGGTCACTGCTAGGGTCACCGCTGGGGTCACTGCCAGGCCATGGGGTCACCACCAGGCCGTGGGTCGTGGGTTGGGGGTGCAGGGGGGGGTGCGCGGCAGGTATATGACGTCAAATAGTTTGGATCACTGTCCGGGAACTCCTGCTGGAAAGATCACGTGCGCATCAAGTGCGGACACAAGCAAGCGCGGGGACCAATAGCCTGTGCTCACTGTCAACGCAAGGTTTCTGTCTGTCTGCTTGCATTCTGTGACCAGGATTGCGGGTCCCTGCTTTAATTAGGGTTGGGTTCCAGGAAGAGCTGTGTGCTTGGTTTTAAATTTCCCTTCATTTTCTCACCTCCTGACCCAAGTCCCCTGCCGATGTGGGGGGCGATGGTTTCATGGGCACAGGCAGCCCCTTGGTACCTCATCCAAGTGCTCACTCTTTGTTGTGAACCGAGACAGCAAAGGACCAATGTTTCTGACATTGTCCCATTCCCCAGGCACAGAGGTCAGGAAAAGTGGGGAGGAGTGACGGGTTAAACGGGTTCTCCACCCTGTTACATGGCGCTGGGATTTCCATGGGGCGCCCAATGGGTGCAATGCCAGATGATTTCTGCCCAATTTACTGCGCCATGATGCCCATTGGGGAATTAAAACGTATATTGGTCCCACCAAGTTTGCTTATGAATAATGGCTTGCTCCTAATGAGGTAGGATCAGACAATATTTGTAACTTCCTTTGGGCTGATTTATAGTTGAACAGTCTGCTTTACAGTGATCTGCTGGGAGTGTACACTGCTGTAGGACAGTAGTAACAAGCTATTGACAGACCTTGGTTGATCAATAATTATGTCACCCAATTTTGTGACCTTTTTACCAAAAGACCTCCCACTCCAGAAACTTGAGCACATAAATCTAGGCTGACATTCCCGGTGCGGTGCTGAGAGAGGCTGTAATGTTGGAGGTGCCTGAGAGAGCAGATGGGGCCTCGGTTTAATGTCTCATCTCTTTCTCTCTCAGGTGGACAGAAAAGATCTCATGGCACGATTTTGAATCATTCTCCCTGTTGTCCTGGCCAATGACTATTTCTTAACTACCAGCACAAAAAAAGACAGATTATCTGGTCATTATCACATTGCTGTTTGTGAGAGCTTGCTGCGCGAAGATTGCTGCTCATCATCATCGGCAGTCCCTTGGGATCGAGGAAGACTTGCTTCCAGTCTTAGCATGAGTTCTTAGGTGTCTGTACAGTTCAATACGAGAACCACAGTTTCTGTCACAGGTCGGACAGATAGTCGTTGAGGGAAAGGGTGGACAGGGAGCCTGGTTTGCCGCACACCACTTCCGCTGCCTGCGCTTGATTTCTGCATGCTCTCGGCGACGAGACTCGAGGTGCTCAGCGCCCTCCCTGATGCACTTCCTCCACTTAGGGCGGTCTATGGCCAAGGACTCCCAGGTGTCAGTGGGGATGTTGCTATTTATCATTACAACAGTGACTGCACTTCAAACAAATTCTTCATTGGCTGTTAAGCGCTTTGGGACATCCAGAGGTTATGAAAGGCGCTACATAAATGCAAATCTTTTCTTTCTGTTTATAAATACAAGATGTTGTTGAGGTGGTGGGGTACAGCATTCCTGAGAGAGGGACTTGAGCAAATCTTTGTTTGGGGTTGTGCCTAAGATATTTGTGTGATAGAAGATATTTATCTTTGAAAAGGATGCAGGGTTATTGGTACTGTCAGCCAAGGACATTCAAACACCCTGCGTCATGCAGTTATGACACAAGTTTGCAGTCATGATTTTTGACACAGTGGGTTGCTTCATCCAACGGTGTCAGGCAGCGGAGGTGCTAACTGGTGTTCTGGAGTTTTCCTCAAGCAAAGAAGGGAAGATTTGTTGGCAAGCAAAGCAAATGCCATTTCTGCATCCCGAGTGATCACCTCCCATGTGACATAGAAACATAGAAACATGTAGTATCTCCAAATTTGCAGATGACACTAAGTTGGGTGGCAGTGTGAGCTGCGAGGAGGATGCTATGGGGCTGCAGAGCGACTTGGATAGGTTAGGTGAGTGGGCAAATGCATGGCAGATGAAATATAATGTGGATAAATGTGAGGTTATCCACTTTGGTGGTAAAAACAGAGAGACAGACTATTATCTGAATGGTGACAGATTAGGAAGGGGGAAGGTGCAACGAGACCTGGGTGTCATGGTACATCAGTCATTGAAGGTTGGCATGCAGGTACAGCAGGCGGTTAAGAAAGCAAATGGCATGTTGGCCTTCATAGCGAGGGGATTTGAGTACAGGGGCAGGGAGGTGTTGCTACAGTTGTATAGGGCCTTGGTGAGGCCACACCTGGAGTATTATGTACAGTTGTGGTCTCCTAACTTGAGGAAGGACATTCTTGCTATTGAGGGAGTGCAGCAAAGGTTCACCAGACTGATTCCCGGGATGGCGGGACTGACCTATCAAGAAAGACCGGATCAACTGGGCTTGTATTCACTGGAGTTCAGAAGAATGAGAGAGGACCTCATAGAAACGTTTAAAATTCTGACGGGTTTAGACAGGTTAGATGCAGGAAGAATGTTCCCAATGTTGGGGAAGTCCAGAACCAGGGGACACAGTCTAAGGATAAGGGGTAAGCCATTTAGGACCGAGATGAGGAGAAACTTCTTCACCCAGAGCGTGGTGAATCTGTGGAATTCTCTACCACAGAAAGTTGTTGAGGCCAATTCACTAAATATATTCAAAAAGGAGTTAGATGTAGTCCTTACTACTAGGGGGATCAAGGGGTATGGCGAGAAAGCAGGAATGGGGTACTGAAGTTGCATGTTCAGCCATGAACTCATTGAATGGTGGTGCAGGCTAGAAGGGCTGAATGGCCTACTCCTGCACCTATTTTCTATGTTTCTATGGACAGGGTCCGTGTGATATGGGCAGGGGGCACCAGGGGGCCCGCGGGGGCAGGGTCCGTGTGACATGGGCAGGGGGCACCAGGGGGCCCGCGGGGACAGGGTCCGTGTAATATGGGCAGGGGGCACCAGGGGGTCCTCGGGGGCAGTGTCCGTGTAATATGGGCAGGGGGCACAGGGGGGCCCTCGGGGACAGGGTCCGTGTGATATGGGCAGGGGGCACCAGGGGGCCCGCGGGGGCAGGGTCCGTGTGATAGGAAACAAGCTGAAGTGAAGGAGCAAAACTGCATCAGTGATGATGCATAAGTGGAGCATTATTATTGCAGCCCTTTTCTTTACGAGATTAAGAAAATGTCACCATAGATGGATAATTAATACACATCATGAGGCCATCTGTCAACAGTAATGCCAATTTGAAATTCAAATGTGCTGTCCGGATTTCATTTCTAGCTAGCTAGACACAAATTAAAGAAAAATTATTATTGTTAATATTCATAATCAGCACACTGATCTTGGCCTCTTGGATAATTATCGCTCCAAATGATTTTAAATTAAACTGCAAAGCAGTCTGCATGAGATCCCATGGCAACGACCCCAGAGGAATACAGAGCAAGGCACTGAGGTTCCAATAGACATGCTGCAAGACTGCCCTCTGCTGGGTTTATGGAGTAACTCGGTCATCATCATCGTCAAGAAAATATTTTGAGGATTGATTTGCAGATGTAGATTATTGACCAAGGTTCATGGGCTTTCTCATGTTGATTCTATTATTGCTGTTATTTCCACGTGGGGTGAGATGTAATGATACTGGATTGACGAGAAACACCAATGAAGGTAATTATTCGGGTGTCTCAGTTGGAGCCAGGAAACCAGCAGGAGACAAGTGGGCCCATTGTTGATGTGCTAGCCTTGGACTGGATCAATCACACACTAATCCCACTGACCTGCTCCCTCCCCATGTCCCCATTTCTTCCTCGGCTTCCAATCTTTATTTACTGTGACCTAACCTGATACAATGGTATCTGCCCAAGCTATTCCCCGTGGCACAGCATGCATGCGTATTGACATGTCTAGAGAACTGGTTGGCAGACAGGAAGCAAGGAGTGAGAATAAACGGGTCCTTTTCAGAATGATAGGCAGTGACTAGTGGGGTACCACAGGGCTCAGTGCTGGGACCCCAGCTATTTACAATATACATTAATGATTTAGACGAAGGAATTGAATGTAATATCTCCAAGTTTGCAGATGACACTAAGCTGGGTGGCGGTGTGAGCTGTGAGGAGGATGCTAGGAGGCTGCAGGTTGACTTGGACAGGTTAGGTGAATGGGAAAATGCATGGCAGATGCAGTATAATGTGGATAAGTGTGAGGTTATCCACTTTGATGGCAAAAACAAGAAGGCGGATTATTATCTGAATGGTGACAGATTAGTAAAAGGGGAGGTGCAACGATATCTGGATGTCATGGTACATCAGTCATTGAAAGTTGGCATGCAGGTACAGCAGGCGGTGAAGAAAGCAAATGGCATGTTGGCCTTCATAGCTCGGGGATTTGAGTATAGGAGCAGGGAGGTCTTACTGCAGTTGTACAGGGCTTTGGTGAGGCCTCACCTGGAATATTGTGTTCAGTTTTGGTCTCCTAATCTGAGGAAGGATGTTCTTGCTATTGAGGGAGTGCAGCAAAGATTCACCAGACTGATTCCCGGGATGGTAGGACTGACATATGAAGAAAGACTGGATCGACTGGGCTTATATTCACTGGAATTTAGAAGAATGAGAGGGGCTATCATAGAAACATATAAAATTCTGACAGGATTGGATAGGTTAGATGCAGGAAGAATGTTCCCGATGTTGGGGAAGTCCAGAACCAGGGGTCACAGTCCAAGGATAAGGGGTAAGCCATTTACGACCGAGATAAGGAGAAACTTCTTCACTCAGAGAGTGGTGACCTGTGGAATTCTCTACCACAGAAAGTTGTTGAGGCCAGTTCGTTAGATATATTCAAAAGAGAGTTAGATGTGGCCCTTACGGCTAAAAGGATCAAGGGGTATGGAGAGAAAGCAGGAATGGAGTACTGAGGTGAATGATCAGCCATGATCGTATTGAATGGTTCTATGCCTTGCTCCAATAACCCTCTGTGAAAGAAACGTTTCCAAACCTCCCTCCTCACGGTGACAATGCGAAAGAAGAAAGTTACACATTTCTGGAGCGAGAATCTGCTACTGTTATTTTACTATAGTTCTTTTCAAAAACTATTCTGTAAAAGTTCCCTCTTCTGTCCTTTCTCAACTAAAATGGACCAATTTCCTCTTTAGCAAAGCAAAGCGATGCTCAGTTTGGTTTCCGCCAGGATCGCTCGGTTCCAGACCTCATTACAACCTTGGTCCAAACATGGACAAGAGAGCTGAATTCCAGAGGGGCGGTCAGAGGGACTGCCCTCGACATTAAGGCAGCATTTGACAGGGTGTGGCATCAAGGAGCCCCAGTAAAACTGGTCAATGGGAATCAGGGTGAAAACTCTCCACTGGCTGGAGTCATACCTAGCACAAAGGAAGATGGGTGTGGTTGTTGGAAGTCAATCATTTCAGCCCCAGGACATCGCTGCAGGAGTTCATCAGGGCAGTGCCCTCGGCCCAAACATCTTCAGCTGCTTCATCAATGACCTTCCCTCCGTCATAAGGTCAGAAGTGGGGATGTTCACTGATGACTGCACAGTGTTCAGTTCCATTCGCAACTCCTCAGATAATGACGCAGTCCATGCCCACATGCAGCAAGACCTGGACAACATTCAGACTTGGGCTGATAAGTGGCAAGTAACATTCGCGCCACACAAGTGCCAGGCAATGACCATCTCCAACAAGCGAGAGTCTAACCACCGCCCCTTGACATTCAAAGCCATTACCATCGCCGAATCCCCCACCATCAACATCCTGGGGGTCACCATTGACCAGAAACTTAACTGGACCAGCCACAGAAATACTGTGGCAACAAGAGCGGGTCAGAGGCTGGGTATTCTGTGGTGAGTGTCTCACCTCCTGACTCCCCAAAGCCTCTCCACCATCTACAAGGCACAAGTCAGGAGTGTGATGGAATACTCTCCACTTGCCTGGATGAGTGCAGCTCCAACAACACTCAAGAAGCTCGACACCATCCAGGACAAAGCAGCCGCTTGATTGGGACCCCATCCACCACCTTCAACATTCACTCCCTCCACCACCGGCGCACCGTGGCTGCAGTGTGTACCATCTACAAGATGCACTGCAGCAACTCGCCAAGGCTTCTTCGGCAGCACCTCCCAAACCCGCGACCTCTACCACCTAGAAGGACAAGGACAGCAGGCGCATGGGAACACCACCACCTCCACGTTCCCCTCACAGTCACACACCATCCTGACTTGGAAATATATCGGCCGTTCCTTCATCGTCGCTGGGTCACAATCCTGGAACTCCCTCCCTAACAGCACTGTGGGAGCACCTTCACCACACGGACTGCAGCGGTTCAAGAAGGCGGCTCACCACCACCTTCTCAAGGGGCAATTGGGGATGGGCAATAAATGCCGACCTTGTCAGCGATGCCCATATCCCAGAGATCAATATATTTTTAAAAATCAGAACTAGCACTGTGAAGTGCATCAACTTCATCCTTCTTCCAGGAGTGGGTCATTTGCCAGAGAAAGTGGGTCTCTGGAACAGACTGCTGGCTCATGTGAAGGACACCATTCGCTGAATTCCTTCAAGCGTGATCTGAGCCTGTTTCTGGCTGGGGCAGAGATCCCCTCATGCAATAGGTATGACATTAATTGGGGCCACAGTGATCTCCTGCAACAGTTTTGATTACCTAAGGGGGTCGGAAATGAATTTCCCAGATTTACTTTGTGCCTAAATTGGCCTGGGGTTTTTATCTGTTTTTTGCCTCTCCCCAGAGATTACACGGTTTTGGGAATGGTGGGGAGTGAAAGACATTGCGATTGTGTGCCACAAGCTGTATGGACCAATGGGACTTCTCCTGTTTGTAAAGTCAAGCCTCACAGATTGGAAGATCATTCGTGTGCTCTTCACCCCTAATCAGTTGTTGTTCTTATTATAAAGGTTATTAAAGTGAAGCAATCTAATTATTTGCAATAATGGTGCCACTCAATTAATCATCATTAGTCTTTTACTCTTAGAATGCAGCATGATCTTCAAAAGAATTGTGAAATTCGGAGCCTGCCACACTGAATTTGCTATAAATAGTTCCGATGATGGATTTGTGGCCACAAATTGCTTTCACTCTCAAATTTCTGACAATTTGAAGACCAAATTGTTGTAGGATTTTGCTAGATGTCAGGATATCATTAATCACAGTCTGTCACAGTGCCGTTCACTGGTGCCATTTTCTTGCCAATTGCAGACTTCTACGAAATGCCCTCCCTCTATTTTGACTTGTGCAAATAAAAACAGAACATCAGAAATAGGAGCAGGAGTCGGCCATTTGGCCTCTCGAGCCTGCTCCGCCATTCAATAAGATCATGGCTGATCTGATCATGGACTCAGCTCCACTTCCCTGCCCACTCCCCATAACCCCTTATTCCCTTATCGCTCAAAAATCTGTCCACCTCCGCCTTAAGTATATTCAATGACCCAGCCTCCACAGCTCTCTGGGGCAGAGAATTCCACAGATTTACAACCCTCTGAGAGAAGAAACTTCTCCTCATCTCAGTTTTAAATGGGCGGCCCCTTATTCTGAGACTATGTCCCCTTGTTTTAGTTTCCCTTATGAGTGGAAATATCTTCTCTGCATCCACCTTGTCGAGCCCCCTCATCTTATATGTTTCGATAAGATCACCTCTCATTTTTCTGAACTTCAATGCGTATAGACCCAACCTTGCTTCATAAGTCAACCCCCTCATCTCTGGAATCAACCCAGTGAACCTTCTCTGAACAGCCTGCAATGCAAGTATATCCTTCCTTAAAAACGGAGACCAAAACTGTACGCAGTACTTCAGGTGTGGCCTCACCAATACCCTGTACAGTTGTAGCAGGACTTCTCTGCTTTTATACTCTGTCCCCCTTGCAATAAAGGCCAACATTCCATTTGCCTTCCTGATCACTTGCTGTACCTGCATACTAACTTTTTGTGTTTCATGCCCTAGGTCCCTCTGTACTGCAGCATTTTGCAATTTTTCTCCATTTAAATTATAATTTGCTTTTCTATTTTTTCTGCCAAAGTGGACAACCTCACATTTTCCCACATTATACTCCATCTGCCAAATTTTTGCCCACTCACTTATCCTGTCTATATCCCTTTGCAGATATTTTGTGTCCTCCTCACAATTTGCTTTCCCACCCATCTTTGTATCATCGGCAAACTTGGCTACATTACACTCGGTCCCTTCATCCAAGTTATTAATATAGATTGTAAATAGTTGAGGACCCAGCACTGATCCCTGCGGCATCCCACTAGTTACTGTTTGCCAACCAGAAAATGAACCATTTATCCCGACTCTCTGTTTTCTGTTAGTTAGCCGATCCTCTATACTTGCTAATATATTACCCTCAACCCCGTGAACTTTTATCTTGTGCAGTCACCTTTTATGTGGCACCTTATCAAATGCCTTCTGGAAATCCAAATACCCCACATCCACTGGTTCCCCCTTATCCACCCTGCTCGTTACATCCTCAAAGTACTCCAGCAAATTTGTCAAACATGATTTCCCTTTCATAAAACCATAAAATCATAATAATGCTGACTCTGCTTGATTGAATTATGCTTTTCCAAATGTCCCACTACTGCTTCCTTAATAATGGACTCCAGCATTTTCCCAACGACGGATGCTAGACTAACCGGTCTATAGTTTCCTGCTTTCTGTCTGCCTCCTTTTTTAAATAGTGGCATTACATTTGCGGTTTTCTAATCCGCTGGGACCTCCCCAGAATCCAGGCAATTTTGTTAAATTACAACCAATGCACCCACTATCTCTGCAGCCACTTCCTTTAAGACCCAAGGATGCAGGCCATCCAGGGGACTTGTCTGCCTTTAGTCCCATTATTTTACCGAGTACTACTTCCTTAGTGATAGTGATTGTATCAAGTAGCACCATCCCGATGAATCAATGTCACAGCTCCCAGGACAGCCTCTGGCTACAGGAATAGCTTGCTGTGCTTCAAGCCATCCTTTCATTGAACTTCTGTGGAAATTGTGATTTCTCCATCTGTTTTCTCTCTCCACTCCAACTGGGACTATAGTTTCATCTTAGCAGATGCTTTTATACATCATTCAAGCATCATTTTACAGCAACATTTTTAAATTTTGCTTCCTATTTAACTGGAAAATCTGGCTGATTATGGTTTCAGGTCGGGTCGGGCCGGGTCAGGCTGGGCTGGGCCGGGTTTGGTCGGGGTGTGGTCGGGTCGGGCCGGGTCGGGTTTGGTCGGGTCGGGCCGGGTTGGGTCGGGCTGGGTTTGGTCGGGTCGGGGTGTGGTCGGGTCGGGCCGGGCCGGGTCAGGCTGGGCTGGGCCGGGTTTGGTCGGGGTGTGGTCGGGTCGGGCCGGGTCGGGTTTGGTCGGGTCGGGTTTGGTCGGGTTTGGTCGGGTCGGGTTTGGTCGGGCCGGGTTTGGTCGGGTTTGGTCGGGTCGGGTCGGGTCGGGTCGGGTTTGGTCGGGTCGGGTTTGGTTGGGTCGGGTTTGGTCGGGTTTGGTCGGGTCGGGTTTGGTCGGGTTTGGTCGGGTCGGGTTTGGTCGGGTTTGGTCGGGTCGGGTCGGGTCGGGTTTGGTCGGGTCGGGTTTGGTCGGGTTTGGTCGGGTCGGGTCGGGTTTGGTCGGGTCGGGTTTGGTCGGGTCGGGTTTGGTCGGGTTGGGTCGGGTCGGGTCGGGTTTGGTCGGGCCGGGTCGGGTCGGGTTTGGTCGGGTCGGGTTTGGTCGGGTCGGGTTTGGTCGGGTCGGGTTTGGTCGGGTCGGGTTTGGTCGGGTTTGGTCGGGTCGGGTTTGGTCGGGTCGGGTTTGGTCGGGTCGGGTTTGGTCGGGTCGGGTTTGGTCGGGTTGGGTCGGGTCGGGTCGGGTTTGGTCGGGCCGGGTTTGGTCAGGTCGGGTTTGGTCGGGTCGGGTTTGGTCGGGTCGGGTCGGGTCGGGTTTGGTCGGGTCGGGTTTGGTCGGGTCGGGTTTGGTCGGGTTTGGTCGGGTCGGGTTTGGTCGGGTCGGGTTTGGTCGGGTTTGGTCGGGTCGGGTTTGGTCGGGCCGGGTTTGGTCAGGTCGGGTTTGGTCGGGTCGGGTTTGGTCGGGTCGGGTCGGGTCGGGTTTGGTCGGGTCGGGTTTGGTCGGGTCGGGTTTGGTCGGGTTTGGTCGGGTCGGGTTTGGTCGGGTCGGGTCGGGTCGGGTTTGGTCGGGTCGGGTTTGGTCGGGTCGGGTTTGGTCGGGTCGGGTTTGGTCGGGTCGGGTCGGGTCGGGTTTGGTCGGGCCGGGTCGGGTCGGGTTTGGTCGGGCCGGGTTTGGTCGGGTTTGGTCGGGTCGGGTCGGGTCGGGTTTGGTCGGGTCGGGTTTGCTCGGGCCGGGTTGGGTCGAGCCGGGTTTGGTCGGGTTTGGTCGGGTTTGGTCGGGCCGGGTTGGGTCGAGCCGGGTTTGGTCGGGTTTGGTCGGGTCGGGTTTGGTCGGGTCGGGTTTGGTCGGGTCGGGTTTGGTCGGGTCGGGTTTGGTCGGGTCGGGTTTGGTCGGGTCGGGTTGGGTCGGGCCGGGTTTGGTCGGGCCGGGTTTGGTCGGGTCGGGTCGGGTTTTGTCGGGTTTGGTCGGGTCGGGTCGGGTTTGGTCGGGTTTGGTCGGGTCGGGTTTGGTCGGGTCAGGTTTGGTCGGGTCGGGTTTGGTCGGGTCGGGTCGGGTCGGGTTTGGTCGGGTTTGGTCGGGTTTGGTCGGGTCGGGTTTGGTCGGGTCGGGTCGGGCCGGGCCGGGTTTGGTCGGGGTGTGGTCGGGTCGGGCCGGGTCGTTTTGGTCGGGTCGGGCCGGGTTGGGTCGGGTCGGGTTTGGTCGGGTCGGGCCGGGCCGGGTTTAGTCGGGTCGGGCCGGGTTTGGTCGGGTTGGGTCGGGCTGGGACGGGTTTGGTCGGGCCGGGTCGGGTCGGGTCGGGTCGGGCCGGGTTTGGTCGGTCCGGGTCTTGTTTGGTCGGGTCGGGACGGGTCGGGTTTAGTCGGGTCAGGCCGGGTGTGGTCGAGTCGGGCCGAGTTAGGTCGGGTTTGGTCGGGTCGGGTTTGGTCGGGTCGGGCCGGGTTTGGTCGGGTTTGGTCGGGTCGGGCCGGGTTTGGTCGGGTTTGGTCGGGTCGGGTTTGGTCGGGTTTGGTCGGGTCGGGTTTGGTCGGGTTTGGTCGGGTCGGGTTTGGTCGGGTTTGGTCGGGTCGGGTTTGGTCGGGTCGGGCCGGGTTTGGTCGGGTCGGGTCGGGTCGGGTTTGGTCGGGTTTGGTCGGGTTTGGTCGGGTCGGGTCGGGTCGGGTCGGGTCGGGTTTGGTCGGGTCGGGTCGGGTCGGGTTTGGTCGGATCGGGTTTGGTCGGGTTTGGTCGGGTTTGGTCGGGTTTGGTCGGGTCGGGTTTGGTCGGGCCGGGTTTGGTCGGGTTTGGTCGGGTCGGGTTTGGTCGGGTCGGGTTTGGTCGGGTTTGGTCGGGTCGGGTTTGGTCGGGTCGGGCCGGGTTTGGTCGGGTTTGGTCGGGTCGGGTTTGGTCGGGTCGGGTCGGGTTTGGTCGGGTCGGGTTTGGTCGGGCCGGGTTTGGTCGGGTCGGGTTTGGTCGGGTTTGGTCGGGTCGGGTTTGGTCGGGTCGGGTTTGGTCGGGTCGGGTTTGGTCGGGTCGGGTCGGGTCGGGTTTGGTCGGGCCGGGTCGGGTCGGGTTTGGTCGGGCCGGGTTTGGTCGGGTTTGGTCGGGTCGGGTCGGGTCGGGTTTGGTCGGGTCGGGTTTGCTCGGGCCGGGTTGTGTCGAGCCGGGTTTGGTTGGGCCGGGTTGGGTCGAGCCGGGTTTGGTCGGGCCGGGTTGGGTCGAGCCGGGTTTGGTCGGGTTTGGTCGGGTCGGGTTTGGTCGGGTCGGGTTTGGTCGGGCCGGGTTTGGTCGGGTTTGGTCGGGTCGGGTCGGGTCGGGTTTGGTCGGGTCGGGTTTGCTCGGGCCGGGTTGTGTCGAGCCGGGTTTGGTTGGGCCGGGTTGGGTCGAGCCGGGTTTGGTCGGGCCGGGTTGGGTCGAGCCGGGTTTGGTCGGGTTTGGTCGGGTCGGGTTTGGTCGGGTCGGGTCGGGTTTGGTCGGGTCGGGTTTGGTCGGGCCGGGTTTGGTCGGGTCGGGTTTGGTCGGGTCGGGTTTGGTCGGGTCGGGTCGGGTCGGGTCGGGTTTGGTCGGGTCGGGTTTGGTCGGGTCAGGTTTGGTCGGGTCGGGTTTGGTCGGGTCGGGTCGGGTCGGGTCGGGTTTGGTCGGGTCGGGTTTGGTCGGGAATGGTCGGGTTTGGTCGGGTCGGGTTTGGTCGGGTCGGGTCGGGCCGGGCCGGGTTTGGTCGGGGTGTGGTCGGGTCGGGCCGGGTCGTTTTGGTCGGGTCGGGCCGGGTTGGGTCGGGTCGGGTTTGGTCGGGTCGGGCCGGGCCGGGTTTAGTCGGGTCGGGCCGGGTTTGGTCGGGTTGGGTCGGGCTGGGACGGGTTTGGTCGGGCCGGGTCGGGTCGGGTCGGGTCGGGCCGGGTTTGGTCGGGTTTGGTCGGGTCGGGTTTGGTCGGGTCGGGTCGGGTCGGGTCGGGTTTGGTCGGGTCGGGTTTGGTCGGGTCGGGTTTGGTCGGGTCGGGTTTGGTCGGGTTTGGTCGGGTCGGGTTTGGTCGGGTCGGGTCGGGTCGGGTCGGGTTTGGTCGGGTTTGGTCGGGTTTGGTCGGGTCGGGTTTGGTCGGGTCGGGTCGGGTCGGGTCGGGTTTGGTCGGGTCGGGTTTGGTCGGGCCGGGTCTGGTCGGGTCGGGTCGGGTCGGGTCGGGTTTGGTCGGGTCGGGTTTGGTCGGGTCGGGTTTGGTCGGGTCGGGTTTCGTCGGGTTTGGTCGGGTCGGGTTTGGTCGGGTCGGGTTTGGTCGGGTTTGGTCGGGTTTGGTCGGGCCGGGTTTGGTCGGGTTTGGTCGGGTCGGGTTTGGTCGGGTCGGGTTTGGTTTGGTCGGGTCGGGTTTGGTCGGGTTGGGTCGGGCCGGGTTGGGTCGGGCCGGGTTTGGTCGGGTTTGGTCGGGTCGGGTTTGGTCGGGTTTGGTCGGGTCGGGTTTGGTCGGGTCGGGTCGGGTCGGGTCGGGTCGGGCCGGGTTTGGTCGGGTCGGGTCGGGTCGGGTTTGGTCGGGTCGGGTTTGGTCGGGTTTGGTCGGGTCGGGTCGGGTTTGGTCGGGTCGGGTTTGGTCGGGTTTGGTCGGGTTTGGTCGGGCCGGGTTTGGTCGGGTTTGGTCGGGTCGGGTTTGGTCGGGTCGGGTTTGGTTTGGTCGGGTCGGGTTTGGTCGGGTTGGGTCGGGCCGGGTTGGGTCGGGCCGGGTTTGGTCGGGTCGGGTTTGGTCGGGTTTGGTCGGGTCGGGTTTGGTCGGGTCGGGTTTGGTCGGGTCGGGCCGGGTTTGGTCGGGTCGGGCCGGGTTTGGTCGGGTCGGGTTTGGTTTGGTCGGGTCGGGTTTGGTCGGGTTGGGTCGGGCCGGGTTGGGTCGGGCCGGGTTGGGTCGGGCCGGGTTTGGTCGGGTCGGGTTTGGTCGGGTTTGGTCGGGTCGGGTTTGGTCGGGTCGGGTTTGGTCGGGTCGGGTTTGGTCGGGTTTGGTCGGGTCGGGTTTGGTCGGGTCGGATCGGGCCGGGTTTGGTCGGGTTTGGTCGGGTTTGGTTTGGTCGGGTCGGGTTTGGTCGGGTTGGGTCGGGCCGGGTTGGGTCGGGCCGGGTTTGGTCGGGTCGGGTCGAGCCGGGTTTGGTCGGGTCGGGGTGGGTTTGGTCGGGGTCGGGCCGGGTCGGGCCGGGTTTGGTCGGGTCAGGCCAGGTCGGGTTTGGTCAGGGTCGGGTCGGGCTGGGGTCGGGTCAGGTGTGGTCGGGATGGGGTCGGGGTGGGGTCGGGTCGGGGTGGGGTCGGGTCGGGGTGGAGTCGGGGTGGGGTCGGGTCGGGCTGGGGTCGGGGTGGGGTCGGGGTGGGGTCGGGTCGGGTTTGGTCGGGTTTGGTCGGGTCGGGGTGGGGTCGAGTCGGGGTGAGGTCGGGGTGAGGTCGGGTGGGGTCGGGTCGGGTTTGGTCGGGGTGGGGTGGGGTCAGGGTGGTGTCGGGTCGGGTCGGGTCGGGGTGGGGTCGAGTCGGGGTGAGGTCGGGGTGAGGTCGGGTCAGGGTGGGGTCGGGGTGGGGTCGGGGTAGGGTCGGGGTGGGGTCGGGTGGGGTCGGGTCGGGTTTGGTCGGGGTGGGGTGGGGTCAGGGTGGTGTCGGGTCGGGTCGGGTCGGGGTGGGGTCGGGCCGGGTCGGGGTCGGGTTGGGGTGGGGTCGGGTCGGGTTTGGTCGGGTCGGGTCGGGGTGGGGTCGGGCCGGGTCGGGGTCGGGTTGGGCCGGGTCGGGGTCGGGTCGGGGTGGGGTCGGGTCGGGTTTGGTCGGGTCGGGTCGGGGTGGGGTCGGGTCGGGTCGGGTCGGGGTGGGGTCGGGTCGGGTCGGGTCGGGGTGGGGTCGGGCCGGGTCGGGGTGGGGTCGGGTCGGGCCGGGTCGGGTCGGGTTTGGTCGGGTTTGGTCGGGTCGGGTTTGGTCGGGTCGGGTCGGGTCGGGTTTGGTCGGGCCGGGTCGGGTCGGGTTTGGTCGGGCCGGGTCGGGTCGGGTTTGGTCGGGCCGGGTTTGGTCGGGCCGGGTTTGGTCGGGTCGGGTCGGGTTTGGTCGGGTCGGGTCGGGTCGGGTTTGGTCGGGCCGGGTCGGGTCGGGTCGGGTCGGGTCGGGTCGGGTTTGGTCGGGTCGGGTCGGGTCGGGTTTGGTCGGGTCGGGTCGGGTCGGGTTTGGTCGGGCCGGGTCGGGTCGGGTCGGGTCGGGTTTGGTCGGGTCGGGTCGGGTCGGGTCGGGTCGGGTCGGGTTTGGTCGGGCCGGGTCGGGTCGGGTCGGGTCGGGTCGGGTCGGGTTTGGTCGGGTCGGGTCGGGTCGGGTTTGGTCGGGTCGGGTCGGGTCGGGTTTGGTCGGGCCGGGTCGGGTCGGGTCGGGTCGGGTCGGGTCGGGTTTGGTCGGGTCGGGTCGGGTCGGGTTTGGTCGGGTCGGGTCGGGTCGGGTTTGGTCGGGCCGGGTCGGGTCGGGTCGGGTCGGGTTTGGTCGGGTCGGGTTTGGTCGGGTCGGGTTTGGTCGGGTCGGGTTTGGTCGGGTCGGGTCGGGTCGGGTTTGGTCGGGTCGGGTTTGGTCGGGTCGGGTTTGGTCGGGTCGGGTCGGGTTTGGTCGGGTCGGGTTTGGTCGGGTCGGGTCGGGTCGGGTTTGGTCGGGTCGGGTTTGGTCGGGTCGGGTTTGGTCGGGTCGGGTCGGGTCGGGTCGGGTCGGGTCGGGTCGGGTCGGGTCGGGTTTGGTCGGGTCGGGTCGGGTCGGGTCTGGTCGGGTCGGGTTTGGTCGGGTCGGGTTTGGTCGGGTCGGGTCGGGTTTGGTCGGGTCGGGTTTGGTCGGGTCGGGTTTGGTCGGGTCGGGTCGGGTCGGGTCGGGTTTGGTCGGGTCGGGTTTGGTCGGGTCGGGTTTGGTCGGGTCGGGTCGGGTCGGGCCGGGTCGGGTCGGGTCGGGCCGGGTTTGGTCGGGTCGGGTCGGGTCGGGTCGGGTCGGGTCGGGTTTGGTCGGGTTTGGTCGGGTCGGGTCGGGTCGGGTCAAGTCGGGCCGGGTTTGGTCGGGTCGGGTCGGGTCGGGTTTGGTCGGGTCGGGTCGGGTCGGGTTTGGTCGGGTCGGGTCGGGTTTGGTCGGGTCGGGCCGGGTTTGGTCGGGCCGGGTTTGGTCGGGTCGGGTTTGGTCGGGTCGGGTTTGGTCGGGTCGGGTTTGGTCGGGCCGGGTTTGGTCGGGTCGGGTCGGGTCGGGTCGGGTTTGGTCGGGTCGGGCCGGGTTTGGTCGGGTCGGGGTGGGGTCGGGTCGGGTTTGGTCGGGTCGGGTTTGGTCGGGTCGGGTTTGGTCGGGTCGGGTCGGGCCGGGTTTGGTCGGGTTTGGTCGGGTCGGGTTTGGTCGGGTTTGGTCGGGTCGGGTTTGGTCGGGTCGGGTCGGGTCGGGTTTGGTCGGGTCGGGTCGGGTCGGGTCGGGTTTGGTCGGGTCGGGTCGGGTCGGGTCGGGTTTGGTCGGGTCGGGTCGGGTTTGGTCGGGTTTGGTCGGGTTTGGTCGGGTCGGGTTTGGTCGGGTCGGGTCGGGTTTGGTCGGGTCGGGTTTGGTCGGGTTTGGTCGGGTCGGGTTTGGTCGGGTCGGGTCGGGTTTGGTCGGGTCGGGTTTGGTCGGGTCGGGTTTGGTCGGGTTTGGTCGGGCCGGGTTTGGTCGGGTCGGGTTTGGTCGGGTCGGGTTTGGTTTGGTCGGGTCGGGTTTGGTCGGGTTGGGTCGGGCCGGGTTGGGTCGGGCCGGGTTTGGTCGGGTCGGGCCGGGTTTGGTCGGGTCGGGTCGGGTTTGGTCGGGTCGGGTCGGGCCGAGTTTGGTCGGGTCGGGTCGGGTTTGGTCGGACCGGGTTTGGTCGGGTCGGGCCGGGTTTGGTCGGGTTTGGTCGGGTCGGGTTTGGTCGGGTCGGGTTTGGTCGGGTTTGGTCGGGTTTGGTCGGGTCGGGTCGGGTTTGGTCGGGTCGGGTCGGGTTTGGTCGGGTCGGGTTTGGTCGGGTCGGGTTTGGTCGGGTTTGGTCGGGTCGGGTTTGGTCGGGTTTGGTCGGGTCGGGTTTGGTCGGGTTTGGTCGGGTCGGGTTTGGTCGGGTTTGGTCGGGTCGGGTTTGGTCGGGTTTGGTCGGGCCGGGTTTGGTCGGGTTTGGTCGGGTCGGGTTTGGTCGGGTCGGGTCGGGTTTGGTCGGGTCGGGTTTGGTCGGGCCGGGTTTGGTCGGGTCGGGTTTTGTCGGGTTTGGTCGGGTCGGGTCGGGTTTGGTCGGGTTTGGTCGGGTCGGGTTTGGTCGGGTCGGGTTTGGTCGGGTCGGGTTTGGTCGGGTCGGGTCGGGTCGGGTCGGGTTTGGTCGGGTCGGGTTTGGTCGGGTCAGGTTTGGTCGGGTCGGGTTTGGTCGGGTCGGGTCGGGTCGGGTCGGGTTTGGTCGGGTCGGGTTTGGTCGGGTTTGGTCGGGTTTGGTCGGGTCGGGTTTGGTCGGGTCGGGTCGGGTCGGGTCGGGTTTGGTCGGGTCGGGTCGGGTCGGGCCGGGTTGGGTCGAGCCGGGTTTGGTCGGGTTTGGTCGGGTTTGGTCGGGTCGGGTTTGGTCGGGTTTGGTCGGGTTTGGTCGGGTCGGGTCGGGTCGGGTCGGGTTTGGTCGGGTCGGGTTTGGTCGGGTCGGGTTTGGTCGGGTCGGGTTTGGTCGGGTTTGGTCGGGTCGGGTTTGGTCGGGTCGGGTCGGGTCGGGTCGGGTTTGGTCGGGTCGGGTTTGGTCGGGTTTGGTCGGGTTTGGTCGGGTCGGGTTTGGTCGGGTCGGGTCGGGTCGGGTCGGGTTTGGTCGGGTCGGGTTTGGTCGGGTCGGGTTTGGTCGGGTCGGGTTTGGTCGGGTCGGGTCTGGTCGGGTCGGGTCGGGTCGGGTCGGGTTTGGTCGGGTCGGGTTTGGTCGGGTCGGGTTTGGTCGGGTCGGGTTTGGTCGGGTTTGGTCGGGTCGGGTTTGGTCGGGTCGGGTTTGGTCGGGTTTGGTCGGGTCGGGTTTGGTCGGGTCGGGTTTGGTCGGGTTTGGTCGGGTTTGGTCGGGCCGGGTTTGGTCGTGTTTGGTCGGGTCGGGTTTGGTCGGGTCGGGTTTGGTTTGGTCGGGTCGGGTTTGGTCGGGTTGGGTCGGGCCGGGTTGGGTCGGGCCGGGTTTGGTCGGGTTTGGTCGGGTCGGGTTTGTTCGGGTTTGGTCGGGTCGTGTTTGGTCGGGTCGGGTTTGGTCGGGTTTGGTCGGGTTTGGTCGGGCCGGGTTTGGTCGGGTTTGGTCGGGTCGGGTTTGGTCGGGTCGGGTTTGGTTTGGTCGGGTCGGGTTTGGTCGGGTTGGGTCGGGCCGGGTTGGGTCGGGCCGGGTTTGGTCGGGTTTGGTCGGGTCGGGTTTGGTCGGGTTTGGTCGGGTCGGGTTTGGTCGGGTCGGGTTTGGTCGGGTCGGGCCGGGTTTGGTCGGGTCGGGTTTGGTCGGGTTGGGTCGGGCCGGGTTGGGTCGGGCCGGGTTTGGTCGGGTCGGGTCGAGCCGGGTTTGGTCGGGTCGGGGTGGGTTTGGTCGGGGTCGGGCCGGGTCGGGCCGGGTTTGGTCGGGTCAGGCCAGGTCGGGTTTGGTCAGGGTCGGGTCGGGTCGGGGTGGGGTCTGGTCGGGTCGGGTCGAGGTGAGTTTGGTCGGGTCGGGGTGGAGTCGGGATGGGGTCGGGTCGGGTCGGGTCGGGGTGAGTTTGGTCGGGTCGGGGTGGAGTCGGGGTGGGGTCGGGTCGGGCTGGGGTCGGGTCAGGTGTGGTCGGGATGGGGTCGGGGTGGGGTCGGGTCGGGGTGGGGTCGGGTCGGGGTGGAGTCGGGGTGGGGTCGGGTCGGGCTGGGGTCGGGTCAGGTGTGGTCGGGTCGGGTCGGGGTGGGGTCGGGTCGGGGTGGGGTCGGGGTGGGGTCGGGGTGGGGTCAGGTCGGGTTTGGTCGGGTTTGGTCGGGTCGGGGTGGGGTCGAGTCGGGGTGAGGTCGGGGTGGGGTCGGGTCAGGGTGGGGTCGGGGTGGGGTCGGGGTAGGGTCGGGGTGGGGTCGGGTGGGGTCGGGTCGGGTTTGGTCGGGGTGGGGTGGGGTCAGGGTGGTGTCGGGTCGGGTCGGGTCGGGGTGGGGTCGGGCCGGGTCGGGGTCGGGTTGGGGTGGGGTCGGGTCGGGTTTGGTCGGGTCAGGTCGTGTTTGGTCGGGTCGGGTCGGGGTGGGGTCGGGTCGGGTCGGGTCGGGTTTGGTCGGGTCGGGTCGGGTTTGGTCGGGTTGGGCCGGGTCGGGTCGGGGTGGGGTCGGGCCGGGTCGGGGTGGGGTCGGGCCGGGTCGGGGTGGAGTCGGGGTGGGGTCGGGTCGGGTTTGGTCGGGTCGGGTCGGGGTGGGGTCGGGTCGGGTCGGGGTGGGGTCGGGCCGGGTCGGGGTGGAGTCGGGGTGGGGTCGGGTCGGGTTTGGTCGGGTCGGGTCGGGTTTGGTCGGGTCGGGTCGGGGTGGGGTCGGGTCGGGTCAGGTTTGGTCGGGTCGGGGTGGGGTCGGGTCAGGCCGGGTCGGGTCGGGTTTGGTCGGGTCGGGTCGGGGTGGGGTCGGGTCGGGTCGGGTTTGGTCGGGTTTGGTCGGGTCGGGTTTGGTCGGGTCGGGTCGGGTCGGGTTTGGTCGGGTCGGGCCGGGTTTGGTCGGGTTTGGTCGGGTCGGGTCGGGGTGGGTTCGGGTCAGGTTTGGTCGGGTCGGGTCGGGTTTGGTCGGGTTTGGTCGAGTTTGGTCGGGTCGGGTTTGGTCGGGTCGGGTCGGGTCGGGTTTGGTCGGGCCGGGTTTGGTCGGGTCGGGTTTGGTCGGGTCGGGTTTGGTCGGGCCGGGTTTGGTCGGGTCGGGTTTGGTCGGGCCGGGTTTGGTCGGGTCGGGTCGGGTCGGGTCGGGTCGGGCCGGGTTTGGTCGGGTCGGGTTTGGTCGGGTCGGGTCGGGCCGGGTTTGGTCGGGTTTGGTCGGGTCGGGTCGGGTCGGGTCGGGTCGGGCCGGGTTTGGTCGGGTCGGGTTTGGTCGGGTTTGGTCGGGTCGGGTCGGGTCGGGTTTGGTCGGGCCGGGTTTGGTCGGGTCGGGTCGGGTCGGGTTTGGTCGGGTCGGGTTTGGTCGGGTCGGGTCGGGTCGGGTCGGGTCGGGTTTGGTCGGGTCGGGCCGGGTTTGGTCGGGTCGGGTTTGGTCGGGTCGGGTTTGGTCGGGTCGGGTCGGGTCGGGTCGGGTCGGGTCGGGTTTGGTCGGGTCGGGTCGGGTCGGGTTTGGTCGGGTCGGGTTTGGTCGGGTCGGGCCGGGTTTGGTCGGGTCGGGTTTGATCGGGTTTGGTCGGGTCGGGTCGGGTTTGGTCGGGTCGGGTTTGGTCGGGTCGGGCCGGGTTTGGTCGGGTTTGGTCGGGTCGGGTTTGGTCGGGTCGGGTTTGGTCGGGTTTGGTCGGGTTTGGTCGGGTCGGGTCGGGTTTGGTCGGGTCGGGTCGGGTTTGGTCGGGTCGGGTTTGGTCGGGTCGGGTTTGGTCGGGTTTGGTCGGGTCGGGTCGGGTCGGGTCGGGTTTGGTCGGGTCGGGTTTGGTTGGGTTGGGTCGGGCCGGGTTGGGTCGGGCCGGGTTTGGTCGGGTCGGGTCGGGTTTGGTCGGGTCGGGTTTGGTCGGGTTGGGTCGGGCCGGGTTGGGTCGGGCCGGGTTTGGTCGGGTTTGGTCGGGTCGGGTTTGGTCGGGTTTGGTCGGGTCGGGTTTGGTCGGGTTGGGTCGGGCCGGGTTGGGTCGGGTTTGGTCGGGTCGGGTTTGGTCGGGTCGGGTTTGGTCGGGTCGGGTCGGGTTTGGTCGGGTCGGGTTTGGTCGGGTCGGGTTTGGTCGGGTTTGGTCGGGTCGGGTTTGGTCGGGTCGGGTTTGGTCGGGTTTGGTCGGGTTTGGTCGGGCCGGGTTTGGTCGGGTTTGGTCGGGTCGGGTTTGGTCGGGTTTGGTCGGGTCGGGTTTGGTCGGGTCGGGTTTGGTCGGGTTTGGTCGGGTTTGGTCGGGCCGGGTTTGGTCGGGTTTGGTCGGGTCGGGTTTGGTCGGGTTTGGTCGGGTCGGGTTTGGTCGGGTCGGGTTTGGTCGGGTTTGGTCGGGTTTGGTCGGGCCGGGTTTGGTCGGGTTTGGTCGGGTCGGGTTTGGTCGGGTCGGGTTTGGTTTGGTCGGGTCGAGTTTGGTCGGGTTGGGTCGGGCCGGGTTGGGTCGGGCCGGGTTTGGTCGGGTTTGGTCGGGTCGGGTTTGGTCGGGTCGGGTTTGGTCGGGTCGGGCCGGGTTTGGTCGGGTCGGGTTTGGTTTGGTCGGGTCGGGTTTGGTCGGGTCGGGTCGAGCCGGGTTTGGTCGGGTCGGGGTGGGTTTGGTCGGGGTCGGGCCGGGTCGGGCCGGGTTTGGTCGGGTCAGGCCAGGTCGGGTTTGGTCAGGGTCGGGTCGGGTCGGGGTGAGTTTGGTCGGGTCGGGGTGGAGTCGGGATGGGGTCGGGTCGGGTCGGGTCGGGGTGAGTTTGGTCGGGTCGGGGTGGAGTCGGGGTGGGGTCGGGTCGGGCTGGGGTCGGGTCAGGTGGGGTCGGGATGGGGTCGGGGTGGGGTCGGGTCGGGGTGGGGTCGGGGTGGGTTCGGGGTGGGGTCGGGTCGGGTTTGGTCGGGTTTGGTCGGGTCGGGGTGGGGTCGAGTCGGGGTGAGGTCAGGGTGGGGTCGGGTCAGGGTGGGGTCGGGGTGGGGTCGGGGTAGGGTCGGGGTGGGGTCGGGTGGGGTCGGGTCGGGTTTGGTCAGGGTGGGGTGGGGTCAGGGTGGTGTCGGGTCGGGGTCGGGGTGGGGTCGGGTCGGGGTGGGGTCGGGTCGGGTCGAGGTGGGGTCGGGCCGGGTCGGGGTCGGGTTGGGGTGGGGTCGGGTAGGGTCGGGTCGGGTTTGGTCGGGGTGGGGTGGGGTCAGGGTGGTGTCGGGTCGGGGTCGGGGTGGGGTAGGGTCGGGGTGGGGTCGGGCCGGGTCGGGTTTGGTCGGGTCGGGTTTGGTCGGGTTTGGTCGGGTCGGGTTTGGTCGGGTCGGGTCGGGTCGGGTTTGGTCGGGTCGGGTCGGGTCGGGTTTGGTCGGGTCGGGTCGGGTTTGGTCGGGTCGGGTCGGGTTTGGTCGGGTCGGGTCGGGTTTGGTCGGGTCGGGTCGGGTCGGGTTTGGTCGGGCCGGGTCGGGTCGGGTTTGGTCGGGCCGGGTTTGGTCGGGTCGGGTTTGGTCGGGTCGGGCCGGGTTGGGTCGGGTCGGGTTTGGTCGGGTTTGGTCGGGCCGGGTTTGGTCGGGTTTGGTCGGGTCGGGTCGGGTCGGGTCGGGTCGGGCCGGGTTTGGTCGGGTCGGGTCGGCTCGGGTTTGGTCGGGTCGGGTTTGGTCGGGTTTGGTCGGGTTTGGTCGGGCCGGGTTTGGTCGGGTTTGGTCGGGTCGGGTTTGGTCGGGTCGGGTTTGGTTTGGTCGGGTCGGGTTTGGTCGGGTTGGGTCGGGCCGGGTTGGGTCGGGCCGGGTTTGGTCGGGTTTGGTCGGGTCGGGTTTGGTCAGGTTTGGTCGGGTCGGGTTTGGTCGGGTCGGGTTTGGTCGGGTCGGGCCGGGTTTGGTCGGGTCGGGTTTGGTTTGGTTGGGTCGGGTTTGGTCGGGTTGGGTCGGGCCGGGTTTGGTCGGGTCGGGTTTGGTTTGGTCGGGTCGGGTTTGGTCGGGTTGGGTCGGGCCGGGTTGGGTCGGGCCGGATTTGGTCGGGTCGGGGTGGGTTTGGTCGGGTCAGGCCAGGTCGGGTTTGGTCAGGGTCGGGTCGAGTCGGGGTGAGTTTGGTCGGGTCGGGGTGGAGTCGGGGTGGGGTCGGGTCGGGCTGGGGTCGGGTCAGGTGTGGTCGGGATGGGGTCGGGATGGGGTCGGGTCGGGGTGGGGTCGGGGTGGGGTCGGGGTGGGGTCGGGTCGGGTTTGGTCGGGTTTGGTCGGGTCGGGGTGGGGTCGAGTCGGGGTGAGGTCGGGGTGGGGTCGGGTCAGGGTGGGGTCGGGGTGGGGTCGGGGTAGGGTCGGGGTGGGGTCGGGTGGGGTCGGGTCGGGTTTGGTCGGGGTGGGGTGGGGTCAGGGTGCTGTCGGGTCGGGGTCGGGGTGGGGTGGGGTCAGGGTGGTGTCGGGTCGGGGTCGGGGTCGGGGTGGGGTCGGGTCGGGGTGGGGTCGGGTCGGGTCGAGGTGGGGTCGGGCCGGGTCGGGGTCGGGTCGGGTTTGGTCGGGTCGGGTTTGGTCGGGTCGGGTCGGGTCGGGTCGGGTTTGGTCGGGTCGGGTCGGGGTGGGGTCGGGTCGGGCCGGGTCGGGTCGGGTTTGGTCGGGTCGGGTTTGGTCGGGTTTGGTCGGGTCGGGTTTGGTCGGGTCGGGTTTGGTCGGGTCGGGTTTGGTCGGGTATGGTCGGGTCGGGTTTGGTCGGGTCGGGTTTGGTCGGGTCGGGTCGGGTCGGGTTTGGTCGGGTCGGGTTTGGTCGGGTTTGGTCGGGTCGGGTTTGGTCGGGTCGGATTTGGTCGGGTCGGGTTTGGTCGGGTCGGGTTTGGTCGGGTCGGGTCGGGTCGGGTTTGGTCGGGCCGGGTTTGGTCGGGTCGGGTTTGGTCGGGTCGGGTGGGGTCGGGTCGGGTTTGGTCGGGTCGGGTTTGGTCGGGTTTGGTCGGGCCGGGTTTGGTCGGGTTTGGTCGGGTCGGGTCGGGTCGGGTTTGGTCGGGTCGGGTTTGGTCGGGTCGGGTTTGGTCGGGTCGGGTTTGGTCGGGTCGGGTCGGGTCGGGTCGGGTCGGGCCGGGTTTGGTCGGGTCGGGTCGGGTCGGGTTTGGTCGGGTCGGGTTTGGTCGGGTAGGGTCGGGTCGGGTTTGGTCGGGTCGTGTCGGGTCGGGTTTGGTCGGGTCGGGTCGGGTTTGGTCGGGTTTGGTCGGGTCGGGTCGGGTCGGGTCGGGTCGGGTTTGGTCGGGTCGGGTTTGGTCGGGTTTGGTCGGGTTTGGTCGGGTCGGGTTTGGTCGGGTCGGGTCGGGTCGGGTCGGGTTTGGTCGGGTCGGGTTGGGTCGAGCCGGGTTTGGTCGGGTTTGGTCGGGTCGGGTTTGGTCGGGTCGGGTCGGGTCGGGTCGGGTTTGGTCGGGTCGGGTTTGGTCGGGTTTGGTCGGGTCGGGTTTGGTCGGGTTTGGTCGGGTCGGGTCGGGTCGGGTCGGGTCGGGTTTGGTCGGGTCGGGTTTGGTCGGGTCGGGTTTGGTCGGGTTTGGTCGGGTTTGGTCGGGTCGGGTTTGGTCGGGTCGGGTTTGGTCGGGTCGGGTTTGGTCGGGTTGGGTCGGGCCGGGTTGGGTCGGGCCGGGTTTGGTCGGGTCGGGCCGGGTTTGGTCGGGTCGGGCCGGGTTTGGTCGGGTCGGGCCGGGTTTGGTCGGGTCGGGTCGGGTTTGGTCGGGTCGGGTTTGGTCGGGTTTGGTCGGGTCGGGTCGGGTCGGGTCGGGTTTGGTCGGGTCGGGTTTGGTCGGGTCGGGTTTGGTCGGGTCGGGTCGGGTCGGGTCGGGTCGGGTTTGGTCGGGTCGGGTTTGGTCGGGTCGGGTTTGGTCGGGTTTGGTCGGGTTTGGTCGGGTCGGGTTTGGTCGGGTCGGGTTTGGTCGGGTCGGGTTTGGTCGGGTTGGGTCGGGCCGGGTTGGGTCGGGCCGGGTTTGGTCGGGTCGGGCCGGGTTTGGTCGGGTCGGGCCGGGTTTGGTCGGGTCGGGCCGGGTTTGGTCGGGTCGGGTCGGGTTTGGTCGGGTCGGGTCGGGCCGAGTTTGGTCGGGTCGGGTCGGGTTTGGTCGGACCGGGTTTGGTCGGGTTTGGTCGGGTCGGGTCGGGTTTGGTCGGGTCGGGTTTGGTCGGGTCGGGCCGGGTTTGGTCGGGTTTGGTCGGGTCGGGTTTGGTCGGGTCGGGTTTGGTCGGGTTTGGTCGGGTCGGGTTTGGTCGGGTCGGGTTTGGTCGGGTTTGGTCGGGTCGGGTTTGGTCGGGTCGGGTCGGGTTTGGTCGGGTTTGGTCGGGTCGGGTTTGGTCGGGTCGGGTTTGGTCGGGTTTGGTCGGGTCGGGTCGGGTCGGGTTTGGTCGGGTCGGGTTTGGTCGGGTCGGGTCGGGCCGGGTTTGGTCGGGTTTGGTCGGGTCGGGTTTGGTCGGGTCGGGTTTGGTCGGGTTTGGTCGGGTTTGGTCGGGTCGGGTCGGGTTTGGTCGGGTTTGGTCGGGTCGGGTTTGGTCGGGTCGGGTTTGGTCGGGTTTGGTCGGGTCGGGACGGGTCGGGTTTGGTCGGGTCGGGTTTGGTCGGGTCGGGTTTGGTCGGGTTTGGTCGGGTCGGGCCGGGTTTGGTCGGGTTTGGTCGGGTCGGGTTTGGTCGGGTCGGGTCGGGTTTGGTCGGGTCGGGTTTGATCGGGTTTGGTCGGGTTTGGTCGGGTCGGGTTTGGTCGGGTCGGGTTTGGTCGGGTTTGGTCGGGTCGGGTTTGGTTGGGTCGGGTTTGGTCGGGTTGGGTCGGGCCGGGTTGGGTCGGGCCGGGTTTGGTCGGGTCGGGTCGAGCCGGGTTTGGTCGGGTCGGGGTGGGTTTGGTCGGGGTCGGGCCGGGTTGGGCCGGGTTTGGTCGGGTCAGGCCAGGTCGGGTTTGGTCAGGGTCGGGTCGAGTCGGGGTGAGTTTGGTCGGGTCGGGGTGGAGTCGGGGTGGGGTCGGGTCGGGCTGGGGTCGGGGTGGGGTCGGATCGGGGTGGGGTCGGGGTGGGGTCGGGGTGGGGTTGGGTCGGGTTTGGTCGGGTTTGGTCGGGTCGGGGTGGGGTCGAGTCGGGGTGAGGTCGGGGTGGGGTCGGGTCGGGGTGGGGTCGGGGTGGGGTCGGGGTAGGGTCGGGGTGGGGTCGGGTGGGGTCGGGTCGGGTTTGGTCGGGGTGGGGTGGGGTCAGGGTGCTGTCGGGTCGGGGTCGGGGTGGGGTCGGGTCAGGGTGGGGTTGGGTCGGGGTGGGGGACGGGCCGGGTCGGGGTCGGGTTGGGGTGGGGTCGGGTCGGGTTTGGTCGAGTCGGGTCGGGTTTGGTCGGGTCGGGTCGGGGTGGGGTCGGGCCGGGTCGGGGTCGGGTTGGGGTGGGGTCGGGTCGGGTTTGGTCGGGTCGGGTCGGGTTTGGTCGGGTCGGGTCGGGGTGGGGTCGGGTCGGGCCGGGTCGGGTCGGGTCGGGGTGGGGTCGGGTTGGGCCGGGTCGGGTCGGGTTTGGTCGGGTCAGGTCGGGTCGGGTCGGGGTGGGGTCGGGTCGGGTTTGGTCGGGTCGGGTCGGGTTGGGGTGGGGTCGGGTCGGGCCGGGTCGGGTCGGGGTGGGGTCGGGTCGGGGTCGGGTCGGGTCGGGCCGGGTCAGGGTGGGGTCGGGTCGGGTGGGGTTTGGTCGGGTCAGGTCGGGTCGGGTCGGGTCGGGTTTGGTCGGGTCGGGTCGGGGTGGGGTCGGGCCGGGTCGGGGTCGGGTTGGGGTGGGGTCGGGTCGGGTTTGGTCGGGTCGGGTCGGGTTTGGTCGGGTCGGGTCGGGGTGGGGTCGGGTCGGGCCGGGTCGGGTCGGGTCGGGTTTGGTCGGGTCAGGTCGGGTCGGGTCGGGTCGGGGTCGGGTCGGGTCGGAGTGGGGTCGGGTCAGGTCGGGGTGTGGTGGGGTCGGGTCGGGCCGGGTCATAGAAACATAGAAACATAGAAAATAGGTGCAGGAGTAGGCCATTCGGCCCTTCTAGCCTGCACCGCCATTCAATGAGTTCATGGCTGAACATTCAACTTCAGTACCCCATTCCTGCTTTCTCGCCATACCCCTTGATCCCCCGAGTAGTAAGGACCTCATCTAACTCCTTTTTGAATATATTTAGTGAATTGGCCTCAACAACTTTCTGTGGTAGAGAATTCCACAGGTTCACCCCTCTCTGGGTGAAGAAGTTCCTCCGCATCTCGGTCCTAAATGGCTTACCACTTATCCTTAGACTGTGACCTCTGGTTCTGGACTTCCCCAACATTGGGAACATTCTTCCTGCATCTAACCTGTCTAACCCCGTCAGAATTTAAAATGTTTCTATGAGGTCCCCTCTCATTCTTCTGAACTCCAGTGAATACAAGCCCAGTTGATCCAGTCTTTCTTGATAGGTCAGTCCCGCCATCCCGGGAATCAGTCTGGTGAACCTTCGCTGCACTCCCTCAATAGCAAGAATGTCCTTCCTCAGGTTAGGAGACCAAAACTGTACACAATACTCCAGGTGTGGCCTCACCAATGCCCTGTACAACTGTAGCAACACCTCCCTGCCCCTGTACTCAAATCCCCTCGCTATGAAGGCCAACATGCCATTTGCTTTCTTAACCGCCTGCTGCACCTGCATGCCAACCTTCAATGACTGATGTACCATCACACCCAGGTCTCTTTGCACCTCCCCTTTTCCTAATTTGTCACCATTCAGATAATAGTCTGTCTCTCTGTTTTTACCACCAAAGTGGATAACCTCACATTTATCCACATTATACTTCATCTGCCATGCATTTGCCCACTCACCTAACCTATCCAAGTCGCTCTGCAGCCTCACAGCATCCTCCTCACAGCTCACACTGCCACCCAACTTAGTGTCATCTGCAAATTTGGAGATACTACATTTAATCCCCTCATCTAAATCATTAATGTACAGTGTAAACAGCTGGGGCCCCAGCACAGAACCTTGCGGTACCCCACTAGTCACTGCCTGCCATTCTGAAAAGTACCCATTTACTCCTACTCTTTGCTTCCTGTCTGACAACCAGTTCTCAATCCATGTCAGTACACTACCCCCAATCCCATGTGCTCTAACTTTGCACATCAATCTCTTGTGTGGGACCTTGTCGAACGCCTTCTGAAAGTCCAAATATACCACATCAACTGGTTCTCCCTTATCCACTCTACTGGAAACATCCTCAAAAAATTCCAGAAGATTTGTCAAGCATGATTTCTCTTTCACAAATCCATGCTGACTTGGACCTATCATGTCACCTCTTTCCAAAGGCACTGCTATGACATCCTTAATAATTGATTCCATCATTTTACCCACTACCGATGTCAGGCTGACCGGTCTATAATTCCCTGTTTTCTCTCTCCCTCCTTTTTTTTAAAAGTGGGGTTACATTGGCTACCCTCCACTCCATAGGAACTGATCCAGAGTCAATGGAATGTTGGAAAATGACTGTCAACGCATCCACTATTTCCAAGGCCACCTCCTTAAGTACTCTGGGATGCAGTCCATCAGGCCCTGGGGATTTATCGGCCTTCAATCCCATCAATTTCCCCAACACAATTTCCCGGCTAATAAGGATTTCCCTCAGTTCCTCCTCCTTACTAGACCCCCCGACCCCTTTTATAACCGGAAGGTTGTTCGTGTCCTCCTTCGTGAATACCGAACCAAAGTACTTGTTCAATTGGTCCGCCATTTCTTTGTTCCCCGTTATGACTTCCCCTGATTCTGACTGCAGGGGACCTACGTTTGTCTTTACTAACCTTTTTCTCTTTACATATCTATAGAAACTTTTGCAATCCGTCTTAATGTTCCCTGCAAGCTTCTTCTCATACTCCATTTTCCCTGCCCTAATCAAACCCTTTGTCCTCCTCTGCTGAGTTCTAAATTTCTCCCAGTCCCCAGGTTCGCTGCTATTTCTGGCCAATTTGTATGCCACTTCCTTGGCTTTAATACTATCCCTGATTTCCCTTGATAGCCACGGTTGAGCCACCTTCCCTTTTTTATTTTTATGCCAGACAGGAATGTACAATTGTTGTAGTTCATCCATGCGGTCTCTAAATGTCTGCCATTGCCCATCCACAGTCAACCCCTTAAGTATCATTCGCCAATCCATCCAAGCCAATTCACGCCTCATACCTTCAAAGTTAGCCTTCTTTAAGTTCTGGACCATGGTCTCTGAATTAACTGTTTCATTCTCCATCCCAATGCAAAATTCCACCATATTATGGTCACTCTTCCCTAAGGGGCCTCGCACAACGAGATTGCTAATTAATCCTCTCTCATTACAGAACACCCAGTCTAAGATGGCCTCCCCCCTAGTTGGTTCCTCGACATATTGGTCTAAAAAACCATCCCTTATGCACTCCAGAAAATCCTCCTCCACCGTATTGCTTCCAGTTTGGTTAGCCCAATCTATGTGCATATTAAAGTCACCCATTATAACTGCTGCACCTTTATTGCACGCACCCCTAATTTCATGTTTGATGCCCTCCCCAACATCACTACTACTGTTTGGAGGTCTGTACACAACTCCCACTAACGTTTTTTGCCCTTTGGTGTTCTGCAGCTCTACCCATATAGATTCCACATCATCCAAGCTAATGTCCTTCCTAACTATTGCCTTAATCTCCTCCTTAACCAGCAATGCTACCCCACCTCCTTTTCCTTTTATTCTATCCTTCCTGAATGTTGAATACCCCTGGATGTTGAGTTCCCAGCCCTGATCATCCTGGAGCCATGTCTCCGTAATCCCAATCACATCATATTTGTTAACATCTATTTGCACAGTTAATTCATCCACCTTATTGCGGATACTCCTTGCATTAAGACACAAAGCCTTTAGGCTTGTTTTTTTAACACCCTCTGTCCTTTTAGAATTTTGCTGTACAATGGCCCTTTTTGTTCTTTGCCTTGGGTTTCTCTGCCCTCCACTTTTCCTCATCTCCTTTCTGTCTTTTGTTTTTGCCTCCTTTTTGTTTCCCTCTATCTCCCTGCATTGGTTCCCATCCCCCTGCCATATTAGTTTAACTCCTCCCCAACAGCACTAGCAAACACTCCCCCGAGGACATTGGTTCCGATTCTGCCCAGGTGCAGACCGTCCGGTTTGTACTGGTCCCACCTCCCCCAGAACCGGTTCCAATGCCCCAGGAATTTGAATCCCTCCCGGCTGCACCATTGCTCAAGCCACATAATCATCTGAGCTATCCTGCGATTCCTACTCTGACTAGCACGTGGCACTGGTAGCAATCCCGAGATTACTACTTTTGAGGTCCTACTTTTTAATTTAGCTCCTAGCTCCTTAAATTCATTTCGTAGGACCTCATCCCTTTTTTTACCTATGTCATTGGTACCAACGTGCACCACGACAACTGGCTGTTCTCCCTCCCTTTTTAGAATGTCCTGCACCCGCTCCGAGACATCCTTGACCCTTGCACCAGGGAGGCAACATACCATCCTGGAGTCTCGGTTGCGGCCGCAGAAACGCCTATCTATTCCCCTTACAATTGAATCCCCTATCACTATCGCTCGCCCACTCTTTTTCCTGCCCTCCTGTGCAACAGAGCCAGCCACGGTGCCATGAACTTGGCTGCTGCTGCCCGCTCCTGATGAGTCATCCCCCTCAACAGCACTCAAAGCAGTGTATCTGTTTTGCAGTGGGATGACCACAGGGGACCCCTGCACTACCTTCCTTGCACTACTCTTACTGCTGGTCTTCCATTCCCTCGCTGGCTGTGGACCCTTCTCCTGCGGTAAGACCAACTCGCTACACGTGATACTCACGTCATTCTCAGCATCGTGGATGCTCAAGAGTGAATCCACCCTCAGCTCCAACTCCGCAACGCGGACCGTCAGTAGCCGGAGGTGGACACACTTCCCGCACATGTAGTCGTCAGGGACACTGGTGTTGTCCCCGTGTTCCCACATGGTACAGGAGGAGCATATCACGTGACCGAGCTGTCCTGCCATGACTTAACCCTTAGATACACTTAAATTGCCGACAACAATGTTAAAAGTTACTGACTAATAAAGAAAAAGAAAAACTACTCACCAATCAGCAGCCAAATCACTTACCACGTCGGGCCGGGTCGGGGTGTGGTGGGGTCGGGTCGGGTCGGGTCGGGTCGGGTCAGGTCGGGTCGGGTCGGGACGGGTCGGGGTGGGGTCGGGTCGGGCCGGGTCGGGTCGGGTTTGGTCGGGTCAGGTCGGGTCGGGTCGGGACGGGTCGGGGTGTGGTCGGGGTGGGGTCGGGTCGGGTCGGGTCGGGTCGGGGTGTGGTCGGGGTGTGGTGGGGTCGGGTCGGGTCGGGTCGGGGTGTGGTGGGGTCGGGTCGGGTCGGGTCGGGTCGCGTCGGGGTGTGGTGGGGTCGGGTCGGGTCGGGCCGGGTCGGGGTGTGGTGGGGTCGGGTTGGGTCGGGTCGGGCCGGGTCGGGGTGTGGTGGGGTCGGGTGGGGTCGGGTCGGGTCGGGTCGGGGTGTGGTGGGGTCGGGTCGGGTCGGGTCGGGCCGGGTCGGGGTGTGGTGGGGTCGGGTCGGGCCGGGTCGGGGTGTGGTGGGGTCGGGTCGGGCCGGGTCGGGGTGTGGTGGGGTCGGGTGGGGTCGGGTCGGGCCGGGTCGGGGTGTGGTGGGGTCGGGTCGGGTCGGGTCGGGTCGGGGTGTGGTGGGGTCGGGTCGGGTCGGGTCGGGGTGTGGTGGGGTCGGGTCGGGTCGGGTCGGGGTGTGGTGGGGTCGGGTCGGGTCGGGTCGGGCCGGGTCGGGGTGTGGTGGGGTCGGGTCGGGCCGGGTCGGGGTGTGGTGGGGTCGGGTCGGGCCGGGTCGGGGTGTGGTGGGGTCGGGTCGGGTCGGGTCGGGCCGGGTCGGGGTGTGGTGGGGTCGGGTCGGGTCGGGTCGGGTCGGGGTGTGGTGGGGTCGGGTCGGGTCGGGTCGGGGTGTGGTGGGGTCGGGTCGGGTCGGGTCGGGGTGTGGTGGGGTCGGGTCGGGTCGGGTCGGGTCGGGTCGGGGTGTGGTGGGGTCGGGTCGGGTCGGGTCGGGGTGTGGTGGGGTCGGGTCGGGTCGGGTCGGGGTGTGGTGGGGTCGGGTCGGGTCGGGTCGGGTCGGGTCGGGGTGTGGTGGGGTCGGGTCGGGTCGGGCCGGGTCGGGGTGTGGTGGGGTCGGGTCGGGTCGGGTCGGGGTGTGGTGGGGTCGGGTCGGGTCGGGTCGGGGTGTGGTGGGGTCGGGTCGGGTCGGGCCGGGTCGGGGTGTGGTGGGGTCGGGTCGGGTCGGGTCGGGGTGTGGTGGGGTCGGGTCGGGTCGGGTCGGGGTGTGGTGGGGTCGGGTCGGGTCGGGTCGGGGTGTGGTGGGGTCGGGTCGGGTCGGGTCGGGCCGGGTCGGGGTGTGGTGGGGTCGGGTCGGGGTGTGGTGGGGTCGGGTCGGGGTGTGGTGGGGTCGGGTCGGGTCGGGTCGGGTCGGGGTGTGGTGGGGTCGGGTCGGGCCGGGTCGGGCCGGGTCGGGTCGGGTCGGGGTGTGGTGGGGTCGGGTCGGGTCGGGTCGGGGTGTGGTGGGGTGGGGTCGGGTCGGGTCGGGTCGGGCCGGGTCGGGGTGTGGTGGGGTCGAGTCGGGCCGGGTCGGGTCGGGGTGTGGTGGGGTGGGGTGGGGTCGGGTCGGGTCGTGTCGGGGTGTGGTGGGGTCGGGTCGGGTCGGGTCGTGTCGGGGTGTGGTGGGGTCGGGTCGGGTCGGGTCGGGTCGGGTCGGGGTGTGGTGGGGTCGGGTCGGGCCGGGTCGGGTCGCGTCGGGGTGTGGTGGGGTCGGGTCGGGCCGGGTCGGGGTGTGGTGGGGCCGGGTTGGGCCGGGTCGGGGTCGGGGTGTGGTGGGGTGGGGTCGGGTCGGGTCGGGTCGGGGTGTGGTGGGGTCGGGTCGGGCCGGGTCGGGGTGTGGTGGGGTGGGGTCGGGTCGGGTCGGGTCGGGTCGGGTCGGGGTGTGGTGGGGTCGGGTCGGGCCGGATCGGGGTGTGGTGGGGTCGGGCCGGGTCGGGCCGGGTCGGGGTGTGGTGGGGTCGGGTCGGGTCGGGTTGGGCCGGGTCGGGGTGTGGTGGGGTGGGGTCGGGTCGGGTCGGGTCGGGTCGGGTCGGGTCGGGGTGTGGTGGGGTCGGGTCGGGCCGGGTCGGGCTGTGGTGGGGTCGGGTCGGGTCGGGTTGGGCCGGGTCGGGGTGTGGTGGGGTGGGGTCGGGTCGGGTCGGGTCGGGTCGGGTCGGGTCGGGTCGGGTCGGGGTGTGGTGGGGTCGGGTCGGGCCGGGTCGGGCTGTGGTGGGGTCGGGTCGGGTCGGGTCGGGTCGGGTCGGGTCGGGGTGTGGTGGGGTCGGGTCGGGTCGGGTCGGGGTGTGGTGGGGTCGGGTCGGGCCGGGTCGGGCCGGGTCGGGGTGTGGTGGGGTCGGGTCGGGCCGGGTCGGGCCGGGTCGGGGTGTGGTGGGGTCGGGTCGGGCCGGGTCGGGCCGGGTCGGGGTGTGGTGGGGTCGGGTCGGGCCGGGTCGGGCCGGGTCGGGGTGTGGTGGGGTCGGGTCGGGCCGGGTGGGGTCGGGTCGGGTCGGGGTGTGGTGGGGTGGGGTCGGGTCGGGTGGGGTCGGGTCGGGTCGGGGTGTGGTGGGGTCGGGTCGGGTCGGGTCGGGTCGGGGTGTGGTGGGGTCGGGTCGGGCCGGGTCGGGTCGGGGTGTGGTGGGGTCGGGCCGGGTTGGGTCGGGTCGGGGTGTGGTGGGGTCGGGTCGGGTCGGGTCGGGGTGTGGTGGGGTCGGGTCGGGCCGGGTCGGGTCGGGTCGGGGTGTGGTGGGGTCGGGCCGGGTCGGGGTGTGGTGGGGTCGGGTCGGGCCGGGTCGGGCCGGGTCGGGGTGTGGTGGGGTCGGGTCGGGCCGGGTCGGGTTGTGGTGGGGTCGGGTCGGGTCGGGGTGTGGTGGGGTCGGGTCGGGCCGGGTCGGGTTGTGGTCGGGTCGGGTCGGGGTGTGGTGGGGTCGGGTCGGGTCGGGTTGGGGTGTGGTGGGGTCGGGTCGGGCCGGGTCGGGGTGTGGTGGGGTCGGGTCGGGCCGGGTCGGGGTGTGGTGGGGTCGGGTCGGGCCGGGTCGGGCCGGGTCGGGCTGTGGTGGGGTCGGGTCGGGTCGGGTCGGGCCGGGTCGGGCCGGGTCGGGGTGTGGTGGGGTCGGGTCGGGCCGGGTCGGGTCGGGTCGGGGTGTGGTGGGGTCGGGTCGGGTCGGGTCGGGCCGGGTCGGGTCGGGTCGGGTCGAGCTGGGCTACAGTTGCCTATTGATTGGCAGTGGGGTGGATGTTCAATATACCTTTCCTCGACTCTTGCTTCAGAGAAGGTTTAATACTGGTCCCCGATCTCTACTGAAGCCCATAATATGAAGATATACAAATTTCAATTTGTCAACAGGCAGCTTGGAGCTCAAAGGCTTGGAGATTGACTTATGCTTTAATCAATTATGTATGTAACTATGTAATACTTGCCACCAGAGGGCGTGACTGTTGGAGTCCTAATGGTGACCTGCACACACGTGCAGGGCCAGTATAAAAGGTTGGCTGCCATGTTGTTTAGGCACTCTGGAGTTGTAATAAAGAAGACTAAGGTCACACTAAGTTTAGCTCACAGTACTCAGCCTCGTGGAGTTCTTGTATACACAACATAATCAGTTCTCTGTCGTCTCTTCCAGCACAGAACCTTTGCATTTGTGTATTGATTAAGTAGATGTGAATCCATAGACATATTTGTCATGACTTTCTCAGGGTGACTGAGACAAGATTAACAGAGCAGACAATAACCACCCCGTGGGCGACACGGGGCACAAGGGCTGAAACAAAACTGCAACAACAAGCTCACTTACATTTAATGTCAGCTGGGAGAAAATTTACAGAATTTGATTCTCTTACATATCCTGCCTCTTGATCGAATTTACAGCCTAGAAACAGGCCATTCAGCTCAACTGGCCCATGCTCCAACGAGCCCCCTCCCACCCCTTTTCATCTCATTCCATCCTTTGATTCCTTTCCCCCTCACGTCTTTATCCAGCTTCCCCTTAAATCCATCTCTGCTGTCCGCCACAACCACTCCCTGTGGTTGTAAGTTCCACATTCTCACCACTCAATCATTGACATTTAAAAGTTGCTGCTGAATGGACGTTTCAATCTTGTGTTTAATGCACGGTATTTATTTTTAAAGAAGAAATGTCAGTATTCACATTTTACTTCTCAGCAATATCCTACCTCAGTGGGTCGACCAGTTCTATACGTTTTCAGCTTGTACGCTCGGATGCTGAAGTAAATTATAGTATTATTATTAATAGCAGCCCTAAGCTACTAAAATAAATAACTACATTTAATTAAAGCTCAATTTTAATTAAACATTAATGAAATTAAACACTTTGTCCACTTGTATTGTCTTTTCTTCTGGAGTCTGTTGATCCCATTTTCTACGGAAGCGAGGAGACAGTGGTGTGAACTGCTGAGTAAACTTAATCAAAGCTCCAAACCGGGACAAGTAAACTCATCCACGCAGTGAGGCCCAGAAACTGCGGCCAGTGCTTCTGACCCGAAACATTTCTACGAATCTACCTGGTGGCCCGGGAGATTCGGAGACTTGCGGGAGACTGGGCCTGTACGCGAAGGTTTGCATAGTCCAGGGATGTAGTTATTTTGAACGTGTCCCTGGGATCATGTGGGCCGGCCCAACCAATCAAAGATGGGATATTCCCATTCCTACTTATGGTGAATCTCCATAGCCCCCAAAACACACAAACACTTAGAAATAATGTTTTTTTTAAATCAAAATGGAATTTAATTATTTAAAACAAAAATGTAATTTAAAAAAAAAAAAATTTACATATTTTAAAGGGTCTAAAAATAAACTTATATTGTTTAACAGGATTTAACATGTTTAACTTATCGGAAACAAAATATTTTTGTTCTTTAAAAGTCTTACGCTGATAAAAGCAGTCCTTACACCTTTTATCAGGCGTGAGA
This sequence comes from Pristiophorus japonicus, assembly GCF_044704955.1. Lineage (NCBI taxonomy): Eukaryota > Metazoa > Chordata > Chondrichthyes > Pristiophoridae > Pristiophorus > Pristiophorus japonicus. The sequence continues at coordinate 115,493,854 of NC_091994.1, read as the reverse complement.
ATTTCACGGGCATTCGCTGGGCAAGAGTTGGGCAATAGGACACTCTCCGATCACGGAGACCGTTTACTTCGGAAGTGGGCGATCTGTCATTGGATTCTCAACAGATCGCAAGTTCTGGCTTTAGACACATGCTCTTCGCCGACCTAAACCAGAACTTGCGTGTCCCCTAGGGAGCATGCGCACCTCCTGCATTCCCGTAGGGTTAAAACTTGACTTGTGACCAAAACGGTTCAAGCAGCACAGCCTTCGTCCTGCATTGTATAGAGTGAGGCAACTGCATCCTTCCAGTATTGAAGCAGGAAGAATTTGGCATTAAACACAATCTTTTGATTTAAAATTAAACATTTCCAAACTAGGGAAGGAAAAGTTAGAATTGATACAATCAGAAATCGTCTCACACACTGAATGGAGCCAGAAACCCCGGGGTCATTTAGGAAAGAGTGAGATGTTGTGCTGGGACCTTTGGTCGTATTTCTGGATGGACAAGCTGCAGTGAGCAGATTTGCCTTTCCCATCTCAACATGTCCTGTGACGTTGTGACTCCCTTGAGTGAGTTTGGCGAGAGCCAGAATCTAAACTGTGTAGAAATTGAAAATACGTTTGAATTGATATTTTATTAAAAAGCTGACATTTCCCAGAAAATCAACCTGGTGTCATAAATTATGTGTGGTCTAATGTGTTCTGGGCACAATATACATCATAATATGGATTCCATTAAGGTTTATTATTTGAATACAAATCAAGCTGTATATAATTCCGTGCAAACGGCAAAGTGTAACAGTGCTCATCTAGGTTTTGGCACAGCCTCATTGAACCGCAGGAATATATAACCAAGGGTCATAAAAACATAAGTGCACAAGTAAAAGGAGCAGGAGTCGGCCATTCGGCCCCTCGAGCCTGCTCCGCCATTCAATAAGATCCTGGCTGATCATCGAACTCAACTCCACTTTCCCGCCCGATCCCCATATCCCTCGATTCCCCGGGAGTCAAAAAATCTATCGATCTCAGCCTTGAATATACTCAACGACTGAGCATCCACAGCCCTCTGGGGCAGAGAATTCCAAAGATTCACCACCCTCTGAGTGAAGAAATTCCTCCTCAGCTCAGAGTTAAATGGCCGACCCCTTCTCCTGAGACTATGACCCCTGGTTCTGGACTCTCCAGCCCGGGGGAAACATCCTCCCTGCATCTACCCTGTCAATCCCCCTCAGAATCTTGTAAGTTTCAATGAGATCACCTCTCATTCTTCTAAACTCCAGAGAGTACAGGCCCATTCTATACAATCGCTCATCATAAGATAGCCCTCTCACCCCAGGGATCAGTCTGGTGAGCCTCCGTTGCACTGTCTCCAAGGCAAGTATATCCTTCCTTAGATACGGAGACCAAAACTGCACACAGTACTCCAGGTGTGGTCTCACCAAGGCCCTGTACAGTTGTAGCGAGACTTCCTTACTCTTATACTCCAACCCGCTTGCAATAAAGGACAACATGCCATTTGCCGTCCTTATTGCTTGCTGTACCTGCATGCTCGCTTTCTGTGTTTCTTGTACAAGGGACACCCAAATCTCTCTGAACACCAACATTTAAAAGTTTCTCACCATTTAACAAAGACTGTTTTTGTATTCTTCCGACCAAAGTGAATAACCTCACATTTCCCCACATTATAATGTGCCATCTCACTGCCCACTCACTCAGTCTATCTATCCCTTTGCAGACACTTTGTGTTCTCCTCACAGCTTACTGTCCCACCGAGCTTTGTATCATCAGCAAACTTGGATACATTACACTCGGTCCCTTCATCATTAATATAGATTGTAAATAGCTGGGGCCCAGCACTGATCCTTGCGGCACCCCACTAGTTACAGCCTGCTAGTCTGAAAAATACCCACTCATCCCTACTCTTTGTTTTCTGTCCATTAACCAATCCTTGAAACATGCTACTATATTACCCCCAACCCTATGAGCCCTTATCTTGTGTAATAACCTTTTATGTGGCACCTTATTGAATGCTTTTTGGAAATCCAAATCTACTACATCCACTGGTTCCCCTTTATCTACCCTGTTAGTTACATCCTCAAAAAACCCCTAATAAATTTGTCAAACACGATTTCCCTTTTACAAAACCATGTTGACTCTGCCTAATCATGTTATGATTTTCTAAGTGCCCTGATACCACTTCCTTAACAATGAATTCCAGCATTTTCCCGATGACTGATGTCAGGCTAACTGGCCTGCAGTTCCCTGTTTTCTCTCTTCCTACTTTCTTGAACAGTGGGGTTACATTTGCTCCCAGATTGTTTTTATATGATTTATAATCCAAGATGGACTAGCCATTGTAGTTTTATCTGTAAAAGCAAGAGTTTGGGATTCAGTGGATTCCTTTAATAATCAAATCATCATCATCATAGGCAGTCCCTCGGAATTGAGGATGACTTGCTTCCACTCCTGAAGTGAGTTCTTTGGTGGCTAAACAGTCCAATACGAGAGCCACAGACTCTGTCACAGGTGGGACATACAGTGGTTGAGGGAAGGGGAGGGTGGGACTGGTTTGCCACACGCTCTTTCCGCTGCCTGCGCTTGGTTTCTGCATGCTCTCGGCGATGAGACTCGAGGTGCTCAGCGCCCTCCCGGATGCATTTCCTCCACTTAGGGCGGTCTTTGGCCAGGGACTTCCACGTGTCGGTGGGGATGTTGCATTTTATCAGGGAGGCTTTGAGGGTGTCCTTGTAGCGTTTCCACTGCCCACCTTTGGCTCATTTACTTTGAAGGAGCTCCGAGTAGAGCACTTGCTTTGGGAGTCTCGTGTCTGGCATGTGGACTATGCGGCCTGCCCAGCAGAGCTGAATGAGTGTGGTCAGTGCTTCAATGTTGGGGATGTTAGCCTGAATGAGGACACTGATGTTGGTGCTTCTGTCCTCCCAGGGGATTTGCAGGATCTTGCGGCGACATCGTTGGTGATATTTCTCCAGCAACTTGAGGTGTCTACTGTACATGGTCCATGTCTCTGAGCCATACAGGAGGGCGGGTATTACTACAGCCCTGTAGACCATGAGCTTGGTGGCAGTTTTGAGGGCCTGGTCTTCAAACACTCTTTTCCTCAGGCGGCCGAAGGCTGCACTGGTGCACTGGAGGCGGTGTTGGATCTCGTTGTCAATGCCTGCTCTTGTTGATAGGAGGTTCCCGAGATATGGGAAATGGTCCACGGTGTCCAGGGCCCCACCGTGGATCTTGATGACTGGGGGGCAGTGCTGTGCGGTGAACACAGGCTGGTGGAGGACCTTTGTCTTACGGATGTTTAGCATAAGGCCCATGCTTTCGTACGCCTCAGTAAATACGTCGACTATATCCTGGAGTTCAGCCTCTGTGTGTGCACAGACGCAGGGGTCGACGACAGAGGCTGGGGTGGTCTTGGACCTGGCCTGGAGACGGCGTAGGTTGAACAGGTTCCCACTGGTTCTGTAGTTTAGTTCCACTCCAGCGGGGAACTTGTTGACTGTGAGGTGGAGCATGGTGGCGAGAAAGATTGAGAAGAGGGTTGGGGCGATGACGCAGCCCTGTTTGACTCCGGTTGGGACGTGGATTGGGTCTGTGATGGATCCGTTGGTAAGGATCACGGCCTGCATGTCGTCGTGGAGCAGGCGGAGGATGGTAACGAAATTTTGGGGACATCCGAAACGGAGGAGGATGCTCCATAGACCCTCGCGGTTGACAGTGTCAAAGGCCTTTGTAAGGTCGAAGAAGGCCACGTATAAGGGCTGGCACTGTTCCCTGCATTTTTCCTGCAGCTGTCGCACTGCAAAAATCATGTCCGTTGTGCCCCGCAGGGGACGAAATCCGCACTGTGACTCCGAGAGGAGCTCCTCGGCCACAGGGAGAAGACGGTTGAGGAGGACTCTAGCGACAACTTTCCCAGTAGCTGATAGCAGGGAGATTCCTCTGTAGTTGCCACAGTTGGACTTGTCCCCTTTTTTAAAGATGGTCACGATCACTGCATCTCTGAGATCCCCGACATGCTCTCCTCCCTCCAGATGAGAGAGATAGAGAGATGAGGTCGTGTATTCATGCCAGCAGTGCCTCTCCGCCATACTTCCATGCCTCGGCAGGGATTCCGTCCGCACCCGTAGCCTTGTTGTTTTTGAGCTGTCTTTTGGCTTTTTCTACCTCGTGCAGCATTGGGGTCTCACTGAGGTGGTGGCGGGTCGCATGCTGCGGGATAGAGTCGAGAACACTCGAGTCAAAGGCAGAGTCTCGATTGAGGAGATCTTCAAAGTGCTCCTTCCAACGGGCCCTGACTGCCTTGGTGTCCTTGATGAGTGTTTCCCCGTTCTTGGCCAGCAGTGGGGTGGGGCCTTGGGAGTTTGGCCCGTAGATGGCCTTGACTGCGATGAAGAATCCTCGCACATCATGGCTGTCGTCCAGCTGCTGTATCTCCTGTGCTTTCTCCATCCATCACCTGTTCTTTAGGTCCCAGGTTTTTTGTTGGACCTCAGCCTTGAGCCGTCTGTAATGCCGCTTTGCTGCTCCCGCGTTGGGTTGTGATTGAAGGCTCAGAAATGCCCTGTGCTTGCGATCTATTAGCTCTTGGATTTCCTGATCATTCTCATCAAACCAGTCCTGGTGTTTCCTGATTGAGTAACCAAGTGTCTCTTCACAGGCACTAGTTATAGAGGCCTGGAGGGCAGACCCTGGCGTTGAAGTCACTGAGGAGGATCAGTTTATCGCCCGCGGGGACGCAGGACAGGGATTTTTCGAGGTTGGTGTAAAAGCCCTCTTTGGCCTCATCTGTTGCATCAAGTGTAGCTCTGATGACTGTGGCGCACTGGTTCCGGAATAGGGTGAGTCGAAGAGTCATGAGGCGTTCGTTAGTCCTGCAGAAATCTTTGAGGCGGTCGACCAGCTCGTTTTTGACGGTGGAGCCGACTCCATGGAGGCGGCGTTCTGCCTCCGGTTTCCCTTTCCAGAAGAAGGTGTAACCTCCACCTTGTTCCTTGAGCTGGCCTTCCCCTGCCCGCCGGGTCTCGCTTAGGGCGACGATTCCCGGGCAACTATGGCGGTGCGGCGTTCCGGCCTGTCACTGTTGGGGTTGTTCATGAGAGTGCTGATGTTCCAGGTCCCGAACTTCATGCTAACGGAGTGGAAGATGCCTGTGTGTGAGTTCTTTTAACGTGGGGTGGTCGTTGCACACCGGCAACCACACGGGCTTAGCTGAGCGAGGTCTAGATCCAGTGGCAAGGGGGTCCAAGACGACTGGAGACCAGGCACTGCTGTATGGGTCTATGCCTATGGCGAGATGTTGGCCGCAGGCTCGGAGCTGGGTAGGGCCCTTGGTGGTAGGTGGTCCGAGGCCTGGTTGGGGGCAGGCATTGGGAGGGTCAGTGGCCCACCGGGGTTCAGGGTGGGAGGGCAGGGGGGTCACAGCCACGGTACTCATCACGTGCTGGAGGTGGCGAAGAGGCCAGGCTGCCGGTTGGGAAGGAGAGCTCCAGTCATCGCTGAGGTTATTGGGACAACATTGCAGGAATTGTCTGCCTGAGCTGTGTATGAAACACGAGCTTGGAAAATACCATGTGCAATTATTATACAAATGTTTAACACGTTCATATCAAGTCCTTTGCTATTTTGATGGAGCATTAACCTGCTTAACATAATTGGGCTCAAGCCTCCATTAAAATAATGAAGTGTTTGTACAATTCGCATAATGTGATCTGCAAGCTGTGAATCAGACTTTAAATCAGAGTTAAATCGAGCAGCCAGAGCCACGTCAGTATTTGTACAGTAAAAGCAATCTGGGAGTTAACATTACAACAGTGACTACACTCAAAAAGTATTTAATTTGAGACATCCGGTGGTCATGAAAGGTGCTATATACATACAAGTCTTTCTTTAACACCGTAACTATTTTGTAAACTATAAAGTACTCCTCAACATAAATGGAGCGCTGAGATAAATCAGCAGCTGTTTCCTGGCAGTTGCTGGTTTTGAAGTTATGCAAAATATGTTGCTAACCTGTGGAGACAGTTTGGATTATTTCCCATTGCTGAGGGCAACCTAAAGACTCCACACGCAGACAATGCAAAGAAAATGTGACCGGGTATAAAACAGGCGGCCGATTCATTATCGCCAGTTGTGTGTAATTGCTGAAGTCCAATTTCCATCGATGCCGAAGGTACATCCTAACTCCGGCATATCTCCCAAATGAAATAGAATTCACTTAAAACTAATGTTCCTAATATGACTCGAAGTATGAGGCATCATTGTGCTGAATCATCTGAAGGTTGAGGATACTCAAGGGGCCAAATAAGGACATAAGAAATAGAAGCAGGAATAGGCCATACGGCCCCTCGAACCTTCTCCGCCACTTAAATAGAATCATGGCTGATCTGATCATGGACTCAGCTCCACTTCCCTGCCCGCTCCCCATAACCCCTTATCCCCTTATCGTTTAAGAAATTGTCTATTTCTGTCTCAAATTTATTCAATGTCCCAGCTTCCACAGCTCTCTGAGGCAGCGAATTCCACAGACTCACTACCACCTGAGAGAAGAAATTTCTCCTCATCTCTGCTTTAAATGGGCGGCCCCTTATTCAAAGATCATAAGAACATAAGAACATAAGAATTAGGAACAGGAGTAGGCCATCTAGCCCCTCGAACCTGCTCCGCCATTCAATAACATCATGGCTGATCTGGCCGTGGACTCAGCTCCACTTACCCGCCCTCTCCCCGTAACCCTTAATTCCCTTATTGGTTAAAAATCTATCTATCTGTGATTTGAATATATTCAATGAGCTAGCCTCAACTGCTTCCTTGGGCAGAGAATTCCACAGATTCACAACCCTCTGGGAGAAGAAATTCCTTCTCAACTCGGTTTTAAATTGGCTCCCCCATATTTTGAGGCTGTGCCCCCTAGTTCTAGCCTCACCTACCAGTGGAAACAACCTCTCTGCCTCAATCTTGTCCATCTCTAACATGATTTTAAATGTTTCTATAAGATCACCCCTCATCATTCTGAACTCCAACGAGTAAAGACCCAGTCTACTCAATCTATCATCATAAGGTAACCCCCTCATCTCCGGAATCAGCCTAGTGATTCATCTCTGTACCCCCTCCAAAACTAGTATATCCTTCCTTAAGTAAGGTGACCAAAACTGCACGCAATACTCCAGGTGCGGCCTCACCAATACCCTGTACAGTTGCAGCAGGACCTCCCTGCTTTTGTACTCCATCCCTCTCGCAATGAAGGCCAACATTCCATTCGCCTTCCTGATTCCCTGCTGCACCTGCAAACTAGCTTTTTGGGATTCATGCACAAGGACCCCCAGGTCCCTCTGCACCGCAGCATGTTGTAATTTCTCCCCATTCAAATAATATTTCCTTTTACTGTTTTTTTTCCAAAGGTGGATGACCTCACACTTTCCAACATTGTATTCCATCTGCCAAACCTTCGCCCATTCGCTTAACCTATCTAAATCTCTTTGCAGCCTCTCTGTGTCCTCTACACAACCCGCTTTCCCACTAATCTTAGTGTCATCTGCAAATTTTGTTACACTACACTCTGTCCCCTCTTCCAGGTCATCGATGTATATTGTAAACAGTTGCGGTCCCAGCACCGATCCCTGTGGCACACCACTAACCACCGATTTCCAACCCGCAAAGGACCCATTTATCCCGACTCTTTGCTTTCTGTTCGCCAGCCAATTCTCTATCCATGCTAATACATTTCCTCTGACTCCGCGTACCTTTATCTTCTGCAGTAATCTTTTGTGTGGCACCTTATCGAATGCATTTTGGAAATCTAAATATACCACATCCATCGGTACACCTCTATCCACCATGCTCGTTATATCCTCAAAGAATTCTAGTAAATTAGTTAAACATGATTTCCACTTCATGAATCCATTCTGCATCTGCTTGATTGCACTATTCCTATCTAGATGTCCCGCGATTTCTTCCTTAATGATAGTTTCAAGCATTTTCCCCACTACAGATGTTAAACTAACCGGCCTATAGTTACCTGCCTTTTGTCTGCCCTCTTTTTTAAACAGAGGCATTACATTAACTGCTTTCCAATCCGCTGGTACCTCCCCAGAGTCCGGAGAATTTTGGTAGATTATAACGAATGCATCTGCTATAACTTCTGCCATCTCTTTTAATACCCTGGGATGTATTTCATCAGGACCAGGGGACGTCTACCTTGAGTCCAATTAGCCTGTCCAGCACTACCCGCCTAGTGATAGTGATTGTCTCAAGGTCCTCCCTTCGCACATTCCCGTGACCAGCAATTTTTGGCATGGTTTTTGTGTCTTCCATGGAAATATAGAAACATAGAAAATAGGTGCAGGAGTAGGCCATTCGGCCCTTCTAGCCTGCACCGCCATTCAATGAGTTCATGGCTGAACATGCAACTTCAGTACCCCATTCCTGCTTTCTCGCCATACCCCTTGATCCCCCTAGTAGTAAGGACTTCATCTAACTCCTTTTTGATTATATTTAGTGAATTGGCCTCAACAACTTTCTGTGGTAGAGAATTCCACAGATTCACCACTCTCTGGGTGAAGAAGTTTCTCCTCATCTCGGTCCTAAATGGCTTACCCCTTATCCTTAGACTGTGACCCCTGGTTCAGGACTTTACCAACATTGGGAACATTCTTCCTGCATCTAACCTGTCAAAACCCATCAGAATTTTAAACATTTCTATGAGGTCCCCTCTCATTCTTCTGAACTCCAGTGAATACAAGCCCAGTTGATCCAGTCTTTCTTGATAGGTCAGTCCCGCCATCCCGGGAATCAGTCTGGTGAACCTTCGCTGCACTCCCTCAATAGCAAGAATGTCCTTCCTCAGGTTAGGAGACCAAAACTGTGCACAATACTCCAGGTGTGGCCTCACCAAGGCCCTGTACAACTGTAGCAACACCTCCCTGCTCCTGTACTCAAATCCCCTCGCTATGAAGGCCAACATGCCATTTGCTTTCTTAACCGCCTGCTGTACCTGCATGCCAATCTTCAATGACTGATGTACCATGACACCCAGGTCTCGTTGCACCTCCCCTTTTCCTAATCTATCACCATTCAGATAATAGTCTGTCTCTCTGTTTTTACCACCAAAGTGGATAACCTCACATTTATCCACATTATACTTCATCTGCCATGCATTTGCCCACTCACCTAACCTATCCAAGTCACTCTGCAGCCACATAGCATCCTCCTCGCAGCTCACACTGCCACCCAACTTAGTGTCATCCGCAAATTTGGAGAAACTACATTTAATCCCCTCGTCTAAAGCATTAATGTACAGTATAAACAGCTGGGGCCCCAGCACAGAACCTTGCGGTACCCCACTAGTCACTGCCTGCCATTCTGAAAAGTACCCATTTACTCCTACTCTTTGCTTCCTGTCTGACAACCAGTTCTCGATCCATGTCAGCACACTACCCCCAATCCCATGTGCTTTAACTTTGCACATTAATCTCTTGTGTGCGACCTTGTCGAAAGCCTTCTGAAAGTCCAAATACACCACATCAACTGGTTCTCCCTTGTCCACTCTACTGGAAACATCCTCAAAAAATTCCAGAAGATTGGTCAAGCATGATTTCCCTTTCACAAATCCATGCTGACTTGGGCCTATCATGTCACCTCTTTCCAAATGCGCTGCTATGACATCCTTAATAATTGATTCCATCATTTTACCCACTACCGATGTCAGACTGACCGGTCTATAATTCCCTGTTTTCTCTCTCCCTCCTTTTTTAAAACGTGGGGTTACATTGGCTACCCTTCACTCCACAGGAACTGATCCAGAGTCAATGGAATGTTGGAAAATGACTGTCAATGCATCCACTATTTCCAAGGCCACCTCCTTAAGTACTCTGGGATGCAGTCCATCAGGGCCTGGGGATTTATTAGCCTTCAATCCCATCAATTTCCCCAACACAATTTCCTGACTAATAAGGATTTCCCTCAGTTCCTCTTCCTTACTAGACCCTCTGACCCCTTTTATGTCCGGAAGGTTGTTTGTGTCTTCCTTAGTGAATACCGAACCAAAGTACTTGTTCAATTGGTCCGCCATTTCTTTGTTCCCCGTTATGACCTACGTTTATCTTTACTAACCTTTTTCTCTTTACATATCTATAGAAACTTTTGCAATCCGTCTTAATGTTCCTTGCAAGCTTCTTCTCGTACTCCATCTTCAATGCCCTAATCAAACCCTTTGTCCTCCTCTGCTGAGTTCTAAATTTCTCCCAGTCCCTGGGTTCGCTGCTATTTCTGGCCAATTTGTATGCCACTTCCTTGACTTTAATACTATCCCTGATTTCTCTTGATAGCCACGGTTGAGCCACCTTCCCTTTTTTATTTTTACGCCAGACAGGAATGTACAATTGTTGTAATTCATCCATGCGGTCTCTAAATGTCTGCCATTGCCCATCCACAGTCAACCCCTTAAGTATCATTCGCCAATCTATCCTAGCCAATTCACGCCTCATACCTTCAAAGTTACCCTTCTTTAAGTTCTGGACCATGGTCTCTGAATTAACTGTTTCATTCTCCATCCTAATGCAGAATTCCACCATATTATGGTCACTCTTCCCCAAGGGGCCTTGCACAACGAGATTGCTAATTAATCCTCTCTCATTACATAACACCCAGTCTAAGATGGCCTCCCCCCTAGTTGGTTCTTCGACATATTGGTCTTGAAAACCATCCCTTATGCACTCCAGGAAATCCTCCTCCACCGTATTGCTTCCAGTTTGGTTACCCCAATCTATGTGCATATTAAAGTCACCCATTATAACTGCTGCACCTTTATTGCATGCACCCCTAATTTCCTGTTTGATGCCCTCCCCAACATCACTACTACTGTTTGGAGGTTTGTACACAACTCCCACTAATATTTTTTGCCCTTTGGTGTTCTGCAACTTTACCCATATAGATTCCACATCATCCAAGCTAATGTCCTTCCTAACTATTGCATTAATCTCCTCTTTAACCAGCAATGCTACCCCACCTCCTTTTCCTTTTATTCTATCCTTCCTGAATGTTGAATACACCTGGATGTTGAGTTCCCAGCCCTGATCATCTTGGAGCCACGTTTCCGTAACCCAATCACATCATATTTGTCAACATCTATTTGCATAGTTAATTCATCCACCTTATTACGGATACTCCTTGCATTCAGACACAAAGCCTTCAGGCTTGTTTTTTTAACACACTTTGTCCTTTTAGAATTTTGCTGTACAGTGGCCCTTTTTGTTCTTTGCCTTGGGTTTCTCTGCCCTCCACTTTTCCTCATCTCCTTTCTGTCTTTTGCTTTTGCCTCCTTTTTGTTTCCCTCTGTCTCCCTGCATTGGTTCCCATCCCCCTGCCATATTAGTTTAACTCCTCCCCAACAGCACTAGCAAACACTCCCCCTAGGACATTGGTTCTGGTCCTGTCCAGGTGCAGACCGTCCGGTTTGGACTGGTCCCACCTCCCCCAGAACCGGTTCCAATGTCCCAGGAATTTGAATCCCTCCCTGCTGCACCACTGCTCAAGCCACGTATTCATAGAAACATAGAAACATAGAAAATAGGTGCAGGAGTAGGCCATTCAGCCATTCTAGCCTGCACCACCATTCAATGAGTTCATGGCTGAACATGCAACTTCAGTACCCCATTCCTGCTTTCTCGCCATACCCCTTGATCCCCCTAGTAGTAAGGACTACAGCTAACTCCTTTTTGAATATATTTAGTGAATTGGCCTCAACAACTTTCCGTGTTAGAGAATTCCACAGGTTCACCACTCTCTGGGTGAAGAAGTTTCTCCTCATCTCAGTCCTAAATGGCTTACCCCTAATCCTTAGACTGTGACCCCTGGTTCTGGACATCCCCAACATCGGGAACATTGTTCCTGCATCTAACCTGTCGAAACCCGTCAGAATTTTAAAAGTTTCTATGAGATCTCCTCTCATTCTTCTGAACTCCAGTGAATACAAGCCCAGTTGATTCAGTCTTTCTTGATAGGTCAGTCCCACCATCCTGGGAATCAGTCTGGTGAATCTTCACTGCACTCCCTCAATAGCAAGAATGTCCTTCCTCAAGTTAGGAGACCAAAACTGTACACAATACTCCAGGTGTGGCCTCACCAAGGCCCTGTACAACTGTAGCAACACCTCCCTGCCCCTGTACTCAAATCCTCTCACTATGAAGGCCAACATGCCATTTGCTTTCTTAACCGTCTGCTGTACCTGCATGCCAACCTTCAATGACTGATGTACCATGACACCCCGGTCTCGTTGCACCTTCCCTTTTCCTAATCTGTCACCATTCAGATAATAGTCTGTCTCTCTGTTTTTACCACCAAAGTGGATAACCTCACATTTATCCACATTATACTTCATCTGCCATGCATTTACCCACTCACCTAACCTATCCAAGTCACTCTGCAGCCTCATAGCATCCTCCTCGCAGCTCACACTGCCACCCAACTTCGTGTCATCCGCAAATTTGGAGATACTACATTTAATCCCCTCATCTAAATCATTAAGGTACAGTGTAAACAGCTGGGGCCCCAGCACAGAACCTTGCGGTACCCCACTAGTCACTGCCTGCCATTCTGAAAAGTACCCATTTACTCCTACTCTTTGCTTCCTGTCTGACAACCAGTTCTCAATCCATGTCAGCACACTACCCCCAATCCCATGTGCTTTAACTTTGCACATTAATCTCTTGTGTGGGACCTTGTCGAAAGCCTTCTGAAAGTCCAAATACACCACATCAACTGGTTCTCCTTTGTCCACTTTACTGGAAACATCCTCAAAAAATTCCAGAAGATTTGTCAAGCATGATTTCCCTTTCACAAATCCATCTGCGCTATCCTGCGATTCCTACTCTGACTAGCACGTGGTACTGGTAGCAATCCCGAGATTACTACTTTTGAGGTCCTACTTTTTAATTTAGCTCCTAGCTCCTTAAATTCGTTCGGAGGACCTCATCCCTTTTTTTACCTACATCGTTGGTACCAATGTGCACCACGACAGCTGGCTGTACACCCTCCCTTTTTAGAATGTCTTGCACCCGCTCCGAGACATCCTTGACCCTTGCACCAGGGAGGCAACATACCATCCTGGAGTCTCGGTTGCGGCCGCAGAAACGCCTATCTATTCCCCTTACAATTGAATCCCCTATCACTATCGCTCTCCCATTCTTTTTCCTGCCCTCCTGTGCAACAGAGCCAGCCATGGTGCCATGAACTTGGTTGCTGCTGCCCTCCCCTGATGAGTCATCCCCCTCAACAGTACTCAAAGCAGTGTATCTGTTTTGCAGGGGGTTGACCACAGGGGACCCCTGCATTACCTTCCTTGCACTCTTCTTCCTGCTGGTCTTCCATTCCCTATCTGGCTGTGGACCCTTTCCCTGCGGTAAGACCAACTCACTACACGTGCTACTCACGTCATTCTCAGCATCGTGGATGCTCCAGAGTGAATCCACCCTCAGCTCCAACTCCGCAACGCGGTCCGTCAGGAGCTGGAGGCGGATACACTTCCCGCACACGTAGTCGGCAGGGACACTGGAGTCGTCCCTGAGTTCTCACATGGTACAGGAGGAGCATAACACGTGACCGAGCTGTCCTGCCATGACTTAACCCTTTGATAAGCAACAACAATGTTTAAGTTTACTCACTGTTATAGAAGAGAAAAAAGAAAAACTGCTCACCAATCACCAGCCATTCACTTACCCCTTTGACTGTGACGTCACCTTTCTGTTTCTTTCTACTTCTTTTTTGCCTTCTCCCTGTAGCTGCACAAGCCGCCTCTCTGACCCCGGAACTCACGCCTCTCCACGCACCTCCTCGATGCTTCCACTGTGAAGACCAAAGCAAAATAATTGTTTAAGGCCTCAGCCATTTCCACATTTCCCATTATTAAATCTCCCGTCTCATCTTCTAAGGGACCAACATTTACTTTAGTCACTCTTTTCCGTTTTATATATCTGTAAAAGCTTTTACTTTCTGTTTTTATGTTTTGCGCAAGTTTACCTTCGAAATCTATCTTTCCTTTCTTTATTGCTTTCTTAGTCATTCTTTGCTGTTGTTTAAAATTTTCCCAATCCTCTAGTTTCCCACTAACCTTGGCCACCTTATACGCATTGGTCTTTGATTTGATACTCTCCTTTATTTCCTTGGTTATCCACGGCTGTTTATCCCTTCTCTTACCGCCCTTCTTTTTCACTGGAATATATTTTTGTTGTGCACTATGAAAGAGCTCCTTAAAAGTCCTCCACTGTTCCTCAATTGTGCCACCGTTTAGTCTGTGTTTCCAGTCTACTTTAGCCAACTCTGCCCTCATCCCACTGTAGTCCCCTTTGTTTAAGCATAGTACACTCGTTTCTGACACAACTTCCTCACCCTCAATCTGTATTACAAATTCAACCATACTGTGATCACTCATTCCGAGAGGATCTTTTGCTAGGAGATCGTTTATTTTTCCTGTCTCATTACACAGGACCAGATCTAAGATAGCTTGATCCCTTGTAGGTTCTGTTACATACTGTTCTAAGAAACAATCCCGTATGCATTCTATGAATTCCTCCTCCAGGCTACCCCGTGCGATTTGAGTTGACCAATCGATATGTAGGTTAAAATCCCCCATAACTACTGCCGTTCCTTTTTCACATGCCTCCAATATTCCCTTGATTATTGCCCGCCCCACCGTGAGGTTATTATTTGGGGGCCTATAAACTACACCAGTGACTTTTTCCCCTTACTATCTCTAATCTCCACCCACAATGATTCAACATTTTGTTCATTAGAGCCAATATCGTCTCTCACAACTGTCCTGATATCATCCTTTATTAACAGAGCTACCCCACCTCCTTTCCCTTCTTGTCTATCTTTCCGAATTGTTAGATACCCCTGTATGTTTAATTCCCAGTCTTGGCCACCCTGCAACCATGTTTCTGTAATGGCCACCAAATCATACCCATTTGTAATGATTTGTGCCGTCAACTCATTTACTTTATTTCGAATGCTGCGTGCATTTAGGTAGAGTCTTTTAATCCTAGTTTTTAAACCGTGATTTTTAGTTTTGACCTCTCCTGCAGCCCCTTTATATTCAGTGGCCCTTTTTGTTTTTTGCCTTCATGCCCTCTAGTTCTAGTCTCCCCCATCAGTGGAAACATCCTCTCTGCATCCACCTTGTCAAGCCCCCTCATAGTCTTATACGTCTCAATAAGATCACCTCTCATTCTTCTGAATTCCAATGAGTAGAGGCCCAACTTACTCAACCTTTTCTCATGTCAACCCCCTCATCTCCGGAATCAACCAAGTGAACCTTCTCTGAACTGCCTCCAAAGCAAGTATATCCTTTCATAAATATGGAAACCAAACTGCATGCAGTATTCCAGGTGTGGCCTCACCAATACCCTGTATAACTGTAGCAAGACTTCCCTACTTTTATAATCCAACCCCTTTGCAATAAAGGCCAAGTTTCCATTGACCTTCCTGATCACTTTCTGTACCTGCATACTATCCTTTTGTGTTTCATGCACAAGTACCCCCAGGTCCCGCTGTACTGTGGCACTTTGCAATCTTTCTCCATTTAAATAATAACTTGCTTTGATTTTTTTCTGCCAAAGTGCATGACCTCACACTTTCCAACATTATACTCCATCTGCCAAATTTTTGCCCACTCACTTAGCCTGTCTATGTCCTTTTACAGATTTTTTGTGTCCTCCTCACACATTGCTTTTCCTCCCATCTTTGTATCATCAGCAAACTTGGCTACGTTACACTCAGTTCCTTCTTCCAAGCCGTTAATATAGATTGTAAATAGTTGGGGTCCCAGCACTGATCGCTGTGGCACCCCACTAGTTACTGATTGCCAAGCCGAGAATGAACATTTATCCCGACTCTCTGTTTTCTGTTAGTTAACCAATCCTCTATCCATGCTAATATATTACCCCAAACCCCATGAACTTGGCCTACTCCTGATCCTATTTCTTATGTTCTCATGTTCTATACGGTCACATTTCAACATCAACATCGGTGGTGTGCATGAGCCCAGGATTGGAGGAATAAAGAGATCTATGGGGGTTGTAGGACTGGAGAAGGTTGTATAGGGTTATATAGATAGGGAGTGGCAAGGTATGGAGGGATTTGAAAACAAAGATGAGAATTTTTAAATTGAGGCATTGCTTGACGGGGAACCATTGTAGGTCAGCGAGCTCAGGGAGTGATGGGTGAATGGAGCTTAGTGTGAGGTAGGACATGGGCAGCAGAGTTTTGGATGAGCGAAAGTTTACAGAGAGTGCAAGGTGAGAGGCCAGCCAGGTGAGCATCGGAAGAGATGAGTCTAGAGATACCAAAGGCAACGAATGAGGGTGTCAACAGCAGATGAGCTGAGGCAGGAGTGGAGACAGGTGAATGTAATGGAGGTGGAAATAGAGTCTTGGTAATGAAGAGGATATGGGATCGGAAACTAAGCTCAGGGTCAAATAGAACACCAAGGTTGTGAACAGTCTGGTTCAGCCTCAGACAGTGGCTAGAGAGAGGGATGAAGTCAGTGGCTAGGGAATGGAGTTTGTGGCAGGACCAAAGACAATGGCTTCGATCTTTCCAATATTTAATTGAAGGATGTCGGGCAAGCAGCGTGACAAATCAGAGGCAGTGGAGCGGTGGAGAGAGGTGGTGGTGAGGCAGAGCTGGGTGTCAGCAGCGTACATGTAGAACCTGACACTGTGTCTTCGGATGATGTCGCCAAGAGGCAGCATGTAGATGAGAAATAGGAGGGGGCCAAGGATAGATCCTGGGGAACACCAGATGTGGGATCATTTCACACAAGGGTCCTTCATAACTTGTGTCACTGTAGATTGAAGCTAAACACTTTTCTCAAAGCAATTTCAAATTGAATTGCAGCCTCACTTATCCCATATTGTCCAGGTCTTTGCCATGTTGTCTAATGTTCTCTAACATACAAGTAAAATTGTGCTGGCAGATTGATTTCCTGAAACCAGGTCTGATCCTTAATGTGTATTACACTTGTGAGCATTAGTAAATCTTCCATCCTTTTGATGTAATTTCTTATATTCATAATTTTATACTTCTATTTCAACATGATGTGATCTACTGAAAAGGCTTGGATGTTTCCAAAGACTGCATTATCACACAACATGCACTTCCAGAATTACCACATCCAGAACTAAAATAGCAGGGGTCATGCTAATTTGGGGCAATATTGAATTAGCTGCCCCACTAGTTCCTCCCCTCCATTGACTTCAGTAGACCACACACAACCAATCACTGAGCAGTGACCACACACAACCAGCCAATCACTGAGCAATGACCACACACAGCCAGTCAATCACTGAGCAATGACCACACAGCCAGCTTATCACTGAGCAATGATCACACACAAACAACCAATCACTGAGCAGTGACCACACACATCCAACCAATCACTGAGTAGTGACCACACACAGCCAGCCAATCACTGAGCAGTGACCACACACAGTCAGCCAATCACTGAGCAATGACCACAAACAACCAACCAATCATTGAGCATTGGCCTAGAAATTTGGGCGGGGTGTAAAATAGGCAGAAAATTCAATATCGCTCAAAGTTAAAATTGCTCCCAATGTTTTGTTGTACAAATAGAGTGTGAAATATACCACGATCCCTTGCAATGGGTGGAGAAGGTCAGCTAATCAGCTAAGCCACCGAGAAGAGGTTTAAAACCAGACTGCAAATCACTCCGATGTAACTGGGACTGGACCGAATCCTGAAACATGGAGGTGGGGCAAGGCAAACGATCATTGCTATGAAATGGTGCTTTTGATGTTGATTACTGTTTCTGTGTCTGATCTTTTCCCGTCCTCCCCTGGACACCTCTCACTCTTGCTGGGGTGGAGCTACATGGTCACAGGTCAGTCGCCAATAGCTTGCTTAGTCTTCAGTCTGTGTCTAGTCAGTGGACGTCAGACAGCAAAGGGGCCATCACACCCAAACCCAGTCGCGTCTCCATCCAAACTCTGCAGGCACACCATTTCCAGCAGGGGCCACTGGAACCCGGTCATACTTTTTTCTCCCCCTTAACTCAGGGGTGCTAAGGTCAATTTAGCTCACTTAGCTGAATCTGGAGATCAACCCTGGGATCTTCCCGATTCCCATTGGACAGGGCACATGCCAACTAAACCATGTTGAGCATCATTTAGATGATTTTATGCACAAGGTCCCAACATTATGCTGTGAGATGCTAGCCCATGAATGCTTCATGTATTTGTCTAAAATTCCTCTTTGCTATTTTAGGACAGACTGTCATGTAGCTTACATTATTCTGGAGAGGGAGGGTGAACAGCTAGTTGTCGTGGTACATGTAAGTACCAACGATAAAGGTAAGAAGCGGGAAGAGGTCCTACAAGCTGAATTTAGGAAACTAGGAGTTAAATTAAAAGTAGGACCTCAAAGGTAGTAATCTCTGGATTGCTACCAGTGCCACGTGCTAATCAGAGTAGAGGGAGCAGGATAGTTAGAATTAAAACGTGGCTTGAACAGTGGTGCAAGAGGGAGGGATTCAAATTCCTGGGACATTGGAACCAGTTCTGGGGGAAGTGAGACCTGTACAAAAGGGACGGTCTGCACTTGGGCAGGACTGGAACTGATGTCCTAGGGGTAACTTTAATATGCATATAAATTGGGCTAACCAAACTGGAAGCAATACGGTGGAGGAGGATTTCCTGGAGTGCATAAGGGATGGTTTTCTAGACCAATATGTCGAGGAACCAACTAGGGGGGAGGCCATCTTAGACTGGGTGTTGTGTAATGAGAGAGGATTAATTAGCAATCTCATTGTGCGAGGCCCCTTGGGGAAGAGTGACCATAATATGGTGGAATTTTACATTAGGATGGAGAATGAAACAGTTAATTCAGAGACCATGGTCCAGAACTTAAAGAAGGGTAACTTTGAAGGTATGAGGCGTGAATTGGCTAGGATAGATTGGCGAAAGATACTTAAGGGGTTGGCTGTGGATGGGCAATGGCAAATATTTAGAGACCGCATGGATGAACTACAACAATTGTACATCCCTGTCTGGCGTAAAAATAAAAAAGGGAAGGTGGCTCAACCGTGGCTATCAAGGGAAATCAGTGATAGTATTAAAGCCAAGGAAATGGCATACAAATTGGCCAGAAATAGCAGTGAACCCGGGGACTGGGAGAAATTTAGAACTCAGCAGAGCAGGACAAAGGGTTTGATTAGGGCAGGGAAAATGGAGTACGAGAGGAAGCTTGCAGGGAACATTAAGATGGATTGCAAAAGTTTCTATAGATATGTAAAGAGAAAAAGGTTAGTAAAGACAAACATAGATCCTCTTCAGTCAGAATCAGGGGAAGTCATAATGTGGAACAAAGAAATGGCAGACCAATTGAACAAGTGCTTTTGTTCGGTATTCACTAAGGAGGACACAAACAACCTTCCGGATATAAAAGGGGTCAGAGGGTCTAGTAAGAAGGAGGAACTGAGGGAAATCCTTATTAGTCAGGAAATTGTGTTGGGGAAATTGATGGGATTGAAGACCAATAAATCCCCAGGGCCTGATGGACTGCATCCCAGAGTAATTAAGGATGTGGCCTTGGAAATAGCGGATGCATTGACAGTCATTTTCCAACATTCCATAGACTCTGGATCAGTTCCTATGGAGTGGAGGGTAGCCAATGTAATCCCACGTTTTAAAAAAGGAGGGAGAGAGAAAACAGGGAATTATAGACCGGTCAGTCTGACATCGGTAGTGGGTAAAATGATGGAATCAATTATTAAGGATGTCACAGCAGCGCATTTGGAAAGAGGTGACATGATAGGTCCAAGTCAGCATGGATTTGTGAAAGGGAAATCATGCTTGACCAATCTTCTGGAATTTTTTGAGGATGTTTCCAGTAGAGTGGACAAGGGAGAACCAGTTGATGTGGTGTATTTGTACTTTCCGAAGGCTTTCGACAAGGTCCCACACAAGAGATTAATGTGCAAAGTTAAAGCACATGGGATTGGGGGTAGTGTGCTGACATGGATTGAGAACTGGTTGTCAGACAGGAAGCAAAGAGTAGGAGTAAATGGGTACTTTTCAGAATGGCAGGCAGTGACTAGTGGGGTACCGCAAGGTTCTGTGCTGGGGTCCCATCTGTTTACATTGTACATTAATGATTTAGACGAGGGGATTAAATGCAGTATCTCCAAATTTGCAGATGACACTAAGTTGGGTGGCAGTGTGAGCTGCGAGGAGGATGCTATGAGGCTGCAGAGTGACTTGGATAGGTTAGGTGAGTGGGCAAATGCATGGCAGATGAAGTATAATGTGGATAAATGTGAGGTTATCTACTTTGGTGGTAAAAACAGAGAGACAGACTATTATCTGAATGGTGACAGATTAGGAAAAGGGGAGGTGCAACGAGACCTGGGTGTCATGGTACATCAGTCATTGAAGGTTGGCATGCAGGTACAGCAGGCGGTTAAGAAAGCAAATGGCATGTTGGCCTTCATAGCGAGGGGATTTGAGTACAGGGGCAGGGAGGTATTACTAAAGTTGTACAGGGCCTTGGTGAGGCCACACCTGGAGTATTGTGTACAGTTTTGGTCTCCTAACTTGAGGAAGGACATTCTTGCTATTGAGTGAGTGCAGCGAAGGTTCACCAGACTGATTCCCGGGATGGTGGGACTGACATATCAAGAAAGATTGGATCAACTGGGCTTGTATTCACTGGAGTTCAGGAGAATGAGAGGGGATCTCATAGAAACGTTTAAAATTCTGATGGGTTTAGACAGGTTAGATGCAGGAAGAATGTTCCCAATGTTGGGGAAGTCCAGAACCAGGGGTCACAGTCTAAGGATAAGGGGTAAGCCATTTAGGACCGAGATGAGGAGAAACTTCTTCACCCAGAGAGTGGTGAACCTGTGGAATTCTCTACCACAGAAAGTTGTTGAGGACAATTCACTAAATATATTTAAAAAGGGGTTAGATGTAGTCCTTACTACTAGGGGGATCACGGGGTATTGTGAGAAAGCAGGAATGGGGTACTGAAGTTGCATGTTCAGCCATGAACTCATTGAATGGTGGTGCAGGCTCGAAGGGCCAAATGGTCTACTCCTGCACCTATTTTCTGTGGGTTTCTATGTTTCTATGTTTCTATATATAACTCTATCTTAACATGCTTTACATGACTAATAAGATATGACCTGTAACCACCAGTATACCTT
The DNA here is from genome assembly GCF_044704955.1 of Pristiophorus japonicus. NCBI lineage: Eukaryota > Metazoa > Chordata > Chondrichthyes > Pristiophoridae > Pristiophorus > Pristiophorus japonicus. The sequence goes on along the minus strand of NC_091994.1, from coordinate 115,472,643 downwards.
ACCACCAGGGGTGCACTTGCAAGAGACAGGTATATAAGGACAGATCTCAGGCAAGTGCAGCATTCCAGAGCTGTGAAATAAAGGTGCAGGTCCAGAGTGATCTTGACTTCACTACATGCCTCGTGTGAATCTGTACTGAGGGGACAGGAATTTACAGTGGCGACGAGTTATGGGATTACAGAATCCACAGAATGGCGAACAACGGATCAGATGAAAAGTACAATGCTGGAGACAATTGGGAGGACTTTATAGAAAGGCTCCAGCAAAGCTTTGTAACCAAAGACTGGTTCGGCGACGATAAGGCAGACAAGAGAAGAGCCCATCTCTTGACCAGCTGTGGCTCGGAAACATACGCTTTAATGAAGGATCTGTTGGCACCCGAGAAACCAGTAAGCAAGTCGTTTGAAGAATTGAGCACACTGGTAAGAGACCACCTGAAGCCAGCGAACAGCCTACACATGGCCAGACACAGGTTCTACAACTACAGACGCTGTGTGGGCCAGAGCATACCCGACTTCGTGGCGGAACTTCGGAGGTTGGCTAGTTTATGTGAGTTCTCCGATGAACTGAGGAGAGAAATGCTGAGAGACTTTTTCATTCAAGGAATAGGCCACGTAGACATATTCCGAAGGCTCATAGAGACCAAGGCAGCAGCACTGGTTGCACAGACATTCTTGGTAGGGGAAGAAGAAACGAGGTTCATTTACAATGCAGGTGCGACAACTAACAAAATATCGGAACAAGAAGTTCACAGCACTAAACAAGCTGCTACTCCCACACACAGACAAAACCGGGAGAACAGGCTCTCGACAGCAGGCAGTGCAGCCAGAAGCCATCAAGGGCCACAGGAATGGCCGTTCACACCTCATCAACCCACAATGCGAGCAATCAACTACAAACTGAGAGAAGCTCAAGAGAGATCAGCCAGACGCAGCTCATTCTTTGCAAGCAGTCTGTGCTGGAGGTGTGGGGGTGGGCACTCGTCAAGGGGATGTCGATTTCAGCAGGCTGTTTGCAGGAACTGTGAATATACAGGGCATTTGGCCCGCATGTGCAAAAAAACAGCAGCTCGGCTGGTATACGAATCGGATGGGTCGGAAAGCGGACCAGAAGACGGTGGGGACAGTACCCGGGACACCGGTGTACAGCGGGTCAACACGATCAATGGCTGCTGCTCCTACAACAGGATGCCTCCTGTAATGATGAGGGTCCTAGTCAATGGGACACATGCCAACATGGAGCTGGATACAGGAGCAAGTCAATCTCTCATGGGCGCTCAACAATTTGAACAACTGTGGCCGCATAAAAGAGACAGACCAAAACTCACAAGGGTCGACACCACACTAAGGACCTATACCAAAGAAATCGTACCAGTCCTCGGCATCGCCATGCTCTCTGTCACACACAAAGGGACAGTGAACCGACTTCCCCTGTGGATTGTCCCCAGAGACCCCCCAGCATTGCTGGGGAGAAGCTGGCTGGCAAAACTAAACTGGAAATGGGATGATGTCCATGCCATGTCATTAGAGGAATGGACCTCCTGCTCAACAGTTATAAAGCGATTTGAACATCTCTTTCAGCCAGGTGTGGGCACTTTCAAAGGGGCCAAAGTTAAAATCTACATCACACAGGATGCTAGACAGGTCCATCACAAGGCCAGAGCTGTACCCTATGTGATGAGGGAAAAGATTGAACACGAACTAGACAGGCTTCTGCGGGAAGGCATTATATCACCTGTGGAATTTAGCGACTGGGCAAGTTCCATCGTCCCAGTCATGAAGTCTGATGGATCCGTACGAATTTGTGGGGACTACAAATCTACCATAAACAGAGTCTCCCTAAAGGACCAGTACCCGCTGCCCAGAGCGGAGGACTTATTTGTCACATTGGCTGGAGGTAAACTTTTCTCAAAACTAGACCTCACATCTGTGTATATGACGCAAAAATTGACCGAGGAATCCAAGCAACTCACCACCATCAACACACATTGAGGCCTTTTCATGTACAATCGATGCCCATTCGGCATCAGGTCGGCAGCTGCCATATTCCAGCGCAACATGGAGAGTCTGCTCAAGTCCATCCCAGGGACGGTTGTATTTCAAGACGACATACTTATCACGGGCAGGGACACAGCCTCCCCTCTCCGTAATTTGGAGGATGTACTAAAGCAGTTGGATCGGGTAGGCCTACGAGTCAAGAAATCCAAGTGCTTGTTTCTTGCACCCGAGGTTGAATTTATGGGCAGAAGGATTGCCGCTGATGGAATCCGCCCAACAGAGTCCAAAACAGAAGCAATTCGCCTGGCACCCAGGCCCCGGAATGTCTCAGAACTGCACGCCTTTCTCGGACTACTCAATTACTTTGGGAACTTTATGCAGAACTTAAGCACGCTGCTGGAGCCTCTCCACATGTTACTCAGGAAGGGGTGAGATTGGTTTTGGGGGGACGCCCAGGAACGCGCCTTCAATAAGGCACGCAACCGTCTGTGTTCCAACAGTGTTTTGACTTTCTTTGATCCAGGTAAAAAGCTAGTTCTCACATGCGATGCGTCAGCGTATGGGATCGGGTGCGTTTTGCAACATGTCAATAGTGCAGGCAAATTACAACCCATAGCTTATGCCTCCAGGTCACTTTCGTGGGCGGAGCGCGGGTACGGAATGGTAGAGAAGGAGGCACTCGCGTGCGTGTACGGTGTCAAAAAGATGCACCAATACCTTTTCGGGGCCAAGTTCGCGTTAGAAACCGACCACAAGCCCCTCACGTCCCTCCTATCCGAGAGCAAGGCAATAAACGCCAACGCCTCGGCGCGAATTTAACGGTGGGCATTCATGCTGGCATCCTACGACTATACCATAAGGCACAGACCAGGCACAGACAACTGTGCCGACGCGCTCAGCAGGCTACCCCTGGCAACCACGGAAGGGTCAGACAAACAGGACTGTAAGATAGTCATGGCAATCAATGCCTTTGAGTTCACAGGTTCGCCCATGACGGCTCGCCAAATCAGAGCCTGGACGGCCAGCGACCCCACGTTATCCTTAGTAAAAAGATGTGTCCTAACCGGTGACTGGGCAGAGGCTCGTGATGCCTGCCCCGAGGAATTAAAACCCTTTCACAGGCGCATGCATGAGCTATCACTACAAGCAGACTGCCTGATGTGGGGCAGCCGAGTAGTCATGCCTCTGTGAGGCAGAGGCATTTGTCCGGGAGCTCCACCACGAGCACCCGGGGATCGTTCTCATGAAGGCCATAGCCAGATCCCACGTCTGGTGGCCTGGTATTGACGCGGACTTGGAGCTCTGCGTCCGAAGGTACACCATTTGTGCCCAACTCAGCAATACCCCCAGGGAGGCTCCCCTGGGCCCCTGGCCCTGGCCTACCAAACCGTGGTCGCGGGTGCACGTAGACTATGCGGGCCCATTCATGGGCAAAATGTTCCTCGTAGTTGTAGATGCATTTTCAAAGTGGATCGAATGCACCATTTTAAACTTGAGCACAACCTCCACCACTGTGGAGAGCCTCGCAACCATGTTTGCAACGCACGGAATCCCTGACATATTGGTCAGTGACAATGGTCCGTGTTTCACCAGCACAGAATTCCAAGATTTTATAATTGTCCACGGCATAAATCACGTCAAGACGGCACCATTCAAGCCGGCCTCCAACGGCCAGGCGGAGAGAGCAGTGCAAATCATTAAACAAGGCATGCTTAAAATCCAAGGTCCCACGCTGCAGGGTCGCCTGTCGCGAATGTTGCTGGCATACAGATCTCGTCCGCACTCACTGACTGGGATCCCCCCCCCGTGCAACTGTTGATGAAAAGGACTTTAAAGACAAGGCTCTCATTAATCCTCCCAGACATGCACAAAATCGTTGAGGCAAAGCGCCGTAAGCTGACTGAGTACCATGACAGAAATTTGAGGGGGAGATGGAATGAGATAGGGGACAAAGTGTTTGTACTAAACGATGGCAGGGGTCCCAAATGGCTTGCAGAGACAGTAACGGGCAAGGAAGGAAACAGGCTACTGGTAGTACAAATGGACAATGGCAAAACCTGCCGGAGGCATGTAGACCAGGTCAAAAGTAGATTTACCAACAACACTGCGGAACCAGAGGCAGACTACAATGTGGAACTCGCACCACACCTGGTGGACAGACAGAGGGAACAACCTGAGGAACCGGCAATCCCAACAGACAGCCCAGGCGAGTCAACAACAATCACACCAATCGAAACAGACAGCCCAGGCGAGATACCAGCAACCACACCCAAAGAAAAACAGACACCAAGGCAAACAACTGAACCACAACTCAGACGCTCCACGCGAGAGCGTAGACCACCTGAGAGACTGAACCTATAAAGACAATAAGACCTTGGGGGAGGGTGATGTCTTGTATCTTACATTATTATATATAACTGTATCCTAACATGCTATACATGACTGTAATAAGATATGACCTGTAACCACCAGCATACCTTACCACCAGGGGTGCACTTGCAAGAGAAAGGTATATAAGGACAGGTCTCAGGCAAGTGCAGCATTCCAGAGCTGTGAAATAAAGGTGCAGGTCCAGAGTGACCTTGACTTCACTACATGCCTTGTGTGAATCTGTACTGAGGGGACAGGACTTTACACAGACAATAACTCATTTAAAATAATTAGATTTGTATCTCAGCTAAACTAAAGCAAGAGGAATTTTAGATGATATACACTAGTATCCCACTGTGTAATTTCAGGGGCTTCGATATTCTAGTGGCCAATAACCCGACATCCTCGACTGCTTTCCTCTGACAGGAATAACTGATTTATCAGCTGTGGCCCAGTGGATCCCTCGGAGTCAGAAAGTCGTGCATTCAAATCCCACTCCAGGGACTGGAACACCTAATGCAGGCTGGCACTTTTGTGCATGCCTATTAGAGGTGCTGTCACTTGGATGAGGCATTAAACCGAGGCCTTATCTGCCCTCTTAGTTGGACGTAAAAGATCCCATGACACTAATCGAAATGAGCAGGGGAGTTCTCCTCAGTGTCCTGCATGATACCAGCACCTAAAACAGATTATCCAGTCATTTATTTAATTGCTGTGTGTGGGACCTTTCTATGTACAAATTGGCTGCCCCGTTTCCTACATCACACCGGGACTTTGTGCTTCATGCGCTGTAAAGCTTTTGGGACATCCAGAGGTTGAGAAAGGTTCTTTCTTTATAAGATGTAGCACAAATTAACATTTGCTAATCAGTCTGCCATTATCCTTGCGGTTCCTATTTGTTTTTCTTAGTGACACCTCACACAGAGTAATACAAGTAATTAATAGTTCATCGTTACACACCCTAAAGTAGGAGGCATTAGAAAATAATACATCAGTACTGGTCATTTGCGATGCAGTTACTGAAAGAGATAAAGATGTTAGAAAACAATAGCTACCCGGTGATTTCAGATTTCTATAGAGAAAGAAGATACCGAGGCAGTGAGACAAAGCGTGGATTTAGGATGGTGGGATTAACCTTCTATTCATAGACGAATTTTACTAATACCCGAATGAAAGGTTCCACCTGAACTTATCTTTCTCTGTCAGCATATAAAATGCAGCAACCCTAACCCAGGCCCACTAGCCTAACATTAATAATTGTTAAAATGATGGAACTAATTTTACAGGGTAAGGTAGAGGAATACTATAATATTATAGCAACTTGATAAGAAACAGCCCTGTGTGAATTTACCCTGACCTTAGAGAAGGTTGATAATGGTACTTCCAAGGACGTAGTTTATCCGGGATTTTCAGAAAACTTTTGATCAAGTCCCACGTTAAATACTTTCAAGCAAACTATAAGCCACAGGAATCAACGACTGGATAAGGGGGTTTTAAAAAAGTTTAAAAAGGACCTCTCATAGAAATTCAATTTCCTGAACATTTTTTGTAAATGGAAATTGCCTGAAAGGGCATTCAATACTAACTTTCAAGTGAAGCGGATATATTCTTAAAAAGGGCAATGTGCAAGGCAATGGGGAAAGAGTGGGGGAGTGGGACTAAGCGGAGAGCACTTTCAGAGAGCTGGTACAGGCACGATGGGCCGAATGGCCTCCTTCTGTGCTGTCATCACCGTCATAGGCAGTCCCTCGAGTCGAGGATGACTTGCTTCCACGCCAAAAAGTTCCCAGGTGTTTCAATGAAGGACCTAATATTCCAGATCCCAAACTACATGTTAAAGGGTGGAAAACATAGAAACATAGAAAATAGGTGCAGGAGCAGACCGTTCAGCCCTTCGAGTCTGTACCGCCATTCAATATGATCATGGCTGATCATGCAACTTCAGTACCCCATTCCTGCTCTCTCTCTATACCCCTTGATCCCTTTAGCCTTAAGGGCCACATCTAACTCCCTTTTGAATATATCTAATGAACTGGCCTCAACAACTTTCTGTGGTAGAGAATTCCACAGGTTCACAATTCTGTGAGTGAAAAAGTTTCTCCTCATCTCAGTCCTAACCTGTTCAATCCCGTCAGAATGTTATCTGCTTCTTTGAGATACCCTCTCATTCTTCTAAATTCCAGTGAATATAAGCCTTGTCAATCCAGTCTTTCTTCATATGTCAGTCCTGCCATCCCAGGAATCAGTCTGGTGAACCTTCGCTGCACTCCCTCAATAGCAAGAATGTCCTTCCTCAGATTAGGAGACCAAAACTGCACACACTAGTGGGGTACCGCAAGGTTCAGTACTGGGACCCCAATTATTTACAATATACATTAATGATTTGCACAAAAGAATTGAATGTAATATCTCCAAGTTTGCAAATGACACTAAGCTGGGTGGCAGTGTGAGCTATGAGGAGGACGCTAAGAGGCTGCAGAGTGACTTGGACAGGTTAGGTGAGTGGGCAAATGCATGGCAGATATAGTATAATGTGGATAACTGTGAGGTTATCCACTTTGGTGGCAAAAACAGGAAGGCAGGTTATTATCTGAATAGTGACAGATTAGTAAAAGTGGATGGCCCAACGCTGTTCGGCAGAAGCTGGCTGGGAAAGATCCGATGGAACTGGAACGACATCAAAGCACTGTCTTCAGTGGATGACGCTCGTGCGCTCAAGTGCTAAACAAATTTCCATCGCTATTTGAGCCTGGCATCGGCAACTTCACATGTGCCAAAATGCAGATCCATCTAGTCCCTGATGCACTGCCTGTTCATTACAAGGCACAAGCGGTTCCATATATGATGTGGGAGAAAGTCGAGATCGAACTGGACAGACTTCAACGAGAGGGGACCTGATAGAAACGTTTAAAATTCTGACGGGTTTAGACAGGTTAGATGCAGGAAGAATGTTCCCAATGTTGGGGAAGTCCAGAACCAGGGGACACAGTCTAAGGATAAGGGGTAAGCCATTTAGGACCGAGATGAGGAGGAACTTCTTCACCCAGAGAGTGGTGAACCTGTGGAATTCTCTACCACAGAAAGTTGTTGAGGCCAATTCACTAAATATATTCAAAAAGGAGTTAGATGTAGTCCTTACTACTAGGGGGATATCAAGGGGTATGGTGAGAAAGCAGGAATGGGGTACTGAAGTTGCATGTTCAGCCATGAACTCATTGAATGGCGGTGCAGGCTAGAAGGGCCGAATGGCCTACTCCTGCACCTATTTTCTATGTTTCTATGTTTCTATGAATCATATCGTCAGTCGAGTTCAACGAGTGGGCCAGTCCAATTGTTCCAGTGTGGAAAAGCGATGGCAGAGTCAGAATCTGCGGACACTACAAAGTAACGATCAACCGAGTCTCGTTACAGGATCAGTACCCACTACCCAAAGTGGAGGACCTGTTTGCAACGCTAGCAGGGGGGAAGTCGTTCACCAAGCTGGATCTAACCTCTGCTAACATGACACAGGAGCTGGCTGAATCTTCGAAAAGATTGACGTGCATCAACACGCATAAAGGACTGTTCATATACCACAGATGCCCTTTTGGGATTCGCTCAGCTGCTGCCATCTTCCAGAGGAACATGGAGAGTCTGCTGAAAGCGATTCCACACACCATTGTATTACGACACCACCGAACACTTGCACATTCTGGAAGAGGTTCTAAAGCGACTGGACAGAGTGGGACTCAGGCTGAAACGCCCCAAGTGTGTTTTCCAGGCGCCAGAGGTCGAATTTTTGGGGAGAAGGATTGCGGCAGACGGCATCTGACCCACGGACTCTAAGACAGAGGCCATCAAGAATGCACCCAGACCACAGAATGTGACGGAGCTGCGTCCGTTCCCGGGACTCCTCAACTATTTTGTTAACTTTCTACCCGGGTTGAGAACTTTGCTGGAACCTTTGCATTTATTGCTACGTAAGGGTGACGATTGGGTTTGCGATAAATCGCAAGAGACAGCCTTTGAGAAGCCCAGAAACCTGCTATGTTCTAACAAGTTATTTGTATTGTATGACCCGTGTAAACGTTTAGTACTAGCTTGTGATGAATCTCCTTACGGGGTCGGTTGTGTGTTTCAGCAAGCCAATGTGTCGGGCAAACTGCAACCGGTTACATATGCATCCAGAAGTTTATCTAAGGCTGAAAGAGCCAACAGTATGGTTGAGAAAGAAGCATTAGCATGCATATACGGGGTTAAAAAATGCACCAATACCTATCTGGACACTGGTTCGAGCTCGAAACCGACCACAAACCGCTCACTTCGCTGTTTTCAGAAATCAAAGGTATTAACACCAATGCTTCATCCCGCATCCAAAGATGGGCACCAACATTATCTGCGGATGACTATGTGATCTGCCACAGACCAGGCACGGAGAATTGTGCAGATGCCCTCAGTCGGCTACCATTGCCCACCACCGGGGTGGAAATGATGCAACCTGCAGACTTGCTTCTTGTAATGGATGCTTTTCAGAGCGAGGGCCAGATCAGGATCTGGACTAGCCAGGACCCTGTGCTATCACTAGTGAAAAACTGCATCCTAAATGGGAGCTGGTCGACTGTTCCCGGGGAAATGCAAGACGAAATGAAGCCCTTTTACCGACGCAAAGATGAAATGTCCATCCAATCGGATTGTCTCCTATGTGGGAATCGCGTGGTTTTGCCAAAAAAAGGCAGGGAAACGTTTATACTCGACCTACAAAATACCCACCCAGGTATAGTCATGCTGAAGGCTATCGCCAGGTCAATCGTTTGGTGGCCCGGTATTGACTCGGAATTGGAGTCATGCGTACACCAATGTAACACTTGCTCACAGTTGAGCAATGCACCAAGGGAGGCCCCACTATGTCTGTGGTCATGACCCTCCAAACCCTGGTCCAGGGTCCATGTAGATTTCGCTGGTCCCTTTCTAGGAAAGATATTCCTAGTAGCAGTGGACGCTTACTCTAAATGGATTGTGTTATGTCTCAAATAAAGCAACGTGACTGAGTACTGTAGACTTGAGTAAGTGTGACCTTAGTCTCTTTATTCTGACTCCAGAGTGCCGGCACAGTATAGAAGACCTGCTTATATACAGTGCTCCCAAGGGATGCTGGGATCCCTTGGGACTCCAACAGATGCAACGCTAGTGGTGGTAGAATGCTGGTTACAAGGTGTTGCATACATAACATCACTCCCCCCCAAAGTCAATAGTACACTTATTTACAGGGCGAGACGATCTGGGGCTTTCCGCTCCCTAGTCGATCGTCTCGGTACAAACACAGGTGCAGGTGAATTGGTTGGGCCTTCACTGGGCTGCTGTGCAGCTGGCCTTGCTGGGCTGCTGGGGATGATGAGTTCAGCTCCTGGGTTAACCGTAATGTCGGTTGCCACTTGTGTGTGTATCGGAGGGTCGAAGTTGTTGGTGTCCTCTTCAGGTTGTTCATGGCTGTCTGTGAATCGCAGTTTGGTTTGGTCCAAATGCTTTGTGCAAGTTAGTCCATTTGCAAGTTTGACCTCAAACACCCTACTCCCTTCTTTGGCTACGACAGTGTCAGCAAGCCATTTGGGACCATGTCCATAGTTGAGTACAAATACAGGGTCATTGACTTCAATATCGCGTGACAAATTTGCGCGATCATATTACGTGCTTTGTTGATGCCGCCTGCCCTCGACATGATCATGGAGATCAGGGTGGACTAGAGAGAACCTTGTTTGGAGCGCCCTTTTCATGAGCAGTTCAGCAGGGGAACCCCGGTGAACGAGTGGGGTCTTGCGCGGTAGCTGAGCAGGACTCGGGACAGGCGGGTCTGCAAGGAGCCTTCCAACATGCTTTTCAAGCTTTGCTTGATGGTTTGGACTGCCCGTTAGATGCGGGCTTGAACGGGGCAGATGTGACGTGATTGATCCCATTGCGGGTCATGAATTCCTTGAATTCAGCGCTGGTGAAGCACAGCCCATTGTCGTTGACAAGGACATCAGGCAGGCTGTGCCTGGCAAACATGGCTCATAGGCTTTCGATGGCAGTGGATGTGCTTACAGACGTTATTACACACTGAATAAGCATCCACAACAACCAAAAACATTTTGCCTAGAAGTCAACGTGGATCCGAGACCACGGTTTGGAGGGCCATGACCACAAACTTAGCGGTGCCTCCCTGGGTACATTGCTCAGTTGAGAGCAAGTGTTGCATTGGCGCATGCAAGACTCCAAATCTGAGTCAATGCCGGGCCACCACACACGGGATCTGGCTATAACTTTCATCATTACTATGCCCAGGTGGGTACTGTGTAGGTTGCGTATGAACGTTTCCCTGCCTTTCTTAGGCGATTACCCCACAAAAGACGGTCCGCCTGTATGGATATTTCGTCTTTACGCCACTGGAATGGCTTGATCTCTTCATGCATTTCCGCTGGGATGTTGGCCCAGTTTCCATGGAGAACACAATTTTTTACAAGGGACAGTAAAGGACCCTGGCTGGTCCAGGTCCTCATCTGGCGGGCCGTAACGGGTGACTTTTCGTTTTCAAATGCATCCATCATCAAGAGCAAGTCTGCAGGCTGTGCCATATCCACCCCGGTGGTGGGCAATAGTAGCCAACTGAGAGCATCAGCGCAGTTCTCTGTGCCTGGCCTGTGGTGAATACATAGTTATATGCAGACAGCATGAGCGCCCATCTTTGGATGCGAGCAGAGACATTGGTAGTGATACCTTTGCTCTCTGAGAATAGCGATATGAGCGGCTTATGGTCAGTTTCTAACTTGAACTTAAGCCCAAACAGATACTGATGCATTTTTTTCATCCCGTAAACACATGCCAGAGCTTCTTCTTCAATCATGCTGTAGGCCCTTTCGGCTTTGGACAAACTCCTGGATGCATAAGCGACCGGTTGCAATGTCCCCGATTCGTTTGATTGTTGTAACACACACCCGGCCCCCTACGAAGACACATCGCAAGCTAGCACTAAACGTTTACATGGGTCATACAGAACAAGCAGTTTGTTGGAATATAACAGATTTCTGGCTTTCTCAAAAGCAGTCTCTTGTGATTTTCCCCATATCCAGTCATCTCCCTTGCGTAGCAACACATGTAGAGGTTCTAGCAAGGTGCTTAACCCAGATAGGAAATTACCAAAATAATTGAGGAGTCCCAGGAACGACCGCAGCTCCGTCACGTTCTGTGGTCTCGGCGCGTTCTTGATGGCCTCCGTCTTGGTGTCGGTGGGTCTGATGCCGTCTGCTGCGATTCTTCTCCCTAAGAACTCGACCTCTAGTGCCAGGAAAACACATTTCGAGTGTTTCAACCTGAGTCCCACACGATCTAGCCGAATTAGAACCTCTTCCAGGTTCTGCAAGTGTTCGATGGTGTCCCGACCTGTGATTGATATGTCGTCCTGGAAAACCACGGAGCGCGGAACGGATTTAGCAGACTCTCCATGTTCCTTTGAAAAATAGCCGTGGCCGATCGAATCCTAAACGGGCATCAATTGTAGATGAACAGACCTTTGTGCGTGTTGATGCAGGTGAGGTCTTTCGAAGATTCTGCGTCATGTAGGCCGAGGTCAGGTCCAATTTGGTAAACATCTTCCCTCCTGCCAACATCACAAATAGGTCATCTGCCTTGGGTAGTGGGTACTGGCCCTGCAGCGAAAAACGGTTAATAGTTACTTTATAGTCCCCACAAATTCTGACCGTGCCATCGCCCTTGAGAACTGGAACAATCGGACTGGCCCACTCTTTGAACTCAACTGGTGCAATGATGCCTTCTCGTTGCAGCCTGTCGATCTCCACTTTCTCTCGCATCATGTCTGGCACCGCACGTGCCTTGTGGTGGATGGGTCGTGTACCGGGAACCAAGTGGATATGCACCTTCGCCCCAGATACATTTCCGATGCCTGGCTCAAATAACGACGGGAACTTGCTCAAAACCTGGGCACATGAGATGTCGTCGACGGACGAAATCGCTCGGATGTGGTCCCAGTTCCAGCGGATTTTTCCCAACCAGCTTCTGCCAAACAGTGTGGGGCCATCCCCTGGTACTATCCATAGTGGGAGTTCGTGCACTGCTCCATCATAGGAGACTTTTACTGCTGCACTGCCAATTACAGGGATCAGCTCTTTAGTGTAAGTTCTCAGCTTGGTGTGAATGGGGCTCAGCTTGGGTCTTTGTGTCTTGTTGCACCACAGCCTCTCAAAGGCCTTTTTGCTCATGATGGACTGACTCACACCCGTGTCCAATTCCATGGATACTGGAATTCCGTTCAGTTCAACTTTTAACATGATCGGTGGACATTTCGTGGTGAAGGTGTGTACCCCGTACACTTCTGCCTCCTCGGTTCGAGTCTCTGGTTCAGTTTGCTCTGCCATCGATCGGTCTTCCTCGGCAACGTGGTGGTTTGCAGGGTTTTCAGCTCAGCTGCACATTCGCTGAAGGTGTCCCATTGTTCCACAGCCTTTGCACGCATTGATGGGCTCGATGATCACCTCCACAGCGCCAACAAGGTGTTAACTGCCTCGCATTAACGTTTGATGGTGGATTCTGGGTCATCTGAGGTCGTGCAGCTGCAGGCGTGTACGTTCTGCCAGATGCATTCCTGCCTGAAAACGACGTTACTTTGTGTACAGTGTTTGCCGATGCATCTTTATGCTGTGAAATTTATTTGGTGTTACCGCGGGTGGACATGAATGCCTGGGCTATCGTTATGGCTTTGCTCAGGTTCGGTGTTTCAACACTCAATAGTTTACGAAGGATAACCTCATGGCCAATGCCAAGCACAAAAAAGTCTCTTAGCATTTGCTCTAGGTAGCCTTCAAATTCCACAATGTCCTGCAAGGCGCCTTAGTTCAGCGACATAGCTCGCCACTTCCTGGCCTTCAGACTGTTGACATGTATAAAGTTTTTAACCTTGCCATCAGAACGCTCTCCTTCGGATTTAGGTGCTCCCGGACCAGCGTACACAGTTCTTCATATGATTTGGTTGCTGGTTTCACCAGAGCAAGAAGATTCTTCATGAGGTCATAGATTGTTGCCCCACAGACGGTGAGGAGGATCGCCCTTCATTTGGCAGCGTTCACATTCCCTTCCAGCTCGTTGGCCATGAAGTATTGGTCAAGTCGCTCCACGAAGGCTTCCCAAACATCACCTTCTGAGAATTTCTCCAGGATACCAACAGTTCTCTGCATTTTTGCGTGATGGTTCGGTATCTATTACTCATCGCCAGTTATTATGTCTCAAATAAAGCAACATGACTGAGTACTGTAGACTTAAGTGTGACCTTAGTCTCTTTATTCTGACTCCAGAGTACTAGCACAGCATGGGAGGCCTGCTTATATACAGTGTTCCCAAGGGATGCTGGGATCCCTTGGGACTCCAACAGATGCGCCCTCTGGTGACGGTAGAATGCTGATACAAGGTGTTCTATACATAACAGATTGAATGTGTAATTATGTCATCATGTACGTCCACTGCCATCATTGAAAGCCTCCGGGCCATGTTTACCACTCATGGTTTCCCGACGTCCTTGTTAGTGACAATGGACCATGTTTCACCAGCTTGGAATTCAACGAGTTCATGACCCGCAATGGCATCAAACATGTCAGGTGTGCCTCATTTAAGCCTAGATCCAACGGTCAAGTGGAACAGGCAGTCCAAACTATCAAGCAGAGCTTGAAACATGTGACAGACGGTTCCCAGCAGACCCGGTTATCTCGGGTTCTGCTCAGCTACTAGACACGACCCCACTCGCTTACCGGAGTTCCCCCGGCAGAATTGTTAATGAAGAGAGCACTCAAAACCAGGCTCTCCTTAGTCCACCCGGATCTCCGGCCCCAATTCCACTCCCCCCCCACCCCCACCGGATTTACTGTAAGCCCAGAGCCAACACCCCACCTCCTCTTCACCTGCGTCTTGGCCAGTGACTGCGCCTCCCGCCTGCTGGTTGCGTATTGATGATGCAAGAGGACCAATTTTGCGTGGTTCTCTTGTTCCCCAATTCTGATGCAAACCAGTTTCTAGTCATTAGCGTACAAAATATAAAGACCCACTGAGTGACTGAGTTGGTCATGCTCAAATCCTTCTCCGCTCACTGGTTTTCTCTTCCATGGTTTCTGTACTTGTCTCCTTTATTGTACTTGCTGACTGTGGTTACAGGACATAAGCTGGTGACACCCAGCTCCAATTCTCCATCACTTCTCTTGCTCTGGTCAGATTTCTTGTGAGATACCCAGTCATGGATGAACCACAATTTCCTCAGTCTGTTTTTATCTTTGACGTCCCATTCAACCTGGAGCTGAGTTCCTGACCCCATATCCTCTTTGTCTCAAAGACTGCCTATTTCCATCTTCATCATATCACCTGCCTCTGCCTCAGCCCATCTGTGCCTTTGTCACCTCCGTACTCAACTAATCCAAAGCTCTCCTGGCCCCTCGCCCATCCTCAGTTGCCACACACACCCTAACCTGCACCGGGTCCCTCTCACCCATCACCCCGTCCTACTGACTTTAATTGGCTCCTCGTCCCCCAACACCTTCAATTTAAAATTCTCATTCTCATCTTCAAATCCTTTCACCCCTCCGTATCTCTGTAACCTTCTCCAGCCTTACAACCCCCAACTAAATTCCCTGTTCCTGTGACTCTGGCCTCTTGTGCATGCCTCTGCCTTTCCCCACCATTGAAGCTTGAGCCTTCTACCACCTAGGCCGCTCACTCTGGAATTCCCTCCCTAAATTTTTCACCCTCTCCACCTCCCTCTTCCCCTTTACAACCTTGCTTAAAATCCACTTCTTTGTCCAAGGTTTTGGTCTTCCCTCTGAATATCTCCTTTGGCTTGACGTCAGTGTTTGTCTGATTACGTCAATGTGATAGATCTTAAGACATTTTTCTATGTTAAAAGGAATTTTATGAATGCAATTTGTTGTTAAAGTTGGGGGAAAAAATCAGTTCAGAGAAAGTAGCAGCAATTTAACTACATGTTCATTGTGTAACCTTTTACAAAGAGCAAACCAGTGACACATTTGGTCAATGTTGTTATGACATCTGGCCTTTGTGTGAAGGATATGTGTTCCCAGGACTGATGCATTGGGTTAGAACGTACAATTAGCTTTCTATATAAAACATAAATAAAACTGACACTACAGTCGATCCCTTTGGGAATCTTAAAGAGCCATTCTTTTCAGTCAAGTTTCAAAGCAAGACATTGGAGACTGTAATTTAATTCTGTTTCACCGCACAAAACAAGATATTCTCTTTGCACCAACTCTGAGACTGCTCGGGTACTGCGTGCAGACCTGTGCTCATTAGTCAGGAAGATCAAAGATATTTGATATTTTGAGAACAAGGGCTTTCAGTTAAATGTGTTGCTTTAAGTCAATACATTAATCATAAGAAATGATTGAAGTGTTACCTGAGAATTCTCAGGAAATGAGGGCACCTGCACGTTAACTCTTAAAGGGCTGTATTTTCCTCCTGTCATGAATAAAGAGTTAATTGCCTTGAATCAAATCAAAGTTAAGATGTTCAGTCCCTTGACTTCAGGCTTTCTGCATAATTCAAACTCGTTAACAAATCAAAACCAGCCAATCAGAATCCAGCTTTCATGATGTTGCTCTCTCAATACTCTATTGCCTGAATTGGCCAATATCTCCCCAATCCAGGTGGGATGCTGGTAGTCTGGTTTAAATGGCCCAGTGAAGATGTTGCTTAGCCCATTGGGTTTTTTTTTGTTATTGATAGCTTTATTTTTAGTTTGTTATTTACGTTTAATTGTTGGCTGAATAGCTTCAAATTACTCCAGCTGGTCTTTGCTTCCAAATTAATTTAGCCAAAGCAATTGCAAGGACAAGCAACACCCTGGAAAATATCACAGCCACAGCTAGGTTTACCAACTTCATACACACGTGTCTCAGAGTGAGTCCAGTGAATGGGTCCATAAGTCAACCATCCCTCATAGCCCCGATATATACAGACTGGGAACTGGACGGAGATTAATCCTCACCCTTCTCAATGCAACCCCTGCAGTCAGCCTCGACCCCTTGGTCACTCTAGTGAAAGCACTCAACCGTTGACTGTTCACCTCAACATGGGGCGATATAAGGGAGCTGAAGATAGAAATTTTAGTTTCGTAATGAGATGATTTTTTTTTATGAACTCAAATTATTTGATTGGATTGACGAATGGGAAGCTATGAATAAAATTGCATAAAGAAGCTGAAACACATTATTTTCATTTTGGCTTTATTTAAAAAGCAGAAGAGTTTTGGAATGAGATTTTTTAAACCTCCGTTGTTAATGTTACCCACCTCAAACCAATGAGATCGGCTGAGGCGCTGTGTGATTGGGAAGCAGTGAATACCACACCTTCCTGGTTGTGGCGGATTCTGTGCAGCGGTGGATTGGTGCAAACTCTGGAAGTAGGCTAGTGTTTTTTTTGCATTGATTTAAATAAAAGGAGACTATCCATTATTCTGCTTTATATTAATACAATAGAAGCCTGTTAATGGGAACATCTCTATGACAACTTGGTGTCCTTTGTGTCTGAATGCGTCCATTAAAGAGCCATCGCCTTCATGAACAAATGTTTGTTAAACACACGATACAATTGCACAAATTGTGTCAAAACACAGCGGCCCATCATTTATTATGACAAAAATTGTTCTTCTCCCTCTCCAAACAAGCAAGGGGTTCTGCCAAACCCTGCCCATGGACTCAGTGCCGTGTTACTTTGTATTCTGAACCTGGCTTGAGTGTATCTGGCAGGAGCTGGACTTCAGTGAGGAACCTCGATGAAGGGCCAGACTCGTGGAGCAGGACACCAAACTTGGAAGGAGTTGCAAAGAAGACAAGATGGACCAAGAAAAATTGATTAGCTGATAACAATCTTGAATTTAAAAAATAATTAGTTTGTAAAGCGGGAGGGAAGACTGGAGGAAGTCACAAGTTCCACAACTCTTTTGGGATCCAGGGAACAAATGTCTCAGGAAAGGAGTGTTTGTGGAATCAACCTTCAATGGACTGAGACCTACAGATTTGGCCACGCCCATTTTTGGGGGTGGGGCAGAGTACGATTCCGGCGGCAGAATGGTGAGGGACGAGGCACCCCCGATATTGGGCCTTGGGCCTCACTTTCATCAAGTCACCAAGCTGTTTACATCAGAAACAGGCCATTCGGCCCAACCAGTCCATGCCGGTGTTTATGCTCCACTCGAGCCTCCTCCCGTCTTTACTCATTAGCTTGTCCAGCCTCCCCTTAAATGCATCGATACTATTCGCCTCGACCTCTCCCTGTGGCAGCGAGTTCCACATTCTCACCGCTCTCTGGGTAAAGAAGTTTCTCCTGAATTCCCCATTGGATTTCTTGGTGACTATCTTATATTGATGGCCTCTAGTTATACTCTTCCCCACAAGTGGAAACATTCTCTCTGTATCCACTCGATCAAAACCTTTCATCATTTTAAAGACCTCTATTAGGTCAATCAGCCTTCTTTTTTCAAGCAAAAAGCAACCCAGCCTGTTCATCCTTGATATGTATACTCTCGCATTTCTGGTATCATCCTTGTAAATCTTCTCTGCCTCTACATCCTTTTTATAATATGGTGACCAGAACTGTATGCAGTGCTCCAAGTGTGGTCTAACCAAGGTTCGATATAAGGTGATGATAGGGCTACTGTGACAGTAGCAGCAGGGCGATTAGGTCAGGAGGGGGGGACGATCGGGTCAGGAAAGGGTGACACTCGGGTCAGGAGGGGGTGGGCGATCGGGTCAGGAGAGGGCGATACTCGGGACGGGGGGGGGGAAGATTGGGTCAGGAGGGGGTGTGATCTTTTAGTGTGTGATCAGGTGGTGCTCCCAGCTCTACATGCAGGTATGTATATTATAAAAATGACCATTTGGTTGGGGTCTGCAGCCATCCCTTTAAGGACCTGTTTGGATGCTTGCAAGGCCTGGTTTTCCTAGATGCTGCCAGCGATAGTGCATATCCCTTGATTCCCTTAATATCCAAAAATCTATCGATCTCTGTCTTGAATATGCTCAATGACTGAGCCTCCACAGCCCTCTGGGGCAGAGAATTCCAAAGGTTTGCCACCCTCTGAGTGAAGAAATTCCTCCTCATTTCAGTCCTAAATGGCCGACCCCTTATTCTGAGACTGTGACCCCTGGTTCTGGACCCCTGTAGAAAAAAAATTAAGTAGATGGAACCTAATTAATCAAAGGGGACCTAATTAAGTAAAATTAAAAACCAAAAGCAAAGGCTGTAAGAAAAAAAGGAATTTACATGCTACAAAACACGGGAAAAATGCTACAACTCTCAGGAAGATAAATCACCTTATCACAGTATAAAGCAGACAGTTGGGCCAAGGCTAGGTCACATGGCGTGGTAAGTGATTACGGGAAGCAAAGGAGGATTGAAAAAAATCTCAACTGGTTGAGAGCAGATCAGCCACGAGGCGCAGACCTGAGAATGATGTAGCACATAACTGATCAGATAAAAGGTGCACAGGGGAGGTAACGAAGCTTGCTATCAATATAATTGTATTAACCAATTAATATTTGTAATCATAGTAGTTAGGCGAAACTTTGATACGTGGCAGGGAAACAACAAATGGAAAGCTTCCACGCAGAACTTCATGATTTTGTATGTATTTTGACTGTATAAAAACAGTAACCCGACGATTGTTCGAGGAGAACAGCTGATTTTGGTCACGAAGTTACTGACCTCATGTAGAAGCTGTCTCTCCCTCGATTGAGTACTTAATAATCAATTCTTTTCTCCAAAACAAACTTGTGTTGAGTATCTTTGTAATGCTCCACATCAACCCCTCAGCCAGGGGAAACATCTTTCCTGCATCTACCCTGTCAAGCCCCGTAAGAATTCTTATGTTCAATGAGATCACCTCTCATTCTTCTAAACTCTAGAGAATATAGGCCTAGTCTACTCAATCTCTCCTCATAGGACAATCCCCCCATCTCAGGAATCAGTCTGGTGTGCCTTCATTGCACTCCCTCTCTGGAAAATATATCCTTCCTTAGGTAAATAGACCAAAACTGTACACAGTACTCCAGGTGCAGTCTCACCAGGGCCTTATATAATTGCAGTAAGAGGGGGTACTCTTGTTTGGTTTTCATTTGGTGACACTGGGGCAATCCATGTCTCTTTATGGATTATGTTAGAAAATAATACTTTGAAACACAAGACGATGTGAGGGTATATCCATAAATCATTGAGCAGGCGATACCATGGTAAGGAATTGTGGAACCCTTTTCTTATCTCAAACTTTTACCTGTTTGGCAAATTTGTTTCAGTGCTTATGTTTATTTCTCTAGTGCTTATTTTGAAATAGCTATCGAGGCAGTATTTTAAAAGCAATGGCTGAATTAATATTGTTGGGTGGAGTGGAGTTTCCATATTTTGTCAATCACCATCCTCGTGCATAGTAATTGCTTTTCATTCATTGAGACTAACGCCGTAATCTGAAATAGATCATTTCTGAAAGAAGTTATGTCTTTATTATCCAACAAAAGATCTTCACAGGATTAAATATCTTAAATTAAGAAAACCCTTCCTTGTGAAATCTAATCGCAGCACTATTTTTAAAAAAGTCAGTCTGTGGATATGCATGTGTTTAGATATCTGGATACACATTGACACAGGGAAAGTTATGACTCATTACAGGCTTGAAATAAGAAGAATTAGCAATTGCAACCTTAGACTTTTTGATATGGAAAAGGTTGTGTGGAAATTTCCACGTTTTAAGTCCAGCTTGTTGAAAGCATGTTGACGCATTCCCAAAACAGCTAGTGTAGCAAGGGATTATGGGGAGCGGGCAGGGAAGTGGACCTGAGTACATGATTGGATCAGTCATGATCATATTGAAGGGCGGAGCAGGCTCAAGGGGCCATACGGCCTACTCCTGCTCCTAGTTCTTACGTTCTTATAGAAACATAGAAGCATAGAAAATAGGTGCAGGAGTAGGCCATTCGGCCCTTTGAGCCTGCACCACCATTCAATATGATCATGGCTGTTCATGCAACTTCAGTACCCCATTCCTGCTTTCTCTCCATACCCCTTGATCCCTTTAGCCATAAGGGCCACATCTAACTTCCTTTTGAATATATCTAATGAACTGGCCCCAACAACTTTCTGTGGTAGAGAATTCCACAGGTTCACAATTCTCTGAGTGAAGAAGTTTCTCCTCATTTCAGTCCTAAAAGGCTTACCCCTTATCCTTAGACTGTGACCACTGGTTCTGGACTTCCCCAATATCGGGAACATTCTTCTTGCATCTAACCTGTCCAAACCTGTCAGAATTTTACATGTTTCTTTGAGGTCCCCTCTCATTCTTCTAAATTCCAATGAATATACACTTAGTCGATCCAGTCTTTCTTCATATGTCAGTCCTGCCATCCCGGGAATCAGTCTGGTGAACCTTCACTGTGCTTCCTCAATAGCAAGAATGTCCTTCCTCAGATTAGGAGACCAAAACTGTACACAATATTCAAGGTGTGACCTTACCAAGGCCCTGTCCAACTGTAGTAAGACCTCCCTGCTCCTATACTCAAATCCTCTCGCTATGCAGGCCAAAATGCCATTTGCCTTCTTCACCGCCTGCTGTACCTGCATGCCAACTTTCAATGACTGAAATACCATGACACCCAGATCTCATTGCACCTCCCCTTTTCCTAATCTGTCACCATTCAGATAATATTCTGCCTTCCTGTTTTTGCCACCAAAGTGGATAACCTCACATTTATCTACATTATACTGCATCTACTATGCATTTGTCCACTCACCTAACCTTTCCAAGTCACCCTGCAGCCTCTTAGCATCCTCCTCACAGCTCACACTGCCACCCAACTTAGTGTCATCTGCAAACTTGGAGATGACGCTAAGCTGGGTGGCAGTGTGAGCAATATTACATCTATCCATTAGAATAAACTGAAGCAACAATGGCTCAGCTTGAAAATAATTCATTGAGGGCAACACGCGTGGGTGAAAAGTGTTCCGTACATACAAGTTCGTTTTTGACGGAGGTATAAATTTCACAATTAGATTAAAGACACAATGAAATATAACAGACTTATCTCAGAATACTGATTCATTTGGATTGTAAATCAATTATAGAGCTACAGACAGCACACAACACACATTTATTCCATCTTATCCAAGATACATCATTCACATTTAATATTTCAAGCATCCTTACAATATGGTTTCATATTTTTTCCATCAAAGATATTGCCCTCCAATTTCAATAAAATATATTTTAAAATGTATATATCTAAAAGGTATATTTTGTTTCTAGATAAGGATAGAATTAATCGTATCTTTCATGAACTCAGGATGTCCCAATGAGCTTAATAACCATTGAACAATGTTTTGAAGTGTAGTTGCTGTTGTAGTGCAGGAAAATATAGCAAGATCCTCAGACAGCAATGACCAGCTCATCGGTTTCAGTGATGTTGGTTAAGGGGTAAATGTCCCCTGCTCTTCTTCAAATAGTGCCATGAGATTTTTTACATCCATCTGTGAGGGCAGATGGGCCTCAGTTTAATGTCTCATCCAAAAGACGGCACCTCCAAGTGCAGCGCTCCATCAGTACTGCCCCTATGACAGTGCAGCACTCTCTCAGTACTGCCCCTCCGACAGTGCAGTGTTCCCTCAGTACTGCCCCTCTGACAGTGCAGCGCTCCCTCAGTACTGCTCCTCCAACAGTGTAGCAGTGTAGGTTGAGGAGTGATCAAATCAAGGGATTCAATACGATAGATACAGAGAAACAAATTCTTCCGTTGGGTGCATCCAGAACAAGAGGGAATGATCTTAAACTCAGAGCCAGGTTATTTAGGAGTGAAATCGGGAAACACTTTCACACAAAGGGTTGTGGAAATCCCCCCCCCCCCTCCCCCTCAAGAGGCTGTGAATGCTGAGTGTCAATTGACATTTTCAAGACAGAGATTGACCAGAGTTGTGTTAGCTAAGGGGTTGAGGTACAGATCAGCCATGGTCTAATTCAATGGTGAAACAGACTGAAAGGGCTGAATGGCCTCCTGTTCCTGGCACTTGTCCGATAGAGCAAACCATTGTGTCCATTGAAGAGACCATTTTCTGAAGGGACTGCTGCTGTTGTATTTATTTAACCACTTTCCACCGGCTAGATCCTAAACTGGTCAAGCTGATTGGATAATCGGACAATAGAGCACTCAAAAGCAGAACGCTTTGTTTCATGGATGCCAAGGTCGTAATCATCCTTGGATACTTTTGCATTTCTGTAACATGGGTGACAGGAGAGTGGTATTCATGCACCAGCTCTCCGCACTTACATCAGAAAACCAGCTCCTTTATCCTGACAACCTAATCATTCTTACTGCTGTGTTTATGTAGGTAAGAATAAAGAAGCCGGTTTTTGCATTGTATCCATGGTGCTCTCTTGTGATCTCAATTATACAAAGGGTAAATAGTAAAACTGCCTGTAGATGAGCCAGTCGTTATCTGGAATAGGATTACAGGCAGCAGAGCAGAGCTGAGCAATGCAAAAACATGCTTCCATTGATGGGAGCTGGGTGTGAACCAAGGTTAGGCTAAAGAAATGAAAGCTTACTCTCTCAGCTCATTATAAAGGTACCATATGTCTTGGACAGTCCCCGTCTCAATTTCTAATGGTTATCCGTCAATGGGAAGAATGATAAAGTGCATTAGAAGTGATTCCTATTTTCTTTGACCCAAGCATTCAAAGTAAAATCGATGCAACAGTAGCCGGCTCTTAGCAGAAACACAAGAAAAATTGTTCAAACACGGGAAAGGATGGGTATCAAATCAATGAAAAGTCCAATAATGAAAAGTCGCTCCTCTGAAACATAGCCTTTTCCTTTTCTCGAACATTGTTGACAATATTTCTGCTTTCAGTCTTCCGAATTGGATTGCCCAGCGTTCACTACTCGACTCATAAAACATAATGAGATTGGATTCCAGGTGCTCAGAAAGTTCATTACAGTTCATTTGATTTAATTGCATGCTGGCTAATTCCCCGAGTATAAATGTACAACCTGGTGCCGTTTCAATCACCATCTGTAGCGAGTTAGTTGAGTCAGAAGGTTTTGTGTTGAAGCCCCACTCCCGAGACTTGGCCACATAAACTAGGCAGAGGGACAGCTGCCCAGGTACCACCTCTGGATGAAATCTATAACCATGGCCCAGTCTGCCCTGTCAGATGGATGTAAAAGATCCCGTGGCATCATCCTAAAAAGAGTAACATTTATCATATAACTATCAGATTATCCAGTTACATCTTCATCATAGGCAGTCCCTCGAAATCGAGGAAGACTTGCTTCCACTCTAAAAGTGAGTTCTTAGGTGACTGTACAACTCTTTTGTTGCAAAACAAAAAATCTATTAAATCAAGTGCCCCCTGATCTGGGGGACACTCCAAACACTTTTCAAGTGCCCTTTTTTGTTATTTTTTTGGTGACTGTACAGTCCAATACGGGAATTATAGGTGGGGCATCTCATTGCTGTCTGCAAATTGGCTGCCACGTTTCCCTACATTGCAGCAGTGACAACACTTCAAAGTATTTAATTTCTGTGAAACGCTTTGGGATGTCCTGAGGTTGTGGGAGGTGCTAGAGAACTTATATTTATATATTACAGCCAGCCACAGTTGCCCCTTGCACCATTGGATTAAGGAGGAAAGTAAAGCAACCAGCTCCTCACTGCTATCTAACCATCCAGGTTGTAAGGTGCGTGTGTGGAAATAAGATGGGATCAAGCATCTGAACCAGCGGTACAGCAGATCACCCATCCCACAGAGCGAGGGGTCTCGGGGCACCCATCCCACAGAACGAGGGGACTCAGGGCACCCACCCTACAGAACATGGGACCTAGGGCACCCACCCGACAGAGCGAGAGGGCCTGGAGTACTCAGCCCACAGAGCGAGGGGTGAGACAGATTACCCACCCCACAGAGTGAGGGGCCCTGGGACACCCAACCCACAGAACGAGGGGTGAGACAGTTCACCCACCCCACAGAGTGAGGGGGCCTAGAACACCCATCCCACAGAGCGAGGGGTGAGACAGATTACCCACCCCACAGAGTGAGGGGTCTCGGGGCACCCACCCCACAGAATGAGGGGACCTGGGGCACCACTCCACAGAGCAAGGGGTCTCGGGGCACCCACCCCACAGAATGAGGGGACCTGGGGCACCCACCCCACAGAGCAAGGGGTCTCGGGGCACCCACCCCACAGAGCGAGGGGTCTCGGGGCACCCACCCCACAGAGCGAGGGGATCTGGAGCACCCACCCCACAGAGTGAGGGGTCTCGGGGCACCCACCCCACAGAGCGAGGGGTCTCGGGGCACCCACCCCACAGAATGAGGGGACCTGGGGCACCCACCCCACAGAGCAAGGGGTCTCGGGGCACCCACCCCACAGAGCGAGGGGTCTCGGGGCACCCACCCCACAGAGCGAGGGGATCTGGGGCACCCACCCACAGAGTGAGGGGTCTCGGGGCACCCACCCCACAGAGCGAGGGGTCTCGGGGCACCCACCCCACAGAGCGAGGGGACCAGGGGCACCCACCCCACAGAGTGAGGGGCTTCAGGCCATCGACCCCACAGAGCGAGGGGGCCTGGGGAAGCACCTTGCTGCTCAATCGAGGCTGCGCCCATCAGGCTGGTGTAAGAGCTCCAATTGAAAAATTAGGAGCGATCCTTTGTCCCACTGGTCCATTGCCATCCTAATGGCATCCGACAAGATCATGAACATAGCCGAGAAGACTAGGTAAGTGAAGAAGTAGTGAACAGCTTGGGTTGTAAAAGCCTGAGATTTAAGGGAGGAATGAGAGTGGTGACCTGAGGACTTCCTAAAGTGTTTCACAGAATTGAAATACTTTTGAAGTGTCACTGTTATAATGCTCACAGCAAGATCCCAAAAACTGCATTGAGATGTGGCTGGATAATCTGATAGTTATGGTATAAATGTTGACCAGGACACAAAAACTCGAAAGGTGACGTCACAGCCAAGGGGGTAAGTGATTGGCTTGTGATTGGTAAGTAGTTTTTCTTTTTCTTTTCTATATCAGTAAGTAACCTTTAGCATTGTTGTTGCCAATTTAAGCTTATCTAAGTTTATTAAGCCATGGAAGGTCAGCTCGGACACATGTTATGCTCCTCCTGTACTATGTGGGAAGTCAGGGACGCTTCCAGTGTCCCTGACGACTGCATGTGTGGGAAGTGTATCCGCCTGCAGCTCCTGACGGACCACATTGCGGCACTGGAGCTGCGGGTGGATTCACTCTGGAGCATCCACGATGCTGAGAATGACGTGAATAGCAAGTTTAGCGAGTTGGTCTTACCGCAGGTAAAGGTTACACAGCCAGATAGGGAATGGATGACTAACAGGAAGAGCAGTGCAAGGAAGGTAGTGCAGGGGTTCCCTGCGGTCATCCCCCTGCAAAGCAGATACACCATTTTGGGTACTGTTGAGGGGGATGACTCATCAGGGGAGGGCAGCAGCAGCCAAGTTCATGGCACCGTGGCTGGCTCTGTTGCACAGGAAGGCAGGAAAAAGAGTGGGAGAGCTATAGTGATGGGGGATTCAATTGTAAGGGGAATAGATAGACGTTTCTGCAGGGAGGCAACATACCATACCTCCAGGATGGTATGTTGCCTCCCTGGTGCAAGGGTCAAGGATGTCTCGGAGCGGGTGCAGGACATTCTGAAAAGAGAGGGTGAACAGCCAGTTGTCGAGGTGCATATAGGTATGAACAATATTGGTAAAAAAACAGGATGAGGTCCTTCAAGACAAATTTCGGGAGCTAGGAGCTGAATTAAAAAGTAGGACCTCAAAAGTAGTAGTCTCAGGATTGCTACCAGTGCCACGTGCTAGTCAGAGTAGGAATTGCAGGATAGCTCAGATGAATACGTGGCTTGAGGAGTGGTGCAGAAGGGAGGGATTCAAATTCCTGAAGCATTGGAACCGGTTCTGGGGTAGGTGAGACCAGAATAAACCGGACGGTCTGCACCTGGGCAGGACCGGAACCAATGTCCTCGGGAGAGTGTTTGCTAGTGCTGTTGGGGAGGAGTTAAACTAATATGGCAGTGGGATGGGAACCTATACAGGGAAGCAGAGGGAAAAGATAGAAATGAGAATAGTAAAAGTGGAGGGAAGAGAAACCCAAGGCAAAAAGCAAAAAGGGCCACATTACAGCAAAATTCTAAAGGGGCAAAGTGTGTGAGAAAGATAGGCCTGAAGGCTCTGTGCCTCAATGCGAGGAGTATTCGGAATAAGTTGGACGAATTAACTGCGCAGACAGCAGATAACAGGTGTGATGTAATTACCATCACGGAGACATGGTTCCAGGGTGAACAAGGCTGGGAACTCAACATCCAGGGGTATTCAACATTTAGGAAGGATAGACAGAAAGGAAAAGGAGGTGGGGTGGCATTGCTGGTTAAAGAGGAAATTAATGCAATAGTAAGAAAGGACATTAGCTTGGATGATGTGGAATCTGTATGGGTGGAGCTACGGAATACCAAGGGACAGAAAACGCTAGTGGGAGTTGTGTACAGACCACCAAACAGTAGTCGTAAGTTTGAGGACAGCATCAAACAAGAACTAAGGGATGCATGCAATAAAGGTACAGCAGTTATCATGGGTGACTTTAATCTACATATGTATTGGGCTAACCAAACTGGTAGCAATGCAGTGGAGGAGGATTTCCTGGAGTGTATTAGGGATAGTTTTCTAGACCAATATGTCGAGGAAACAACTAGGGAGCTAGCCATCCTAGACTGGGTGATGTGTAATGAGAAAGGATTAATTAGCAATCTTATTGTGAGAGGCCCCTTGGGGAAGAGTGACCATAACATGGCAGAATTCTTTATTAAGATGGAGAGTGACACAGTTAATTCAGAAACTAGGGTCCTGAACTTAAGGAAAGGTAACTTCGATGGTTTGAGGCATGAATTGGCTAGAATAGACTGGCAAATGATACTTAAAGGGTTGATGGTGGATAGGCAATGGCAAACATTTAAAGATCACATGGATGAACTTCAGCAATTGTACATCCTTGTCTGGAGTAAAAATAAAACGGGGAAGGTGGCTCAACCGTGGCTAACAAGGGAAATTAAGGATAGTGTTAAATCCAAGGAAGAGGCATATTTTCTATGTTTCTATGTTTCTATAAATGGGTCAGAAAAAGCAACAAACCTGAGGACTGGGAGAAATTTAGAATTCAGCAGAGAAGGACAAAGGGTTTAACTAAGAGGGGGAAAATAGTGTACGAGAAGAAGCTTGCAGGGAACATAAAAACTGAATGCAAAAGCTTCTATAAATATGTGAAGAGAAAAAGAAAAATGAAGACAAACGTAGGTCCCTTGCAGTCGGATTCAGGTGAATTTATAATGGGGAACAAAGAAATGGCAGACTAATTGAACAAATACTTTGGTTCTGTGTTCACTAAGAAAGACACAAATAACCTTCCGGAAGTACTAGGAGACCGAGGGTCTAGTGAGAAGGAGGAACTGAAGGATATCCTTATTCGGCGAGAAATTGTGTGAGGGAAATTGATGGGATTGAAGGCCGATAAATCCCCAGAGCCTGATAGTCTGCATCCCAGAGTACTTAAGGAAGTAGTCCTAGAAATAGTGGATGCATTGGTGATCATTTTCCACCAGTCTATCGACTCTGGATCAGTTCCTATGGACTGGAGGGTAGCTAATGTAACACTACTTTTTAAAAAGGGAGGGAGAGAGAAAGCGGGTAATTATAGACCGGTTAGCCTGACATCAGTAGTGAGGAAAATGTTGAAATCAATTATTAAGGATGAAATAGCAGCGCATTTGGAAAGCAGTGACAGGATCGTTCCAAGTCAACATGGATTTATGAAAGGGAAATGATGTTTGACAAATCTTCTGAAATTTTTTGAGGATGTAACTAGTACAGTCGACAAGGGAGAACCAGTGGATGTGGTGTATTTGGACTTTCAAAAGGCTTTTGACAAGGTCCCATACAAGAGATTGGTGTGCAAAATCAAAGCACATGGTATTGGTGTTAATATACTGATGTGGATAGAGAACTGTTTGGCAGACAGGAAGCAGAGAGTCGGGATAAACGGATCCTTTTCAGAACGGCAGGCAGTGACTAGTGGAGTGCCGCAGGGCTCAGTGCTGGGACCCCAGCTCTTCACAATATACATCAATGATTTGGATGAAGGAATTGAGTGTAATATCTCCAAGTTTGCAGATGCCACTAAACTGGGTGGCGGTGTGAGCTGTGAGGGGGACACTAGGAGGCTGCAAGGTGACTTGGACAGGTTAGGTGAGTGGGCAAATGCATGGCAGATGCAGTATAATGTGGATAAATGTGAGGTTATCCAATTTGGGGGCAAAAACGCAAAGGCAGGATATTATCTCAATGGCGGCAGATTAGGAAAAGGGAAGGTGCAACGAGACCTGGGTGTCATGGTTCATCAGTCATTGAAAGTTAGCATACAGGTACAGCAGGTGGTGAAGAAGGCAAATGGTATGTTGGCCTTCATAGCTAGGGGATTTGAGCATAGGAGCAGTGAGGTCTTACTGCAGTTGTACAGGGCCTTGGTGAGGCCTCACCTGGAATATTGTGTTCAGTTTTGGTCTCCTAATCTGAGGAAGGATGGTCTTGCTATTGAGGGAGCGCAGCAAAGGTTCACCAGACTGATTCCCGGGATGGCAGGGCTGACATATGAGGAGAGACTGGATCAACTGGGCCTTTATATATTGGAGTTTAGAAGGGAGAGAGGGGATCTCATAGAAACGTGTAAGATTCTGACGGGGCTGGACAAGTTAGATGCGGGAAGAATGTTCCCGATGTTGGGGAAGTCCAGAACCAGGGGACACAGTCTTAGGATAAGGGGTAGGCCATTTAGGACTGAGATGAGGAGAAACTTCTTCACTCAGAGAGTTGTTAACTTGTGGAATTCCCTGCCACAGAGAGTTGTTGATGCCAGTTCATTGGATATATTCAAGAGGGAGTTAGATATGGCCCTTACGGCTAAAGGGATCAAGGGGTATGGAGAGAAAGCAGGAAAGGGGTACTGAGGGAATGATCAGCCATGATCTTATTGAATGGTGGTGCAGGCTCGAAGGGCTGAATGGCCTACTCCTGCACCTATTTTCTATGTTTCTATGTTTCTACTTTTCTTAGAATAATGCCATGGAATCTTTTACATCCATCTGACAGGGCAGACCGGGCCTTGGTTATAGATTTCATCCAAACGGTGGCACCTCGGTAATATTCCCTCAGCCAAGTCTCGGGAGTGGGGCTTCAGCATCCACCATTTCAAAGTCCTTGGAAAGAATGAATTAGAGTTGGAGATGGTGTGAAGATAGTGTCCACACTGTGAGGATGAAGAGCTGACCTGTGACCCCCGCTACAAACCGTGTGTATAGTCATTGCGCGAGGAAAGGATTGGCTGAGACTGCACTGCACTATACATGCTGTCAATGTTCACTATCTGTGCACACAGGATGGATGCCATCTGACTGAAGTCCAGAAGGGCTGTCAGTGTGGCTGGAACAGCAACATGAGGCTGTGTCTCCAGGAAAGATGGTGGAAATTAGAAAACAAATAAATGAACACCAACAGAACCCAGAATATTTACCCGGCGTATATTAATTCATTCCTCATTTTATGTGTGGGCTTATGTCAACAGGTTAGTTTGTAGACAGAATATTTGATTTATGTAGACCTGGATTTAATGTGTGTACTGTAACAAATATATAAATCTGAATGATCTAAAGTGCAGTAAAATTTAACAAAGGTTTCTTCAAAACTATAAAATATACTTACAAGTAACAGGGATGAGTTCACAGGTGTTTCAATGAGTGACCTGACATTCTAGGTCCCGAACTACGATTGAAGGGTGGAAGATGCCTGTGCATGGATTCTTTTAACGTGTGATAGCCGTTGCAGCAGGTAATCAGGAAGGCGAATGGAACGTTGGCCTTCATTGCGAGAGGGATAGAGTACAAAAGCAGGGAGGTCCTGCTGCAACTGTACAGGGTATTGGTGAGGCTGCACCTGGAGTATTGCGTGCAGTTTTGGTCACCTTACTTAAGGAAGGATATACTAGCTTTGGAGGGGGTACAGAGACGATTCACTAGGCTGATTCCGGAGATGAGGGGGTTACCTTTTGATGATAGATTGAGTAGACTGGGTCTTTACTCCTTGGAGTTCAGAAGGATGAGGGGTGATCTTATAGAAACATTTAAAATAATGAAAGGGATAGACAAGATAGAGGCAAAGAAGTTGTTTCCACTGGTCGGGGAGACTAGAACTAGGGGGCACAGCCTCAAAATACGGGGGAGCCAATTTAAAACCGTGTTGAGAAGGAATTTCTTCTTCCAGAGGGTTGTGAATCTGTGGAATTCTCTGCCCAAGGAAGCAGTTGAGGCTAGCTCATTGAATGTATTCAAGTCACAGATAGATAGATTTTTAACCAATAAGGGAATTAAGGGTTATGGGGAGCGGGCGGGTAAGTGGAGCTGAGTCCACGGCCAGATCAGCCATGATCTTGTTGAATGGCGGAGCAGGCACAAGGGGCTAGATGGCCTACTCCTGTTCCTAATTCTTATGTTCTTATGTTCTTATGTTGCACACAAGCCACCACACAGGCTTGACAGAGCTAGGTCTTGGTCCAGTGGCAAGGGTTAACCAAGACTCTGCTCACGGACCTAGTGCGCACGCATACTCCTACTATCCATAGATCGCAGTGTGGGCTGGCCCGGGCTGCCCCTGGGCCCTTGCCTCTTTTGGGCTTCGAACCCTCACCTCTCCCGGGCCCCAATCATGATGCTCCTGGGCCCCAATCTCTCACTGCTCCTCCACCCCCATCAAAAATGGAGCAGTCAGAAACAGGACATCAATTAGTCTCCTCTTATCTTGGAGACATCAAATATCAACACTGTTATTTGAAATATCAAAATATTAAACTCCAGCCTAGTTGAAGGGTTAGTAACATCAGCAGAAACAAAAGCCAATGAACAGAATGAACACGATTCAGTAGAATGTGAAAAACAGCAGCAACAACAACAGAATCCAAACCCTGCAGTCACTTGTGAACTCACTGGTGTGTCAGCGGGCTGGGTGACTGAGTGAATCCCTTCTCACACACTGAGCAGGGGAACGGTCTCTCCCCAGTGTGAACTCGCTGGTGTGTTAGCGGGCTGGATGACTGAGTGAATCCCTTCCCACACACTGAGCCACTTTATTGCTAGCAACATTAGAATCAATTTAGTACATTGGGGTTAATCATAAGTTAAAGCAGCATTGACATCATTTTATAAGGAAATCTCTCTAAAAATTATACAAGTTTCTCATGTCAAATGCAGAACTGCCTTTCAGTTTTAGTTCTGAGTCATTGCAATTCAAAATCTTTACATGCTGATGCAAATTTTCAGAATTATAATATTTTAATTGGGACTGCCGTACATGATTTGAAAACAACTTTGAAATTATCAAAGCAATTTCAACCCCACCGAGGAGTGAGACAAATCGGATAGCAAAGAGCGAATACAGGCAGGACTGCCGAATGGTCTCCTGCGCTGTAATATACTATTATACTTGATGCTATGATTTCAACGCAACTGATTTTCTTACTCTCCTTTTTTTAAAGCTGGCTAGTCATTCCGTGCATTTTAACACCGGCTAAAACTGATAGAATTTAACAGAATAATGATCAGAGCGACATGCGAAGGTTAAACGAGCTGCTTTATGAGCGTTTGACGGTGCTGATAATCCAGTTCCGAAACTTGGCCACAGCTGTGTATACCCCGGGAAACCTCTCATCTCCACACAGCTTGCCCCAGGACACGATGCCGTATATCCTGCCTTTACAAATCAGCGGGCCGCCAGAATCTCCCTGTGAAAGACAAACAGAATACTGCCTGTCAGCTAATTAGACACCATGAAGTAGAGTCCAAATAAACCCTGCTACACATTCGTATAATAACAGAAATTATTTCCATTTCATGCACATCTTAATCAATGCCAAATATAATGAATACATATTTGTTGGACTAAGTAACATTCGCAATGTGTTGATTCTTTGCTCATTCACACGCCGGCAGATTTTGATGTTTACATCTGATAAAAGAAAAGATGGAAATGGATTATAATCTTAAAGGTTAAACTCCACCCAACCCAACAAAACAGATCTTCACAGAACATCGCATCACACATATCACTTTTCCGTAAGAGAAATCTTAAAGAGTTTTGTTTGAAGAATGAATTGTCCAAGGTTGTAAAAGAGAAGCATTTCACACAAATTGAGTCTTTGCATCACAGTGCAGACTTAATAAGGTCAGGTACAGATCAAAAGTACCTTTCATCGAGAAATGTCAATGTTGAGTTTAACATTTAAAGAGCGGTGGATTCCGTTAGGGGCGGGGTGGGTTAGGGTAAGTGGTGAGGGACAATGAATTCCTGTTTCTACAGCTCTTTTGGGGGGAACAAAATAAACATTAGATCAAGTGCTCCCCCCCCCCCCCCGCCATCTGGGGGACACTCCAGACACTTTTAACTGCCCTCTTTTTTTAAATATTTTTTGTTTTTTGTGTTTTTTGATTTTTTTTGCGGGGGGGGGGGGCATTAAAATTATATATTTTACAAGTGCCCCCTATAAAAGGGGAGGGGGACACTAAAAACCCGGCAATCCAACAGCTCTACAACTCTTTTTGGGGAGAAAAAGTAAACATTAAATCAAGTGCCCCCCGATCTGGGGGACACGCCAAACATTTTTCAAGGCCCTTTTTTGTGTTTTTTTTGGTTTTTTGTATTTTTTTTGTTTTTTTGTTTTTTTGTTTTTTTGTTTTTTTGTTTTTTTTCGCACTAAAATCATATTTTTTCAAGTGTCCCCTATAAAAGGGGAGGGGAAACGAAAACCGGCATTTAAAATAAATGAGACTTTAAAACATATAAAATCAAATTAAAATTTGGTTGCTGGGGTAACGATGCACTCCAGTCCCTCCGGCGCCCATCTCTCGCGGAAGGCCGCGAGCGTACCGGTGGACACCGCGTGCTCCATCTCCAGGGACACCCTGGCGCGGATGTAAGCACGGAAGAGAGACAGGCAGTCGGGCTGAACGACCCCCTCGACCGCCCGCTGCCTGGACCGGCTGATGGCACCCTTGGCCAGGCCCAGGAGCAGTCCTATGAGGAGGCCCTCGGAAGTACTCGCTCCCCTCCGCACAGGGTGCCCAAAGATCAGGAGTGTGGGACTGAAGTGCAGCCAGAAATTGAGGAGCATCCCCTTTAAATGATGAAACAGGGGCTGCAATCTCGCACATTCAATAAAAACATGGAACACGGACTCTTCCAGACCGCAGAAATTGCAGGCGGCCTGGGAGCCCGTGAACCGGCTTAGAAATTTGTTGCACGAGACTGCTCCGTGCACCACCCTCCAGGCCAAGTCCCCGATAAATAGTGGGAGGACTCCCGCGTAGAGTGCATTCCATCGGGGACCCACGCCTCCTCCGGACGGCAAGATGGTATGCCATGGCGTGTCCGGACGGCAGGCGAGGATGGCAAAGTTGAGAGTGTGCAGGAGCAGCCCGTACAGGAAACCCCTCCGCGCGGAACTGAAAGGCACGGAGGGGATTTCCCCGAGGCGGCTCAAGTTGTGATGCGCCGGCTCCCGAGGGAGGTTCCGGGGTTTGGCACCGATGAGGAATTCCGTCCGGACGGGGGTCAGTTCGGACGGGATCTCCCCATGTGCTTGAGCCTCCTCGACACACCTAACGGAGTCAGGGCCCAGAGCTGTTTTTAGCGACTCGATGGCATCGGCCGCGCGACAGACGTTGCTGAATTTAGGCGCCGTGACAGCATGTCTGGCGCCATCCAGCCCGCTCCTCCGCCATCGAGCAGGTCCCTGACCCTGGTCACCTCACCAGCCACAGCCCTCTCGTCCGACTGCCACCTAAAACCTCGGTCGTGGAGGTACGGATTCCTGCAGGACAGCCGCCACTCCAGCCGGTGGAGAGCTGCACTTTAGGATACTTTGTTCCAGACCCTGGTGAGTTCCTTGTAAAAGACAGGCAGCCCCTGGACGGCGGTCCTGACGCCCCCCATGCTCACAAACAGGAGCTGCGTGTCGTAGTTGAGGCCGTGCTGCTGGCGGAAGAAATACCTCGCCAGAGCACGCCACCTAGGAGGGGGCTCGACGTAAAGGTATCTCTGCAGGGTCTGAAGACAGAAAGTTGCTAGCTGGGTGCTGACGCACACCAACGACTGACCGCCCTCCCTAAGCGGGAGACTCAAGACCGCGGCAGAGACCCAGTGCTTCATGTTGTTCCAGAAGAAGTCCACCAGCTTCTTCTGTATCTTGGCGACAAACGCATGGGGAGGGGTCAAAGTGACCAGCCGATACCACAGCATGGCGGCCACCAGCTGGTTTATGACTAGCGCTCGACCCCTGTAGGACAGCACTCGGAGCAGTCCTGTCCAGCGACCTTGGCCTCCAGCTCTTGCCAGTTCGCCGGCCAGGCTTCCTCGTCAGGGCTAAGGTAGATTCCCAGAGAGAGGAGATGGGTCGTGCTCCAGGCAAAAGGCTTGAGCTCCTCCAGCAGGGAGTCCACCCGCCACTGACCCACCAGGATTCTGGAACATTTCTCCCAGTTGATCCTGGCAGAGGATGCGGCCGAGTAAATCTCCTGGCACTCACGCATCCTCCGCAGGTCAGCGGGATCCTCTATCGCGAGGAGCACGTCATCGGCGTAAGCCGAGAGGACAACCTCCACGCCCGGCCCTTGCAGAGCCAGTCCCGTCAACCTCGTCCGCAGGAGGCGCAGGAAAGGCTCCACGCAGATGGCATATAACTGGCCGGACATGGGGCATCCCTGGTGCACCCCTCTCCTAAAGCGAAGGGGCGCCGTCAAGGACCCGTTAACCTTAATCAGACACTCCGCGGCAGCGTCCAAAAGTCGGATCTGGGCGACGAACTGCGTCCCGAACCCGAATGCGTGCAGAGTTCCGAACAGATAGTCGTGATCCACCCTGTCGAACGCCTTCTCTTGGTCGAGGGATAGGAAGGTGACCGACAGACCAGCCTCCTGGGAATGATGGATGAGGTCCCGGACCAGATGGATGTAATCGTGGATTGTCCGGCCCGGGACCGTGTAGGACTGGCCGGGGTGGATCATGTGGTCCAGCACGGCGCCAAGGCGAGCAGACATCACCCTGATGAAGATTTTGTAGTCCGTGCTGAGGAGGGAGACCGGGCGCCAGTTCTTAAGTAGGCGGAGATCGCCCTTCTTAGGCAGCAGGACGATGACTGCCCTGTGCCAAGAGAGGGGCATCTCCCCAGTCGCCAGACTTTCCCCCAGGACCCGCGAGTAGTCGCCCCCCCCCAGGACGTCCCAGAACGCCCTGTGATCAACAATTGTACATCCCTGTCTGGCGTAAAAAATAAAATGGGGAAGGTGGCTCAACCGTGGCTAACAAGGGAAATTAGGGATAGTGTTAAATCCAAGTAAGAGGCATATAAATTGGCCAGAAAATGCAGCAAACCTGAGGACTGGGAGAAATTTATAATTCAGCAGAGGAGGACAAACGGTTTAATTAGGAGGGGGAAATAGAGTATGCGAGTAAGCTTGCAGGGAATATAAAAACTGACTGCAAAAGCTTCTATAGATATGTGAAGAGAAATAGATTGGTGAAGACAAACGTAGGTCCCTTGCAGTCAGAATCAAGTGAATTTATAATGGGGAACAAAGAAATGGCTGACCAATTGAACAATTACTTTGGTTCTGTCACGAAGGAAGACACAAATAATTTTCCGGAAATACTAGGGGGCCGAGGGTCGAGCGAGAAGGAGGAACTGAAGGAAATCCTTATTAGTCAGGAAATTATTTAGGGAAATTGATGGGATTGAAGGCCAATAAATCCCCAGGGCCTGATAGTCTGCATCCCAGAGTACTTAAGGAAGTGGCCCTAGAAATAGTGGATGCATTGGTGGTCATTTTTCAACATTCTATAGACTCTGGATCAATTCCTATGGATTGGTGGGCAGCTAATGTAACCCCACTTTTTAAAAAAGAAGGGAGAGAGAAAACAGGAAATTATAGACCGGTTAGCCTGACATCGGTAGTGGGGAAAATGTTGGAATCAATAATTAAAGATGAAAGAGCATCGCATTTGGAAAGCAGTGACAGGATCAGTCCAAGTCAGCATGGATTTATGAAAGGGAAGTCATGTTTGACAAACCTTCTGGAATTTTTTGTGGATGTAACGAGTAGAGTGGACAAGGGAGAACCAGTGGATGTGGTGTATTTCGACTTTCAAATGGCTTTTGACAAGGTCCCACACAAGAGATTAGTGTGCAAAATTAAAGCACATGGTATTGGGGATAATGTATTGACGTGGATAGAGAACTGATTGGCAGACAGGAAGCAAAGAATAGGAATAAACGGGTCCTTTTCAGAATGGCAGGCAGTGACTAGTGGGGTACCGCAAGGTTCAGTGCTGGGACCCCAGCTATTTACAATATACATTAATGATTTAGATGAAGGAATTGAATGTAATATCTCCAAGTTTGCAGGTGACACTAAGTTGGTGGCAGTGTGAGCTGTGAGGAGGATTCTGAGTGGCTACAGGGTGACATGGAGGGTTAGGTGAGTGGGCAAATGCATGGCAGATGCAGTATAATGCAGATAAATGTGAGGTTATCCACTTTGGTGGCAAAAACAGCAAGGTAGAATATTATCTGAATGGTGACAGATTAGGAAAAGGGGAGGTGCAGTGAGACCTGGATGTCATGGTACATCAGTCATTGAAAGTTGGCATTCAGGAACAGTAGGCATTGAAGGCGGCAAATGGCATGTTGCCCTTCATAGTGAGAGGAATTGTGTATAGGAGCAAGGAGGTCTTATTGCAGTTGTACAGGGCCTTGGTGAGGCCACACCTTGAATATTGTGTACAGTTTTGGTCTCCTAATCTGAGGAAGGACATTCTTGCTATTGAGGGAGTGCAGTGAAGGTTCACCAGACTGATTCCCAGAATGGCGGGACTGACATATGAAGAAAGACTGGATCGACCAAGCTGGAGTAGATCTAAACTACAGAACCAGTGGGAACCTGTTCAACCTGCGCCATCTCCAGGCCAGGTCCAAGACCACCCCAACCTCTGTCATCGAGCTACATTACGCGGACGACGCCTGCATCTGCGCACATACAAAGGCTGCACTCCAGGACATAGTCGACGTATTTACTGAGGCATAAGAAAGCATGGGCCTTACGCTAAACATCCATAAGACAAAGGTCCTCCACCAGCCTGTCCTCACCGCACAGCACTGCCCCCCAGTCATCAAGATCCATGGTGGGGCCCTGGACACCGTGGACCACTTCCCATATCTCGGGAGCCTCCTATCAACAAGAGCAGGCATCAATGATGAGATCCAACACCGCCTCCAGTGCACCAGTGCACCCTTTGGCCGCCTGAGGAAAAGAGTGTTTGAAGACCAGGCTCTCAAAACTGCCACCAAGCTCATGGTCTACAGGGCTGTAGTAATACCTGCCCTTCTGTATGGCTCAGAGACATGGACCATATACAGTAGACACCTCAAGTTGCTGGAGAAATATCACCAACAATGTCGCCGCAAGATCCTACAAATCCCCTGGGAGGACAGAAGCACCAACATCAGCATCCTCATTCAGGCTAACATCCCCAGCATTGAAGCACTGACCACAATTGATCAGCTCCGCTGGGCAGGCCACATAGTCCGCATGCCAGTCACGAGACTCCCAAAGCAAGTGCTCTACTCGGAGCTCCTTCACGGAAAACTAGCCAAAGGTGGTCAGTGGAAACATTACAAGGACACCCTCAAAGCCTCCTTGATAAAATGCAATATCCCCATCGACACCTGGGAGTCCCTAGCCCAAGACCGCCCTAAGTGGAGGAAGTGCATCCGAGAGGGCACTGAGCACCTCGAGTTCCAACGCCGAGAGCATGCAGAAACCAAGCGCAGGCAGCGGAAGGAGCGTGCGGCAAACCAGTCCCACCCACCCCTTCCCTCAACCACTGTCTGTCCCACCTGTGACAGGGACTGTGGCTCTTGTATTGGACTGTTCAGCTACCAAAAAAATCACTTCATGAGTGGAAGCAAGTCTTCCTCGATCCCGAGAGACTGCCTATGATGATGATTCACTGGAATTTAGAAGGATGAGAGGGGATCTCATAGAAACATATAAAATTCTGATGGGTTTAGACAGGTTAGATGCAGGAAAGATGTTCCCAATGTTGGAGAAGTCCAGAACCAGGGGTCACAGTCTAAGGATAAGGGGAAAGCCGAGATGAGGATAAACTTCTTCAAGTAGAGAATTTGGACCTGTGGAATTCTCTACCACAGAAAGTTGTTGAGGCCAGTTCATTAGATATATTCAAAGGTGAGTTAGATGTTGCCCCTACGGCTAAAGGGATTAAGGGTACGGAGAGAAAGCAGGAGTGGGATACTGAAGTTGCATGATCAGCCATGATCTTATTGAATGGTGGTGTAGGCTCAAAGGGCCGAATGGCCTACTCCTGCACCTATTTCCTATGTTTCTATATTTCTATATTTCAATGATGCTCCTTTGGTTATACTTTGATTCTGTATCTTGCACAGAGAGCCCAGGAAAGTAAACTCATCTACAGCATGTGCACAGTTAAAATCCCTGAACAGATATCAAAATATCAAAGGGGATTTTGTTCCATTAGGATACTTTATTGCTTCATCAATGAATTCAGCCATCTGAAGTGCCAAGTCACCACAAATCATCAGCATCTTCACCAGTACTACTAACAAAAGGATCGTCACAATGACTATAGAATATGTTCCAACACAATCCAATACATCACACCACCACGGGCACTTATCTGGCCTGTGAAATGCGGTGGATTGTTTGAGCTCATTTCAGATCATAGATCTCAGGCATATAAAGAGGAGCAATTGTGTGCGCAACATAGAAACATAGAAATTTACAGCGCAGAAGGAGGCCATTTCGGCCCATCGTGTCCGCGCCGGCCGACAAAGAGCCACACGGCCCTCGGTCAGCAGCCCTGAAGGTTACATATAAACCTATGAACAGTGAACAATGGTGGACAGGTAACTAGCATCCGGCCCAACCAGTCCACCCCACACAACTGCAATACTCCATGTATCGCAACATTTTACACTCCACCCCACCCAGAGCCAAGCGATCTCCTGGGAGAGGCAAATAAAACCATTAAAAACCCAGCCCAATTGGGGGAAAAAAATCTGAGAAAATTCCTCTCCAACCCATCCAGGCGATCAAAACTAGTCCAGGAGATCACTCTGGCCGTATTAGATTCCCTGCAGTACTTATCTGTGCCAGCCAACAAGAGGTTATCCAGTCTAATCCCAATTTCCAGCGCTAGGTCTGTAACCCTGCAGGTTACGGCTCTTTAAGTGCCCATTCAAGCAATTTTTAAATGTGGTGAGGCTTTCTGCCTCCACCACTCTTCCAGGCAGCGAGTTCCTGATCATCCCCACCACCCTCTGGGTGAAGAAGCTCCCCCTCAAATCCCCTCTAAACCTTCCACCAACCACCTTAAACCTATGCCCCCTCGTAATAGACCCCAACACCAAGGGAAATAGGCCCTTGCTATCCATTATATCCAGGCCCCTCAAATGTTATACATCTCAATGAGATCTCCTCTCAGCCTCCTCTGTTCCAATGAGAAGAAACCCAGTCTATCCAATCTGTCCTCATAGCTAAGATCCTCCATTCCAGGCAACATACTCGTAAATCTCCTCTGCCCCCTCTCCAGTGCAATTACGTCCTTCCTATAATATGGCGACCAGAACTGCACGCAGTACTCCAACTGTGGCCTAACCTAAATTATACAATTTAAGCATAACCTCCCAGCTCTTGTATTCTATGCCTCAGCCAATAAAGGCAAGCATTCTGTTTGCCTTCTTAACCACCTTATCCTTCTGGTCTGCTACTTTCAGGGATCTGTGGACAAGCTCTCCAAGGTCCCTTTGTTCATCTGCACTTCTAAGTGGCCTACCGTTTAATGTGTATACCCTTTCCTTATTAGGCCTCCCTAAGTGCATTACCTCACACTTCTCCGGATTAAATTCCATTTGCCACTGCTCTGCCCACCCGACCAGTAGATTGCTTCCTGCCCCTAAGCCAATTTTGGATCCAACTTGCCACTTTGCCCTGGATCCCATGGGCTTTTACTTTCGTGACCAATCTGCCATGTGGGACCTCATCTAAAGCTTTGCTAAAATCCATATACAGAGCATTGTACCTACTACCCTCATCGACCCTCTTGGTTACCACCTCGAAAAATAAAATTAGTTATTATAACACGATCTTTGCTTAACAAATCCGTGCTGACTGTCCCTAATTAATCCTTGCCTTTCTAAATGTAGATTTATCCTGTCCTTCAGGACTTTTTCCAATAATTTTCCCACCACTGAGGTTAGGCTGACAGACCTGTAATTACTCAGCCTATCCCTTTCTCCCTTCTTAAACAAGGGTACTACATTAGCAGTCCTCCAATCCTCCGGCACCATGCCCAGATCCAAAGAGGACTGGAAAATGATGGTCAAGGCCTCTGCTATTTCCTCTTTTGCTTCGCTCAACAGCCTGGAATGCATTTCATTCGGGCCTGGGGACTTAGCTACTTTCAAAGCTGCTAAACCCCTTAATACCTCTTCTCTCACTATGTTTATTTCATCCAGAATCTCTCACTCATCCTCAATAGCAGTGAAAACAGATGCAAAGTATTCATTAAGAACCATCTTCCACCTCCACACACAGATTACCCTCATGGTCTCGAATAGGCACTACCCTTTCTTTAGTTATCCTCTTGCTCTTAATATATTTATAGAATATTTCACTTGTCAAGAATTTTTCATGTTCTCTCTTAGCATTCCTAATATCCTTTTTCATTTTACCTCTGAACTTTCTATATTCCTCCAGAGATTCTACAGTATTTAGCCATTGGTATATGACATCAGCTTCCCTTTTTTTCTTTATCCTTCCCTGTAAGTCCCTAAACATCCAGGGGGCTCTAGAATTGGTATTCCCACCCTTTTTCTTTAAGGGCACATGTTTGGCCTGAGCCCTCTGGATCTCCTCCTTGAATGCCTCCCACTGTTCCAACACTGATTTACCCACAAGTAGCTGTTTCCAGCCCACTGTGGCCAAATCACTTCTCAACTTAGCAAAGTTAGCTTTCCCACAATTTGGGACTTTTATTCCTGGTCTATCCAAGTGCAACAGCACTGGGATAGGTAAACTTCCATTGGGCTAGAAACATAGAGGTAAGGATTATGGGATGGTGGAAACCAAACTCAACAGCATCTTGTATTTATATAGCACCTTTAACGTAGTGAAAGAACCCTAGACGCTTCACAGGAATATTATGGGACAAAAACATTGACACCAAGCAATATAAGGAGAAATTAGGGCAGGTGACCAAAAGCTGGGTCTGGACTCACTGCATTGGCGCAGCTGTCAACCAATGCTATGGCTAGAAGTCCGCCCTTTATAGTGGGACTGTATAGCAGCAAGTAACTGAACACATCCTCTATAATGCGTGGACCCAGCAACATATGTCAACTGTTCCGACAAAGGTTGTATCCGACTAGGAATGAACACTCCAAATATCTCTGCGAGCAAGGCTGGGAGGTCTTGTCGAGTGATTCCAGTGATGAGGGAAGGTTTGTTTGTTGTTCAGATGATGCTGTGCCCCAGGTACTTGGCCACCTTCACTATCTGCAAATCTCAATTTGGGCAAAGTTTGGGATATTGAAGCAGGTTTGTCTGACATGCCGGGACCTGTGTCCCTCATCCTCTAACTGGTACCATAGTGAAGTAGCAAGAGTCACAATCAGAAACAACTGCACACAGAGTGAGAAGTATCAGATCTCAGGGGAAGATACAAAAATAAGGCAAATCACAATTAATTTCAGAAAAACAGAAAATGCTGGAAACACTCGGCAGGTCAGACAGCATCTGTGGAGAGAGAAACAGTTAACGTTTCAGGTCGATGACCCTTCGTCAGAACTGATTTCAGATTTCCAGCGTCTGCAGTATTTTGCTTTTGTTTCACATTTAGTGTCATATTTGTCAAAGTATTTTTAATTTAATTTTCATTTGGTCCCTGTCCCTTTTACTTGCCCTTTTATTCACCATCTCCTTTATTCTCCGATTCTCTTTCATTCATTGTCTCTCTCAATGCTTTCTACTAACAAGGTCTGTTGGTTCTCATTCTCGCTCTATCTCTCTCAGACACCGTGGCTATGGGAGAAAATATGACTGCATCAGGTTGTTGGGCCTTGCTGACCACCTTAGACATGCCTGACACAAGACTCCCAAAGCAAGCGCTCTACTCGGAACTCCTACGCGGCAAGCGAGCCCCAGGTGGGCAGAGGGAACATTACAAGGACACCCTGAAAGCCTCCCTGATAAAATGCAACATCCCCACTGACGCCTGGGAGTCCCTGGCCAAAGACCGCCCTAAGTGGAGGAAGAGCATCCGGGAGGGCGCTGAGCACCTTGAGTCTCGTCGCCGAGAGCATGCAGAAACCAAACACAGACAGCGGAAGGAGCGTGCGGCAAACCAGTCCCACCCACCCTTTCCCTCAACGACTGTCTGTCCCACCTGTGACAGAGACTGTAATTCCTGTATTGGACTGTTCAGCCACCTAAGAACTCACTTTTAGAGTGGAAGCAAGTCTTCCTCAATTTCAAGGGACGGCCTTTGATGATCATAGCATGTGAAATGTCAATGGTCATCTTTGATAAATGAACTTAAAGTGAAAAAGCAAATAAATGTTTTGCTCCCTGTTCAAATTGTAATTCCAAAGTGGATTCTCTATTTAGAGAACGATGCCCATGTGATGGACAACCTCTGTAGATGCAAAGCAAAACTCCTTCTCTGCCCCAACAATGTGCTAAGCCCAAACTCAAGATACCAGTTGGCCCATTTTCCAACCAGTTATCCTTGTGATTTCCTTGGATGAGATTGCCGTAGTGAGCTAAGTTTTCCAAGTCCATATAAGCATGCGGTGAGTTACTTTGCTGTCAGTGCAGATCCAGCATAGAAAGGCTTTGATGTCAATTGCTAGATTCTGCCATTCTGTATTTTTGTACCCAAAGCCAGTTCTCGCAACCAGCAGGGAGTAGAGACTTTCATCACTTTACTTTCGGCTGGATTCAAATCCGTGTGCCAGAACTGGAAGGGTATTGTACTGACTCACTGCATCATCCAGTTCACTCAGGTCGGTCTATCGATCGTAGTTTATAAAATATGCTAAGCGATTGCAAGCTTAAAAGTCTGTGCATTTACTAATTTAGTGTGATAGAATGTTGTGGGACTCTACATTTTAATCTTTACTAATGCCTTAATGTTGAAGTAAAGGTATCAATACCTGGCACGAATCCTTCCCTCCAGTAGTGAATCCAGCACAGATCATGTTGGCGGTAATGTTTCCACTATACGAATCTGTGTGGTTACACCGTGAATTGGACACAATGGGTACTTTAACTGCTCTCAACATTCTTGGCATGTGCCTTCCATTTGCACTGCTGAAACCCCACCC
Organism: Pristiophorus japonicus; assembly: GCF_044704955.1. Taxonomy (NCBI): domain Eukaryota; kingdom Metazoa; phylum Chordata; class Chondrichthyes; family Pristiophoridae; genus Pristiophorus; species Pristiophorus japonicus. The sequence goes on along the minus strand of NC_091994.1, from coordinate 115,428,679 downwards.
AGACACTCGGCATAATGTGTCTGCTTCTAACGATGTCCTTTGGCGAGGCAGAGCTACAATCCCAACGAAATAGTTCAGCCTGGCAGGTCGGGAAAGCTGTTTGAGATACATAAGGCAGCCTTGGTCAGAAAGACGCATTATGCCCAGTACGTGTTAGTTACAAACAATTTTAATATATTCTAATCTATCTACTTAAAGGAGGGGGCACTCCCAAAATGTTATACTAGGAAAGAGATTTGTACCAGGGTGAAATAGGAGAACTAGGCCAAAAACTAACAGCAATATAAGAGCCCTATGATATGGCAAGTATTTCAGTATGGGGTAAAATCACTCACGTAACCCATAGCTTGAATGGTGGGTCAGTGGATCCCAAGTGTCAGCCTCACACTGAATGGGCTCTGAACTTCCCACTTGTGTACAAATGTTTTTTTCTAGTTTTCTTTCCCTCTCCTCCAGAGGGCGCAAGGGTGCAGATCCATAGGGACTAGCTGCCCTTCAGGACCCCACCCAAGGGGCCATCTGCATCTCTGACCCTAGACAGCATGTGATAGTGAGCCATTGGCTCATGAGGATAGCATCAGTGCCCAGCCCAATACTGGCTCCACCCAACCTCCAATCTACACATTTTCCATCGCTGAAATCTTCAGCACAAAAGGGGAGCTCAGAAAATAAAAGTAATAAATATATTAAATAACCTAAATCAGCCTTAAACATTCTCTGATGACTGATGGCTGCATTAATAAGCATAAAGGGTCAGACTGTAATGAAAACAATATTTCCAGATCCTCTCTCAATGGATTACAAGTTTACGAGGCCAAATTAAATCAACCAAACTGTTATTAGTTCACTTGCACATGACACCATCCATTCAGAAATGCCTCCCGGCTCCTTTGGCGCATCTCCTTCCCCAAACAATGACAAACCCTTGTTCATGGGAAAAGAGCGCAGTGCCTTCGTGTGTCCCACATTATTAGGATGTTTCACTTTTAGTGTGGGGAAATTGCCTCCCTCCTCTAACTAGGCATGTTGTGAAGTGACACAAATATCAGATGTAGTGGCCCTCCAAGCAGCCTGCCTTCAGTCAGCAGGAATGCATATTTTATTAAAAAGCATTGTCATTCTTTTGTCTGATTGCCTGGACCACCAAGCAACAAGTTATTATATTCAAATTAATCAAAGGGCGTCCTTCGTTTTGGCTGCATTAAGGCAAATAGCCAGCATCCTCCCGAGACAGTGGCATCTACAGAGTAGCTTACAGCGGTTCTGGGAGCACCTCCACAAGGAGCAATAGCTGGTAAGTGAGCAATACTTTGTGGGATGTTTTAACCTTTTAGTTGCAAAAGCAGCTATTGAACTCTTTCTGTGCTGTTATTTATCTTGTATATTCTTCAGGGGAGGTATTTTAGATCCAGATTAATAATTTTTTTTTTTAAATAAATAACTAAACACACCATTGTTGGATTGTAAGAATGCTTTGATTCCCATTGAGTGGTGTACAAATGACATTATTCATTTTTAATGATAACTAAGATTGAAGAGACATTTGGCCCACATTATTAGTCAGATAAGATAATAAGCACAGAAAAAAGAGGTGTTCCTGGCTTTGGCCATTTGTCCCTGGCTTTGTGGGCTGTGTCTCTGACTGCTTGCATCTGAGATCTGGAAATATGGTAACACTTCTTTAACTTTAAACACTGAAATCAAGGTTGTACAGAAGCTTAGTAGAAAAGCTTTCTGAAAAGACGGTTTCATTGAAGAAAACATTTCTGTGGCTTTGAGGATTGATTACAGTCTAAGTAGGTCAACAGAATCCGATACCCATTCCTTCAGTTTGGATGGCTATGGTGGGGGTTTTGCAAACTGTTCTACTCAAAAGCCCTGCTCAGATATAAATTAAATGCTTGTTTAGGTATGTGTTCAAACCCATTTATCCAATTGTATATGGAATTTGAGGAGTCCCTCAATGGAACGCTATGTTTGAAGATGGGTGAACAATATACACCATTAAAGGAAAACTAATTCGTTTTGATAGTACTGCGTCGGCATTTATTGTTCTAGCAGATACATTACATATTTACAAATAAAAATTTCTATCTTTGAAAGGCTTGTTCTATTGCAGGAGAAAAGTGAGGGTAATTTACAGAGTTTAACACTTGCTAAGGTTCAATACTGATCGTGTCTATGACTACACATTTACCTTAATCAACATGATGTCAAAGTCTTTTTTCTTTGTGTCATATTGAGGATGGGTTATGATCTTAGATGGGCGAAACAGTTGCTCAGTCCCTTCATACCTGGATAATGAATGTTCCCCGGCTACTATTTGTATAGTCTCAGCACCACTGGAATGAAGCAGGAATAGGTGTTTCATTGTGCATTAATTCATTACTAGAAATATAATATGTTTAATACAGAATGCCACAAACCCATAGTTGCAGTGAGCAGCTGTCAGAACCCATCTCCGGTGGATCAGAGACCCTCCACAGTAATGAGATCCTCCTGGTCTCTTCAGAGAAACCTGGTATTTGATGGAATGAGGCAGCACTGAATAGCCACCGACAATCCGGGACCAGCCTTAGGAAGAGGTAAAAGAAAGCTTCCAAGTTATATCATTTGATCGCGTTCCTACAAGGCTCAAGCAGATATATTTAAGCTGCCTGATTACAATGCAATCATATATTAACAACTCTAAGATGAGCAGCAGAATGCTATCTTGTTATATAGATTATTATTCTCAGCCAGTATCGTAACTTTTGATAGTTTGCTGTATTTGGCTGGGCATTCTTGCTCGAAGGAGAGTAAGTAGCAACTTCAGGTGTAGATGGCAACCTTCTCAAATGTCTTTAGTTGACATTACACATCTTAAATTTCAGTAGACAAAGTAACACAACAATGTTAAAGAAGTTAATGTACTTCTGCTTTCAAAATATTCTCAACAGAAGGCAGAATGTAAAACAGCTATCAAGATTCATACAAGTCATGAAAGTTCAAAGTTAATGTGCAATCACTTACCATATGTTGATGGTAATTTTAAGAAGAGCAGAAACAGTATGTAAATGTTGGAGACATTCATTTTGTGTTTATGGAGATAGAAAGATCCAACTAGCACCTAGCTGAGTAATACTAAGCTCACCGACTGGGAACCGCAAAGAAATTTCAGCATGTCAAGTGTTCTTTTATCCAGTTACTGAGTTTCCTCCGGCAGGTTGCCTTGTAACATTATATATTGTAATTGGGTTTAAATGGGAATCAGTAAAACTGCAATCAAGCATTAACAACATGTATCAGATTTAGCTGTAATTCTCTGCTTGAGGTGAAAGTGGTAAGGTTAAGACCACTTCAACATATTCACAGCCCATTCTCTTCAGTGTGTCAAATGTTTAAAATAATGTGTTAAACTTTTAAACTTTGCAAAATAAAGGGGTCTACTGTCAAAAGGGTGGATTCAGCTTCAGGCAAATTGCTTTCATACTTAATGGTAGTTTCCAAATGACTCAATAGATGTATCTATTGATGGTTAAGAAGTGCTTTGCTTTTGAACTACACCCATCTAATATTACAGAATAAATCCGTGTTTTTAAGAACTTTCCTGGGATGCTCGGAAATGCAGGTTTTAAAAATAAGCCCAACATAAAACCACAATGGCGGTTTAAACAAAATCTGTTCTTTCACAGACTGCTGGGCTTCCTCCTGTTCACATCCAATGGTCAATCTCACCGAAGTGGATGAGCCTCCTTCACTTTCCAACCAATGGAGGTCAAAGTGCAACAGAAAATAGTGCAACCCATTGGTCATTTGCTTCCTTATCTGAACTGCAGGCATAAATCAAGCTGCCCTGTTATCACTAAACTCGATAAACTACCACAAAAAAGGTCTTATCTCAAAAACTGCATCTCTTTTGACGTGCCACAACCCTCATTCTGTGCTGTAAGATTCTATACGTGACTAAACAGACGTTTAAACAGTCAAATAACAGTGAAGAATGTGGGAAACTGCAAGAAATTGAACAGAGCAAACCATTTGTACAGGCAGGTCTATCCCGGATTTTGAAAGACTATAGTATTTGCTTTTCCATATCTCTTGAAATCAGAAACAGATTATACACCAATTCAAGTTTTAAGAAATATCTCACAATTGTATAGCCCCTTATCACATTTTGAGGATCTTCCAAGGTGTTTTAAAACCAATAAGTTAATTTTGAAGTGCAATCACTCTGCCAAACATTGCAGCCAATTTGCAGCAAAGTCCCATGACCAATAAATGAATGAATGAGCCGACCATCTGTTTCTGGTGGTGTTGGTTGAGGGATGAATATGCACGGCGCCTATCCTGGGCCGATGTCCGGTGCACGGCCAATGCCATCAAGTTGCTAAATACAGCACTGAGTCCTGACTCCATTAGGTGCGTCGAAGAGACTCAAGCACATGGGCCGATCCCATCTGAACTGACCCCTGTCTGGATGGAATTCCTCATCGCCGCCAAGCCCCAAAACCTCCCTCAGGATCCGGTGCCTCACAACTTGAGCCTCCTCCAGCAAATCCCCTCTGTGCCTTTCAGTTCTGCACGGAGGGGATTCCTGTACGGGCTGCTCTTGCATACTTTGCCTTACTCGTCTGTCATCTGGATACAGCATGGCGCATTATCTTGCCATCCGCAGGAGGCGGGGGTCTATTATGGAGTGCTATCTAAGCGGGAGTCCTCCCTTTATTTATTGGGGACTTGGCCTAGAGGGTGTTGCATGGGACAGTCCCGTACCAATCGGTTTTTAGATCGGTTCATGGACTCCCAGGCCGCTTGTAATTTCTGCGGTCTGGAAGAGTCCGTGTTCCATGTTTATGTGGCCTGTGTCAGGTTGCAGCTCCTGGTCCAATATTTGAATGGGCTGCTCCTCAAATTCTGGCTGCAATTCAGTCCCACACTCCTGATCTTTGGGCGTCCTGTGCGGAGGGGAGCGGGCAGGTCGGAAGGCTTCCTCGTAGGACTGCTCCTGGGCATGGCCAAGGTGCCCATTGATTGGTCCAGGCAGCGGGCGGCTGAGGGGGTTGTTCAGCCTGACTGCCTGCCTCTCTTCCACAGTTACATTTGAGTCAGGGTGGCCCCGGAGATGGAGCACGCGGTGTCCACCGGTACGCTCGCGGACTTCCGCGAGAGGTGGGCGCTGGAGGGACTGGAGTGCATCATCACCCCCGGCAACCAAATTTTAATTTGATTTGTTTAATGTCCAAAGTTTAATATGTTTATTTGTCAGTTTTAGTACCTCCTTTTAAAGGGGCACTTGATTTATAGTTTTACTAAAAATAGTTGAGGGATGAATGTATGCCAGATGATACGGAAAACCTCCTTCTCTTCTTCAAACAGTGCCATGGGACCTTCAACATCTACCTGAAGAGGCAGACGGGGCTTCAACTTAACATCACAGCACCCTCTACAATGCAGCATTCTCTCAGTACTGCGCCAAAATGCCAACCTCGAGTCTGTGCGCAAAGCTACAGTGGGGCTTGTACCTACAACCCAACTGGAGGGGAGAGTGCTCTGGAAAGGCTAAGCTAACAGATAAGAATTGTATCAAAATAATGCCTGCTTGTCTAATCTGCATTGCCAATGCTATTTAATTACTTGAGTAGTTTTGTCCTACTTTTGTACAAATGTATGTTGACTTAAGGGAAATAAAGTATACCAGTCAGCTGTGCATTGCAGCATTTCACCCTGAGTCAAATACTGCTCAGCTGTTCCAAGCGCCAGTGAGCACAGCACTGTGAAATGTTTCATCCCCAGCGGAGCCCGAACTCTGCGTCTACTCCCTCACCAATGGCAGCACGACGAACATACAAATAATGACGGACAGGTAAAGAATCTCAGGTCAGCCCACCTGTATCACACAATTGCAATACCTTGTGTATCACAGTACACACTCTCCATCCCACCTGAAACCATGTGATCTCCTGGGAGAGGCGGAAAAACAGAGGCAGGGATCTCGGCAATTCCTCTCCGAGCCATCTAGGCAATAGAAACTAGTCCAGGAGATCATTCTGGCTCTACCTTTTGTAACAGGTGATTTCCTCCCAGACAGAAATAGTTCCAGCTCTCGCTTGAAGGAACTCAGTACTTTTCAAGTGTAACTATGGATGAAAATATTTGAATATTTTATTACTCACTTTCTTCCTGTAAGAAAGCGATATCCCCAAGTAGCCCGTGAACAGCTTCGACATTCTGCTACAGATTGATGCGGAATAACTCAGCAAATCATTGATTCACTTGTCTATATCTCTCCATGTACAGAGTACAAGTGCACATCTGGAGTGATCACATCTACCAATAAAAAGATCAGAATTAAAGTCTGATAAATATATTACTTAAGACTGTCTGTCTTTTGTACAACGCAGATGCAAAGAGTGTACATGACAATATAATATTTCAAAGAGCTTTCGGCTGGTTCCCAGCTTAATCTCTCCTGTGACAGAGTATAGCATCAGTTTCAGAGAATGTGTCACAAAGAATTATGATGAACTTTGACACCTATTCTAATTCATCTTTGCCTGTTTATTTTCTGTCCCTCCAATCTTCCTTTCCTGAGTTCACTGACTCGTGCCGGGCTGCATTTCCACGGGCAGTAAGTGTCTGCCACATCGACTACTGTAACATTTTTCATGCCGGAAGCTGGTCACTGAGTATTGGCAGGATGTACAATCATGGAGAGCTTTGCGGAGGCTCATTTAGGAACGGACTTACCGGAGAGCAATCATTAGCACAACCCCTGGCTGACTTTAAGCCCCTCCCAAGCCCTGAGGTCCAATGTAGCCTACTGACTTTGTTGGCAAACTTTTCTTTAGTGACTGATGGTGACATCAGTCGGGAATGAGGAGTTCTTGTCAGCAGTGTGCGAGCTGAATTAAAATGCAGTCAAAGCTGAAGTACATCAAGTTAATGACTATGGAAGTAAAGTAACTTAGTGAAAGGTCAACTAATTTTACCAATTGTCTCTTGCTTTTCTATTGGTGAAAAGCCAGCTGAGAACTTAGCCTTATTTTGTGCCAGAGTTTAAAAAAATATCCCTCTTTTTCCAAAGCACGCTAGATTCCTTTCCTCCTTAACGTGATAGAACTCTGGGGTTTTAGAGTTAATAACAATTGCAGCGAAGGTTCACCAGACTGGTTCTCGGGATGGCGGGACTGACATATCAAGAAAGACTGATTCAACTGGGCTTGTATTCACTGGAGTTCAGAAGAATGAGAGGGGACCTCATAGAAACGTTTAAAATTCTGACGGGTTTAGACAGGTTAGATGCAGGAAGAATGTTCCCAATGTTGGGGAAGTCCAGAACCAGGGGTCACAGTCTGAGGATAAGGGGTAAGCCATTTAGGACTGAGATGAGGAGAAACTTCTTCACCCAGAGAGTGGTGAACCTGTGGAATTCTCTACCACAGAAAGTTGTTGAGGCCAATTCACTAAATATATTCAAAAAGAAGTTAGATGTAGTCCTTACTACTCGGGGGATCAAGGGGTATGGCGCGAAAGCAGGAATGGGGTACTGAAGTTACATGTTCAGCCATGAACTCATTGAATGGCGGTGCAGGCTTGAAGGGCCGAATGGCCTACTCCTGCACCTATTTTCTATGTTTCTATGTTTCTAACAATCCAAATGATGTAGAATGGGTCCTAAATGTCAGATACTGGCACGTCGCCATAATGATATTCTGGTATTCTTGCCATTATAGTAATTAAACATAATACTAAGAAGTATTTTGGTTTCTGGGTTAAAAAATATCATTTTTGAGGTACTACTATATATGACCTTCAAAAGATAGAGCATAGTAACAGTTTGTCAGTCTCCGTAAGCTAGAAACTCCCCATAATTATCCTTCGAGTGCTCATTGTGGGTTTACTGTGGCACAAATGTAACATGTAATGTAAAGAGCATTTGTTACAGTAAAGGCTGTGCATCAGTAACAGTTTCTTAAAAGGTTACTAGTCTATTGTGGGGCTTATTTTTCCAGGAATAATACAATGGATTCCCCCCTTAACGCTTGGTGATAAAAGATGTAATTCTAGAATTAGTTCAAAAAATTGTACATTTGGGAGGAGCCAATTGTTTTCCTTTTGCCGCAGGCATAGTTAGCCAGAGCATCTATAATAGGATTACCTGGATAATGTTGCAGTGTAATATTACTGGCATATATAATGAAAACCACCATGAACCTTGTCAGTTTCAGCTTGAGGGTAACAAAGGGTGCAGACTGTCTGGCTAATGGTTGGCGTCCTTTCCTGAAGGTATGTGTAGCTCATAAGAAAACATAAAAGTGATTTAAATAGAGATTCATTTTATATATTTTTACAACACAATTATATCTCAGAACACAGTAAAGAAGTTTCACCATAAATAAGTCTGACTTGTCTTGTTATGATTCATTTCCAAATTGCTTTTGCAGTACTGGAGGAGTTTTGTGGGGTGGATAATACCCAAAAATCAGAGTTTTAAAATTGTGTGGGGGCAGCAAATATGAGTTTTATATATTTATTATTTTGTTAATGTACGGTTTTTTAACGCCTTGCTAATTTTCTCCCCTGCCCTCCTGAAGGTGTTCCCTTCTTGCTGGGGTCTGTGTCCGTGAGCAGCACACAGCCTCACGTACCTGATGCAAGTGGTTATTGTCGCAGGTGAGCTTTCACAGTGAAGCTATTCTCCCATGTGGGGCACACACCTACATTTCCAGCGAAAGTCACTGGGTAGTGAGCAGGAGTAAGGGACCTGGTTTAATGATCCCCCTCCCCGTCTTAATCCAATTCTAGTACCGGACTGCCCCAGCAAGCTCAGCTTGAGCAGTGCTGGATCTGTCTGTACGGCCCAGCTGTACTCTGGGTATCAGCGAGCGAACCTGAGGTCTCAGCAGGAAGCTACACGTGTGAGCAACAGTGTCTGTGTTTTGTGTTTATCGTAGGTGTCACAGAATGGGAGCCTTGATATACCTGAAGCTGCTGGCGTTGCTGAGCAGTGCTCAAGGTAAGGCGGGGTCAGCTCGGGGGTCGCTGCGAGATGAATAACATTTTGAATTTATTACAAGTAGGACAGTGACACAAGTGAGACTCCAACTGGAACTCATTAAAACCGAATGATTTGGCTTACTGTTCAACATGCTGGTTTTAAAGAGTACGGTGTGTTCTTTGTCTGAATGGTTTCTGGTCTGTTTGATCTCCTTAAAGTGCTGACATGTGCTGGAGTCTGTTTCCACAGACGAGCACTCCTCTCACCTCGCCCAAACATCCATTTTTCATGTTTTTAAACCTGAACTATAAGAGCCAGAGGGTTATTTGACCCACGAGCCCATTGCAAGTAGACACGACTCTGTCCACATGCACACCTTAATGGATAACAATCAGGAGAGCGGAGGCCTGACCCAGGGATAGTGAGACCGCCTGTGGTCCCTGGACTGCCACCCTGGCTGGAATTCATCATTCTGGGATGAGGTTCAGTGTCACTGGGGTCCCTACCTGTTCCTTTCATAGATTTGCAGTGAAGGAAGGAGCTTTTTTTTTCAGTCAGTTATTAGATTGTGAAATGCTTTACGACAGTTGGCTATTGAGGTAAAGGCGAGAGCAATAGTTGAAATAGAATTGGATAAATATTTCAGAAGGAAGAATATAATTGAATAGCGGGAAAGGGCGGGGTAATGTGGTTAGAGCAGTAAACTCCAGGTGCCCCAGAGTTGGTACAGACACAACGCATCAAACGTTTCATCTCTGCTGTCATTTCGGCAATTTCATGATTCATGTTGAAAAGAACTGGATATCTTGAAACATGTTGCTTGAAGAAGGCAGTTTTGCTTTCATTTCCATTCGGTTCAGTTTCCTTATTCATTTTAAGGCATTGCTAATTCAGCTATCCAAACTGCATTGTCAAGTACAAGTCACCTTCCCACTGTGACTGCCAGGACCACTTGGCCCACTGACCATATTCCCTTCTCGCCCTGCCGCCCATTGTATGCAGAGCCCATTCCCCATTGGCTCCAGTGCCGCCTCCCCATTGCCTCCAGTGCCCATTCCCATTGGCTCCCAATGCCCCCTCCCCATTAGCTCCAGTGCCCCCTCCCCATTGGCTTCAGTGCTGCCTCCCCATTGGTCCATTGGCTCCAGTGCCGTCTCCCCATTGGCTCCAGTGCCCATTCCACATTTAATCCAGTGCCCCCTCCCCATTGGCTCCAGTGCCCATTCCTCATTGGCTCCAGTGCCCATTCCCCATTGGTCCATTGGCTCCAGTGCCCCCTCCACAAAAGTAGTAATCTCAGGATTGCTACCAGTGCCACGTACTAGTCAGAGTAAGAATCGCATGATAGCTCAGATGAATGCGTGGCTTGAGGAGTGGTGCAGAAGGGAGGGATTCAAATTCCTGGGACATTGGAACTGGTTCTGGGGGAGGTGGGACCAGTACAAACCGGACGGTCTGCACCTGGGCAGGATCGGAAGCAATGTCCTAGGGGGAGTGTTTGCTAGTGCTGTTGGGGAGGAGTTAAACTAATATGACAGGGGGATGGGAACCGATGCAAGGAGGCAGAGGGAAATAAAAGGGAGACAGAGGCAAAAGTTGGAAAGGAGAATAGTAAAAGTAGAGGGCAGAGAAACCCAAGACAAAAAATAAAAAGGGCCACATTACAACAAAATTCTAAAGGGGCAAAGTGTGTTAAAAAGACAAGCCTGAAGGCCCTGTGCCTCAATGAGAGGAGTATTCAGAATAAGGTGGACAAATTAACTGCACAGATAGCAGTTAACAGATATGATGTAATTGGCATCACAGAGACATGGCTCCAGGATGACCAAGGCTTGGAATTCAACATCCAGGGGTATTCAACATTTAGGAAGGATAGATAAAAAGGAAAAGGAGGTGGGTTGGCGTTACTGGTTAAAGAGGAAATTAATGCAATAGTAAGGAAGGACATTGGCTTGGATGATGTGGAATCGGTATGGGTGGAGCTACGGAATACCAAAGGGCAGAAAACGCTGTTGGGAGTTGTGTACAGGCCACCAAACAGTAGTAGTGAGGTTGGGGACAGCAACAAATAAGAAATAAGGGATGTGTGTAATAAAGGTACAGCAGTTATCATGGGCGACTTTAATTTACATATAGATTGGGCTAACCGAACTGGTAGCAATGCGGTGGAGGAGGATTTCCTGGAGTGTATTAGGGATGGTTTTCTTGACCAATATGTCGGGGGAACCAACTAGAGGGCTGGCCATCCTAGACTGGGTGATGTGCAATGAGAAAGGATTAATTAGCAATCTTGTTGTGCGAGGCCCCTTGGGGAAGAGTGACCATAATATGGTAGAATTCTTTATTAAGATGGAAAGTGACGCAGTTAATTCAGAAACCAGGGTCCTGAACTTAAGGAAAGCTAACTTCGATGGCATGAATTGGCTAGAATAAACTGGCAAATGATACTTAAAGGGTTGACAGTGGATAGGCAATGGCAAACATTTATAGATCACATGGATGAACTTCAACAATTGTACATCCATGTCTGGAGTAAAAATAAAACAGGGAAGGTGGCTTACCCGTGGCTAACAAGGGAAATTAAGGATAGTGTTAGATCCAAGGAAGAGGCATATAAATTGGCCAAAAAAGCAGCAAACCTGAGGACTGGGAGAAATCTAGAATTCAGCAGAGGAAGACAAAGGGTTTGATTAGGAGGGGGAAAATAGAGTACGAGAGGAAGCTTGCCGGGAACATAAAAACTGACTGCAAAAGCTTCTATAGATATGTGAAGGGAAAAAGATTAGTGAAGACAAACGTAGGTCCCTTGCAGTCGGACTCAGATGAATTTATAATGGGGAACAAAGAAATGGCAGACCAATTGAACAAATACTTTGGTTCTGTCTTCAGGAAGGAAGACACAAATAACCTTCCTGATGTACTAGGGGACTGAGGGTCTCGAGAAAAGGAGGAACTGAAGGATATCCTTATTAGGAGGGAAATTGTGTTGGGGAAATTCTTGGGATTGGAGGCCGATAAATCCCCGGGGCATGATTGTCTGCATCCCAGAGTACTTAAGGAAGTGACCCTAGAAATAGTGGATGCATTGGTGATCATTTTCCAACAGTCTGTCGACTCTGGATCAGTTCCTATGGACTGGAGGGTAGCTAATGTAACACCACTTTTTAAAAAAGGAGGGAGAGAGAAAACGGATAATTATAGACCGGTTCGCCTGACATCAGTAGTGGGGAAAATGTTGGAATCAATTATTAAAGATGAAATAGCAGCGCATTTGGAAAGCAATGACAGGATCAGTCCAAGTCAGCATGGATTTATGAAAGGGAAATCATGCTTGACAAATCTTCTGGAATTTTTTGAGGATGTAACTAGTAGAGTGGACAAGGGAAAACCAGTGGGTGTGGTGTATTTGGACTTTCAAAAGGCCTTTGACAAGGTCCCACATAAGAGATTGGTGTGCAAAATCAAAGCGCATGGTATTGCGGGTAATGTACTGACGTGGATAGAGAACTGGTTGGCAGACAGGAAGCAGAGAGTCGGGATAAATGGGTCCTTTTCAGAATGGGAGGCAGTGACTAATGGAGTGCCGCAGGGTTCAGTGCTGGGACCCCAGCTCTTTACAATATACATTAATGATTTGGATGAAGGAATTGAATGTAATATCTCCAAGTTTGCAGATGACACTAAACTGGGTGGCGGTGTGAGCTGTGAGGAGGATGCTAAGAGGCTGCAGGGTGGTTTGGACAGGTTAGGTGAGTGGGCAAATGCATGGCAGATGCAGTACAATGTGGATAAATGTGAGGTTATCCACTTTGGAGGCAATAACACGAAGGCAGAATATTATCCGAATGGCGGAAGACTAGGAAAAGGGAAGGTGCAACGAGACCTGGGTGTCATGATTCATCAGTCATTGAAAAATTGACATGCAGGTACAACAGGCGGTGAAGAAGGCAAATGGTTTGTTGGCCTTCATAGCGAGGGGATTTGAGTATAGGAGCAGTGAGGTCTTACTGCAGTTGTACAGGACCTTGGTGAGGCCTCACCTGGAATATTGTGTTCAGTTTTGGTCTCCTAATCTGAGGAAGGACATTCTTGCTATTGAGGGAGTGCAGCGAAGGTTCACCAGACTGATTCCAGGGATGGCTGGGCTGACATATGAGGAGAGACTGGATCGACTGGGCCTTTATACACTGGAGTTTTGAAGGATGAGAGGGGATCTCATAGAAACGTATAAGATTCTGACTGGGACGGGACAGGTTAGATGCGGGAAGAATGTTCCCAATGTTGGGAAAGTCCAGAACCAGGGGACACAATCTTAGGATAAGGGGTAGGCCATTTAGGACTGAGATGAGGAGAAACTTCTTCACTCAGAGAGTTGTTAACCTGTGGAATTCCCTGCCGCAGAGAGTTGTTGATGCCAGTTCATTGGATATATTCAAGAGGGAGTTAAATATGGCCCTTACGGCTAAAGGGATCGAGGGGTATGGAAAGAAAGCAGGAAAGGGGTACTGAGGTGAATGTTCAGCCATGATCTTATTGAATGGTGGCGCAGGCTCGAAGGGTCGAATGGCCTACTCCTGCACCTATTTTCTATGTTTCTATGTTTCTCCATTGGCTCCAGTGCCCACTCCCCATTGGCTTCAGTTCCCTTACTACTATTAACAATGGTTGTCACTAGTTCCCACCAGTTGCCCTGTAGAAAGTTGGCTTCCTCGACCTTCCCACTCCCTTTGCCACTGCCTGCTCTATACTTATTTTGGGCCTCAGGTTTGCTTACCCACATTTGGCCACCCTTTTCCTCTCCCCCATTTTTCCACACCGCTGCCTCCAACCTGCTCACCTAGATGTGTGAGCTACTATGTCCCCCAGCATTGATCTCAGGAGTCTCATTGGGCCATCTCACCACCCACACCATCCCATTAGCTCTGACTTCAGGCTGACCCTTCACCATTCAGCTTTGGACCTGCACCTTTCGTGCATCGCTACATGAATCCTCTTCTTCCAAACACATCAGTTAGGAGGTTCCCTCCTGGCAAACCCACTAAAACATTGGCAGGCCTTTTAATGGCCTTCTTGTCTAAAGATCCACTCGGAGGCTCTTTCCCATCAGGTCTCCTGGGGATGCTGGGAAGTTTGATCCAGCTGGATGCGAAATGGGGCACGACTCTTACAGCTTTCTGCATGTAGCAGGGCTGCTCCCTCCAGCTTTGGACGGGAGTTTGAAATGCTCAACCAGCCCCATGGAGCAGGGCGGAGGTTCAGTGTCAACCTGAAGGATTCCTCTCTTGGTATTTGTAGTCCAGTGTATGCAATTAGCGCCCATGATTGAGCTGTACCACACTTGAAAATCCATCCTATATTGTCATCATAGCCCCTCGGAGTCGAGGAAGACTTGCTTTCACTCTTAACATGAGTTCTTAGGTGGCTGTGCAGTTCAATACAAGAGCCACAGTCTCTGTCACAGGTGGGACAGATAGTCGTTGAGGGAAGGGGTGGGTGGGATTGGTTTGCCATGCGCTCTTTCTGCTGCCTGCACTTGATTTCTGCATGCTCTTGGCGATGAGACTCAAAGTGCTCAGCGCCCTCCCAGATGCGCTTTCTCCACTTTGGGCAGTCTTTGACCAAGGTCTCCCAGGTGTCAGTGGGGATGTTGCACTTTATCAGGGAGGCTTTGAGGGTGTCATTGTAACGTTTCCGCTGCCCACCTTTGGCTCGTTTGCCGTGAAGGAGTTCTGAGTGGCGTCCTCACCAGGGCAACATCCCCAGCATTGAAGCACTGACCACATTTGATCACCTCCGCTGGGCAGGCCACATAGTTGGCATGCCAAACACGAGACTCCCAAAGCAAGCGCTCTACTCAGAACTCGTCCACAGCAAACAAACCTTATATTGCATGGCCTCAATGGAGAGATTTCCATTCATGTTTGAGCTTTTACTGCAGAAGTCAAGGCTGGCTACAATAGACATTGCTTAGATTTCTTATATGATTAGTTTATAGCATGTTGTTTATGTTGAAAGAAACATAGAATCATAGATGTTTACAGCATGGAAGGAGGCCATTTCGGCCCATCATGTCTGCGCCGACCGATAAAGAGCCACCAGCCTAATCCCACTTTCCAAGCTCTAGGTTCATAACCCTGTAGGTTACGGCACTTTAAGTGAACATCCAAGCACCTTTTAAATGTGGTGAGGGTTTCTACCTCTACTACCCTTTCAGGCAGTGAGTTCCAGACCCCCACCGCCCTCTAGGTGAAGAAATTTCCCCTCAAATCATCTCTAAACCTTCTTCCAATTACTTTAAATTTATGACCCCTAGTTGTTGACCCCTCTGCTGAGGGAAATAGGCCCTTTCTATCCACTATTTCCAGGCCCTGCATAATTTTATATATCTCAATGAGGTCTCCCCTCAGCCTCCTCTGTTCCAAGGAAAACAAACCCAGCCTATCCAATCTGTCCTGATAGCTAAGTTTCTCCACTCCTGGCAACATCCTCGTAAACCTCCTCTGTACCCTCTCCAGTGCAATCACATCCTTCCTGTAATGCGGTGACCAGAACTGCACACAGTACTCCAGCTGTGGCCTAACCAATGTTTTATACAGTTCAAGCATAACCTCCCTGTTATTATATTCTATGCCTCAGCTAATAAAGGCAAGCAGTCCGTCTGCCTTCTTAACCATCTTATCTACCTGACCTGCTACTTTCAGGGATCTGTGGACATGAACTCCAAGGTCCTTTTGTTCCACTACACTTCTCCGTGACCTACCATTTAATGTGGATTCCCTTTCCTTGTTAGCCCTCCCCAAATGCATTACCTGACACTTCTACAGATTAAATTCCATTTTCTACTGTTCTGTCCACCTGACCAGTTGATTGATATCTTCCTGCAGTCCACAGCTTTCTTCTTCATTATCAACCACACGGCCGATTTTAGTATCATCTGCAAACTTCTTAATCATACCCCCTATATTCAAGTCTCGATCATTGATGTATAATCACAAAAAGCAAAGGACCCAGTACTGAGCCCTGCAGAACCCCACTGGAAACATCCTTCCAGCCACAAAAACACCCATCAATCACTACCTTTGTTTCCTGCCTCTGAGCCAATTTTATATACAACTTGCCAACTTGCCCTGGATCCCATGGGCTTTTACCTTCATGACCAGTTTGCCATGTGAGACCTTTTCAAAAGCTTTGCTAAAATCCATATACACTACATCATACGCTTTGCCTTCATCGACCCTCCTGGTACATCCTCGAAAAATTTTAATCAAGTTAGTCAGACACAACCTTTCCTTAACAAATCCGTGCTGACTGTCTTTGATTAATCCATGTCTTTCTAAGTGAAGATTTATCCTGTCCCTCAGGACTTTTTCCAATAATTTTCCCACCACTGAGGTTGGGCTGACTGGCCTGTAATTACTCAGTCTATCCCTTTCTCCCTTATTAAACAAAGGTACAACATTAGCAGTCCTCCAGTCCTCTGGCACCACACCTGAAGCCAGGAAGGATTGGAAAATGATGATCAAAGCCTTTGCTATTTCCTTTTTGCTTCGCTGAACAGCATTCTATCCGGGCCTGGGTACTTATCCACTTTCAAAGCTGCTAAACCCCTTAAGACCTCCTCTCTCACTATGTTTATTTCATCTAATATTTCACACTCCTCCTCCTCGATAACAATGTCTGCATCGGCCCTCTCTTTTGTGAAAACAGACGCAAAGTATTCATTAAAGACCATACCCACATCTTCCGCCTCCACACATAGATTACCCTCATGGTCTCTAATAGAACCTACTCTTTCTTTAATTATCCTCTTGCTCTTAATATATTTATAAAATATCTTTGGGTTTGCCTTGATTTTACTGGCCAAGAATTTTTTATGCCCTCTCTTTGTTTTTCTAATTTCCCTTTAGATTGCACCCCTGGACTTTCTCTACTCTCGAGGTTCTGCGGTATTTAACCCTCCGTATCTGTTATGAGCTTCCCTTTTTTCTTTATCCTCCTCTGTAAGTCCTTCAACATCCAGGGGCTCTAGATGTGTTAGTCCCATCCTTCTTCTTTAAAGGCATATATTTGGCATGAACCTTACGGATCTCCTCCTTGAATGCCCCCCACTGCTCTGACACTGATTTACCTTCAAGCAGCTGTTTCCAGTCCACGATTGCTAAATCATCACTCAGCTTAGCAAAGTTGGCTTTTCCCCAATTTAGAACTTTTATTCCTGGTCTCT
Organism: Pristiophorus japonicus; assembly: GCF_044704955.1. Classification (NCBI taxonomy): domain Eukaryota; kingdom Metazoa; phylum Chordata; class Chondrichthyes; family Pristiophoridae; genus Pristiophorus; species Pristiophorus japonicus. Next base: position 115,411,475 of record NC_091994.1, on the reverse strand, counting down.
CTTTGTCCTTTTCCATAACTACCTTAAATCTAACTGAATTATGGTCACTAGCACCTAAATGCTCTCCCACTGATACCCCTTCCACCTGCCCAGCTTCATTACCCAAAACTAAATCCAGAACCACCCTCTCCTGTGTTGTGCTTGCTACATGCTGGCTAAAAAAGTTTTCTTGAATGCATTTTAGTAATTCTGCCTTCATACTAATGTTGTCCCAGTTAATATTAGGATAGTTGAAATCCTCTACTATTACTGCCCTCTAGGTTTTGCACTTCTCAGCAATTTGCCTATATATTTGCTCTTCTATCTCCATCTCACTGTTTGGGGGTCTATAGTGCACACCCAGCAGTGTGATCGCCCCCTTTTTTGCTTTTCAGTTCGACACATATGGCCTCATTTGATGATTCCTCCTCACAGCTGTAATAGTTTCTGTAATCAATACCATGACCCCCCTCTCCCTTTTTACCCCCCTCTCTATCCCGTCTGAAAATCCTGTAACCAGGAATGTTGAGCTGCCATACCTGCCCCTCTTTTAACCATGCCTCTGTAATAGTTGTATTATATTCCCAAGTGTCTACCTGTGTTCTCAGCTCATCTGCCTCATTCGCTATACTCCTTGCATTGAAGTATATACCATTTAATACAGCCAGACCTCCTTGTTGACTACTTTCTAGCCCTTGTTTCCTCTGTATTTCAAATTCACTTTCTACATTTTTGCTTTTCAATTCCAGCTTTACTTGCCTCTCAACTGAATCTATTCTCAGGTTCCCATCCCCCTGCCAAGCTAGTTTAAACCCTAGCAACTCCCCACCCACCTGCGACGATATTGGTCCCAGTTCTGTTGAGGTGCAACCCGTCCGGCTTGTACAGGTTCCACCTCCCCCAGAAGACCTCAGGGATCTAAAGCCCTCCCTCCTGCACCAACTCTCCAGCCATGCGTTCATCTGCTCTATCCTCCTATTTCTGTACTCGTTAGCTTGTGGCACCGGGAGTAATCTGGAGACTACTACCTTTTGAGATCATGCTTTTTAATCTCTCTCCCAGCTCCTTAAACTCTGCCTGCAGGACCTCGTCCCTCTCTACCTGTCATTGGTCCCGATATGGACCACGACCTCGAGCTGTTCACACTCTTCCCCCAGAAAGCCCTTCAGCCGTTCAGTGACATCCTTGACCCTGGCACCAGGGGGGCACCATACCATCCTGGAGTCACAGCCATGGCCGCAGAAACACCTGTCTGTTTCCCTAACTATCGAATATCGAATCCCCTATTACTATTGCTTTGCCGATCTATTCTCTCCCCCCCCCCCCACCCACTCGCCCATACTAATTCTGGCTATCCTTTGCTCCAAATTCTAATGATACCCAGTCAAGTACATTCACATCAGTTGGTTTGAACAAATCTTTACTGGTGCCACCCAGTATGTTGAGTAGGATGTCTTCAAAATGGACAATAAGCAGTCAAATAAGAATGCAAGGATTTGGACTGATATAACTTTTTAATTGTTTGATTTCTGTGTGTGTCACCCACTGCACCACCCTCTCGATCACGCTCCCATTTCCCCAGTGTGAATATTTCTGAGCTGCTGCTTGTGAGGAATTGGAGTGAGTGCTTTTGTTGATGTGAAGTGCAGGTGAAGCACAGGTAGTGGGGCCTCTGTGTTCTTCCTCAGGCACATCGAGAGCGCGATAGTGATAGGGGATTCGATGGTGAGGGGAATAGATAGGCGTTTCTGCGGACGCAACCGAGACTCCAGGATGGTATGTTGCCTCCCTGGTGCAAGGGTCAAGGATGTCTCGGAGCGGGTGCAGGACATTCTGAAATGGGAGGGAGAACAGCCAGTTGTCGTGGTGCACATTGGTACCAATGACATAGGTAAAAAAAGGGATGAGGTCCTACGAAAAGAATTTAAGGAGCTAGGAGCTAAATTAAAAAGTAGGACCTCAAAAGTAGTAATCTCGGGATTGCTACCAGTGCCACGTGCTAGTCAGAGTAGGAATCGCAGGATAGCGCAGATGAATACATGGCTTGAGCAGTGGTGCAGCAGGGAGGGATTCAAATTCTTGGGGCATTGGAACCGGTTCTGGGGGAGGTGGGACCAGTACAAACCGGACGGTCTGCACCTGGGCAGGTCCGGAACCAATGTCCTAGGGGGAGTGTTTGCTAGTGCTGTTGGGGAGGAGTTAAACTAATATTGCAGGGGGATGGGAACCTATACAGGGAGACAGAGGGAGACAAAAAGGAGGCAAAAGCAAAAGACAGAAAGGAGATGAGGAAAAGTGGAGGGCAGAGAAACCCAAGGCAAAGAACAAAAAGGGCCACTGTACAGCAAAATTCTAAAAGGACAAAGGGTGTTAAAAAAGCAAGCCTGAAGGCTTTGTGTCTTAATGCAAGGAGTATCCGCAATAAGGTGGATGAATTAATTGTGCAAATAGATGTTAACAAATATGATGTGATTGGGATTACGGAGACGTGGCTCCAGGATGATCAGGGCTGGGAACTCAACATCCAGGGGTATTCAACATTCAGGAAGGATAGAATAAAAGGAAAAGGAGGTGGGGTAGCATTGCTGGTTAAAGAGGAGATTAATGCAATAGTTAGGAAAGACATTAGCTTGGATGATGTGGAATCTATATGGGTAGAGCTGCAGAACACTAAAGGGCAAAAATCGTTAGTGGGAGTTGTGTACAGACCTCCAAACAGTAGTAGTGATGTTGGGGAGGGCATCAAACAGGAAATTAGGAGTGCATGCAATAAAGGTGCAGCAGTTATAATGGGTGACTTTAATATGCACATAGATTGGGCTAGCCAAACTGGAAGCAATACGGTGGAGGAGGATTTCCTGGAATGCATAAGGGATGGTTTTCTAGACCAATATGTCGAGGAACCAACTAGGGGGAAGGCCATCTTAGACTGGGTGTTGTGTAATGAGAGAGGATTAATTAGCAATCTCATTGTGCGAGGCCCCTTGGGGAAGAGTGACCATAATATGGTGGAATTCTGCATTAGGATGGAGAATGAAACAGTTAATTCAGAGACCATGGTCCAGAACTTAAAGAAGGGTAACTTTGAAGGTATGAGGCATGAATTGGCTAAGATAGATTGCTAATGATACTTAAGGGGTTGACTGTGGATGGGCAATGGCAGACATTTAGAGAACGCATGGATGAATTACAACAATTGTACATTCCTGTCTGGCGTAAAAATAAAAAAGGGAAGGTGGCTCAACCGTGGCTATCTAGGGAAATCAGGGATAGTATTAAAGCCAAGGAAGTGGCATACAAATTGGCCAGAAATAGCAGCGAACCTGGGGACTGGGAGAAATTTAGAACTCAGCAGAGGAGGACAAAGGGTTTGATTAGGGTAGGGAAAATGGAGTACGAGAAGAAGCTTGCAGGGAACATTAAGGCGGATTGCAAAAGTTTCTATAGGTATGTAAAGAGAAAGAGGTTAGTAAAGACAAACGTAGGTCCCCTGCAGTCAGAATCAGGGGAAGTCATAACGGGGAACAAAGAAATGGCAGACCAATTGAACAAGTACTTTGGTTCGGTATTCACTAAGGAGGACACAAACAACCTTCCGGATATAAAAGTGGTCAGAGGGTCTATTAAGGAGGAGGAACTGAGGGAAATCTTTATTAGTCGGGAAATTGTGTTGGGGAAATTGATGGGATTGAAGGCCGATAAATCCCCAGGGCCTGATGGACTGCATCCCAGAGTACTTAAGGAGGTGGCCTTGGAAATAGCGGATGCATTGACAGTCATTTTCCAACATTCCATTGACTCTGGATCAGTTCCTATCGAGTGGAGGGTAGCCAATGTAACCCCACTTTTTAAAAAAGGAGGGAGAGAGAAAGCAGGGAATTATAGACCGGTCAGCCTGACCTCAGTAGTGGGTAAAATGATGGAATCAATTATTAAGGATGTCATAGCAGCGCATTTGGAAAATGGTGACATGATAGGTCCAAGTCAGCATGGATTTGTAAAAGGGAGATCATGCTTGACAAATCTTCTGGAATTTTTTGAGGATGTTTCCAATAAAGTGGACAAAGGAGTACCAGTTGATGTGGTATATTTGGACTTTCAGAAGGCTTTCGACAAGGTCCCACACAGGAGATTAATGTGCAAAGTTAAAGCACATGGGATTGGGGGTAGTGTGCTGACGTGGATTGAGAACTGGTTGTCAGACAGGAAGCAAAGAGTAGGAGTAAATGGGTACTTTTCGGAATGGCAGGCAGTGACTAGTGGGGTACCGCAGGGTTCTGTGCTGGGGCCCCAGCTGTTTACATTGTACATTAATGATTTAGACGAGGGGATTAAATGTAGTATCTCCAAATTTGCGGATGACACTAAGTTGGGTGGCAGTGTGAGCTGCGAGGAGGATGCTATGAGGCTACAGAGTGACTTGGATAGGTTAGGTGAGTGGGCAAATGCGTGGCAGATGAAGTATAATGTGGATAAATGTGAGGTTATCCACTTTGGTGGTAAAAACAGAGAGACAGACTATTATCTGAATGGTGACAGATTAGGAAAAGGGAAGGTGCAACGAGACCTGGGTGTCATGGTACATCAGTCATTGAAGGTTGGCATGCAGGTACAGCAGGCGGTTAAGAAAGCAAATGGCATGTTGGCCTTCATAGCGAGGGGATTTGAGTACAGGGGCAGGGAGGTGTTGCTACAGTTGTACAGGGCCTTGGTGAGGCCACACCTGGAGTATTGTGTACAGTTTTGGTCTCCTAACTTGAGGAAGGACATACTTGCTGTTGAGGGAGTGCAGCGAAGATTCACCAGACTGATTCCCGGGATGGTGGGACTGACCTATCAAGAAAGACTGAATCAACTGGGCTTGTATTCACTGGAGTTCAGAAGAGTGAGAGGGGACCTCATAGAAACGTTTAAAATTCTGACGGGTTTGGACAGGTTGGATGCAGGAAGAATGTTCCCAATGTTGGGGAAGTCCAGAACCAGGGGTCACAGTCTAAGGATAAGGGGTAAGCCATTTAGGACCGAGATAAGGAGAAACTTCTTCACCCAGAGAGTGGTGAACCTGTGGAATTCTCTACCACAGGAAGTAGTTGAGGCCAATTCACTAAATATATTCAAAAGGGAGTTAGATGAAGTCCTTACTACTCGGGGGATCAAGGGGTATGGCGTGAAAGCAGGAAGTGGGTACTGAAGTTTCATGTTCAGCCATGAACTCGTTGAATGGCGGTGCAGGCTAGAAGGGCTGAATGGCCTGCTCCTGCACCTATTTTCTATGTTTCTATGAGAGGATGGAAAAGATGAAGTGAAGTTACAGCTACTTTATCATTCAGTGAGATCAGCATCTGAAAGTGAAAGAGAAATTAACCTTTGTTTCTGGAAGCATCTTTCATCCAGTCTGATGAGAAGTTCCACTGAAATATTAACATGTCCTTCAGATGCTGATCAGCCTATTGGGCACTTTACAGTCCCTTCTGCCTTTATTTCAGATTTCCAACAATGCCTTTGTTTTACCTGTACTATTTCAGTATATATTTAACATTATATATGTGTGTATTAGTTTGTTTAATGACATGTTACATTAAGTCTACAGCACAGATTGGAGTGATAGCTTATGATTTCATCTCAATCTATTTGTTAAAACAGCATCTTCATAGGAAAATCCAATTTGTCAAACTTTTCTTTTAAATGGTCAGACTGCTGTAAGGTATTAAGACATTAGGTGGGGTCAGACTAAGAGAGAATACAGAATGGTCAAAGATGGGTTTACAGTGCATGTATGTGAACGCACGAAGCAGAGTAAACTAGGTAAGTGAGCTGCAGGAACAAATAGCCACATGGGAATATGATGTTGTGGCAATAACTGAGACCTGGCTCAAAAAGGGCAGGATTAGGTGTTAAATATTCCTAGTATAAGCTGTTCAGGAAAGAAAGGGAAGGAAAGATAGGAAGTTGTGTGGCAGTATTGGTTAAGGAGCATGTTAGTGCTGGAGAGAGAGGGTGTTCTGGAGGGGTCAAGGACAGAATCTATACGGCTAGAGTTAAAAAAAAATAGAGGTGCCATTACATTACAAGGTGTATTCTATAGACCACCAAATAGTGGGAAAGATATGGAGGAGAAAATTTGCAGAGAAATTACAGAGAGGTGCAAGAACTATAGAGTAGTAATAATGGGGCCTTCAACTATCCTAATATAGACTGGGATCGTAATAGAGTAAAGGCCAGAGAGGGGAAAGAATTTCTAGTGTGTTCAAGAGAACTTTCTTGAGCAATATGTTTCCGGCTAATGGAGGAGGAATGAGGCATTGCTGGATCTGGTTCTGGAGAATAAGGTAGGTCAGGTGGAGCAAGTGTCAGTAGGGGAACATTTAGGGAACAGTGACCATAGTATCATAAGGTTTAGATTAGCTGTGGAAAAGGAAAGAGAGCAATCTCGAGTAAAACTGTTAAACTGGGGAAGGCCAATTTCAGTAGGATGAGAACAGATTTGGAATCAAAGGTTGGCAGGCAAAACTGTAATGGAACAATGAGCTGCCTTTAAACAGGAAATAGTTCAGGTACAGTTGAGGTATATTCCCACTGGGGGAAAAGGCAGGGCAACCTAAGTCAGAGCTAGCTGGATGATGAAAAAGAACACGTATAACAAATGTCAGGTTGCAAATACATCTAAGAATCAGGCCCCTCAATCTTCCTCACTGCAATACTCCACCTCACACACACAACAAGCTCCCCGCTGGAGTGGAACTAAACTACAGAACCAGTGGGAACCTGTTCAATCTTCGTCGTCTCCAGGCCAGATCCAAGACTGTCCCAACCTCTCGTCGAACTACAGTACACGGATGATGCATGCGTCTGCGCACATTCAGAGACTGAACGCCAAGTCATAGTCAACAACTTCACTGAGGCATACAAAAGCATGGGCCTTACACTAAACATCTCTAAGACAAAGGTCCTCCACCAACCTGTCCCCACCACACAACACTACCCCCCAGTCATCAAGATCCACGGCACGGCCCTGGACAATGGCCCTGGACATACCTCGGGAGCCTATTATCGGCAAGGGCAGACATCAACAACGAGATTCAACACCGCCTCCAGTGCGCCAGTGCAGCCTTCGGCTGCATGAGGAAAAGAGTGTTCGAAGATCAGGACCTCAAATCTTCCACCAAGCTCATGGTCTACAGGGCTGTGTGATACCCACCCTCCTGTATGGCTCAGAGATATGGACCATGTACAGTAGACTCAAGTCGCTGGAGAAATACCACCAACGATGTCTCTGCAAGATCCTACAAATTCCCTGAGAGGACAGACGCACCAACGTTAGCGTCCTCGACCAGGCCAACATCCCCAGCATCGAGGCCGCTGGGCGGGCCACATTGTTTGCATGCATGACACAAGACTCCCAAAGCAAGCGCTCTACTCGGAACTCCTACACGGCAGGCGGGCCCAAGGTGGGCAGAGGAAACGTTTCAAGGACATCCTCAAAGCCTCCTTCATAAAGTGCAACATCCCCACCGACACCTGGGAATCCCTGGCCAAAGACTGCCATAAATGGAGGAAGTGGATCCGGGAGGGCACTGAGCACCTCGAATCTCATCGGCGAGTGCATGCAGAAACCAAGCGCAGGCAGCGGAAGGAGCGTGCGGCAAACCAGACTCCCCACTCACCCCTTCCCTCAACCACTGTCTGTCCCACCTGTGACAGAGACTGTAATTCCCGTATTGGACTGTTCAGTTACCTGAGAACTCACTTTTAGAGTGGAAGCAAGTCCTCCTTGATTTTGAGGGACTGCCTATGATGATATAGAAAGGTCAGAGGAGAAGTGAAAAGGAAGATAAGAGGGGCAAGGAGAGAGTATGAGAATAGAATGGCAGCCAACATAAAAGGGAATCCAAACGTCTTCTCTAGACATATAAATAGTAAAAGGGTAGTTGGAAGGGTGGGGCCGATTAGGGACCAAAAAGGAGGCATGTGCATGGAGGCAGAGGGTACGGCTGAGGGACTAAATGAGTACTTTGCATCTGTCTTCACCAAGGAAGAGGAGGCTGCCATAGACATAGTGAAGGAGGAGGCAGTGGTTACACTTGATTGGATAAAAACTGATAGAGGTATTAGAAAGGCTGGCTGTAAAGTAGATTTATCTAAAGTAGATAAATCACCCATAGTGGATGGGATGTATCTGAGGATACTGAGGGAATTGAGAGCGGAGATCATGGAGGTACTGGTGCCAGAGCACTGGAGAATTGCAAGTGTTACACAATTCTTCAAAAAAGTGTGTAAAGATAAACCCTGCCACTACAGGCCAGTCAGTGACATGGTGTAAGTGTAAGATGAAGGTCCTCCACCAGCCTGTCCTCGCCGCACAGCACTGCCCCCCCCAGTCATCAAGATCCACAGCGCGGCCCTGGACAACGTGGTCCATTTCCCATACCTCGGGAGCCTCTTATCATCAAAGGCAGACATTGATGCGGAGATTCACCATCGTCTCCAGTGCAGCCTTTGCCCGCCTGAGGAAAAGAGGACCAGGCCTTCAAATCTACCACCAGGGCTGTAGTAATACCTGCCCTCCTGTATGGATCAGAGGCATGGACGATGTACAGAAGACACCTCAAGTTGCTGGAGATATATCACCAACGATGTCTCTGCAAGATCCTGCAAATCCCCTGGGAGGACAGATGCACCAACATCAGTGTCCTCATTCAGGCTAACATCCCCAGCATTGAAGCACTGACCACACTCGATCAGCTCCGCTGGGCAGGCCACATAGTGTGCATGCCAGACATGAGGCTCCTTAAGCAATTGCTCTATGCGAAGCTCCTTCACGGCAAATGAGCCAAAGATGGGCAGCAGAAATGTTACAAAGACACCCTCAAAGCCTCCCTGGTAAAGTGCGACATCACCACTGACACCTGGGAGTCCCTGGCCGTAGACCGCCCTAGGTGGAGGAAGTGCATCCGGGAGGGCGCTGAGCACTTCAAGTCTCAACGCTGCGAGCGTGAAGAGGTCAGGCGCAGGCAGCGGAAGGAGCGTGCGGAAAATCAGTCCCACTCCCCACCCTTTCTACGACGAATGTCTGTCCCACCTGTGACAGAGTCTGTGGCTCTCACATTGGACTGTTCAGCCACCAAAGGACTCACTTTGGGAGTGGAAGCAAGTCTTTCTCGATTCCGAGGGACTGCCTATGATGATGATGACGATGATGATGACGTGGTGTACATGGATTTCCAAAAGGCATTCAATAAAGTGCCACATAATAGTCTTGCCAGCAAAGTTGAAGCCCATGGAATAAAAGGGAGAGTGGCAGCATGGATACGGGATTGGCTCAGTGACAGGAAACAGAGAGAGTGGTGAACGGTTGTTTTTCGGACTGGAGGAAGGTATACAGTGGTGTTCCCCAGGGGTCAGTATTGGGACCACTGCTTTTCTTGATATATATTAATGATTTGGATGTGTGTGTACATGGAACAATTTAAACATTTGCAGATGAAACAAAACTTGGAAGTGTAGTGAACAGTGAGGAGGAGAGGGATAGACTTCAGGAAGACACAGACAGGCTGGTGGGATGGGCGGACACGGGGCAGATGGAATTTAACACAGAAAAGTGCGAAGTGATACATTTTGGTGGAAAGAATGAGGAGAGGAAATATAAACTAAAGGATACAATCTTAAAGGGGGTGGTGAACAGAAAGACCTGGGGGCATATGGGCACAAATCAGTGAAGATGGCAGGGCAGGTTGAGAAAGCGATTAAAAAGGCTTATGGGATCCTGGGCTTCATAAATAGAGGGATAAAGTACAAAAGTGTGGAAATTATGATGAACCTGTATAAAACACGGGTTCGGCCCCAACTGGAGTATTGTGTCCAATTCTGGGCCCCGCGCTTTAGGAAGGATGTGAAGGCTTTAGAGAGGATGCAGAAAAGATTTCCGAGAATGGTTCCAGGGATGAGGGACTTCAGTTACGTGGATAGACTGGAGAAGCTGGGGTTGTTCTCCTTGGAGCAGAGAAGGTTGAGAGGAGATTTGATCGAGGTGTTTAACATCATGAGGGGTCTGGACAGAGTAGAGAGAGAGAAACTGTTCCCATTGGTGGAAGGGTCAAGAACCAGAGGACACAGATTTAAGGCGATTGGCAAAAGAACCAAAGGCGATGTAAGAAAAAACATATTTACGCAGCGAGTGGTTAGGATCTGGAATGCGCTGAGAGGGTGCTGAAGGCAGACTCAAACTTATCTTTCAAAAGGGAGTTGGATAAGTGTTAGGGGAAGACCCCGAGGTAGAAATAAATCTACTCCGAGACTACGTTAGAGAGTTGAAAACACACACAGTTTATTAATACAAGGTACCAGGGGAGCTGTATGTAGGTCCCTCAACCAGGCAACAACTCAATTTGAGTTTACAAAAAATGAGTATTTAAAGTCGTAAACCGCAAAGGTCACATGTCACTGCTTCTACACCTGGCATTGCAAAAAGTGTCTACACAATGAGTTTTTTTCGTCTCTGGCCGGCTTACTTCCTTATCTTCGGCCACCGTCTGGTGCGATGGGTTTCTTTCTTGCTCAGCGTCTTGTGACCTTTTCACAATTGCTGATCTCATCCTGTCATACAGTACATTTTCTAAAGCACAGCAATTTCGCACTAACGCTATTAACCCTTCAAACCCTCATTTGGCCAAAATTTTTCATATGCATAATTCTAGACCAACATATATCCGGTCTTTATGCAGAAATTGGTGATGTGATGTGCCGGTTCCGGAGCCCCGGGGTCTCCACTCCGGGGTCCAGGTTCCCATCTCCTGTTGCAACTCATTCTGCTGCTTGTAAAACCTCATCATATAGGTGTTTTGGACAAGTGTACGCCACCTTCTGAGACACCGCTAGGTTCTCGTAGTTTGAGGGCGGTTGGGTTACAGGTCTGCTCGATAGTAAAGATGACAGTGCTTTGCTTATACAACATTTAAGTAACATACATAGGCAATACAGCATTATTACCACCACCACAAAGGCAACCAGACCTTGGATTAGTGACGTTCCCATAGATCCTAACCACCCTGAGAACCAGTCCCACGACGTGGAGGCTGGTGGTTGCTTAAGCTTTTTAACCTCTTCTTGGATAAGCTCTGCCAGATCGGTAATTTCTCCCGAGCTATCCGGGATGTATGTACAACATTCGGCCCCGATCAGGGCACAGGGTCCCCCTTTTTCTGCCAACACATAGTCAAGGGCCATCCAATTTTGCAGAGCTCCTGTGCGGAGGGCTACCATCTCTGCATTAACCTTAACTAGGGCTTAGCTGTACCGTTGGCCACCTGTTCCAGGACGGAAGCCATGTTAATGGATTCCCTCGCCAATCTACCCGCTCCATACCAGGGAAACGCAATGGCCCAGAGTCTTTCAGTCTCCGTGATAGCTCATCTGGCTCTCCGGTGGAGGTCCTTCAGAGAACCCAGGTGATACATGTAGGGTACGATATAAGCCAGATAACAAGAACCCGTCCATTCTCGGCGCAACCAGGGGTAGGCCCTGTGACCGCACACAAAATGAGTCCCGTTGTAGGGTGTATACTTATTTATCGCTGGGGGGTCCCATTGGACCGAAAAGTCACCGTTTCTGTTTAATGACGGGAGTGTCACCCTACGCCCTTCGGCAGGTAAGGTAAGGCTATATGTGCAGTTACTGTACCCCACAATAGGATCTTCCGGTCGTCCCTGCCTTGTGAGACATAGCCCCCCTCCCTGTCCCTTCTTACACCTTGTTCTCAGGAATGGTGGTAGATAGGAATCGTTATAGGTTGATCGTCTCCACCCACTACACTGTTCTGGATTATACCCATGACTTTTAAGTTTTATTATGGTGCTGCCGTCTGCCTCTATGACATAAGAGCCAACACATGTGGATCCTGTTCTAACTCCAAACATCCAGCTGGCCGTCTCATTATCACTAAATGGGATTGATTGTAGGGGGATTCCTTCCTCCGAGTGTGTGGGGACATGGGCACAGACCCAACAGCTGCAACATTGGCTTTCTTGGCATAGGTGTATGACATGGACAAAAAGGTGTTCACATACAACTCTCTCTTGGTCCGTGGGGGCACTCTGGCCGGAGTCCTCCCTAGGCTACATATTACAATTACACAAAAAAGCAAACTGCACATAATATCGCGTAACACATTCATCTTGGATCGTCTTTATTTCTTCCGCTGTTTTCTGCTGATGCGTCCGCCTTCAGTTTCCTAGAATGTGTGCAGGCGCATGTATCTCCGCTAATTAGGACTTCAAATGGGCCAGACCAACGGGGAGCAAACCCCGTTCGTCCTGGCAGACATTTTACCATTACCTTCGCACCGACCTGTGGGACCTCCCTCTGGTCCTCCAATTCCTTCTGTCCGTCCCGGCCTGCTTGCCGTTCCCTCACTTCCTTCCTCAATTCCTTAAGTTGCTTACTCAGTTCCAAGACGTACTTTCTAATCCGATCCCTCGGTCCTACTTCAGATCCCCCAGTTATGATTCCTTCCGGCAGGTGCATGGCCCTGCCTGTCATCGACTCATGGAGTTAATCCCGTCACTCGGTTAGGAATTGCCCTTTGTCTCATCAAGATTGTGGGTAGTAAATACGCCCAAGCTTGTCCCGTCTCTTGGATGGCCTTTGCTAGGGCTGTTTTAAGTGTCCTGTTCATACGTTCCACCATCCTAGAGCCTTGCGGGTGGTAGGGGATATGAAACTTCTGTCCAATACCCAACATAGCACACACCTCCTTCATTATTTGTCTGGTAAAATGGGTTCCCTGGTCAGAATCGATTTGGATAGGGACGCCCCAACGTGGGATTGCTTCCTCTGCCAATATTCGGGCCACCGTGATTGCGGTGCAGTTTCGCGTGGCGAACGCTTCTACCCACCGCATAAACTGATCTATTATTACTAGACAGTATTTCTTGCCCCTTGAGGATGGTAAAGGTCACGTGAAGTCTATCTGTATACACTCCCACGGCTCCCTTGGTTGTGGTTGGTGAGCCATTCTAACCTTAACGGCCTTTCCTGGGTTGTGCTGAGCACACGTGACACATTGCTGACAATACTTAGCTACGTCCCGTCTCATTCCTGGCCACCACCAATCCCCAGTTATGTTTCTTATCATGACCTTCCGTCCGACATGATGATGCCGTGGTGTAGTTCCATGAGCATTTGTCTAATGCAAGCCAGGGCTATCACTTTCCCATCTTTCCTCCATACAAAGTCGTCACCCTGACTCCCTCCTTTTGTGCCCCAATCTTTCTTTTCTTCATCATTACATCGGCATGTAATCTCACAATGTCTATATCTTCCCTGGTAATGATATACATACAACTTCTTGCTGCACTTCGAAGGATAGACTTGCTTCCTGCGCCGCTTTATCCGCTGCTTCATTGCCCCTTTGGACATTGTTTACTACTTTCTGGTGAGTCTTAACCTTGATCACTGCTGCCTCTGCGGGTTTACTGGCGGCGTCTAATCGTAGTCTGATTCAGCCTTCATGTTTGATAGCCTCCCCGCCCAAAGTGATGAACCCTCTCTTTGCCCAGGCAGTCATGTAGTCATAGACTACCCCGAAGGCATAGCGGCTATCCGTATATATATTTGCCCGCCGGCCTTTGGCCAATTGGAGGCCTTCAGTCAGGGCAGTGAGCTCAGCTACTTGGGCCGACAGTCCTCCGTCTAACCTTCCCTTTCGGACAGTGTTTAGTGCTTTGTCTACCACCGCCCATCCCGTATGCAGGGTCCCCTGAATATATTTCCAGGACCATCCACGTACAGGATCAGCTCGGGGTTTTCAAGGGGAATCTCATTTATGTGTCCCGGTGAGTCCTCCCATTCCTGTGCCTGGCACTCCTGAGGCTCACCCACGGATAAGAGGCCCTCTGCCGGGCTCTCCCCCGTGTCTCGTACAATTTTTACGGCCCCATCTAAGGGAAGTAATACTGCTTCCCATTTGGCCTGGCGGGCATTGGACACGGAGCGCAATTTGCCGGTGTTGAGCATTTCCACCAAGGTATGTTTGGTATGTAGTATAACCTCCCTTGTCATTACTACTGGCTCACGAACTTTCACCGCCCATGTTGCGCAGTCCAAGGCTGCTACACATCTTGATAGACCTCCTGCCACGGGCGACTGTTGGGTGGAATAGTAAGCTACTGGGCAGGCTCAGTCGCCATGCATTTAAGTAACTAATACTCCGTAAAACCCACCCTCGTTTTCACAATGAATGTGAAACGGTGCGTTCATATTTGGCAGTCCTCGGCCTGGTGCCGACATCAGGGCTTCCTTTATCTGGCCGTATGCTGTTTCTTGTTCCGGGCCCCACTCCACACTTTCTTGAGCTGGTTTTCCTCCCTTAACTAGTCTCTGTATGGGTTCCGCGATTGCCATGAAGTTGGCTATAAAGTTCCTACAGTAGTTAAAGAGTCCTAATACTTTACGCACTCCTCGGACCGTTTTCAGTCGGGGCATAATGCGAATTGCTTCCTTTCTGTTGTGGGGTATTGTTTTTGTCCCCTGCGACAGTTGGTGCCCCAAGTACTGTACCTCCTTCAATCCGATCTGAGTTTTCTTGGGGTTTACCTTAAATCCCGCTTTCTTTAAGGCTTCCAGGGTTTCTATTAGAGCCCCCATATGTCCTCTCTCGTCCTCTGAGGCAATCAACAGATCGTCCACATATTGGAGGATGGTACTTCGGTAGGGGGCTAAATCTACGGTCTCCAAGGCTCGACTCATAGTTCGATGAAATATGGTCGGACTATTGTGAGAACCCTGGGGCACTCGTGTCCAAGTGTACTGCCTATCCCCGACCGTGAATGTGAATTTATCTTGGGACTCCTGGGCTAATGGTATGGACCAAAATCCATTAGCTATATCTAAGACTGTGAATATTTTATGTTCTGGTTTCAGTCCATTAAATATGATCGCTGGGCTTGCTACGATGGGGTGCTGGCGGGGAGTTACTTTATTTAACGCCGTATAGTCTATGGTCAATCGGTATGACCCATCTGGTTTCTTTACGGGCCAGGTTGGCGAGTTCGTAGTGCTTTCGGCTTCCCGAAGGGCACCACTCCACAAGAGGTCCTGCACGATTTGTTTTACGGCCTCTCGGGCTTCAGGTTTAATGGGGCATTGCTTATGAGGAGGGTGTTCGGGCCCAGGAATGACCACTGACTTGGTCTTTACCAGCCTACAATCCTGCTTTGATTGAGCCCACACTTCCCTCATTTGTTCACATAATGGGCCGTAGTCTCCTGCTGTATCCCAATCTCGGGTGAGAAGTTGCACACTTCCGACCTTTGCGTGATTGTGCAAATTAGTCTGTTCCCCGTACATCGTGATTTTGCGTCCTCCCTTATTTCTCCAAACTATTCTCTTATTGTGTGGGTCTATTATTGCCCCTAACTGTTCCAGGAGGTCGATCCCCAATATAGTCCCTTCTGCATTTGGGCATACATAAAATTGTGCCGGGATCAGAATCCCGGCTATCTCCAATAGAATTACTTCACTCTGGTGGGCTGTGGTGGCAGATCCTCCCACGCCAGTTATATGGACAACATGTTTAGTGGTGGGTAAGGGAATATCTGTCATAGATACCGATGCTCCGGTATCCACTAACATATCACACTGCCGGCCCCCTAACAGCGCAGTTATGTGAATACGCAGATCCTCTCCCTGCCCCACGGGGGTCGCTGGCCTTCAGTCTTTTCCTAAGTCCCTCAGCGCTGTGATTAGCTGCTGTCGGTTCATCTCCTCTACTCTCAGGCCTGACTGACTATTTCTTTTCTCCTTGGGCGCCCAACATTTATCAGTGGCATGTCCCTTTTTCCCACAATTGTCACATCGGACGGTTGGTCTTTTGGGGCCCCTACAGTCGGTGGCAAAATGACCCGTCTTGCCACAGTTGTAGCATTTCCCTCGGCCCGCACTCTTACTACTCTTAGCCATGGCCACTTCTTGTTTTATTCCCCCAGAGTTAATGTGGCATGCCCACTGGACAGCTTGGTCATAGGTGTCCACGACTACCACCCCCAGTTTTAAGATCTTTTGATGGTTGGCCGAAAGGCCGTCCTTAAACATTTTCACGAAGACTGGGTCGTCTCTGTTCGGGGCCGCCTGTCCCGAGGATTCTTGGTATTGGACCCATCACCTCTCTCCGTAGTCCTTGGCGTTTTCTCCCTTTTTCTGGCGGGTCTGCATTATCAATCCCCAATTTGGAGTGGATGCTCCCATTAAGGCCTGTACAGCCTGGACGCACCCTGTTCTAGCAGCGTCCCGTTGTGCCCTTGTGGCACCCACGGCAGGTATCCATGTGCCGTCACTGTGAGGGGGTGCTAGCCCTGTCCACCGGTCCTTTGGACACTTAGCCCGAACTATTTGGTGGACATCTCGCTTATGTATATCGTGGGTCTCATACAATTCTTCGAACTTTTGCCAAAATTCTACATTTCTCTTCCGTGGTTGTAGACTCCCCAAATCCTGATTCATCATTTGTTTTTCTGTGGGAGTGAAAGTGTAATATTGATATCGGGGGTTCCCTCCCTGTACGCCCTGGGTTACCCGAAGAGGGGCTGCCCTTTCTGTATTTACTGAATTTGACCCTTCCATCTCGGTTTCCTCATCAAAGGGAGGAGCCGAGGCCGCTACTGTGGCAACATAAGTCGGAGGGAGGTCATAATCTGATCCCCCCCCACTTGCCGGTTTGTTCATACCGCTCTCTCCATTTCTTATTCTCGGCTTCTGTCTCCTTACTTTTCTCTACTAATTGTTTGGTTTTATTTTGTAACACACACAACTGTTATACTAAAAGTACTCCGGCTTTCTTTGCCTTTTTCTGTTTCTGTTTCTCCCACCAATTCTTTTGCTCCTTAGGGACAGCCGAGGGATCCCACCGTCTTTAATCATTTTATCTATTAAGCTCTTCTGGTCGTCTGCATAGAACCGACTAAGAGACCCTCCCGGCCCCCATTCAAGGTCTTCCCCCGAGGCCATTATGTGATCTGACCTTCCCTCGCTTCCTCTGTGAATGAGTCTCTTCACGCGGGCCTACTTCTACTCCGTCACTTATTTATTGCGATGGGATTATCCCTCAACTCTCTCACCAGTTCATGCGTATCACACAGTCACTCACAGGTTTCCGCTGTCACTTTGTCCTCCCGGTGTTCCCTTCGACCTTAATCCTTGGCCATCACGTGGGGCATTTGCCCTCTTAATTCCGGCTCAAGTTAGGTGATTGAGATAGTTTGTGACAATTGAAGTGACGGGAACACTCGTTTCTCTTACACACCACTTATCTTACTTATATTCTACTTTATCTTAATTTCTACTCACTGTGTCTGTTATCAAACCTCCCCGAGTCTCACTTGTTCGTTGGGTGTCCGGCAGCCTCACCCCTGCCGGTTCGACGTTCCAATTTCTGGGATGTCGTGAAATCCGACCTTATCCCCGTACGCTCGAGTCTCGGTCAGGAGGGCTTACCGATACACCTTGATCACAGCGCCAAAACTATTGAGGGAAGACCCCGAGGTAGAAATAAATCTACTCCGAGACTACGTTAGAGAGTTGAAAACACACACAGTTTATTAATACAAGGTACCAGGGGAGCTGTATGTAGGTCCCTCAACCAGGCAACAACTCAATTTGGATTTACAAAAAATGAGTATTTAAAGTCGTAAACCGCAAAGGTCACATGTCACTGCTTCTACACCTGGCATTGCAAAAAGTGTCGACACAATGAGTTTTTTTTCGTCTCTGGCCGGCTTACTTCCTTATCTTCGGCCAGCGTCTGGTGCGATGGGTTTCTTTCTTGCTCAGCGTCTTGTGACCTGTTCGCAATTGCTGATCTCATTCTGTCATGCAGTACATTTTCTAAAGCACAGCAATTTCGCACTAACCCTTCAATAAGTATCTGAAGGAAAAAACAATTGCAGGGCTACGGGGAAAGGGCGGGGGGAGTGGGACTCACTGAGAGTCGCGGCACGGGCTCGATGGGCCGAATGGCCTTCGATGCTGTAAACATTCTGTGATTCTGTGATTCCTCACTTTCACAGTTTATCACCTCTATCCCACAGCAGGTATTGTTGAAAGATTCTCCTTCTATACAACTTGAGGCCTTCACCTGTAGTATGGTATTAAAATGCTTATAATTGACTTTCCGCAGGTTTAACCAAAGAGAGGATTATCGGTGGGTCTGAGGTGGTGCCTCACTCCATTCCCTTTCAAGCCTCCTTGCAGATAAGATCGACACATTACTGCAGTGGAACTTTAATTAGTCCGCGCTGGGTCCTGTCAGCAGCACATTGTGTCAAGCCGTACGTTCCAGGCAAATATAAAATTACAACCTCTCTTTTAAAATAACAAGTACTTACTTAAATATTTTTTAGAATAAAAAGTAAGCTCTTTATTGTCAGTGATTTTTTTTCTGTTCCAGACCATATCTCATCACGGTTGTTCTGGGTGAACACAGTTTGTCAAAGTCCGATGGCAATGAGAAATTCTATAAGGTGGCGAGACTCATTATGTTTCCTTATTACCGACATGAAACATTCAAACATGACATCATGCTTTTGAAAGTAAGTTGTATGAATGCGTATCATTGACCTGCAAGTATTGCAGATAAAAGTGGATGTAAAGTCAGGCTCTGTGAACAAGGGCACAGCTCACTGTGACACTGAGTCTTCGGACCTGCCAGGTTCCAGCTTTACTTCCCGAGTGTAGAAATTCTGTTGCCTCCTGTTTTCACTGGGATCCCATCCCAAACCCCAAGGACAGGGTCATTTCAATAACAGGGGTAGGTGCCCTGTGCCTGCATTGACACAACCGTGATGTCTGCCTTATTGGCAGAGTTCTGATCCCGCACTGGGAAGGTGGAGTTCGAATCCCGCACTGGGAAGGCGGAGTTCGAATCCCGCACTGGGAAGGTGGAGTTCTGATCCCACACTGGGAAGGTGGAGTTCGGATCCTGCACTGGGAAGATGGAGTTCGAATCCCGCACTGGGAAGGTGGAGTTCTGATCCCACACTGGGAAGGCGGAGTTCTGATCCCGCACTGGGAAGGCGGAGTTCTGATCCCGCACTGGGAAGGCGGAGTTCTGATCCCGCACTGGGAAGGTGGAGTTCTGATCCCGCACTGGGAAGGTGGAGTTCGGATCTCGCACTGGGAAGGTGGAGTTCTGATCCCGCACTGGGAAGGTGGAGTTTGGATCCTGCACTGGGAAGGTGGAGTTCGGATCCCACACTGGGAAGGTGGAGTTCTGATCCCGCACTGGGAAGGTGGAGTTCTGATCCCACCCCGACAGATCATTAATTCCTTCCTGGTGAGAGGCACTCTGTGATCCACAATAACACCTACACTTGCTCTCAGCAGATGCAGATAAGGCTGGGCCTATCAGGGCCATACCTAGTGCAATTCCCAAGGTAGCCCAGAAACATTGCTAGGCACCACCCCATCCTGCTGTCAGAACACAGACGGAGTAGGCAGAAGAAATGACCCCCACAGTGGAATTTTTTGTTGTTGGTTACAACACACACTTGGCAGATGAACCAATACTGTAGCTGAGATACTCATTATGAGCGAGAGAGTCTGTTAATCCAGCTCGGTGATGACACAAAATGTTCACAATGGGGCTGAAAAAGTGTGAAGGAGAAGCTAGATTCAGTGAAGATGCTCTCCAAGCTCTTGTAGAAAGAGTGAGACGACAGCGAGTTCAACTCTTTGGGGCTGAAAGCTGGTCAACCAAATCGGTTAAGGGCAAAGCTTTTGATAATCGAAGGTAAAAGCCCATGGGATCCAGGGCAAAGGGGCAAGTTGGATCCAAAATTGGCTTAGGGGCAGGAAGCAAAGGGTAATGGTTGATGGATGTTTTTGTGACTGGAAGGCTGTTTCCAGTGGGGTTCCACAGGGCTCAGTACTGGGTCCCTTGTTTTTCATGGTATATATTAATGATCTAGATTTGAATATAGGGGCTATGATGAAGAAGTTTGCTGATGATACTAAAATTGGCTGTGTGGTTGATACTGAAGAGGAAAGTCATGGGCTGCAGGAGGATATCAATCTATTGATAGGGTGGGCAGAACAGTGGCAAATGGAATTTCATTTGGAGAAGTGTGAGGTAATGCACATGAGGAGGACTTATAAGGAAAGGGTATACACATTAAGCGGTAGGCCACTTAGAAGTGCAGATGAACAAAGGGACCTAGGAGTGCTTGTCCACAGATCCCTGAAAGTAGCAGGCCAGGTGGATAAGGTGGTTAAGAAAGTATATGGAATGCTTGCATTTATTGGCCGAGGCATAGAATACAAGTGCAGGGAGGTTATGCTTAACTTGTATATAATACTTTGGTTAGGCCACAGCTGGAATAGTGCGTGCAGTTCTGGTCACCGTATTATAGGAAGGACGTGATTGCAGTGGAGAGCGTGCAGAAGAGATTTACAAAGATGCTGCCTGGAATGGAGAATCTTAGCTTTTGAGGACAGATTGGATAGGCTGGGTTTGTTCTCCTTGGAACAGAGGAGGCTGAGAGGAGACCGCATTGAGGTGTATAACATTTTGAGGGGCCTGGATATAGTGGATAGCAAGGGCTTATTTCCCTTGGTGGAGGGGTCAATTATGAGGGGGCATAGGTTTAAGGTGGTTGGTGGAAGGTTTAGAGGGGATTTAAGGGGAAGCTTCTTCACTCAGAGGGTTATGGGGGTCTGGAACTCACTGACTAGAAAGGTGGTAGAGGCAGAAACCCTCACCACATTTAAAAGGTGCTTGGATGGGCACTTGAAATGCCGTAACCTGCAGGGTTACAGACCTAGAGCTGGTAATTGGGATTAGACTGGATAACCTCTTGTTGGCTGGCACAGATACGATGGTAAGTACCACAGGGAATCGAATACAGCCAGAGTGATCTCCTGGACTAGTTTTGATCGCCTGGATGGGTCGGAGAGGAATTTTCCCGGATTTCTTTTCCCCAATTGGCCTGGGTTTTTATCTGTTTTTTTTGCCTCTCCCAGGAGATCACATGGCTCCGGGTGGGGTGGAGTGTAGAATGTTGTGATACATGGGGTGTCGCAGTTGTGGGGAGGACGGACTGGTTGGGCCGGATGTTCTTATAAAGAACATAAGAAATAGGAGCAGGAGTCGGCCATACGGCCCCTCAAGCCTGCTCCGCCATTCAATAAGATCATGGCTGATCTTTGACCTCAACTCCACTTTCCTGACCAATCCCTTCATTCCTGTAGAGTCTAAAAATCTATCGATCTCTGTCTTGAATATACTCAACAACTGAGCATCCACAGCCCTCTGGGGTAGAGTATTCCAAAGATTCACAGAAATGTCTCCTCATTTGTCCTAAATGGCCGACCCCTTATCCTGAGACTGTTACCCCTGGTTCTAGACTCTGCCTCTTAGCATCTACTCTGTCAAGCCCTCTCAGAATCCTATATGTTTCAATGAGATCACCTCTCGTTCTAAACTCCAGAGAGCTTAGGGCCAATCTATTCAATATTAGGCCCATTCTACTGAGTTACAACCAGAGAACTTTAGTAGCTTTATCTGTTTAATGTTCCCTGAGAGCTGCATTTATTAAGTTTGGTTTGATAAAATGGTATTTTGAGGCCTCTGCTTTGCACACTGACTTACTTATTTGCTGGGCACAAAAGCCAAGATGTGATGTCAGGGCTCCAGCTCCTTTGAGTGGCTTGGTATTATCAGGGGGTTTGCCCAATGGTGGGCAGAGCTCTAGTGCTTGGAGCAGGCAGAAGAATTAAAATGAAAAGGTAATGAGATTAAATTGACGTCATCCCTCTTCCCATCTCATGTTCATGGCGACGGTTCAAACAAAGTTGTGTCCCTGTAAGTGAGCATTAGTGCTTGCAGCCAGTCCCCTTTGCGCGTGGTATCTTGGAAGGAGTAAACAGCAAACACCTGAAGGCACCAAAAACAGGGCTTGTGAGATCCAGATCCCGAGTCTTCGGCCAAAGAGCTGCACAATCTGACCTCTGACCCGCAATAGATTCCACAATCTGACCCCTGACCTGCAGCAGCTTCCACAATCTGACCCATGACCTGCAATTGATTCCACAATCTGACCCCTGACCCACAGCAGCTTCCTCCTCGTGCTGTGCCAGCCACTGCTCTGTGTGTGTCACCCACTGCACCGCCCTCTCGATCACGCTCCAATTTCCCCAGTGTGAATATTTCTGAGCTGCTGCTTGTGAGGAATTGGAGTGAGTGCTTTTGTTGATGTGAAGTGCAGGTGAAGCACAGGTAGTGGGGCCTCTGTGTTCTTCCGCAGGCACATCGAGAAGATGGAAAAGATGAAGAGACGTTGCAATGCATTTCACAAGTAATTTACAGCGGAAGCCACGGCATAAAACTTTCATGATCAAGTTTGTTGACATTGAATGTGGGGGAAATGGGGTGAGAAGGAGGAGGTGCAGAAGGTCACATGCTCTCCTCCCTCCCAGCCTCTGGTACCCTCTGTGACCTCCTTCTGCAGGATTTGCAGAGATTAAAGGTCAGAGTTTGTGAGCCCTTCACCTGTAGCAGCTCTCTCTTGGGTATTATGGGCTGTCTTGTCCTTGAAAAAGAATTTAATAAGTGAGAATTGTATTTTACTACCATAACATATACAAGGGTGGTACAATACATGAGACATTACAGTTAGCAGGAAGAATTGAACCTCCTGGAGCTCTTCTCTCTAGAAAAGACCCAACAGGTGACTGACACCCTTTGTGACTGTGACTCTCCCTCCTCGTCCTCCTGGACCTGTCTCTGGCCTTTGACACGGTTGACCACTCTATCCTCCTCCAACGCCTCTCCACCATCGTCCAGCTGGGTGGGACTGCACTCGCCTGGTTCCATTCTTATCTATCTAATCGTTGTCAGAGAATCTCCTGCAACGGCTTCTCTTCCCACCCCAGGCATCGTTACCTCTGGTGTCCCCCAGGAATCTATCCTTGGCTCCCTCCTATTCCTCATCTACATGTTGCCCCTTGGTGACATCATCCAGAAACCAGCGTCAGTTTCCACATGTACGCTGATGATACCCAGCTCTGCCTCATCACCACTTCCCTCGACCCCTCCACAGTCTCTAAATTGTCAGACTGCTTGTCCGACATCCAGTTCTGGATGAGCAGAAATTTTCTCCAGTTGATTATTGGGAAGACCGAAGCCATTGTTTTCTGTCCCCGCCATGAACTCCGTTCCCTAGCAACTGACTCCATCCCTCTCCCCAACTTCTGTCTAAGACCGCCTATTTCCACCTCCATAACATCGCCCTGTTTCGCCCTTGCCTCAGCTCATCCGCTGCAGAAGCCCTCATCCGTGCCTTTGTTAACTCTACACTTGACTATTCCAACACACTCCTGGCTGGCCCCCCACATTCTACCCTACGTAAACTAGAGGTGATCCAAAATTCGGCTACCCGGTGTCCTAACTTGCACCAAGTCCCATTCAAACATTACCCCTGTGCTCACTGACCTACATTGGCTCTCGGTTAAGCAACGCCTCAATTTCAAAACTCTCATCCTTGTTTTAAAATCCCTCCATGGCCCTCACCCCTCCCTATCTCTGAAATCTTCTCCAGCACCACAACCCCGCCCCCACCCACCCAACCCCAAGATGCCTGCGCTCCACCGATTCTGCCCTCTGATCCCTGATTCCCTGACTATAATCGCTCCACCATTGGTGGCTGTGCCTTCTGTTGCCTAGTCCCTAAGCTCTGGAACTCCCTGCCTAAACCTTTACCCCTCTTTCCTCCTTCAAGACACTCCTTAAAAACTACCTCTTTGACCAAACTTTTGGTCACCTGCCCTAATTTCTCCTTATGCGGCTCGGTGTCAAATTTTTTATCTCATAATACTCCTGTGAAGCGTCCTGGGACATTTCACTACGTTAAAGGCGCTATAGAAATACAAGTTGTTGTTATTCTTTATATGTGCACAAAATAACATTTCAACATGAACTGTGTTTGATATTAAAGACCAAAACTTTAGTGAATCTGTTTAGTAAATCTACTGTATATTTTTTATCAGATGAAAACTCCAGCAATACAGAACGCATATATCAGCCTTGCAGTGATTCCAACGTCTGATCGAATGGTGCCTCGAAATACCTTGTGTACAGTCTCTGGCTGGGGAGTCACTACTGTTTACAGTTACAGCCTATCTGATGTGCTTATGTCTGTTGAGGTGCCAATTATTTCTCGTTATAAGTGCAACAGACCTTCTTCATATAATGGGAAGGTGTATGCCTACATGATCTGTGCAGGATACAGTACAGGAGGCAAGGATTCTTGTCAGGTATGCATTACTGGTGTCTCTACAAAAATGACCTCCTAATTATTGTCCCTTTTCAATATGATATCCCAATCTGAACTGTTTGTACAACGTTTCACATTGTGATGCAGTACTTCACTTTGATTCAAAGAGCTATCACATGATTTTGTGTAATAGACTTACTCAGATTGATCCTGGGTTTGAAACACGTAAAAATAGACCAAAACAGGGGGAGAATTTGGTTGCACGCTGCAAATTCCGGGTCAGAAAAGCATGCTCCATGTTGGCCTATTGTCTCACAAACTTTACAGGCCTGGAATGTCACTGGTCATGGTCTGCGCTGAGTTAGGGTGCTTAACCAGGGAATGTTACAATTAACCTCAGCACCCTTGTGCGTGGGAGGGGGAAATGGTCCATGGTTTCCTCACCTGATTGTGTGGATATTGGATGAGGACAGACTCCGACTCAAAGGCATCCTTTGGTTCAATAGCCTGCCAACACTCAGTCTGTAAGCTCATGTATGAAGGAATTCACAACGGGATATTGTTTCAGAGCGTTGCTTGTCCAGGAAATCGCCACGTGGCAAGAGTTGGGACCTTTGGGTAGGAAGGAAGAAAGTTAGGGATCTTTTTAGATAATGCTAAATGGAAAACACATTTTGCTTAATCTTTGTAGTGGGAGTGCGTGCAGATCTAAGATGTTTATTATTAATAGATAGATTAATTGCCAAGTATCTGGAAGACTACATTGATTTATTTCCTGCAGCACCACTGTTGGTAGGAAGGTGTAATTACAGCATGCCAAGTTTATATTCAATAGTTTACATTCGATTGGACACAACTAATGGAAATATTAAAACAAGGAAAGAGCATGTAACTGTTAAATCGGGATTGAATGATATCTGCAAGCCCTGACCCATTTATCTGCCCCAACTCTGCCTCACTTGAAGACTATACTTGGTCTTTAATCCCCATATGAAATTCCACGTGAAAGTGACGAGGATCTAATTAAAAGTTTTGATACCTTCTCGCGCGGATTCTGATTTCCTTCCATTTTTCCTGCAGGGTGATTCTGGAGGACCACTGGTTTGTGATGGAGTCATTCAAGGAATTGTGTCCTGGGGAATCAGTTGTGCGCATTACAAATACCCCGGGGTTTACACAAGAGTAGGCAAGTATATAAGGTGGATTAATCGTAAAATAAACAGATTTTGACCACTGCCTACCACATACACATTCCTGGTTACTATAAAAATACTTTAGTTGCCATGCAGTTAGTCGTTTGCTTATGTTAGTTCTAAAATCAAAGTTAAATAATACTTCAATTGCTATTGTTTTGGGGCTAATTAATGCAAATATCAATTATTCAACCATTTCTCAAATACTTTTTATAATTGAATGTACAACCATCGATTTTCCTCCAATTATAAACAAACATTACATTGAGTAGAATTGATGCAAACCGAGTTAATCATTGATGAGTGAAATTTCCTGCATTTGAATTTATAGAAAGCTCAACTTGTTTGTATCAGTTCAAGAGAGAATTTCTTCATGAAAGACAGCAGGTTGGATATAGTCCAGTTAGACTGGGTTGCACAGGCTCCTCCAGTTCCTCCTGCTGCTCCCGATCGTGTGTGCTCCTCAAACCCCAACAGGTGTTCCTCAGACAGTGCTCTGCACTGATCCCACGGATTTATGATTCATCCTCCCCTGACTCCTTGAGCTTCACTCTTCCCAGTCCTTGGGTCTCACTTCCACTGCTCCTCGCTCTCTACTGCTGTACAAGATTTGCTCGTGCTCACTACAGCCTCCACTGGACCACTGAACCCCTGGATCGACCTCTGTTGGCCCATGGTTAACCCTCCACTCCTCCTTAGCCTTCTGGTTCCATTGTCAGCAACAGCTGGATTGCACTGTTCACTTCCACTTGTCCAGCTCCCCACATCAGCCTCAGCCTCCTCACAGCCCTCCAGATTCATGCAGGCCTGCTCCACCCCAGTCTTTGCCACCCACAAACAGAAACAGTACTCATTAATGCAGTCACAATAATAAATCATCATGATGACAATAATAAATAGATAACACAACAGCTTCCAATAATATTTATAATAATTAAGAAAACGTGTTGTCACAACAATACATTAAATATAGCCAAAACTGGACTTCAAATTTACTCATTAAAAATAGGCAATCCAATTACTATACTATTAATAATTCAGCCAGAGCTGCATCTCCAGGGCCTATGTCCCTCTCTCCCCAGCCCCACCTCTCCACTTCACTCACAGAAAGATAAGACCCATACTCCAGTCCCAATTACTAATGAGGCGGGGTGATTTCTGAAGTTATCACAGGTTTGAAACCTGGTGTCAATGTGTCTACCTCGAGGTCTCTGTGATAGGTGAAAGCAAGCTGACTGAGTGAAGGACATATGGCAGGGTAGTGAGAGTATGTGAGAGCTCATAAAATGCCAGCCCAGGGGGAGGCTGAGCTTCCCCGCAGGACCGAGAACTGGGCAGCAGCGGATTCACCGCCCAACTTAATCCGGAGTGACTATTTGTACTGCTTCTGCACAGCCGTTCTCCCGACTGCACCCCCGCCCCCGAAACTGGGACCAGGAGTGGGGCCCCGAACACATTGATTCTGAACTGACTGAGCCGTGAGCCACTGACCCCCCGAACAGTGGGGGGGTTGGAGGGGGAGAGAGACACGGGGGGTGGGGGGAAAGAGAGGGAGGAACAGGGGGTGAGGTAAAGGGGAGAGAGAGGGGGACATGGGGGGGGAGAGAGAGAGAGGGGGAGGAACATGGGGGGAGGGGGAGGGAGAGAGAGAGAGAGAGAGGAGGGGGATGGGGGGGAAGGAGAGATAGAGAGAGAGAGAGGGGGGGACTTTGGCTGGGGAGGGATGCACTTGCCCTGGGGTGAGTGACTGCAGCTGGAACTTGCTGAGTTGTTCGAGATTTGTCCTCTCTGGCTTCTGAAGTCAGAATGGATCAAATTACAATTTGCACAGTCAGTCAGAACTTAGGCTGGGTGGTTCCATTTATACATTCCAGAGAAACATCAGGGTGTGCCTTATCCTCCAAGGGGACTAATCAGCAATAGGTCATGTGATAATGGAGAGCCAATCAGAGAAATGGCAGCCATTTTATTAGTTCAAATAGATGCATCCAATTTAATCTCCGCCCAATGTTCCTCTCCATTGAGCGACTTCCGATGTGGGACAGATAAGAATTCTCCCCACTGAAAGCCGTTGAAAGAAACAGACATTGTTGGAAATGCCGAGCAGGTTGACCCACATCAGAAACAGAAACAAAGGTTAATATTTGAGATGGGATCCTTCATTGAAGCTAGCAATAAAAAAAAAAATAAGGGTTAATTCCACAAGACTTGGTGATTCAGGGGTAAGCTTATTGGCTGCTACAGGAGAATTGGTTCAATTCGCAGCCAATGCAGGACCCTTACCTTATCTGTCTGTGGCCTTGTCCATGTCCAGGTGGCCCTGGAAAAGATGCATGTGGATTCTTCAGGTATATTTGAGGCCTTCCATGGCTGGTGGGCATCATCAGGACCAGTGGGCACAGCAGGGACTGGGGGGCATTGCGGACATGGGTAACAACATTATTATTTAATTTTTGGAGCTTCCTGGTTTAAGCTTTAGTTTTCTATTGGTTGTGCCCCTCTAAATAGGAGGCACCTTTGTTGGGTTTTCTTGTTTGATGGCACTGGGACAAGCCAGTGTCTCCTTATAGTTTAATTAAAAGGCATACTTGAATCTTTGGCCCACACTGCCTGTGAATGCCATGACCCACTGGGACTGAGGGTATACTAGATTGGAGGTGGTACACATAAATCACTGCCTCAGATGGAAACAGTGTTTGGAGGCCACATAAACAGTGTCTGATATCTGGAACAAGAGATGATAGTGAGTGGTGAATGAGTGTGCAGCAGACAGAGAGAAAAAGCTGCTGTTGGTGTTGCAAATAGTGCAAGATAATATAAAAATGCAGAAACGAATGGTATGGAGTATGAAGACAAAAGAGGAGGGAGAAGGTTGAGAGCAGAGGCAGCATATGATGTGCCTCACAAGAAAAACATGGCAATTTTTTCAAAAGTTAAATAAAAGATCCCCTTAAACTCCAGAGAATAAACATATTAAAAGCATTTGACTAGTAGCTGATATCTACCCTCCAATTTGTAGGCCACACTCCTTCCATAAATACTATTGTGCAACCTACCAATAACCCTAAGTTTTGAATGTATTAACTCTGAAACAAACTATGTTTAATATTGATGTACATTCTTTTGAATTTCTAAAAGTGAAAGTTAATTAAAGCCAAAAGCTTTATGTTGTTAAAAAAAAACGATCGAGATAATTGAACGATTGGCTCTCCCAGTCAGGACTGGCAATCACAGGGAGTGCATTTGGGAGAGGTGTGGGGACACAGTCCTGAGTTTGCATCCATTCCTCTTACTGGATGTACTGCTATAGGCTGCACACCTGCTCGTTCCTAAGATATGCTCCCTAGGGGCACTGGAGGGGAGAATCACCCCTTGTGTACATGACTCTGAATCATACAGTCTAAACCAGTGGTATGAATACAGCCTGCCAGACATTAGTCACAGCTCCATGTACCTCGCAGTCATGATTCAGAGACTGGCGGCTGTGGGATGTTGATCGAAAATCGCTTCTTCCACCTCTCTAACACCCCAGCAAAGGGAATACTATTAGAATGCAAGGTTACCCCAGCTTTCATTCAAACAAATTCAAAGGCCTGGTTAAAATCGAGATGATTTCACTGAATTATTAAATAGTCCTACAGTTTTTTCTCATTTGTGTGGCCGGTGGTCCAATGGGCCTGATTGAAATCAGGAATTGGTGTGAGGAAATGTGTGGAGATGGACATCCCATCACTCAACTGCTGAGAACAGCCCTCCAGCATGATGTTGGGACTGGCGCCCTTGACAAACTGTTAATAAACACTGGTTTAAACAAATACATCAAAGTAAACATCTACCATCTCTGTAAGATGTAATCTACAGTCAAACCATTCAGTGCCGGAGGTCAGAAAGCATAGCCCTTCCTCCAAATACTTTTTCTTCTCAATTTGTATGCCTATATGCAAATGATTAAATCACAAGTACAATACTTTTTCTGTTTGTCCTTTGTATCTGCTCATACAACTGTAGTTTGATTAAACTTGCAACATTGGATCTATGACGAGAATAATTATTTGATAAACGTGGTTCCTTTTTTCCATTTTATTCAATTAGTTCACAAGAATTTATTTTGAATACAAATTCCCGGCATTGAGGAGAGCCTTATCTTCTGTGTGCATGTGTGTGTTTTATTTTCAATGTTCTTCCCTTCTTTCCCGAAGGCACGGACTCACCTGGTGTCTGGGATTCCCTGCACCAGGTCAGCCCCCTGCTTCCACCAAATATCTGCTCCTCCCCTGTGATCGTAACCAGCTCAAATGTTGAGCCGGGATTTCACCAAATCGGTGCCGGCGCCCACCGATCGCTCCCGCACACACTGTCCAGCTGCATTCACTGATGGGCCAGGAACGGGAACCTCTCTCACTCAATTCCAGTGTATTTCAGATATTACTGGCCATGTGTGCTCTGCCATTAGAGGGTGTGAGCGACAGGCAGCTCAGGGGGGAACAGGACCAAACAATCCCAATATATCCGCAGGCTGAGTGGCCACAAGGTGTGGGCCAGAAACAATCTCGTGTCTGCAGTAAATCTGGAAACGTTTGGGAAGCACAGATGGAAGGAGTCTCACTCTGCCAGTTACAATGATAAGATTTACAATGATAAACAGCTAGTTGTTGGAGCTTCCCGTGAATCACTGACAGATGGCAGTACATATATTGACCAAAAAACAATCAGCTAACGAATTAGAATCTGCATATATGTAAATACAGGGTTTAAAAATGGACGCGCTTATTTGTACTGCACACATGGCCACCATGCTCCACCCTTTGTCTATGATTGGTCCCTTTGGAGGATAAGCCACACCCTGAAGTTTGACAGGAATGTGTAAATGGAACCGCCCAGCCCAAGGTCTCACTGACTTTGTAAATTGTAACTCGATCCACTTTGACTTCCTGAAGCCACAGAGGACAGAGCTCCCCAGAAGACAGCAAGGGCCAGCCAAAGTGCCTTACCCCAGTCCGCGTATGCCTCCCCCAGCCGAAGTGCCTTACCCAGCGCAAGTGCATCCTACCCTCTCTCCCCACCCCACCAAGATGGGGCAGGCATTGTGTACAGATTGTTAACAGGTTTATTGGGTATGAAGTGAATAGTGAGAGTGTTGTGATTTCTGGATATCATCCACTCCTTCGATGTCCCTTGTAGGGGGTTGGAAGAACGTGATCCGTCTTCCCCGAGTTCCCTCTCCCCTCCAATCTCCCCCCCCCCCCGCCACAGTCTCTCTCTCTCTCTCTCTCTCCCCCCACCAACCTCCAGTCTCTCTCTCTCTCCCCCCCCCCCCAGTCTCTCCCCCCCCCCCCCACCCAGCCTCTTTCTCTCTCTCCCCTCTCTCTCACTCGTCCCCCAGCCTTTCTCGCTCACTCCCAGTCACTCTCCCCCCTGTCTCTCTCTCTCTATCCACCCAGTCTCTCTTTCTCTCGCCCCTATCTCTCTCCCTCTGCCTCTGCCCCACCGGTCTCTTTCACTCTCCCCCCGCCTCTCCCTCTAACTCCACCCTCTCCGTCTCTCCGTCTCTCTCTCTCTCTCTCTCTCCCCATGTCTCTCTCTCTCTCTCTCCCCAGTCTCTCTCTCTCTCTCTCCCCAGTCTCTCGTGCTCTCAGCCCCAGGTCGGTCGCGGCTGGGAGAGAGCAGGAGCAGGGTGGGGTGGGGGACAGGGCCGGGGCTTGAGCGGGCAAAGAGAGTCAGAGCATCAGGTCCTTCTTCTCAGCACCATGTGGAGGGAATGATTCAATCCATGTCTGTCAAAAATGTGCAGTACAAATAGTTACACTGTTTAAAAATACCATTGTACAATAGGTACTGATCTCAGGCTGAAACTTTTATAGTGTAATGTGCTGCCAACAGACCAGAGTTATACTGCTGCTGCCCCTTGCACACTTCCAATTCCACTTTAATTTGAGGGGAGGAGGCGAGAGCCAGGAGAGCAAAGACTTCCCTCGAACAGTAAAATTGAAGTTTAAAACATTCCCAGGTTATCCGGTGAGTAAAGCGGGAAGTTTAAATTTGCTTTCACACCAGACAGGATTGCCTGAGCAGACAGACAGTGACAGAAAGGTCCCTGTGATGCCCAAGCTGTCAGTGCGTGTGTTCGGGGACCAGATCACCAGCCACCTGGCACACCTTTCCACAAATCAGCTGACCTCCTCCCCTAATGCACCGTCAGCTCCTCCGATTAATTAATCGGAGTAACTATTTGTACTAAGTCTCCCCCCCCCCCCCCCCCAGCACTCCCCCACCCCCCGAGGCCCGAACAGCTGAATGCATCCACCGAGCCTCAAGCGGGGGGTGAAGAGAGAGACACAGGGAGAGAGATAGAGAGAGAGATAGTGGGGGTTGGGAGAGAGAGCAGGGGCGGGGTGGGGAGAGAGAGAGAGAGTTGGGGGAGAGAGACACAGGTGAGGGGGATCGGAGGGGAGAGAGGGAACTCAGGGAAGATAAATAAACATTCTTGCAACCCCCTGGTGCATGCAAGCTCATTGCGTGTGTTACAAGGGACATCATTTGGGTGGATGAAATCCAGAAATCACGACACTGTCACTATTCACTTCATACCCGATAAACAATCTGCACACAATGCCCCATCTATGGGGGTGGGGGGGGGGGGGGGTAAAGTCATGCACTTGCACTGGGATAAGGGTCTTCAACTGGGGGAGGGACGCACTTAGAAAACATAGAAACATAGAAATTTACAGCGCAGAAGGAGTCCATGTCGATCCATCGTGTCCGTGCCGGTCGACAAAGAGCCGCACGGCCCTCGGTCAGCAGAACTGAAGGTTACATATAAACCTATGAACAATGAACAATGGTGGACAGGTAAATAGCACCCAGCCCAACCAGTCTGCACCACACAACTGCGACACCCCTTACACTGAAACATTCTGCACTCCACCCCAACCGGAGACATGTGATCTCCTGGGAGAGGCAAAAAACAGATAAAAGCCCAGGCCAATTGGGGAAAAAATCTGGGAAATTCCTCTTCAATCCATCCAGGAGATCGAAACTAGTCCAGGAGATCACTCTGGCTGTATTCGATTCTCTGCTGTACTTACCATCGTATCTGCGCTAGCCAACAAGAGGTTATCCAGTCTAATCCCAATTACCAGCTCTTGGTCCCTAACCCTGCAGGTTATGGCACTTTAAGTGCCCATCCAAACACCTTTTAAATGTGGTGAGGGTTTCTGCATCCACCACCCTTCCAAGCAGTGAGTTCCAGATCCCCACAACCTTCTGCATAAAGAAGTTTCCCCTCAAATCCCCTCTGAACCTTCCACCAACCACCTTAAAACTATGCCCCCTTGTAATTGACCCCTCTACCAAGGGAAATAGGCCCTTGGTATCCACTATGTCCAGGCCTCTCAAAATGTTATACACCTCAATGTGGTCTCCTCTCAGCCTCCTCTGTTCCAATGAGAACAAATCCAGCCTATCCAATCTGTCCTCATAACTAAGATTCTCCATTCCAGGCAGCATTCTAGTAAATCTCTTCTGCACCCTCTCTAGTGCAATCACATCCTTCCTATAATACGGCAACCAGAATTGCACACAGTATTCCAGCTGTAGCCTTACCAGAGTATTATAAAATTTAAGCATAACCTCCCTGCTCTTATATTCTGTGCCTTGGCCAAAGCATTCCATATGCCTTCTTAACCGCCTGCATCCCAGAGTACTTAAGGAAGTGGCCTTGGAAATAGTGGATGCATTGACAGTCATTTTCCAACATTCCATTGACTCTGGATCAGTTCCTATGGAGTGGAGGGTAGCCAATGTAACCCCACTTTTTAAAAAAAGGAGGGAGAGAGAAAATAGGGAATTATAGACCGGTCAGCCTGACATCGGTAGTGGGTAAAATGATGGAATCAATTATTAAGGATGTCATAGCAGCACATTTGGAAAGAGGTGGCATGATAGGTCCAAGTCAGCATGGATTTGTGAAAGGGAAATCATGCTTGACAAATCTTCTGGAATTTTTTGAGGATGTTTCCAGTAGAGTGGACAAGGGAGAACCAGTTGATGTGGTATATTTGGACTTTCAGAAGGCTTTCGACAAGGTCCCACACAAGAGATTAATGTGCAAAGTTAAGGCACATGGGATTGGGGGTAGTGTGCTGACATGGATTGAGAACTGGTTGTCAGACAGGAAGCAAAGAGTAGGAGTAAATGGGTACTTTTCAGAATGGCAGGCAGTGACTAGTGGGGTACCACAAGGTTCTGTGCTGGGGCCCCAGCTGTTTACACTGTACATTAATGATTTAGACGAGGGGATTAAATGTAGTATCTCCAAATTTGCAGATGACACTAAGTTGGGTGGCAGTGTGAGCTGCGAGGAGGATGCTATGAGGCTGCAGAGTGACTTGGATAGGTTAGGTGAGTGGGCAAATGCATGGCAGATGAAGTATAATGTGGATAAATGTGAGGTTATCCACTTTGGTGGTAAAAACAGAGAGACAGACTATTATCTGAATGGTGACAGATTAGGAAAAGGGGAGGTGCAAAGAGACCTGGGTGTCATGGTACATCAGTCATTGAAGGTTGGCATGCAGGTACAGCAGGCGGTTAAGAAAGCAAATGGCATGTTGGCCTTCATAGCGAGGGGATTTGAGTACAGGGGCAGGGAGGTGTTGCTACAGTTGTACAGGGCCTTGGTGAGGCCACACCTGGAGTATTGTGTACAGTTTTGGTCTCCTAACCTGAGGAAGGACATTCTTGCTATTGAGGGAGTGCAGCGAAGGTTCACCAGACTGATTCCCGGGATGGCGGGACTGACCTATCAAGAAAGACTGGATCAACTGGGCTTGTATTCACTGGAGTTCAGAAGAATGAGAGGGGACCTCATAGAAACGTTTAAAATTCTGATGGGGTTAGACAGGTTAGATGCAGGAAGAATGTTCCCAATGTTGGGGAAGTCCAGAGCCAGGGGACACAGTCTAAGGATATGGGGTAAGCCATTTAGGACCGAGATGAGGAGGAATTTCTTCACCCAGAGAGTGGTGAACCTGTGGAATTCTCTACCACAGAAAGTTGTTGAGGCCAGTTCACTGAATATATTCAAAAAGGAGTTAGATGAAGTCCTTACTACTAGGGGAATCAAGGGGTATGGTGAGAAAGCAGGAATGGGGTACTGAAGTTGCATGTTCAGCCATGATCTCATTGAATGGCGGTGCAGGCTAGAAAGGCCGAATGGCCTACTCCTGCACCTATTTTCTATGTTTCTATGTTAGCCACCTGGCGTGCTACTTTCATGGATATGTGGACAAGCACTCGAAGGTTTCTTTGTTCATCTACACTGCTAAATGGCCTGCCATTTAATGTGTATACCCTTTCCTTATTAGCCCTCCCCAAGTGCATTACTTTACACTTCTCCGAATTAAATTCTATTTGCCACTGTTCTGCCCACCTGACCAGTAGAGTGATATCCTCCTGCAGTACATGACTTTCCTCTTCATTATTAACCACACAACCAATTTTAGTGTCATCTACAAACTTCTTAATCATATCCCCTATATTCAAATCTAGATCATTAATGTATACCACTGGAAACATCCTTCCAGTCACAAAAGCATCTTGCACTGGGACAAGGGACTTTGGCTGGGGGGGGATGCACTTGCGCTGGGGTAAGGGACTTTGGCTGGAACTTGGTGGCTTTTGGGGAGATCTATCCTCTGTGGCTTCTAAAGTCAAAATGGATCGAATTACAAATTGGAAAGTCAATCAGAACTTGGGCTGGGCGATTCCAGTTGCACATTCCAGAGAAGCTTCAGGGTGTGGCTTATCCTCCAAGAGGACCAATCAGCAATAGATAATGTGATAATGGAGAGCCAATCAGAGAAACGGCAGCCTTTCAGTTTGTACAAATAAACGCATCCTTAATTAATGGTTGTTCCCAGGAAATTACTCAGGATGCGCTGGCAGAGTGTGAATTCTGCAGGATTCCCAGTACCAGCACCACATAAACAGTTCCTGGCACAGGATGACTAAAGGATTCACAGCACAGAAACTGTACACTTGGCCCAGCTGGTCTGGTTATGCTCCACATTCCTCTTCATCTCATTCTATCAGCATATCCGATTCCTTGCTCCCTCATGTGCTTATCGAGCTTCCCCTTAAATGCATCAACACATGCTCCTCACAATGTGGAAATTCTCCAACTGAGAGCTACGGTATATTTTTTTTGGGGGGGTGGCGGGGAGGGTTGATGCCCACATCAATAGAGTACTGGACTTGTGAAGGTCAGGCCTTGAGTTGGGGCTGGCTTGGGAGTTGGGTGAGTAGGGGTTGGGGTCCGTAGGGGTTGGGGTGAGTAGAGGGTTGGGATGAGTAGGGGGTTGGGGTTAGTAGGGGTTGGGGTCCGTAGGGGTTGGGGTGAGTAGGGATTGGGGTGAGTAGGAGATGAGTCGAGATGAGTTTGGGGTGAATAGGGAGTGATTGGGGGCCCTGATATAAAATGTAAACCGATTTCTGTGGGCCTTCCTTTGCACTGTCTATTTCTGATCGCCGCTCAGGCACTCCAGCCATATGATAGGAAGTTGCTTTAATCAAAACGTAAGAAGCCTTTCAGACACTTCCTGCCCAGACACGGGGTGGCCACTGGGTGGTAGTAGGTGCACAGCAGGCACTGAGTGGGCCTGAGGCCTCGCCAACACCGCGTGTCACACAGGGAACTGAGGCACAATAAGCAACAGCCATCACACTATCAACCCCAACAAATACATTCCAACACTTTCGGTAACTAGTTCGTCATTGCATTATTAATAAAAAAGTGACAATAATAGTGATATTGCCGCATAAGGTGGTGGCAGTTCCCGTGAATGGGAATGAACTGGCCATGATGAGAGGAGCAATTTATAACATCACATCTCATGGTTCCTTACAGCTGACCTCAAAAATTAGCTTATCCAGTGAATAACTTCCGTATTGTATATCAAACACCAAATGTATGTTGGCATATGAAACACTATTAAAGTTTATATAGTCATAATAAAATATGTGTATTTGTGAGTGATTTGGTTTACCCAAACAATATTTTAATATAAAGCAAACATGCCTCTCCCAGGAGATCACATGGCTCCGGTTGGGGGGGGGAGTGTAGAATGTTTCAGTATAAGGGATGTCGCAGTGGTGTGAGGTGGACTGGTTGGGCTGGGTGCTCTTTGCCTTTCCGTCATTGTTCATAGATTTATATGTAACCTCAGGGCTGCTGACCGAGGGCCGTGCGGCTCTTTGTCGGCCGGCGCGGACACGATGGGCTGAAATGGCCTCCTTCTGCCCTGTAAATTTCTATGTTTCTATACCTATATTCAGGACACTTAACATAAGAGGCCGAATTTTAACAACAAGCAGGTTTCGGGCAGATTGTGATGTGGGGTGGTGGGGGGGGGGACGTTGGGGTGAGTGCAAGAAGTACTTTGCAGGCTGAAGGAAGAACCCAGCCATCATCTGCATGCAGAAAGTCAGCTCCCACCCGAAGCAGAGAGACCAACACCTCTTCATACAGAAATAATTGTGGATCACTGTAGGTTGCTGCTGATGGGAATCTATCCCTTTTATATTATGAGATGGCTCCCCAGCATGAGAACAAATACTGTGGGTGCTTTTTCAATGTAATTTAAAAGTAATTACATTTCTGGATGTTGGGTCTTTCTGATAACTGGGCAGCACCAGGGAAAATGGTCAGTGCTGGGCTGGGCAGGTGGGCTGGAGACTGATGAGTGGGGCAGCACTGCGGGTACTGTCCTATGGTACCCAATAAATTAATATTGGAGATGGTCAACTGGGAAGGAATGAAAGATACACCCTGAAATGGTATACAGGAGAAGGCATTGAGGTAAGCAAAGAACAGTTGGTGACCATGAGACCAGATTGAATGCAGTGCAGGATGAACTTCCCTGGAGAATTCCCTGATCTTTGCCTTTTATATCCCTCTCTGGGACTGCAGCCCCCTAACGCTCAGCAACCTGCCTGATCCCCCATTGCTTGTCAGCGCCTTGACTTTGACCATTTAATGTACTGCAGCGAATATACACCTGAACTCACGCTGAACTGGAGCGACAAATGTTGCTTGCATGGGTTCCGTTCGCGCTCTCCTACTCACTGAATGTCCAAGGCAGATTCCACCCAAGTATCTGAGGAGGCAGAATAGGAATTAATTCCAAAATAACAACTGAACGTACTGGAAATACTCAGCGGGCCAGGCAGCATCTGTGGAGAGAGAAGCAGGGTTAATGTTTCAGGTCGCTGGTCCCTTTTAAAAGCTATGACCTTTCCCAATTCTCCTCCGTTGGCTGGCCCAGATGATGTGAATATTTATACCGTGCCGTTAATATTAAACCCGAAGCGCCCATTACAGTGTTCCCATTGCTGGTTGTGTCGGTGCAGAAAACAGGGTGGCCGCTGTTAGATTTTTTTTGTATGTTTTTTTTAGGGCATTAAAATTCCACATTTGACAAGTGCCCCCTATAAAAGGGGAGGGGGACACTAAAAACCCGGCAATTAAAACAAATTAAACCTTAAAACATATAGAGTCAAATTAAAATTTGGTTGCCGGGGGTGACAATGCACTCCAGTCCCTCCAGCGCCCACCTCTCACAGAAGGCCGCGAGCGTACAGGTGGACACCGCGTACTCCATCTCCAAGGACACCCTGGCACGGATGTGGCCGCTGTTACTTCCCTTGTACTCAGAGCCAGCTGCAGAGTGACAGGAGTGTATCAGTCTGACCGCAGAGTGGGAGCCCAGCCTCCTTGGCGGATGCTGCCGTGTATAAAGGAGCTCTCACTGTCCCAGTGTCACCGCTCGGAAATGATGCTGCCGACTCTACTCATTTCCCTCATCGTTCTGTCCTGGGCAAGTGAGTACTTTAGTGGGGCAGCGGGGCTTAACACCCCACTCGACTGTAGATTGCTGTTTATTTAAGAAGTTAATCTTCCAGTGACTGTGAGGAAATAATTTGGTTTATAATAACACTTTTTGAGGCAGAGTTTCAGCAACTGATTGAATGTTTTCATTATTCAGGCACCGCTCCTGAGAATATTGTCACACAATCTCCTGCTGCCACAGTGTTTGTGGGACAGGCTGTGGAACTAAACTGCGGACAGAGCGCTTCCTGGGATTACATGTACTGGTACAGGCAGGTTCCGGGGGAAAGCTTCCATTTCATCGTCTATTCCCAACAAACATATGGAGCACAGAGGCAGAGCACTTTGGAAATTCCCGCAAGGTTCAATGTTTCTGGACCAGGGTTCGGAACTGCAGCCTGATTTTAACCTCGCTCCGCCTGGGCGACAGCGCCGTGTATTTCTGCGCTGCTAGTTTCCCACAGCGGTGCAAACAGACGAGATTGCACACAAAATCCCAACCGGGCGTAGTCGGCCTATTTGCAGGCATTTTATCGTCATGTCATAGATTCATAGAATAATAGAATGACACAGCACAGGAGGAGGTCATTGGGACCTTGGTGCTATGCTCTTTAACAGATCTATCCAATGTATCCAACGCCCCTGCTCTTTCCCCATCGCACCGAAATTCGGCTTCAAGTTTTTACCAATTTCATGTTTAAGGTTATTATTGTATCTATTTTCACCACCCTGTTAGGCAGCGCTTTCCAGATCACAAAACTCGCTGTGTAAAAAAAATTCTCAACTCCCGCTCCTCTGTTACCAACCCCCCTGCCATTGGAAACCGCTTCTCCTTATTTACTCCATCAAAACCCTGTCATGGTTTTAAACACCTCCATCAAATCTATGAGACAGGTTTTCCATATTGGTGAATGTGATTCAGTGAATAGTGATCAGACATCAAAAATCCAACGAGAACTTCCAGAAAGTCATAAACCTAGTTCCAAGGAACAAAAACAGAAACTGCTGCAAGCACTCAACAGGTCAGTCCGAATCTGTGGAGGACAGGTGAGTTTTGTTCTCAGCAACCTTGCGGAGCCCCGCAAGTTCCTCCCTTAGCTTCACACCGCCAGGTGAGACGGTATTATCTCACTGTGCTCCCTCCGCCTGGAGCACAGGCCGCTCGGCTCCCAAACATACCCCTTCTCTGCTGTTCGCCCACAGCAACATCTGAAGGGCCATGGGCCTGAAACATTAGCTCTGTCTCTCTCTCCACAGGTGCTGCCTGACCCGCTGAGGATTTCCAGCACTTTCTCGTTTTATACCGGTCTGTCTGGACTCCCTCATCTGACGCTCCTTTTCTCCAGAGCAAAGCGGCCCCGGGCCCAGCAGCACCAGTTTCTAAACCTGGAAAGGGATTCCCAGCAGAGTCAGGTCTTTCCGAACTTCAGACATTTCGCCTCCTGGAGAGAGAGCGCCCGGGGTCCGCGCACTGCAGGCAGCTTGTCGACGCCTGCAACAATATTGGGATTTAATTTGACAAGTTTCCTTTGTTTTTATTTAAATTTGGTATTTATTGTTTGTCCCACTTTTAAAAAGGAGGCTCTTTTGTTAACTTACTTTTGCATGCGGATGCAATCATGCTAATTAGCGATTGAGAAGAGATGAACATTTCGCCAGAGTTTGGGTAAAGCCAGCCTGCACAGAGGTTTAACTGCGCATGTTCAGAACTCTGCTTCCTGCCTCAGGGCATTGAATCCAATGGCTGTTTAAATCATCATCATCATCATAGGCAGTCCCTCGGAATCGAGGAAGACTTGCTTCCACTCCTAGAATGAGTCCTTAGGTGGCTGACCAGTCCAATCCGAAAGCCACAGTCCCTGTCACAGGTGGGACAGAGAGTCGTTGAGGGAAAGGGTGGGCAGGGAGTCTGGTTTGCCGCACTCTCTTTCCGCTGCCTGCGCTTGATTTCTGCATGCTCTCGGCATTGAGACTCGAGGTGCTCAGTGCCCTCCCGGATGTACTTCCTCCACTTAGGGTCACCACTCCAGACTGAGACCAGGGTTAGGAGGGAGCTGAGAACTCTGCATTTCTATAGCGCCCTTCACAACCTCAGGAGACCCCAAAGCGTTTAAGAGCCAATGATGTACTTTTGAAGTGTAGTCGCCGTTGTAATGTAGAGAAAGCCGATAGCCAATGTGCACACAGCAAGATCCCACAAATAGCAATAGGATAATGACCAGATCATCTGTTTTGGTGATATTGATCAAGGGATAAATATTGACCAGAACAGCAAGATCTTTTGTGTCCACCTGAGAGGGCAGATGGGGCCTCTCATCCAATTACAGTTACGGTTCTGGGACTGGGCGGGTTGTTGTGCCAAGGTCCAGCTACACGGACCCGGAGCAGAGCTGGCAAACCAGACTAATCCCAGAGTGACCCCGACTGCTGTTTCATGGACATTGGTTAAGTGCGATAAAATCATGATGTTCAAACCATTCTATGTGTGAATCCTGCGGGTGAGAGGGAGTGGTCCGGGCTGGGGTTTCTCTGTGCCAATGTTGTTTGGAATTAGGATCTGTCTAAAACTTGTGCCAAATTAGTCATCGCTTCAAAAAGCGTCATGCAAATATTCCAGTCACTCTGAATAAATTCCCTAAACCAATCATCCGGCTGTGGAAACGGATTGTTTGAATAAACAGCCTATTCACACAAATCCAATTTCAAATAAGGATATCACAAACAGGAACATGGTCTCAAACCATCTTACACAATAAAATAACCAACTTCTATCCGCCTCTTTAATAAAATATCGAGCGGGCATTGCTGGAAAATCTGTGTGTTGATGCCAGTGTTGGACTGTGTGTTGATGCCAGTGTTGGACTGTGTGTTGATATCAGTGTTGGACTGTGTGTTGATGTCAGTGTTGGACTGTGTGTTGATGTCAGTGTTGGACTGTGTGTTGATGTCAGGGTTGGGTTGTGTGTTGATGCCAGTGTTGGACTGTGTGTTGCTGCCAGTGTTGGGCTGTGTGTTGATGTCAGTGTTGGGCTGTGTGTTGCTGCCAGTGTTGGGCTGTGTGTTGATGTCAGTGTTGGGCTGTGTGTCCATAGACTCATACACATTTACAGCACAGAGAAGGCCATTCGGCTATCCAGCCTAATCCCACCATGGTATTTTGAGAATTTGAAGTCAGGTTAAATAAATAACTCGACATTTTAAAAAAGTTAATACCAACCTATCGGATTCACTAATGTCCTTTGGGTAAGGAACCCTGGTTTATAAGTGACTCCAGTCCCACAAAAACACGGTTGTCTCTTAACTGCTGGCTGAAGAGGTGCAAGGACTTTGGAGAGGACCAGAAGGTTGGCGATGGGGCTGTAGTTAGTAAGGACAGA
Organism: Pristiophorus japonicus; assembly: GCF_044704955.1. Taxonomy (NCBI): domain Eukaryota; kingdom Metazoa; phylum Chordata; class Chondrichthyes; family Pristiophoridae; genus Pristiophorus; species Pristiophorus japonicus. The sequence goes on along the minus strand of NC_091994.1, from coordinate 115,369,783 downwards.
AGGCTCGAGGATGTTATTTTTGAGGTTTAGGTGTGGGCAGAAGTCAAATCCTGCACTGACTCTCAGTTTTACTATATTTGAATCAATGTGCACTCAAATCTTCGCCAAAACACCGATGTTGAAGTCAATGTGGCCAGTTAGTGAAACATACATTAAATTAGACCATAATACTTTAATAAATAAATGAAAATTAAATTAGAGACAATTTTCTTCGTTAATGAAAGATAAGTGGTTTAAATATTCTGCAGGTGGGTAGCAGAGAGAAACATATTAGAAACCTTCAAAACGCAGACTGATATAAAAATGCAAGACTTTGGGATTTCAGTGGGAGAGCTTCCAGGGCCCCAATTGCCTTTTGTGCATCTTGACTTGTGATTTCACCTCTCTCGCTCCCTTTGAATTTGTAAAACGCTGAACTGTGTCAACAATCAGGAAGGCAAATGGAATGTTGGCCTTTATTGCAAGAGGTATAGAGTATAACAGCAGAGAAGTCCTGCTACAATTGTACAGGGTATTGCTGAGGCCACACCTAGAATACTGCATGCAGTTTTGGTCTCCATATTTAAGGAAGGATATACTTGCATTGGAGGCTGTTCAGAGAAGGTTCACTAGGTTGATTCTGGATTTGAGGAGGTTAACTTATGAGTATAGGTTGAGCAGGTTGGGCCTGTACACAGTGGAGTTCAGAAGAATGAGAGGCGATCTTATTGAAACATATAAGATAATGAGGGGGTTTAGAAAAGGTGAATGCAGAGAGGATATTTCCATTCATAGGGGAAACTAAAACTAGGGGACATAGTCTTAGAATAAGGAACTGTCCATTAAAACTGAGATGAGGAGAAATTTCTTCTCTCAGAGGGTTGTAAATCAATGGAATTCTCTGCTCCAGAGAGCTGTGGAGGTTGGGTCATTGAATATATTTAAGGCGGAGATAGACAGATTTTTGAGTGATAAGGGAATAAAGGGTTACGGGAAGCGGGCAGGGAAGTGGAGCTGAATCCATGATCAGATCAGCCATGATCGTATTGAATGGCGTAGCAGGCTCGAGGGGCCAAATGGCCTACTCCTGCTCCTATTTCTGCTGTTCTTATGTAATCCCCAACAATGAAAGTATTAGAACAGGAACCAGTTATCAAAAGCTGGAGCTAATTATTCCATTCTAGCTGCTATACAAGATGTTAACCAAGGTCCAGGTCGCTGATTGGAGCATGGGCAGACACAGCTGGAGCAGCGAGGTCAGGGCGCAGGAGTGGCGAGAGATCATCGAGCGACATGATCCAGGCCCAGGTGATGCGTGAGTTTGGGGCCCAGAAGAGGCGAGGGCCCAGGGGCAGCATGGGCCAGCCCACACTGCGATATGTGCACGCACTCGGTCCTGGTTAATCCTTGCAACTGGATCAAGACCTAGCTCTGTCAAGCTGGTGTGTGGCTGGTGTGCAACGGTCACCACACGTTAAAAAAAATCCACGCACAGGAATCTTCCACCCTTCAGGGTGTAGTTCGGGATATGGAATATTAGGTCCTTCATTGAAACACCTGTGAACTCATCCCTTTTTGGTGTTGAAGCAAGTCATCCTTGCTTCGAGGGACTGCCTATGATGATTACCTGATACTTTGTAAAATGCCATTATGTTATTGGCAGAGGACTAGAGGATATAGATTTTAATTAATTGGTGGGAGGTTTAGAGGGGATTTGAGGGGAAATTTCTTCACCCACAGGGTGGTAGGGGTCTGGAACTCACTGCCTGAAAGGGTGGTAGAGGCAGAAACCCTCAGCACATTTAAAAAGTACTTGGATGTGCGCTTGAAGTGCCGTAACCTACAGGGCTACGGACCAAGAGCTGGAAAGTGGGATTAGGCTGGATAGTTCTTAGTCGGCCGGCGCGGACATGATGGGCCGAATGGCCTCCTTCCGTGTTGTAAATTTCTATGAATCTATGCATATGTGTCTGTTTCTTACCCCTGGTCCTCCCGCACCCCTCTCCAATATATTCCACACACACACACAAGTGGCAGTACTTTAGAGAAGTCTGGAGAATTATGCTACATCAGAGTACTTTCCATTTTTTAGTTTGTGCATTCCTTTTCGTCTTATTTGCTCTTATGTTCGGCAATGATATTAAATACACACTTAAGGTCTTTATAGTAATGATCAACAGTTTAATGGCAAGCACTGTATTTGAAAGCAGCTTTTTTGCACAAACCATCTGTCTTGGCCCGTCTTCCTTTCACAGTACTGGCGGGAATAAAAGTACTATGCAGGAAATTTCCAGGGGTAGGAGTTGTGGAATTACTCTGGGCACTAAGTGCATTCAAAAGAAGATGTTCCTATATTAAGAACATAATAACATAAGAAATAGGAGCAGGAGTAGACCACCTGACCCCTCGAGTCTGCTCCTCCATTCAATAAGATCATGGCTGATCTGATCATGGACTCAGCTCCACTACCCTGCCCGCTCCCCATAACCCTTTATTCCATTACACACAACATTCCTCTGTTCGCTCCGTCCATCCCCAAGCTCTATGCTCCTGCGGTAAAGGGTCATTAGAAGTTCAGTTTAATCGGGGCTTTTAATTTAGAAAATGGCTTTTATTGAATTAACCTAAAATTTGTCCTTCAGTAATCATTAAGTGATCAGTTTTAATTTTTTTGCCACGATTCCCCTAAAAACTAAACAGCAGATCCCATGAACGATCTGAGGAAAAATATTTGAATATTTTCCGCATTTTCCTGTCAGAATATTCGCATCTGCCGACAGTAATATTTCCCAGGTGCCAGAGATTTAACCGGCGCCTGGAATCGGCTATTCTCTCGGTGTATAAACCGATAGACTAACTCCAAGTATATTAACTTAACCCTTTAATACCGTTTAATGACTTTATAAATAATTTCTATGAACTCATCCAATTGTGCTTTAGACTGGCTTTCTCTGTATATGCAATCAGCAATATTACTTTATCCAATACTTCATATAAAGTTTCCAAACAAGAAAATAACGTCATTAGATGTCAGTATTCCTGGAATGTCTTGATCGAATTTTTGCAAATATCAAATGTTGTATTAAATCCGTCACCGTTAATAATCTGAAGCAAATACAATGAAAATAGTTTCCTAAAAGTGATGAAACCTCAAGGGTCGGGATTTTCTGATAGTTTTCTGATAGTTTACTAATTACGATTTAACTTTGGGTAATATTAATATCGGCACATCCTTAAAGTGATATCTGCGGACTTTTACAGGTCTTCAATTATTCAGGGTTAGTTATAATCTTTTAACGGAATAGGTTATCCAGACTAATTCTCATTCAATTCCATTCAATTTTCTCAAGAATTGGCAATAGAAAGGACACTGCAATTTATAAATAAAGCGTCACATCTGAACGCAGTGCATGAATGAGAAAAATGATCCTATGTAACAAAGCGGGAACAGACACTGCATCTACATGGGTCACATTGCAAGATTTGATGGCATTTCTGTGACAATGCTGATGCAATGTTTGACCAGAATTAGTTCTAATTCATTGGTTGCAAAGTAGCGTTATTTAAATAGGAGTCTTTCTCTAAATCACTTTCTGGGAGGAATATTCCACCACATGGTTACTGATGTCGGCAATATTCCGTTGGCGCGTCACCATTTCTTTCATTACAAGTTTTTGATTTGGAAACTGTTTTTCTGCTGACGGATGCTGTTGGAATATTTGCAGGTCACGCGAGCAGTGCCCCTCTGTGTTTATCCTGCCGCCCCCTGCTGCCGGTGTTGAGGGAGGGCCGAGTGCGAGCCTCAGCGGTTTATTGACATCGTTTTACCCGGACTCGCTGACAGTCACCTGGAATGTTTCCGGCCAGTCGCCTATCGGCGGGAGTCGCCTGCAGTTCGGTGCGGCGGTGGGCCGAGATGGCTATTACAGTCTAGACAGTCAAACATCGGCCACGGTTCAAAGCTGAGACGCTGGAAACTCATACACCGGCCAAGCGGATCCGCCTCGCTCTGTGAGAACTGTATCATCAGACATGTCAAAAGACAGAGGTTGGTTTAAATTCTATAATGGCATGGTCTCACTAAATCTCCCTCTGCTAAAATAACGAGTGGTAATAATGATACTATATAAAGCAAAGTCTTGCAATTACACGGGCACATACTAATGTAAGGGTAATACAAATGGCAAAATATATTTAGTACAAATACAAAAGCAAAATACCGCGATGCTGGAATCTGAAATAAAAACAGAAATGCTGGAAAGCTCAGCGGGTCAGGCAGCGTCTATGGAGAGAAACAGAGTTAATGTTTCAGAGTTCTGAGGACGGGTCACTGACCTGAAACATTAACTCTGTTTCTCTCTCCGCAGATGCTGCCTGACCCGCTGACACTTTCAGCACTTTCTACATTTAATACCATTTGGATTCTCGACATCCCCAGCCATCTAACGCCGCCCTGCCTGTTTGCTGTGTTAGGGAGCGGGGATAGACTCTGGAATAGAGGACACGGAGGACCTGAATCCATCACTGACAGCGGGAAAGGCTCGCCCTCCAAACAATAATTTGTCTCTTTGTTAATGTTTGTTATTTTTCAAGCTTTGCACTGTTTCCTCAAATAGAAAAGGAAAGTTTTGGACAATTCTTTGCTCACTAATGAACCGCGCTTTGATCATTATTCTTTCGGGATTTTAACTTTCTTTGTAAATTCTTACAGCCCAGAAGCTGCGAGAGGAATGTCTCCTGGTCGACTCCGATGAAGGTTTGTCCAGCTTCATATTTTAAACAACGAGATCTTTTTCAAATCTTTCAGCTTCACCTCTACGCAGTTTATAAAGAGTCGAATCTCGAATACCGCGTTTGGTAACTAGGTGATAAACACAAAGGATTACACAAAAAATTGGAGAAATTGTGGCATCGACCAGAACTCGAATGTTCTTCCCTTCTCGAGTTGTTGCGCGTAACTTGGTTATTGGAAATGAAACGCCTCTAAATCTCACACACACATACTGTCTCTTATTATTAATCATCTGGGGATGTGGGCGTCGCTGGCGAGGCCGGCATTTATTGCCCATCCCTAATTGCCCCTTGAGAAGGTGGTGGTGAGTCGCCTTCTTGAACCGCTGCAGTCCGTGTGGTGAAGGTGCTCCCACAGTGCTGTTAGAGAGGGAGTTCCAGGCATTTAACCCGGAGACCATAAAGGGCCCATATATGTTCAAATCGGGAAGTGTGACGGGGAGCAGGGGAGTACGCCCAGGGTCCTGGCCAATATTAATCCCTCAACCAACACCTAAACTGGTAGGTATCACATTGCTGTGGGATTTGCCTCAGATTGTCTGTCGCTTTTCCTACATTACAACAGTGACTTCACTTCCAAACTACTCCATTGGCTGTGAAACGCTTTGGGACGTCCTGAGATCCTGAAAGGCGCTATATAAATGAAAGTCTTTTTTTTATTACTAGTGTTCCTTTTTTATGATAAATTTACCAAAATATTTGCCTAATCCTATATGGCGCCTTTAGCGGTGGTGAGCAGCTGTAGAAATGGCGGTTGTGAATTTAGAAAACCTGAGAGAGCTCGGAGTTAGAAGCTTTGAGTGTTAGTTACAATATTTTCATCTGGAGGCTAATTCACTGCTTGGTACCAAACAGGGCCATTTCACTGAGTCTTTTCAGGGCTGATCCTGAACTGTCTCCAGCGATGGCCTGTAATGCTGTCGTTACATAATATAACCAGAATAGCTCTTTTTTACTTCCGACCCGCCCCTTTCAATAGGTCGGTTAGTCCAGAACATTTTTATCATCTTCACATTGAAACAAACTATGTGGTGTGATTCAAACTTTATTTTTAGTTGTTTATTTAATGTTAGCAGAAAACTGATAACCCAACAAACCTTTTAATGTTAAAATTCAACAGATATTTTAAGAACATTGAGTCGATCTGTGCATGACATGTCCATGTTTCCGCTGGCTAAACGGACACTTGGAATTGGCAATATATCCCGGGTCTGTTGGCTGAGCCGCTCCCCTGGCAGCGAGAGTGTAACCGTGCTCTGAGAGTGAGCCGAGTTACAGTGCCAGTCCCAACAAGTTAAGTGCAGCTTTGCGCGTGAGTGCTTTAAGGACATGCAGAGTTCACCTCAGGATACTGGTGACGTTTGTCACTTGGTGAGCGGGTCCCCTGTGGGCTCTTTGTTAACATTACCAGGAATCTTGGTGTCTCACTGACCGACGGCTGTAGGGTAACTGTATAAAACCCAGCTACTGTCAGATTATCGCTAGATATTAGGGGTTGCCAACTCTCCAGAATTGCCCTGGAGTATCCGGCAATTAAAGATTCATCTCCTGGTCAGTTCTGCGAGATACCCGCGAGAAAAAATGGTGTGTTTGTTTTTCATTTTCTTTGAACACGTTTATTTATTAGTTATAAACGTATTGGAGATGGCGAAGAAAGGCTGTTTGGCCGGGTGGGGCGGTTGGAGGGGGGAGCTCATGTTATGAAATCTCCAGGAATATGTCCAGTCAGAGTTGGCAACCCACCAGATTCGGCCATCTAACTCCTCCCTAACTCCGCGGCTTTACACCAACCAGGTCTTTCTTCACGATGATGGTTTTAATGTTCTGAATTTTGCACTAGTGCATTTTATTTCTTTTCTATCACAGACGAGATCCCACGTTCACTTCCAGTAATTATATTCTCCCTGCGAATCCTCTTAAATCTTTGGTTTTCAACGGTTTGATGACTTCAGCCATTTCGGTCTCAAGCTAAGGTAAAGCTCAACATTTGAACGCTCACATATTCACCACAAACCGTGTTTCTGAACGTAACACATCACATTGTTGAGAGCTGAACTGTAAACATTACCTCAACTATTAAACTCCATTGTCTGAGGACATTTACTTTTCTGCAGTGGACAATTGGGTGCAAAACTCTCGAATATATCATCAAAAATATTTAAAATTAGAACATAAGAACATAAGAAATAGGAGCAGGAGTAGGCCATACGGCCCCTCGAGCCTGCTCCACCATTTAATACGATCATGGCTGATCCGATCATGGACACAGCTCCACTTTCCTGCCCGCTCCCCATAACCCCTTATTCCCTTATTCCCTTATCGGTTAAGAAACTGTCTATCTCTGTCTTAAATTTATTCAATGACTCAGCTTCCACAGCTCTCTGAGGCAGCAAATTCCACAGATCCACAATCCTCTGAGAGAAGAAATTCCTCCTCATCTCTGTTCTAAATGAGCGGCCCCTTATTCTAAGATTATGTCCCCTAGATAGAAACATAGAAAATAGGTGCAGGAGTAGGCCATTCGGCCCTTCTAGCCTGCACCACCATTCAATGAGTTCATGGCTGAACATGCAACTTCAGTACCCCATTCCTGCTTTCTCGCCATACCCCTTGATCCCCCTAGTAGTAAGGACTTCACTAACTCCTAGTTCTAGTCTCCCCCATCAGTGGAAACATCCTATCTGCATCCACCTTGTCAAGCCCCCTCATAATCTTATACATTTTGATAAGATCACCTCTCATTCTTCTGAACTCCAATGAGTAGAGGCCAAAACTACTCAACCTTTCCCCATAAATCAACCCCTCCACTCCAGAATCAACCTAATGAACCTTCCCTGAACTGCCTCCAAAGCAAGTATATCATTTCTTTAATATGGAAACCAAAACTGCACTCCCTCAATAGCAAGAATGTCCTTCCTCAGATTAGGAGACCAAAACTGTACACAATATTCAAGGTGTGGCCTCACCAAGGCCCTGTACAACTGCAGTAAGACCTCCCTGCTCCTATACTCAAATCCCTCGCTATGAAGGCCAAAATGCCATTTGCCTTCTTCACCGCCTGCTGTATCTGCATGCCAACTTTCAATGACTGATGTACCATGACACCCAGGTCTCGCTGCACCTCCCCTTTTCCTAATCTGTCACCATTCAGAAATATTCTGCCATCCTGTTTTTGCCACCAAAGTGGATAACCTCACATTTATCCACATTATACTGTAAATACTGATACAAAATATTTGTTCAGAGTTTCTGCCATCTCCATGTTCCCCATCACTAATTCCCCGGTCTCATCCTCTCAAGGACAAACATTTACTTTAGCCACTCTTTTCCTTTGTATATACCTGTAGAAACTCTTGCTATCTGAACATTTCTGAACAGTGAACAAATGTGATATATTTTACAAGTTCTCTGATTATATTGCAAGTCGCTTCTTTATAATTTGATTATTTAATTAACAATCACTGATTAATTTATTTATTTCAGGGAATGACCTGCGATGCACTTTTGCCATTGAATATTTCAACATGTTTTTATTTCTTTATACATCAGGTTTGTCAATTTAAGGGTTAGTTCTTCAGTCTATTTCAATCTACTTTAACAATATTTCACTTCAAATCTGTTTAAAAAGTATTGAAGAAAAATGCTCATTTTGTAAAGGTTGATATAATGTTTAGCTGAATTGTTTGTTGGTAGATATTGTTCAATCTAATATTGAAGGTAATATTTTTATGAAAATCTCTGCCTAATATTGTTGCTAAAAGATATGTTGAGCATTTCTTCAATTTCTAATTAGTAAGTCATAGGTAGATTTCATTTTTATATATATATATTATTTTCTAATCAATGGGGAAGCATAGTTTTGTAAATACTGCAAACATTTCTGTAACAGTGATACAAATTGGAAATATCCATTTTAAAGCTTATAACATTCATAATTTTTTAATATTTGAAATGTTACACACTCACATTCTAATGATACATATTCTGGATCTTGGAACAACTCTTTTTTGTTACCAATGTACATGGATGTTCCAGAATACATGTACTGTGTTATATAACAATTTGCATTTATAAAGCACTTTGAATGTAGGAGAACATCCCAAGGTGCTTCACAGGAGCGCAAACAAAACATTGGTGCCGACTGAGAGGGGATCTCATAGAAAAATTTAAAATTCTGACGGGTTTAGACAGGTTAGATGCAGGAAGAATGTTCCCAATTTTGGGGAAGTCCAGAACCAGAGGTCACAGTCTAAGGATATGGGGTAAGCCATTTAGGACTGAGATGAGGAGAAACTTCTTCACCCAGAGAGTGGTAAACCTGTGGAATTCTCTACCACTGAAAGTTGTTGAGGCCAATTCACTAAATATATTCAAAAAGGAGTTAGATGTAGTCCTTACTACTAGGGGGATCAAGGGGTATGGCGATAAAGCAAGAATGGGGTACTGAAGTTGCATGTTCAGCCATGAACTCATTGAATGGCGGTGCAGGCTCGAAGAGCCAAATGACCTACTCCTGCACCTATTTTCTATGTTTCTATGACCCAAATATTAGCAGCTAAAAGCTTGGTAAAGACGTAGGTTTTAAGGAGCGTCTCAAAGGAGGAGAGAGAGGTGAAGAGGTGAAATGGTTTAGGGAGGGAATTGCAGAGCGTAAGATGAAGATTGGTTGAAGATATGGCCGTCAATAATGGCCCAAAGGGAGTGGGGAGTGTGTAAGAAGCCAAAGTTGGAGGAACAGAGTTCTTGGAGAGTTGTCGGGCTGGAGGAGGTTACAGAGATAGGGAACAGTGAGGCCAGAGATGAATTGAACATGAGGATGAGAATTTTAAATTTGAGATATTTTTGAACCGGCATCCTAAGACCTGAAAAGGTAACTTTCTGAACATTGCTAATCCTGGAAATGAAGAAAGCAATTGCCATTTTTCTGAATAAACTTATTAGATTCTATTTGTTTTGGACAGTGCACACATTTCTGATTTACCCACACTTTCCTTCAGTATTATCGATAGTTGTTCCTTCAATACTCCATTAAATTCAATGACAGGAGTCGGTGTGTTTCCACAGTGTATAATATTAAAGCTTGTATTTGTGAAATGTGGTATATGTATTCTTTAATGCAAATAAAATGGGCACATGAACCCAAGCTGTGGTATTGAACCATATAGGCCAAAATGTCCCAGGTTTGATTACCTGTCTCTGTGGTTCAATTGCCAGAATGTGTGTATATCCAGTAAAAAGACTGACTGGGCCGTGATGCGCATATCCATTCCACTGAACACCCAACAAAAATGAGGAGAGATGGTGAACAAAGAGTTGGCCAAAAATCTAAAAGAAAAACATTGTCAGCATGATATTTTTCTAAGCGGTGTACATTCAAATTATATCCCATTGAAATAAACACAGCTGCAAGTGTGCACAGATGATCTGGCCTTTGAGGATCCTTGGATGACACGAATCATTCAAGCTAGGAAAATGCAGTTCTGGTTGGGAGAACAACAGTGCCCACCTGGTACCGAAGACTTTCATACATCCCCATCATTCAGAGCTGGAAAAATAAGCAGATGTGCAGCAGTCTCCCAGTCCAGTTGTGACTGCAGTGTTAGCCTAGATTCTGTGCTCCAGTCCCTGGAGTGGGACTTGAACCCACAACCTTCTGACTCAGAGGCGAGTGTACCACATTGAGATTTACTGAGTTTACACACTAACTTTATGCTCACAACCAATGCTGAATACAGATTACAAATGCCCACATGGTTTTCATTTACAATCACAAACCACATTGGACCTGTTTTGTTATAATGCAAGAATTTAAGGCCTTTTGAAGGTTGTTGTGACTCAGAAAGACTGCTGCATAAAAGCTACACTTTTATTTCTGGGGGCGGATGGCACTCATTGCCTTCAGAATAAACGTAAGACCACAACCTCATCCGAGAACAGCACCTGAAGATGCTGATTGAGGTTCCGGCGGACTGGGAACCGACAAAGAGCTGAAATGCAAGTTTCATTTTCTTTGCTCTGTTTCCTGTTATTCTGCAAGTTCTACTTGTTTCAAAATGAAATGGAGAATGAGAAACGTCAAATACAAAAAAAGTATTGACATCATGCATTAAACTTTTGGGGACTTCATTCGCATATGAAGTTGTGTTATGATTTAATACATATTTCTACAGAGAATAACTTAGCTTAATTCTTTTACTGACTTTCTTCTAAACTCCAAAAATTCAATAGTACATCCACTTACTCCTGGACCTTGCACAATCACTGTGCTACAATTAAACTTTATTGTGTTGCTCCTGAAATATTCTTTCCCAGGAAATCCAAACTGTGGAACTCTTTGCCTCCCCCGATCACCCCTTCCTCCTGTTGTAATAGTCAGAGAACGCAATCTTGATATCTAAAGAGATGTGTAGATATCATATTGTTAATAAGATTGTATTGTGTATCTGGGCAATGTGAAAAGCAGATAAAGTGTTTGGTAGAATAATTATTAAACTAGGAAAATCCATTTGGCTTTAGTCCACTTCTTTTCAATTGATATCCCCACCTTCACCACATTCCTCAATAATTTCTCTTTTCACAAACACATTTAGTTGCCCCCTGAGTCCATGTCAATTGTTTTCTTCAATGGCCTTTCCTAACAGCTTATTCTTTTTGTCTATTGCACTTTGTTTTACAAAATGCAGTCTGTCTGACTCCTCTTAGCTCTAACTTTCTCTGAGATATTCTGTATTTGGTCCCTTTGATGTAATAAACAATTTGCTTGGATCAACTTTGACAATTTCCTTTACAATGTTCAACATTTCGGGAAGGTCATCCTGAAATGTAACATTAGCGACTGGTGCCGAGTGCCCCAGATCACGGTCAGCAACATCCTTACTGGGATTAGGTGACCAGCACTGTCAATTCAACCACGTGGCTGTGTGGATAACCAGACTTTTTCAAACGAGAAGAAACTGATACAGGCAGGATAATCTGCCAATAATCAGACAGGAAACTAAGCTGTGGGCACATCACAATTTCAAGCACAGCTAACATTTATATTATTAAAATCTGTATACCTTGTCATCTTTCCGATCAAGCGTCTTATGTCAGTGGTGCCAGGCCTGAGATTTTCGATGTTATTTGCGTTGGGGTCTGATCACAGGCGTTGAATGTAATTTCCCCATTAATGAGCCGCCTATGGTGCTGCAGTTCCAGCGTTCACCACTGGGTGGTTATGTGAGCAGGCTATCTTGGCAAAGATGAGTGTACAGGTCAGTCTTAACCTCTTCTAATAATTACATAGAATTACAGAGAATTACAGCACAGAAACAGGTAACTCGACCCAATAGGTCCATGTTCAACACGAGCTTCCTCCCACCCTACTTCATCTCAACCTATCAGCATATCCTTCTATTCCTTACTCCCTCATGTGTTTATCCCGCTTCCCCTGAAATGCCTCTATGCTATCCTGAGCTGTAGTTTGATTGTTGCAAAAGCCTTTAAATAATTTGCCCTGCACAGGGTCAACTCCTGGCACTGCCGGTGTGGGCCGCTCCTCATTCTGTAGCGAGCTGCACTTCAGTGGTATATGTAGAACTCTCCCTGTTTCTGTATTTCATACAGCCCACACACACACATACAACCCACACACACACACATACAGCCCACACACACACACATACAGCCCACACACACACACATACAGCCCACACACACACACATACAACCCACACACACATACACTCCGCTCCCCATCACCTGAAGTCTCGGCTCTGAATTCCACAGGCCGCTCCGCTGCTCCATCACCGTGGGCTGAGGGAGCGAGGGCTTCTCACCCAACAACGGCACCCTCACACTTTCCAGCGGGGGGGGGGGGGGGTTACTAGCTAACCTTCGGAGAGGGAGATTCGATTGATTTGCCCCCATCTGCAACCTCGAGACACTGAGGCCCCGCCCACCCAGCGAAGGCCAGTTGGCTCATTAGCATAGATTGGGCCGGACATGGGGCTTTCTGCCAATGCATGGCTCAGTAATACATTGGAAAGAAAGACTTGCATTTATATAGCGCCTTTCGCAACCTCAGGACGTCCCAAAGCACTTTACAGCCAATGAAGTACTTTTTGAAGTGTAATCACTTTGTACTATCTGGCGGCAGCCAGAGTGCGCACAGCAAGCTCCCACAAACAGCAATGTGGTCACGGCCACAGAATCTGTTTTAGTGATGGTGATTGAGGGAAAAATGGTGGCCGGGAAATTAGTCAGAATATTCACCCACTGCACCACCAAGAGAGCGGACATCTTAACTCTCGATGGTACACGGGAAAAGGGAGATTCTACTAAAAGGCTGATCACACGAACTTTAATCTTTTGTTATTTATAAAGTTTTATACACTTTGCTGTTCCCCATGCTTTTTTACTGCATTAAATGATTGGGATCTAGTCTGCTTCCACCATTGGCACCTCTGTTCTGTGTCCCCCTCTGTTCCATTCTAGCGCCTTCTCTACGACAATACTCTGTCCCCACTGTCTCGTATTTCTGTCATATTCAGCCCCTGGACAAGCATCCTATGGCGAACCATTGGCTTTCCCGCGGCTGCTTTAGGATGGTCATGGCCTATATCTGCCGAGCTCCCGTGCCCACCTTCCTGCTCCTCCACGCGGCCGCATGACAAGGCTACCCTATAGACATTGGCCAGTATTACCACAGTCTGTCCCAAATACTGCTTATCATCACTCGGGTCAGAGAGAAGCCTCAGCTTATATATCCATCGCCATTTACAGACTAGAAGCAGCCCCTCAATCCAAACTTCCCAATTCATTATCACATCAAAAACACAGCACAGAACCCATTCGGCCCAGCTGGTCCATGTCGGTGTTTGTTCTCCACACCAGCCTCCTCCCACCCCTTTTCATCTCATCCCATCAGCACATCCTTCTATTCATTTCTCCCACGTCGTCTGTTTATCTAGCTTCCCCTTAAATGAATATGTGCTATTCGCTTCAACCATTCCCTGTGCAATGCCACGGGAGATCAGCTAGTATTGTACAGGATCAAGTGTGGAAGAATAAGAATTTACAGCTGGAATTACAAATAAACTTTTGGAATTTGACGTACTCACACAATTATTGGCATTACAGAAATGTGGCTGCAACCATAAGGTGGACAAAAAATGAATTTAAGAGAACCACGAATGCTTTCCAAAGATATACCTGAGTAAGAAAGGGAAGTGTCATTGCTGGAGAGGCAGTAATGGTGAGAGGGAACGCACATGTATTCAAAGGGATGATATTATAAGAGATGACAGAATCAGTATGAGTTGACATTACCAATGATAATGTCAACAAACTAATAATAATGAACTATTACACGCCAGCTCAGTGATCAGGCAGACAGAGAGCAGCAAGAAATGCTAATACATTAATCACTGTGGATTCCAATATCCCGCAGAGTGGAGCGGGCAGCTCAGAGTCAATAAAAGGGATGGATGCAAACAATTTCATGCTGGTGATGAATGACCACTGAACTCATGGGAAGCAATGTGTTGGAACAAAGGCTGTGCTAGAGTTTATATTTAGAAGTCAAGCAAAACCGAATGTCTCCACTTCTGCTTTCTGATATTAAGCATGTTAAGGCCAATGAAGGACAGCTTGTTGCATTGCTGGTTGCACTGCCACTGCTCTCCCCTCATTTCTGTTTAAATACTCCAGTCACACTCTGGAGTTCAGAGAATAAGAGGTGATCTTAGTGAAACATAAGATAATGAGGGGCTCGACAAGGTGGATGCAGAGAGGATATTTCCACTCATGGGGGAAACTAATACTAGGGGGCATAGTCTCAGAATAAGGGGCCACCCATTTAAAACTCAGATAAGGAGTTCTCAGAGGGTTGTAAATCTGTGGAATTCTCTGCCCCAGAGAGCTGTGGAGGCTGGGTCATTGAATATATTTAAGGCGGAGATAGACAGATTTTTGAGCGATAAGGAAGTAAAAGGTTATGGGGTGTGGGCAGGGAAGTGGAGCTGAGTCCATGATCAGATCAGCCATGGTCTTATTGAATGGCGGAGCAGGCTCGAGGGGTCGAATGTCCGACTCCTGCTCCTATTTCTTATGTTCTTATGCTTTTACTTTTGCTCAGGTTGAAATAACAAGAATGAGCAGATACTGCAAGATATACACATATCCCTCCATATCTTTCTGCAGTCTTTGACACAGCCGAGCACACTATTCTCCTCCAGTGCCTCTCCTCTTTGAAAATGAAGACAGAAAATCATGCGAACATTGAACTGAGCAAGCTGACCTCCTCAAATTCCCATTCCTGCCATGCTCTGCAACAGGAGTGCTGATTCATATTTTACCTAAATGTTACTGTATATTTCCTGCTGCTCCATTCCTCCTGTCATAGAAACATAGAAAATAGTTGCAGGAGTAGGCCATTCGGACCTTCGAGCCTGCACCGCCATTCAATGAGTTCATGGCTGAACGTGCAACTTCAGTACCCCATTCCTGCTTTCTTGCCATTCCCCTTGATCCCCCTAGTAGTAAGGACCTCATCTAACTCCTTTTTGAATATATTTAGTGAATTGGCCTCAACAACTTTCTGTGGTAGAGAATTCCACAGGTTCACCACTCCCTGGGTGAAGAAGTTTCTCCTCATCTCGGTCCTAAATGGCTTACCCCTTATCCTTAGACTGTGACCCCTGGTTCTGGACCTCCCCAACATTGGGAACATTCTTCCTGCATCTAACCTGTCTAAACCCGTCAGAATTTTAAACGTTTCTATGAGATCCCCTCTCATTCTTCTGAACTCCAGTGAATACAAGCCCAGTTGATCCAGTCTTTCTTGATAGGTCAGTCCCGCCATCCCGGGAATCAGTCTGGTGAACCTTCGCTGCACTCCCTCAATAGCAAGAATGTCCTTCCTCAAGTTAGGAGACCAAAACTGTCTGTACGACATACATCTCCATTCATTTCGTAATAAATGGGAAAGCAATGTGGAACCCTTTCCTCCCAATTTATATTTATTCAGTTTATGACCCAGGTAATATATTTTTGAAGGTTTTTTTTCACCCAAGAATTTTTTTATATTCATTTCTGGGATGTGAATGCAAGGCCGGCATTTATTGCCCATCCCTAATTTCTCCTTGAGAAGGTGGTGGTGAGCCGGCTTCTTGAACCGCTGCAGTCCGTGTGGTGAAGGTGCTCCCACAGTGCTGTTAGGGAGGGAGTTCCAGGATTGTGACCCAGCGACGATGAAGGAACGGCCGATATATTTCCAAGTCAGGATGGTGTGTGACTCGGAGGGGAACTGATACGCATCGAATCAATCCGTGTTGTCCCTTTTTCATTGTGATGTTAAGAATGAGTAATGGTTGCCATGGACAACTGACAGATTTTTCAGGCCCGTTATTCCCACAAACTAATCACGGTGCTCAAAGCAAGATGAGTCGTGGTTACAAGGGAAATGATCACTTAATGTCTGGGACCAACCATAGATTGCCAAATCCCCCACACCACGGTGCGAACGCCACTTTTCACGGGTTTCCGTGGCTCTTCCACTGAAGTTAAGGCGGATTGTGTGGGAGAACTCTCCCTCCCATGAAAAGTTACCCCCAAAATGTGAAAGAACTGTTTTACTCGCACAAAGAAAACGATTGGAGCTTCTGCAGAGACACCCAATGGCCAGGGCGTGGAACTACAGGCACTTTTAAAAGTTCTTCATTGGCTGTGAACAGCAATTCTTCCTTTACATTTTCTGACCACAATTCAGATAATTCTCGTTATGACCTCCCGAAATAACGACTTCTGTTACGTAGTTGCTGGCACCTGTAAAAACGCGATAGTAGATTTTACAGCGTATCCATTGCGTATCGAACATATTCTTCGAACTTGGGATATTTGACCTGCATGTGTCAGACCGGTCTGCGCCCTTTCTCGTCCTACGTAGATACGGACTGGACCACAGCTCGACCATATATGACTATGGTTTATATAATGCTGCTTTATATAACTCTGAGCAACCGTATTGACCGGTGCAGAGTTATGCCTGAGCCAATGAAGGCAGGACTGCAGCACAACCTTAGCAAAATGAGCTAATTCCCTCTTGCGACAGTCAACAGATGACGAGAAGCTTGGTCAAAGAGGAAGGTTTTAAGGAGGAGCGAGAGGCGGAGAGGTTTAGGGAGGATATTCCAGAGCAAGATGTTAAAGTCCACAGGGAATAACTAATTAAATAAGCTCTAATTTTATAACAGATACGTATTAAATTTAGCATAGAAGATAACACACTAAAGATTCTCATTCAATAAAGCGTTGATTTTACAAGAGCCTTTGGTTAGGTCTCCCGCTACAGTGAGCATGACCTTGTTTAGCTTTAACAGTTACCTGTACTGGGGATTTAAGTAAAGGTTATAAAATTTGAGGGTGTCCCTGAAGCATTTCCTCTGCCCACCTGGGGCTCGCTTGCCAAGTCGGAGCTCCGAGTAGACTGCTGTTTTGGGAGTCTCGTGTCAGGCATGCGGGCAATGTGGCCCATCAAGCGGAGCTGATCGAGTGTGGTCAATGCTTCGATGCTGGGGATGTTGGCCTAAACGAGAACACTGACGTTGGTGCACCTATCCTGCCAGTGGATTTGCAGGATCTTGCAGAGGCAGCGCTGGTGGTACTTCTCCAGTGCTTTGAGGTGGCTGTTGTACATAGTCCATGTCTCTGAGCCATATGGAAGGGCGGATATCACTAATGCTCTGCAGACCATGAGCTTGGTGCCGGGTTTGAGGTTATGGTCTTCAAACATTCTCTCCCTCAAGGGACCGAAGGCTGCACTGGCACACTGGAGGTGGTGTTGGCCCTCGTCGTCGATCTCTGCCCTTGTTGACAGTCAGCTCCCAGGGTATGGAAAATGATCCACGTTGTCCAAGGCTTTGTCATGAATTTTGATAACCGGGGGCAGTGCTGTGTGGCAGGGGCAGGTTGGTAAAGGTTGAACAGATTCCCGTTTGTCCTGTAATTTAGCTCCACTCCAGCGGGGAGCTTGCTGAGGGTGAGATGGAGCATTGCTGCAAGGAAGATTGAGAAGAGCGTTGGTACAATGACACAACCTTGCGTGACCCCGGTCCGAACATGGAATGGGTCTGTGGTGGAAACGTTGGTCAGGATCATGGCTAGCATGTCATGCAGGCGGAGGATGGTGACAAATTTTTGAGGGCAGCCGAATCTGAGGAGGACGCTCCATAATCCCTCATGGTTGACAGTGCCGAAGGCTTTTGTGAGGTCAAAGAAGGCCATGTACAAGGGTAGGTGCACCAACATCAGTGTTCTCGTTTAGGCCAACATCCCCAGCATCGAAGTCCCCGCTTGGACGATGACGTAGTCTAGCAGATGGCAATACTCTCGCTCCAAGCACTGGCATGAAGCCTTGTACTTGTCTCTCTGATGGAACAAGGTCATGTTCTAAGCATTTCATCAGGAGTGTATCGTTGGAGTTGATCGTTGGAGTTGGTTTTCCCGACCCCCTCTCTGCCGATCACACGTCCCCAGAGGTCTGTATTCTTTCTGACTCTGGCGTTGAAGTCACCCAGGAGGATCAGCTTGTCGTCCATTGGGACTCGGGATAGGGATTGTTTGAGGCTGGAATAAAACTCCTCTTTGATCCATCTGTAGCTTCCGGTATTGGGGTGTGGTGCATTGGTTCTGGGCTAGGGTGAGCCGAAGAATCATGAGGTGTTCATTTATCCCGCAAAGGAGTCTCTTGACGGCCGACTAGCTCGTTTTTTATGTCAACGTCTACCCCTTTCCAGAAGTTGTAACAGCCACCTTGTTCTTTGAGCTGGTCTTCCCTTGCCCGCCAGGACTCGCTTAGGGGGCAATGTCTACGTCGAAACGTCTGAGTTCTCGGGCAACAATAGCAGTGCGACATTCCGGTCTGTCACTGTTGGGGTTGTTCATCAGATGCTCCTGACGTTCCAGGTTCCGAACTTCGTTTTGAAGGGTGGAGGATGCAAGACTGTGTCATCGCACCAACACTCGTCTCGATCTTCCTTGCTGCAATGCTCCATCTCATCCTCAGTAAGCTCCCCGCTGGAGTGGAGCCAATCCACAGAACAAACAGGAAATTGTTCAATCTCCGTCACCTCAAGGTCATATCAAAGGTCGTCCCATCCTCAGTCATTGAATTGCAGTTCGCAGACAACGCTTGCATCTGCGCACTCAGCAGCCGAACTTCCAAGCCATTGTCAACACCTTCACCGAGGCGTACAAGCATGGGCCTTACACTAAACATCCTTAAGACATACGTCCTCTATCAATCTGCCCCCGCTAAACAGCACTGCCCCCCGGTTATCAAAATCCACGACGAGGCCTTGGACAACGAGAACCATTTTCTATACCTCGGGAGAATACTGTCAACAAGGGCAGATGTCGATGATGAATTCCAACACCACCTTCAGTGTGCCAGTGCAGCCTTCGGTCGCCTGAGGTGAAGAGTGTTTGAAGACGAAGATCTCAAACCCGGCAGCAAGCTCATAATCTACAGAGCAGTACCCACCCTCCTAGATGCAGCAGACACCTCAAAGCACTGGAGAAGTACCATCAACACTGCCACCACAAAATCTTAGGTGCACCAACATCGGTCTTCTCGCTCAGGCCGACATTCCCAGCATCGAAGCATTGACCACGGTCGATCAGCTCTGTTGTACGGGCCACATCATCCGCATGCCCGATACAAGACTCCGAAAACAAGTGCTCTACTCGGAGCTCTAACACGGCAAGCGAGCCCCAGCTGGGCAGGGAAAATGCTTCAAGGACACCCTCAAAGTCTCCTTGAAAATGTTCAACATCCCCAGTGACACCTGGGAATTCCTGGTCCAAGACCGCTCAACGTGCAGGAAAAGCATCCGGGAAGGCACCGAACACCGAGTCTCTTCACCAGGAGCAAGCTGAAGCCAAGCCCAAACAGCAGAAGGAGCGTGCGACAGCCCAAGCACCCCACCCACCCATCAACCACCATCTGCCCCACCTGTGATAGAGACTGTAGGTCCCGCATTGGACTCATCAGTCACTTGAGAACTCATTGTTAGTGTGGAAGCAAGTCATCCTCGACTTCGAGGGACTGCCTATGAAGACTATTTAGGAAACAGTGACCAATATATAATTAAGTTCAGTTTAAGGCTAGAAAATAAAGTCAAAAGGCAAGAAAAAGGCAATCTTAAATCCACATCCCTTTTTAATCTGGCTATAAGAATTGAAATTTGCTGAGGACATCAAATTAGGGGTTTGGCAAATTTTGATGAGGATTGCAAAAGATTGCAGGAGGGCAAAAATAGGCTGGCAGTTTGGGCAGATAGATGGCAAAAGCAGTTTAATGTAGAAAAATGTGAAATACTACACTTTGGAAGAATAAGGAAAAGAAATAAAACTTAAATGAGAGCACAAGCAGACAAGTCCATAAAAAGCCTGCCTGACATCCTCGGTATGCCTAGAGGTACCAAATTAAAAAAGAGATAATGTTGAACTTGTAAAAAATCTTAAGTAGGGCACGTTTGGGATAATGTATAGTTTTGGTCAGTACATTATAGGAAGGATATGAAAGCAATGGAAAAGGTGCAGCAGAGATTCACTATGATATTAGTAGGTTGAGGGGTTACAGTTGTGAAGAGAGATTTGGGGAATGAATGCCTCGCCCTCCCCCCACCTCTCCCCAATAAGGTAAAGGGGTGCTCAAGATTATGAAGAGTTACAATAGGTTAAATAGTGACAGTTGTTTCCACTGGTTGGCAAGACGATAACAAGAGGACATAAATTTAAGATAATCATAAAAGGAATTAGGGGAGGATCGAAAAGATTCTTTGCACAAAAGAGGGGGTTGAATGTTGAATGCTCAACCCCAAATTATTGAAGCAGAATCCACAACTTCTTTTAAAAGGGAATTAGATCATTTCTTAAAACTGAGAAATATTAAAATATATGGGAAGCAAGCAGAAGCGATTGGAGTAAGCAGCTTGTGCAGAACCATTGGTGCAGACTAGACCACATAGCCTGGTTCTATGCTGCAAGAAAGTGTATTAGTAGTTTATGTCAATTTATCATCTTGGCCAATGTTTATCCCTCAACCATCACAAAAAATGGAACGCTCATGGTCCCATTGCTGTCAGTGGGACCTTGCTGCGCACAAATTGGCTATAGTGTTTCCCACAGTGCAGCAGCAACTACACTTAATACTTCATTGGCTGTAAAGCGCTTTTGGACATCCCACGGTCATGAAAGGCACTATATAAATGCAAGATCTT
Organism: Pristiophorus japonicus; assembly: GCF_044704955.1. Classification (NCBI taxonomy): domain Eukaryota; kingdom Metazoa; phylum Chordata; class Chondrichthyes; family Pristiophoridae; genus Pristiophorus; species Pristiophorus japonicus. Next base: position 115,348,751 of record NC_091994.1, on the reverse strand, counting down.
TCTTTTGGTTAAGCAAAACCTGAACTATAACTCAGAAGTCAAGGCAGCAATCTCACCGCTGATTACATCAAAGGCACAACTTGCAAGACATCTTTCAGGAGGTAGGCTGGTGTTATACTGGACTGTGTCCTGCTAGTACTTGCATCTTTCAACTGATGCTGAATGTTGCAGCACAGAAACGGGCCATTCATGATTCGAAGACAGGAATTGTTATATTGCTACTTTTATGTCAATGGAAAGCAAATATAGCTACACAAAACCAGTCCTTTGATTGCAACAACCCAAAAGCACACGCACGGTTCGCTGAAGCCAGTGGCTAATCTCTCCAATTAGGTGTTTAGAGCTGCCAAGCGATTGCTTTTTCTTTAAACCAGGCAGCCCGGCTTAGAGAATTTTGGATTGCTGCTGGGTGCATGTCAGGAATTGTGCAGGAACTCCCATTTGCTCTTGGGTAAAACTAAAAAACATAGTTCTTGTGCATGTAACAGAGTCACAGCTTAGCTCCACTCGACACTGGAGTACCAATCTGAGAGCAGCACATGTGGTACAATTACCCTATTATGGTGAAGTGTTCTTCACAGAATGACAAATGAGAGAGTGGTAGAACTCAGGTTTGCACCTTGCAAGAAAAGCTGTTTTACATTTTTAATACTTAACTTTCTCAGGTTTGGCCTGTAGTGATGCTACAGTTCGGATTCAGAAAAGGCCTCGATTTAAAGAAAAGGTAAAGAAAAATGTAATTCGTTTGAGGCTCCTGAAATGGCAGCTCTAACAATCAAATGTTTCTCAAAAATTACATTTAAACATCACCGAAGACAGACGTCATTGAATAAAAAGAAACACAACAGGAACGGAGACCACAAGGATTTCATGGAGAAAGGTAAATGGAAATGGATCCACCATGGGCAGTCAGAGCTCGGGTTCAAACTGAAGTTGAAGGTACATGAAATGTGGAAATATCAGGATAATCAGCGAGTTGTAATTTCACAAAACGCCTCATAAGTTTCTGAACTCTAGATTATGCCTCCTGTAGACAGATGGCAAATTAGGAATAGCTTCTAATCTTCTGGCAGACTTGGCAGCTCCAAGCACCTAGCTGGAGCTGTTGGTCGTATGGTTCCCACAGGCCAGATCATAGAATGGTTACAGCACAGGAGGCCATTCGGCCCATCCCGACTCTCTGCAAGAGCCCTTCAGCCAGTCCCACTCCCCCGCCCTTTCCCCGTAGTCCTGCAAATGATTTTGCCTTCGGGTACTTACCCAATTCCCTTTTGAAAACCACAATTGGATCGGCCTCCACCATCATGATTTTGAACACTGCCATCAAATCTCTGATCTTATCTGCTCTAAGGAGAACAACCCCAGCTTCTCCAGTCTAAGTAAATGAAGCCTCATCCCTAGAACCATTCTTGTAAATCTTTTCTGCATCCTCTTAAGGCCGTCACATCTTTACTAACTTCACTAACAGAATATGCACTCATTTTGTCAGATAAAAAAGGTGCACCACCACTGCACTTGACACAATATGGAGATGGTAGACAAACTTTGCTGTAACCTTAAATCTGGAAAAAGATTAACATTTTCCTGCAGGTCACTCAATATGTACACTGCTACCAACTTATCTCAAATGCATGTATATCAAAATCCTGCTTATTTCGACAAAAAGTGAATTAGCAAGCCCATCTCCAGACATTTAATATCAAATACTTATCTATGTCAACACCAAAAATGTTTTTAAGTCCCGAACACTATTAATGCTTTATTTTTAAACCACTCATGTCGACAGGCCATAACAGAAGATGGTTAGGTCAATAGCTGGCCACGCTCGGGCAGCACATCCAGCAGAGAGACCACAACTCAGGAAAGGGAGCTTTAGTGAATGGACAGCAGTAAGATCGTAGAAAACTGCAATGTCTGCTTCATTCAACAAACCACTTATTCCACCAAAATCAGAGTGCCCCAAGCTGTCATAGTTTGCACATCAATAATTCTGTCACAACACAAAATTAAGTGTAAATTTATTGTAAGAAATGGACATTTATAGAATGGAGGAATCTTTCTTTGTGCAAGATTGCAAATTAAAAAAAAGGTATGAAACTACTGCAGTTTTGCATTTCTCATGTGACTGACAATCTAAGTGTAATAAGCCCTTACTCCAAAAAGGAACAAAACCACTCACTCATTAAACCGAACACAGAGGTTCTCTAAAGCTCACATCCTTTAGAACTTCTATGGTAAAAGAGAGATGGAGTCTAAGGCAGTTAACGATCAAATGGTTACTTGAACTTTTTAAAAACATTTAAGCAAACAATATAATTCAATTTTAAGTTTAAAAAAAGAGATCAATTTAGAAAAAGCTTAAATCAACATATTCTGTTAAAAGGTTCCCAGTTTTAAAGAGATGGTAATTATTTTGTTGGACTTGTTTTAGAGAACCAGAAATGAACTATTAGAACAGTTTCACACCTCCACCACTGTTCTGATCAATATATCTGTAACTGCAGTTTCAAATTTAAATGGTATACTTAAAAAAAAATTATATTTTTCTTCTCGTATGGCTAACTTTTTTTCCTTCTACTTTACGGAGTAAATGAGCGGAACTACCTGATGTTGCTGGAGAAAAGCAGAGTGGCTTTGAATTTTTTTTTAAATATACAGAGGAGGTTCTTGTGCTCTCCTTTCCCCTCAAAAAGAAAACAATATTGACGACACAAAACTATTTTTTACATGGACAGATTTACAAGTGAACACGTTTGAAAAGCATCATATGAAAAACATACAACTATACCTGGAAATAATATGGCTATCCTCTCACTGGTTGATAAAACTAGCTTGCTGCTTTTATACAGAACATTTCCTAAAGGCCAGTAAATTCCATTGGGTTTTAATTTAGGTTCTATTTTAAACCGACCCTGACTCGGTTTACAAAAAAGGAAAACAATACCTTCAAAACTCATTGTATACAGACTCAAATTATTTCAACCCTTTCTATCATCACAACTAACAATTCAAAAGGAAATGCAAGAATCAGGTGAAAAATAATGCTGCCCTCCAAAAGATGAACAAATGTTGGTTGTAGATTCAAAGCCACTTTGGAACTTGTCAAACTGGGCAACTTCTCAACTTGTGGCATATTTATTTTCCACCTTCATATTTTCCAAAAGGCATTCAGAGCCAACACTGTACAGCACTCACTGGATGTCAATCAGTAGTCACAGTTTGCTGATGAAGATGCTTCCAGATCTTTATGTAAAGTAATGAGGTTTCTTCACATTGATACCATATTCAGTGAGAGCAGGAATTAAATCCTCCATGGTGAGGGTGTACTTCTTGTCCTAAAAATGACAAAATACAGCTATTTAACCAATGATTTAGAAAACGAGAATAGCAGCAGCTCATAAGACATGGTTCGCAGAATTCAACTTGAACTACCTTCAAATTAAACGTCTTTATTTTTTTTGAGATTATTTCTCCCCCACCTGCTCCATTAACACCAGACAATACTAAAATAGGAGACACAGTAAATCATTCTGGGGACCAAAGTAAATTTCATGGGGATATTGAAAAGATGGTGGAATGGGCAAAAATAGTGGCTAAAGGAATCCAATGCCACTGTAATATAATTGTGAAGTGGTATATTTTGGTAAATATGCTGGGAATGGGGGAAAGTTGAGTGGATGGATTCAGGGATGCAGATCCTCAAAACAGCACCTCAAGTGCCCAAGGCAATTAATAAAAAGCTAATGGAATGTTACAGGACGGAGCTGAGACACCGTAAAGAGTGCAGTGTAGATCCACTAGGATGCTGCCTGGTATGAGGCAGTACAAATATGAATAGCTTGAAAAATTGGGGCTGATTTCATTAAAAGAGAAGAGATTAAGGGATGATTTGATACAGGTGTTTAAAATTTTGAAGTGAGTGACCGGGTAGATAGAAATAGACTGTTTCCAGATTGAGGGATCTAGAATGATGGAGATATACACGAGAGATTTAGGACAGAAAGCAAGAGAAAGCATTTTTTTTTATAAACACAGAGGGTTGCACGGATGTGGAATGTACTGAGTTAGTGACTGAAGCAGAGACCATGTCAACATTTAAGAATAGATTCGATAGGTGGTTGTAGGAATGGGGATAAAGGTATAGGGCAACAGGGCAGCACATGGGATTAGGACACTGCTTGAGTGGCGGATCAAGACCACCACGGATTGGTTGGGCTGAAAATGATCAGTTTCCATGTTGCAATTTCTGCATAATTTTCTACGAGACTGGCCCAAGTAATTGTAATTTCAACATAATACTACAATTCCTGACATTTGCAAAGCTTTTTCATTGTAAAATTAGTTTGATTTGTGTTTAGTATGCACGCTGAAAACTTTGTTTTAAAAAGTCTGGAGTTCCCTTGGGCTGTTGGTCTATGAACAATAACTTGTATTTATATAGAGCCTTTAACTTAGTAAAATATCCCAAGGCACTTCACAGGAGTGTTATACGAGCAGAAAAAAAATTGACATGGAGCCACACAAGAAGAAATTACGGCAGAGGACCAAAAGATTGGTCAAAGAAGTAGGTTTTAAGGAACGTCTTAAAGGAGGAGAGGTAGAGAGGCGGAGAGGTTTAGGGAGGGAATTCCAGAGCTTGGGGCCCAGGCAACAGAAGGCACAGCTGCCGATGGTTGAGCGATTATAATCAGGGATGCTCAAGAGGGCAGAATTAGAGAACAATGAAATATGAAAACGAGTTTGTGCGGCCAAAAATATTCTAACAAATGAATAGCACAGTAAATAGTGACAAATACAAGCTTAGATCGGATTTTTTTTTTTTTATAAATCTCATGGTTGAGAAAGAATAATTTTATAAATTAAATTACAAAGGCTGCAGTTTTACAACTTTACACAGTGCACTTCAGAGTAAACTTTCTGTTCTTGCAACATGGTTTTGGTGAGTAAAACTTTTATACAGGTGCTTTGCATTGCTCGAAGCACAGCACCATTGCTCTGTTCAATGTGAACAAACCTTGCTCTTGTTTCTGGAGCTTCCTGATGCTGTTCCTTTCATTTTACAGTGCTGCAAGGCATCGTTTGCAATATCCGAGATGAACTTTTGTGCAGCCAAAGATATCAAACGAATTCTGTTTAGAAAACACAATTAGGTCAAATGTCAGATTTAATGGTCATTAAGTGCGATACATCCAGTTTTATTTCACAGTACACAAATGTTATTTCTTCAAAGATTATTGAAGGTTTTATAAATTAAATTACACAGACAGCATCCTCTGTGGAATTCTTTCATTCCTGTCGAGTAGAAATTTTTTTTTTTTTTTTTTTTTAAAAACATTCCTGGAGGCTCCGCTGGGGAATCAAATTCTTCAGAGAAGTCATTCAATCTACAAATTCGAGCAATTATAACCGCCATCCATTTATAAACCTCTCCTACTCTGAATGTCCATTCGCAAAGAGGCTTACTAAAGGAGGAGGAAAGACTCCCGAATACATGCAGGCTTGATTCACTGCAGGGACCAACAGTACAGAATTTCAGAATTTTATCATAAACATGACATGAAACATGCTATTTGGAACATTTTGCATATATATTATAAAATGCTTTAAAAATTAAATATTTCTCAAAGCAGAAACCTTGGAAGAGAAGCTGGGAATTGACGTTATTGCACAAGAAGAATTTGGAGCAGGTCATTCGGCCCCTCGAGCCGACTCCACCATTCAATGAGATCATGGCTGATCTATACTAGAATGGGTAGTTATGCAAGTCAAAACATTAACGTACATTCGAGGATCAGAAGCCTCAAACCCTGCTCGATTCAGATAATATCCTGTCACAGCATCTGGTATCTGAAATGTTCAAATAACAAGAGATAAGAATGCAATGCTACATTTAAAATTATGTATACATATCATACCACTTTAAGGCAGAATACATTGGCATTTAAACAATACTTTTATCACCACCTCGTCTTGTGAAAATCCCACAATGCAGTACAGCCTACTCGAGAGCCAATCAATACTGAGATTCCATGCGGCCATTATAACTGCTCATTTATCAAATATTCTTACATGTTTGTGGGACCATTTCCTTAAATGACAATATTAAATACAGTTCATGCCAGGTTCTAAACAGGCAGTATGCTTTGCAAAGAGCTTTTGTAATTATGCGAGTTCCAAGTACTTAGATTTTGAACAATTCATTTTCTAAATAATCTCAGTTAGAGCTCCTGTGTGTCAGAGAAACATTGAAGGAAAGACGCATGGAATGATACAGCCCAGCTTTTAGAGTATAGCTGATTTTGATGTAAAGTTTCTTTGTGCTGGCATATGCCACAGTCACAGAAAATAAAGTAAAACTAAACCTAAAATTCCTCAGACCCTCAAGACTGTAAACAGCTTTACCAAAACTCACGTTGTTGGTTTGAGAAGAGACAATTGTTAATTCTCAAAAAACAATTCTGTAATTGATATGAATGCAGATACTGTACGCTTCACCAGTTTACTGTGTTCAGTTCATTATACTGGAATGAAGTGCTCTCAAAAAACTTTAATCAAGTAAAATTAATTTTAAGCTTGCTGTACACATGGATGCACTTTTGTACTCTAAAAGGAGTTTGAATGATAGATCAGAATATGCATATTGCACATGTAAATTTTCTGAACAACAAAAAGTGGAGGATTATTTTGTAATTCACAGTTATTGAGGCAACACCAAATACCTTTGCCATGGTTTCAGTTTCTTGAACGGGACTCCTGGTTATACATTCAGAAAATGTCAAGTTAATGTCCATCTATTCGATTCAAAAATGTTCGAATGAAGGATTTCTAAACATCGTGTCCCATCTGCAGAAAATCAATATTGATCGGAATTCCAAGTTCTCTTGGCCTCCCACTCCCTACAACCTAAAATCAACTTCAGTCTGAGCAAATCTCCAGCACTACAAAGCTCTACAGGGAATTGGAACTGTTGAAATCGTTGTCTGTTCAAATGCCATACCAGTAACTTTGTTATACTGCAGCTAATTATAATTTATACGCAATTTGTTTACTTGGCTAATTGATAAGCGAATGGAAAATGTGGAAAGCCAGTTCTAACTGTGCACTTACATTGTTTCCAATATGAGCTTGAATTATTAAAATACAAAAACTTACAGTTGGTGTATAATCTTCTAACTGCATAAGGAAGTCTGCCAGTGGTGTTGTTGATATAACAGGCTTGACATCCCCATTGGCAATCCCTTGAGGAACATAGACACCATTTGAAACAGAAGTCTCTGTTGCAGAGACAGCAGCAGTTGGAACTGAAAGAACACAGAAAGGAAAGATACACTGATCAACATTACAACAGAACACCAGCAGCTTTCACAATTCAACGAGAATTATTTCCTATTTGCATTAGACGTTTCCCAATACTTTCTCTTTTGCCATACACTTATTGATGGGGACTTACAGGTTGAGATATCATAAAATAGGTACAAAGTCTTTTATAAATTCTTACACATTCTTAAGAGCAAATTCAGTAAAATTGCAGAGTGTGAATCTTTGCTCCTTGTTAATGTTGCCAATATTATATTAACATTCACATTGCCAGGTTTACAATAATGACCATCATTGGTTAACAACACCGGGCAGTATCTGCTATACAAGTGATTGGCGGGGGGGGGGGGGGAAATCAAATATCTGGAAGTTCCACAAAAAAAAATAGTTCAGTAGATACGATACGATTCTTTGTATTAACACAAAATGACTAGGTCACACAGTACAACACAGTCCAGAATACACATTGGGTTGTGTGGATCGGATATTGCTGAATTAACTGAGAAAAATCATGCATTTTTGGCCAGCATTGGCTAAGCCCAATCTGAATCAGTGCAAGTTCTCATTCAACATATTTCCATGTGCTCTCCAGGCAGTTCAGAGAGTAGTCGCAACTCTCAGCCATTCAGACCATGAAATTGTAATTTTGATCTCCTGCTTTGAGTCGCCAACCTCAGCCAGAACCATGGTAAAGTCCTTACAATTTAGGCTGCGGAGGGAGAATCTGGTTAAGAGGGAGAATCAGCCAAAGGTTCCAACTCCTGCTGGCTTTAGAGCCACCTCCATTGGAAGTAGACATGTGCAGACAAGTACAGCGAGAACAGGATTGGACCTGGCTGTGATAATCTCCACGGCTGGGTCGCCTGCTGGTAGCCGGGGTCAAGGCTCACACATAAATTAACAGCCACTTGAACGAGGTACAGAATGAAAACCTGTGGCGCCACAATGCAGCCCAAGGGAAGAAAAAAAGCAATGCCACCAGTAGAGCTCAGAAGAAAAATTAATTTGTTACTCCTTTAAGGGGCATTGTCTCAAATATTGAACAAGCTGAGGAGGTGAGGGTGAGCATGCACAAGTCTGTATTATATATGTATAATGTATTAAAATAATTTTTAGAAAATCAGTGAACAGATCTGAATATTCTTTCGTCAGGGAGAAGCAGATGCTGAGCAGTAACAGAAAAATTAGGAGAGCCGACCGAAAGCATGGTCTAGAGAAAGATTTTAAAGACGACTTTTAAAGGCAGGGAAACAAGACAGAGTGTTTAACGAGAGTGATCCAGTAGTGTGGCTGAGACAGATGGAATGCTCGGTCACCGAGGGTAGAATGGAGGGAGCTGCAGGATGGAAGAGCACAGCTGGATGAGGTTGCAGAGGTACAGCAGGGCAACAAAGGAGATCATCAACAATAGGAGTGACAGACAAATGGAATGTGGTGCAGAATAGCATGCAGGCAGATTTGTATAAAGTGCAGTTCAGGTGTTGAAGTTAAGCTTAAAGGTAACAAAAGCATCAATAAAGATTTCAGTGGCAGTAAAGTGATGCAAGGATAAAGATGGGCGATATTATGGAGGTGGAGGAAAAAAGTTTCATGGGTGAATAAGACATATATGGTTTGCAAAAGACTTGCATTTCTATCGTGCCTTTCACGACCACCGGACATCTCAAAGCACTTTACAGCTGATGGAAGTACTTAGAGAGTAGTTACTGTTGTAATGTAGGAAACGCAGCAGCTAAATTGCTCACAGCAAGCTCCCATAAACAGCAATGTGATAATTGCCAGATAATCTGTTTTTTTGTTACTTTGGTTGAAGGATAAATATTGGCCAGGACACCAGGGATACCTCCCCTGCTCCTCTTCGAAATACTGCCATGGGATCTTTTACGTCCACTTGAGAACACAGACAGGGCCTCAGTTTAACATCTCATCCAAAAGACGGCACCTCCGATAGTGCAGTGCTCCCTCAGTACTGCACTGGGGTGTCATAAGAACATAAGAATTAGGAATAGGAGTAGGCCATCTAGCCGCTCGAGCCTGCTCCGCCATTCAACAAGATCATGGCTGATCTGGCCGTGGACTCAGCTCCACTTACCCGCCCGCTCCCCGTAACCCTTAATGGTTAAAAATCTCTCTCTCTGTGATTTGAATACATTCAATGAGCTAGCCTCAACTGCTTCCTTGGGCAGAGAATTCCACAGATTCACAACCCTCTGGGAGAAGAAATTCCTTCTCAACTCGGTTTTAAATTGGCTCCCCCGTATTTTGAGGCTGTGCCCCCGAGTTCTAGCCTCCCCAACCAGTGGAAACAACCTCTCTGCCTCTATCTTGTCGATCACCTTCATTATTTTAAATGTTTCTATAAGATCACCCCTCATCCTTCTGAACTCCAACGAGTAAAGACCCAGTCTACTCAATCTATCATCATAAGGTAACCCCCTCATCTCCAGAATCAACCTAGTGAATTGTCTCTGTACCCCCTCCAAAGTTGTATATCCTTCCTTAAGTAAGGTGACCAAAACTGCACGCAGTACTCCAGGTGCGGCCTCACCAATACCCTGTACAGTTGCAGCAGAACCTCCCTGCTTTTGTACTCCATCCCTCTCGCAATGAAGGCCAACATTCCATTCGCCTTCCTGATTACCTGCTGCACCTGCAAACTAACTTTTTTTTTTGGGATTCATGCACAAGGAGCGGAGGAGCGGGCTGGATGGCGCCAGACACGCTGGCGCGGCGCCTAAATTCTGCCAACGTCCGCCACGCGGCCGATGCCATCGAGTCGCTAAAAACAGCTCTGGGCCGTGACTCCGTTAGGTGCATCGAGGAGGCTCAGGCACGTGGGGAGATCCCGTCCGAACTGACCCCCGTCCGGACGGAATTCCTCATCGGCGCCAAACCCCGGAACCTCCCTCGGGGGCCGGCGCCTCACAACTTGAGCCGCCTCAGGGAAATCCCCTCCGTGCCTTTCAGTTCCGCGCGGAGGGGTTTCCTGTACGGGCTGCTTCTGCACACCCTCAACTTTGCCATCCTCGCCGGCCGTCCGGACACGCCATGGCGTACCATCTTGCCGTCCGGAGGAGGCGGGGGTCCCCGATGGAGGGCCCTCTACGCAGGGGTCCTCCCACTATTCATCGGGGACTTGGCCTGGAGGGTGGTGCACGGAGCAGTGCCGTGCAACAAATTTTTAAGCCGGTTCACGGACTCCCAGGCCGCCTGCAATTTCTGCGGTCTGGAAGAGTCCGTGTTCCATGTTTTTATGGAATGCACAAGGTTGCAGCCCCTGTTTTATTATTTGAAGGGGCTGCTCCTGAAATTCTGGCTGCACTTCAGTCCCACTCTCCTGATCTTTGGGCACATGTGCGGAGGGGAGCGGGTAGGTCCGAAGGCCTCCTCGTAGGACTGCTCCTGGGCACGGCCAAGGGTGCCATCAGCCGGTCCAGGCAGCGGGCGGTCGAGGGGGTCGTTCAACCTGACTGCCTGCCTCTCTTCCGCTCTTACATCCGGTCCAGGGTGTCCTTGGAGATGGAGCACGCGGTGTCCACCGGTACGCTCGCGGCCTTCCGCGAGAGGTGGGCACCGGAGGGACTGGAGTGCATCATCACGCCCGGCAACCAAATTTTAATTTGATTTTACGTTTTAAAGTTTAATTTGTTTTAATTGCCGGTGCTTTTAGTGTCCCCCTCTCCTTTTATAGGGGGCACTGGAATAAGGAAAAATTTGATTTTAGTGCCCAAAAAAAAAAAAACCACAAAAAAAGGGCCTTGTAAATGTCTTGTGTGTGTCATCCAGGTCGGGTGGCACGGATACATGTTTTATGTTTTCGCAGGTAAACTCAAAAGAGTTTCATGCACAAGGATCAGGCCTTTTGCCTGGAGCACGACCCATCTCCTCTATCTGGGAGTCTACCTTAGCCCCGACGAGGGAGCCTGGCCGGCGAACTGGCAGGAGCTGGAGGCCAAGGTCGCCGCTCGCCTAGGGCGCTGGACAGGACTGCTCCGAGTGCTGTCCTACAGGGGTCGAGCGCTAGTCATAAACCAGCTGGTGGCCGCAATGCTGTGGTACCGGCTGGTCACTTTGACCCCTCCCCCTGCGTTTGTCGCCAAGATACAGAAGAAGCTGGTGGACTTCTTCTGGAACAACAGGAAGCACTGGGTCTCTGCCGCGGTCTTGAGTCTCCCGCTTGAGGAGGGCGGTCAGTCGTTGGTGTGCGTCAGCACCCAGCTCGCGACTTTCCGTCTTCAGACCCTGCAGAGATACCTTTACGTCGAGCCCCCTCCTAGGTGGTGTGCTCTGGCGAGGTATTTCTTCCGCCAGCAGCGCGACCTCAATTATGACACGCAGCTCCTGTTTGTGAACTTGGTGGGTGCCAGGACCGCCCTCCGGGAGCTGCCTGTCTTTTACAGGGAACTCATCAGGGTCTGGAACAAAGTATCCACCAAGCGCAGCTCTCCGCCGGCTGGAGCGGCGGCCGTCCTGCAGGAACCGCTGCTCGGGAATCCGTACCTCCACGGCCGAGGTTTTATGTGGCGGTCGGAAGAGAGGGCTGTGGCTGGTGAGGTGACCAGGGTCAGGGACCTGCTCGATGGCGGAGGAGCGGGCTGGATGGCGCCAGACACGCTGGCGCAGCGCCTAAACTCTGCCAACGTCCGCCACGCGGCCGATGCCATCGAGTCGCTAAAAACAGCTCTGGGCCCTGACTCCGTTAGGTGCATCGAGGAGGCTCAAGCACGTGGGGAGATCCCGTCCGAACTGACCCCCGTCCGGACGGAATTCCTCATCGGCGCCAAACCCCGGAACCTCCCTCGGGGGCCGGTGCCTCACAACTTGAGCCGCCTCGGGGAAATCCCCTCCGTGCCTTTCAGTTCCGCGCGGAGGGGTTTCCTGTACGGGCTGCTCCTGCACACCCTCAACTTTGCCATCCTCGCCGGCCGTCCGGACACTCCATGGCGTACCATCTTGCCGTCCGGAGGAGGCGGGGGTCCCCGATGGAGGGCACTCTACGCAGGGGTCCTCCCACTATTCATCGGGGACTTGGCCTGGAGGGTGGTGCACGGAGCAGTGCCGTGCAACAAATTTTTAAGCCGGTTCACGGACTCCCAGGCCGCCTGCAATTTCTGCAGTCTGGAGGAGTCCGTGTTCCATGTTTTTATTGAGTGCACGAGGTTGCAGCCCCTGTTCCATTATTTGAAGGGGCTGCTCCTGAAATTCTGGCTGCACTTCAGTCCCACTCTCCTGATCTTTGGGCACATGTGCGGAGGGGAGCGGGTAGGTCCGAAGGCCTCCTCGTAGGACTGCTCCTGGGCACGGCCAAGGGTGCCATCAGCCGGTCCAGGCAGCGGGCGGTCGAGGGGGTCGTTCAACCTGACTGCCTGCCTCTCTTCCGCTCTTACATCCGGTCCAGGGTGTCCTTGGAGATGGAGCACGCGGTGTCCACCGGTACGCTCGCGGCCTTCCGCGAGAGGTGGGCACCGGAGGGACTGGAGTGCATCATCACGCCCGGCAACCAAATTTTAATTTGATTTTACGTTTTTAAGTTTAATTTGTTTTAATTGCCGGTGCTTTTAGTGTCCCCCTTCCCTTTTATAGGGGGCACTGGGGAAAATTGTGATTTTAGTGCCCAAAAAAAAACCAAAAAAAGAAAAACAAAAAAAAAAAAAAAAGGGGGGGGGAAAAAGGGTCTTGTAAATGTCTGGAGTGTCACCCAGGTCGGGTGGCACCGTTTAATGTTTTATGTTTTGCAGGTGAACTCCAAAAAGAGTTTCATGCACAAGGACCCCCAGGTCCCTCTGCATCACAGCATGATGCAATTTCTCCCCATTCAAGTAATATTCCCTATTACTGTTTCTCTTCCCTCCCCCCCCCCCCCCCCCCCAAGGTGGATGACTTCACACTTTCCGACATTGTATTCCATCTGCCAAACCTTAGCCCATTCGCTTAACCTATCGAAATCTCTTTGCAGCCTCTCTGTGTCCTCTGCACAACCCGCTTTCCTACTAATCTTTGTGTCATCTGCAAATTTTGTTACACTACACTCTGTCCCCTCTTCCAGATCATCTATGTATATTGTAAACAGTTGTGGTCCCAGCACCGATCCCTGTGGCACACCACTAACCACCGATTTCCAACCCGAAAAGGACCTATTTATCCCGACTCTCTGCTTTCTGTTAGCCAGCCAATTCTCGATCCATGCTAATACATTTCCTCTGACTCCGCGTACCTTTATCTTCTGCAGTAACCTTTTGTGTGGCACCTTATCGAATGCTTTTTGGAAATCTAAATACACCACATCCATCGGTACACCTCTATCCACCATGCTCGTTAAATCCTCAAAGAATTCCAGTAAATTAGTGAAACATGATTTCCCCTTCATGAATCCATGTTGCGTCTGCTTGATTGCACTATTCCTATCTAGATGTCGCGCTATTTCTTCCTTAATGATAGCTTCAAACATTTTCTCCACTACAGATGTTAAACTAAGTGGTCTATAGTTACCTGCCTTTTGTCTGCCCCTTTTTTTTTTTAAAAACAGGGGCGTTACATTAGCTGCTTTCCAATCCGCTGGTACCTCCCCAGAGTCCAGAGAATTTTGGTAGATTATAACAAATGCATCTGCTATAACTTCTGCCATCTCTTTTAATACCCTGGGATGCATTTCATCAGGACGAGGGGACTTGTCTACCTTGAGTCCCATTAGCTTGTCCAGCACTTCCCCCCTAGTGATAGTCTCAAGGTCCTCCCTTCCCACATTCCCGTGACCAGTAATTTTTGGCATGGTTTTTGTGTCTTCCACTGTGAAGACTGAAGCAAAATAATTGTTTAAGGTCTCAGCCATTTCCACATTTCCCATTATTAAATTCCCCTTCACATCTTCTAAGGGACCAACATTTACTTTAGTCACTCTTTTCCGTTGTATATATTGGTAAAAGCTTTTACTATCTGTTTTTATGTTTTGCGCAAATTTACTTTCGTAATCTATCTTTCCTTTCTTTATTGCTTTCTTACTCATTTTTTGCTGTCGTTTAAAATTTTCCCAATCTTCTAATTTCCCACTAACCTTGGCCACCTTATACGCATTGGTTTTTAATTTGATACTCTCCTTTAATTCCTTGGTTATCCACGGCTGGTTATCCCTTCTCTTACCACCCTTCTTTTTCACTGGAATATATTTTTGTTGAGCACTATGAAAGAGCTCCTTAAAAGTACTCCACTGTTCCTCAATTGTGCCACCGTTTAGTCTGTGTTCCCAGTCTACTTTAGCCCTCATTCCACAATCCCTAGGGGGAGTGTTTGCTAGTGCTGTTGGGGAGGAGTTAAACTAATATGGCAGGGGGATGGGAACCAATGCAGGGAGACAGAGGGAAACAAAAAGGAGACAAAATCAAAAGACAGAAAGGAGATGAGGAAAAGTGGAGGGCAGAGAAACCCAAGAAAAAGAACAAAAAGGGCCACTGTACAGCAAAATTCTAAAAGGACAAAGGGTGTTAAAAAAACAAGCCTGAAGGCTTTGTGTCTTAATGCAAGGAGTATCCGTAATAAGGTGGATGAATTAACTGTGCAAATAGATGTTAACAATTTTGATGTGATTGGGATTACAGAGACGTGGCTCCAGGATGATCAGGGCTGAGAACTCAACATCCAGGGGTATTCAACATTCAGGAAGGATAGAATAAAAGGAAAAGGAGGTGGGGTAGCATTGCTGGTTAAAGAGGAGATTAATGCAATAGTTAGGAAGGACATTAGCTTGAATGATGTGGAATCTATATGGGTAGAGCTACAGAACACCAAAGGACAAAAAACGTTAGTGGGAGTTGTGTACAGATCTCCAAACAGTAGTAGTGATGTTGGGGAGGGCATCAAACAGGAAATTAGGGGTGCATGCAATAAAGGTGCAGCAGTTATAATGGATGACTTTAATATGCACATAGATTGGGCTAACCAAACTAGAAGCAATACGGTGGAGGAGGATTTCCTGGAGTGCATAAGGGATGGTTTTCTAGACCAATATGTCAAGGAACCAACTAGGAGGGAGGCCATCTTAGACTGGGTGTTGTGTGATGAGAGAGGATTAATTAGCAATCTCGTTGTGCGAGGCCCCTTGGGGAAGAGTGACCATAATATGGTGGAATTCTGCATTAGGATGGAGAATGAAACAGTTAATTCAAGAGACCATGGTCCAGAACTTAAAGAAGGGTAACTTTGAAGGAATGAGGCGTGAATTGGCTAGGATAGATTGGCGAATGATACTTAAGGGGTTGACTGTGTATGGGCAATGGCAGACATTTAGAGACCGCATGGATGAACTACAACAATTGCACATTCCAGTCTGGCGTAAAAATAAAAAAGGGAAGGTGGCTCAACCGTGGCTATCAAGGGAAATCAGGGATAGTATTAAAGCCAAGGAAGTGGTATACAAAGTAACAAGAAATAGCAGCGAACCCAGGGACTGGGAGAAATTTAGAACTCAGCAGAGGAGGACAAAGGGTTTGATTAGGGCATGGAAAATGGAGTACGAGAAGAAGTTTGCAGGGAACATTAAGACGGATTGCAAAAGTTTCTATAGATATGTAAAGAGAAAAAGGTTAGTAAAGACAAACGTAGGTCCCCTGCAGTCAGAATCAGGGGAAGTCATAACGGGGAACAAAGAAATGGCAGACCAATTGAACAAGTACTTTGCTTCGGTATTCACTAAGGAGGACACAAACAACCTTCCGGATATAAAAGGGGTCAGAGGTCTAGTAAGGAGGAGGAACTGAGAGAAATCCTTATTAGTCGAGAAATTGTGTTGGGGAAATTGATGGGATTGAAGGCCGATAAATCCCCAGGGCCTGATGGACTGCATCCCAGAGTACTGAAGGAAATAGCGGATGCATTGACAGTCATTTTCCAACATTCCATTGACTCTGGATCAGTTCATGTCGAGTGGAGGGTAGCCAATGTAACCCAACTTTTTAAAAAAGGAGGGAGAGAGAAAACAGGGAATTATAGACCGGTCAGCCTGACCTCAGTAGTGGGTAAAATGATGGAATCAATTATTAAGGATGTCATAGCAGCGCATTTGGAAAGAGTTGACATGATAGGTCCAAGTCAGCATGGATTTGTGAAAGGGAAATCATGCTTGACAAATCTTCTGGAATTTTTTGAGGATGTTTCCAGTAGAGTGGACAAGGGAGAACCAGTTGATGTGGTATATTTGGACTTTCAGAAGGCTTTTGACAAGGTCCCACACAAGAGATTAATGTGCAAAGTTAAAGCACATGGGATTGGGGGTAGTGTGCTGACATGGATTGAGAACTGGTTGTCAGACAGGAAGCAAAGAGTAGGAGTAAATGGGTACTTTTCAGAATGGCAGGCAGTGACTAGTGGGGTACCGCAAGGTTCTGTGCTGGGGCCCCAGCTGTTTACATTGTACATTAATGATTTAGACGAGGGGATTAAATGTAGTATCTCCAAATTTGCGGATGACACTAAGTTGGGTGGCAGTGTGAGCTGCGAGGAGGATGGTATGAGGCTGCAGGGTGACTTGGATAGGTTAGGTGAGTAGGCAAATGCATGGCAGATGCAGTATAATGTGGATACATGTGAGGTTATCCACTTTGGTGGCAAAAACACGAAGGCAGAATATTATCTGAATGGCGGCAGATTAGGAAAAGGGGAGATGCAACAAGACCTGGGTGTCATGGTACATCAGTCATTGAAGGTTGGCATGCAGGTGGTTAAGAAAGCAAATGGCATGTTGGCCTTTATAGCGAGGGGATTTGAGTGCAGGGGCAGGGAGGTGTTGCTGCAGTTGTACAGGGCCTTGGTGAGGCCACACCTGGAGTATTGTGTACAGTTTTGGTCTCCTAACTTGAGGAAGGACATTCTTGCTATTGAGGGAGTGCAGCGAAGGTTCACCAGACTGATTCCCGGGATGGCGGGACTGACCTATCAAGAAAGACTGGATCAACTGGGCTTGTATTCACTGGAGTTCAGAAGAATGAGAGGGGACCTCATAGAAACGTTTAAAATTCTGATGGGTTCAGACAGGTTAGATGCAGGAAGAATGTTCCCAATGTTGGGGAAGTCCAGAACCAGGGGTCACAGTCTAAGGATAAGGGGTAAGCCATTTAGGACCGAGATGAGGAGAAACTTCTTCACCCAGAGAGTGGTGAACCTGTGGAATTCTCTACCACAGAAAGTTCTTGAGGCCAATTCACTAAATATATTCAAAAAGGATTTAGATGAAGTCCTTACTACTAGGGGGATCAAGGGGTATGGCGAGAAAGCAGGAATGGGGTACTGAAGTTGCATGTTCAGCCATGAACTCATTGAATGGCGGTGCAGGCTAGAAGGGCCGAATGGCCTACTCCTGCACCTATTTTCTATGTTTCTATGTTAGCCCCCTTTGTGTAAGCATAGTACGCTCGTTTGAGACACTACTTCCTCACCCTCAATCTGTATTACAAATTCAACCATACTGTGATCACTCATTCCGAGAGGATCTTTTACTAGGAGATCGTTTATTATTCCTGTCTCATTACACAGGACCAGATCGAAGATAGCTTGCTCCCTTGTAGGTTCTGTAACATACTGTTCTAAGAAACAATCCCGTATGCATTCTATGAATTCCTCCTCAAGGCTATCCCATGCGATTTGATTTGACCAATCGATATGTAGGTTAAAATCGCCCATGATTACTGCCGTTCCTTTTTCACATGCCTCCATTATTCCCTTGATTATTGTCCGCCCCACCATGATATTATTTGGGGGCCTATAAACTACACCCACCAGTGACTTTTTCCCCTTACTATCTCTAATCTCCACCCACAATGATTCAACATTTTGTTCATTAGACCCAATATCATCTCTCACAACTGCCCTGATATCAAACTTTATTAACAGAGCTACCCCACCTCCTTTCCCTTCTTGTCTATCTTTCCGAATTGTCAGACACCCCTGTATGTTTAATTCCCAGTCTTGGCCACCCTGCAACCATGTTTCTGTAATGGCCACCAAATCATACCCATTTGTAATGATTTGTGCCATCAACTCATTTACTTTATTTCGAATGCTGCCTGCGTTTAGGTAGTGTTTTAATCCTAGTTTTTAAACCATGATTTTTAGTTTTGACCCCTCCTGCAGCCCCTTTATATTCATACATATTGTCCCTTCCCATCACCTTGTGGTTTACACTTACCCCAGTGCTATTCTGCTCTGTTGTCTCCTGCCTTTTGCATTCTTTCTTGGGGTCCTGTTCATCTGAGCTCTCACCCACTCGAACTAGCTCAGAGCCCTCTCCTGGGTTCCGAATACTCCTCGCATTGAGCTTTCAGGCTTGCCTTCTTATTACACTTTGACCCTTTAGAATTTTGCTGTACAGTGGCCCTTTTTGTTTTTTGCCTTGGGTTTCTCTGCCCTCCACTTTTACTCATCTCCTTTCTGTCTTTTGCTTCTGCCTCCATTTTGTTTCCCTCTGTCTCCCTGCATTGGTTCCCATCCCCCTGCCATATTAGTTTAACTCCTCCCCAACAGCACTAGCAAACACTCCCCCCTCGGACATTGGTTCCGATCCTGCCTAGGTGCAGACCGTCCGGTTTGTACTGGTCCCACCTCCCCCAGAACCGGTTCCAATGCCCCAGGAATTTGAATCCCTCCCTGCTGCACCACTGCTCAAGCCACGTATTCATCTGAGCTATCCTGCGATTCCTACTCTGACTAGCTTGTGGCACTGGTAGCAATCCCGAGATTACTACTTTTGAAGTCCTACTTTTTAATTTAGCTCCTAGTTCCTTAAATTCGTCTCATAGGACCTCATCAGCCTAGATTTTTTTTTTATGCTCAAGTTCCTGGAGCGGGACTTGAATCCACAGCCTTCTGACTGAGGCGAGAGTGCTGCCCACTGAGCCACAGCTGACACTGAGCTTATGGTCGACCAGTGCAGGGAGGTTAAAAACCATCAGGTTCTGCCCGAGTGAGCGACCAGCAATGAGGTCGTCGGGTGAAGTGAGGAGATTTTTCATCGTAGTCGAATTGGATGACTATAATCTTGGCAATATTCCGTTGATGAAACGCCAACATTCAGTTGGCTCATCAGCAATCTAAAATATAGTGGTGATGATCAAGAAGTTAAAGGTGGAGAGATAAAGCTGGGTGTCATCAGGTGATGTTACCAACACGCAAATGAGAAAAAGGAGATGGCCAAGGATGTAACCTCGAGGTGTACCCAAGGTGGCCATGCACAGTGGGAGAAGCCATTGCTGGAGATCTGCTGGCTGTGGAACCAAGCAACGGTGGAGTCGCAGAGATAGTCCAGAGGAAAAATGGTGGCGTTATGAACCAACGGGACGTTGCTGAGGCTGACAAGAGGCCAGCCGGTGCAGCTGCAGCAGGGAGGAAAAAAGAAATGGAAGGAAATCGTACAGTGATGTCACAGCCAAGGGGGTAAGTGATTGGTAAGTAGTTTTTCTTTTTCCTTTCTATATCAGCAAGTAACCTATAGCATTGTTGTTGCCAATTTAAGTTAATCTAAAGAGTTAAGACATGGCAGAACAGCTCAGACACGTGTTATGTTCCTCCTGTACTACGTGGGAAGTCAGGGACGCTTCCAGTGTCCCCGACGACTACGTGTGCGGGAAGTGTATCCACCTGCAGCTCCTGACAGACCGCATTGCGGCACTGGAGCTGCGGGTAGATTCACTCTGGAGCATGCACGATGCTGAGAATGACGTGAATAGGATGTTTAGTGAGTTGGTCTTACCGCAGGAAAAGGGTACACAGCCAGATAGGGAATGGGTGACCAACAGGAAGAGCAGTGCAAGGAAGATAGTGCAGGGTCCCCTGCGGTCATCCCCCTGCAAAACAGATACACCGCTTAGGGTACTGCTGAGGGGGATGACTCATCAGGGGAGGGCAGCAGCAGCCAAGTTTATGGCACCATGGGTGGCTCTGCTGCACAGGTGGGCAGGAAAAAAAAAAAGAGTGGGAGTGCTATAGTAATAGAGGATTCAATTGTAAGGGGAATAGATAAGACGTTTCTGCGGCTGCAACCGAGACTCCAGGATGGTATGTTGCCTCCCTGGTGCAAGGGTCAGGGATGTTTCGGAGCGGGTGCAGGGCATTCAGAAAAGGGAGGGTGAACAGCCAGTTGCCGTGGTGCATATAGGTACCAACTATAGAGTTTAAAAAAAGAGATGAGGTCCTACAAGACAAATTTAGGGAGCTAGGAGCTAAATTAAAAGTAGGACCTCAAAAGTAGTAATCTCAGGATTGCTACCAGTGCCACGTGCTAGTCAGAGTAGGAATCGCAGCATAGCTCAGATGAATACGTGGCTTGAGGAGGGAGGGATTCAAATTCCAGAGATATTGGAACCGGTTCGGGGGGGGAGGTGGGACCAGTACAAACCGGACAGTCGGCACCTGGGCAGGAGCGGAACCAATGTCCGAGGTGGAGTGTCCAGGGGCAGTTAAACAAATGTAGCAGGGGGATGGGAACCTATGCTGGGAGACAGAGGGAAGCAGAATGGGGGCAGAAGCAAAAGATAGAAAGAAGAAAAGTAAAAGTGGAGGGCAGAGAAACCCAAGGCAAAAAACAAAAAGGACCACATTACAGCAAAATTCTAAAGGGGCAAAGTGTGTGAGAAAGATAGGCCTGCAGGCTCTGTGCCTCAATGCGAGGCGTATTCGGAATAAGGTGGACGAATTAACTGCCCAGATAGTAGTTAACAGATGTGATGTAATTGGCATCACGGAGACATGGCTCCAGGGTGACCAAGGTTGGGAACTCAACATCCAGGGGTATTCAACATTTAGAAAGGATAGACAGAAAGGAAAAGGAGGCAGGGTGGCATTGCTGGTTAAAGAGGAAATTAATGCAATAATAAGAAAGGACATTAGCTTGGATGATGTGCAATCAGTATGGGTGGAGCTGCGGAATACCAAGGGACAGAAAACGCTAGTGGGAGTTGTGTACAGACCACCAAACAGTAGAAGTAAGGTTGGGGACAGCATTAAACAAGAAATTAGGGATGCATGCAATAAAAGGTACAGCAATTATCATGGGTGATTTAATCTACACATTGATTGGACTAACCAAACTGGTAGCAATGCGGTAGAGGAGGATTTCCTGGAGTGTATTAGAGATGATTTTCTGGACCAATATGTCGAGGAACCAACCAGGGAGCTGGCCATACTAGACTGGGTGATGTGTAATGAGAAAGGACTAATTAGCAATCTTGTTGTGCGAGACCCCTTGGGGAAGAGTGACCATAACATGGTAGAATTCTTTATTGGAATGAAGTGTGACAATTAAATCAGAAACTAGGGTCCTGAACTTAAGGACAGGTAACTTCAATGGTTTGAGGTGTGAATTGGCTAGAATAGACTGGCAAATGATTCTTAAAGGGTTGATGGTGGATAGGCAAAGGCAAACATTTAAAGATCACATGGATGAACTTCAGCAATTCTACATCCCTGTCTGGAATAAAAATAAAACGGGTACGGTGGCTCAACCGTGGCTAACAAGGGAAATTAAGGGTAGTGTTAAATCCAAGAAATTGGCCAGAAAAAGCAGCAAGCCTGAGGACTGGGAGAAATTTAGAATTAAGTAGAGGAGGACAAAGGGTTTAATTAAGAGGGGGATAATAGAGTACGAGAAGAAGCTTGCCGGAACATAAAAACTCACTGTAAAAGCTTCTACAGATATGTGAAGAGAAAAAGATTAGTGAAGACAAACGTAGGTCCCTTGCAGTCGGACTCAGGTGAATTTATAATGGGGAACAAAGAAATGGCAGACCGATTGAACAAATACTTTGGTTCTGTCTTCACGAAGGAAGACACAAATAACCATCCGGAAGTATGAGACCGCCGAGGGTCTAGTGAGAAGGAGGAACTGAAGGATATCCTTATTAGGCTGGAAATTGTGTTAGGGAAATTGATGCGGTTGAAGGCCGATAAATCCCCGGGGCCTGATAGTCTGCATCCCAGAGTACTTAAGGAAGTGGCCCTGGAAATAGTGGATGCATTGGTGATCATTTTCCAACAGTCTATCGACTCAGGATCAGTTCCTATGGACTGGAGGGTAGCTAATGTAACACCACTTTTTAAAAAGGGAGGGAGAGAGAAAGCAGGTAATTATAAACCGGTTAGCCTGACATCAGTGGTGGGGAAAATGTTGAAATCAGTTATTAAGGATGAAATAGCAGAGCATTTGGAAAGCAGTGACAGGATCAGTACAAGTCAGCATGGATTTATGAAGGGGAAATCGTGCTTGACAAGTCTTCTGGAATTTTTGAGGATGTAACTAGTAGAGTGGACAAGGAAGAACCAGTGGATGTGGTGTATTTGGACTTTCAAAAGGCTTTTGACAAGGTCCCACACAAGAGATTGGTGTGCAAAATCAAAGCACATGGTATTGGGGGTAATATACTGACGTGGATAGAGAACTGGTTGGTACACAGGAAGCAGAGAGTTGGGATAAACGGGTTCAGAATGGCAGGCAGTGACGAGTGGGGTGCCGCAGGGCTCAGTGCTGGGACTCCAGCTATTTACAATATACATCAATGATTTGGATGAAGGAATTGAGTGTAATATTTCCAACTTTGCAGATGACACTAAACTGGGTGGCGGTGTGAGCTGTGAGGGGGACGCCAAGAGGCTGCAGGGTGACTTGGACAGGTTAGGTGAGTGGACAAATGCATGGCAGATGCAGTATAATTTGGATAAATGTGAGGTTATCCACTTTGGGGCAAAAACACAGACAGATTATCTGAATGGTGGCAGATTAGGAAAAAGGGAGGAGCAACGAGATCTGGGTGTCATGGTTCATCAGTCATTGAAAGTTGGAAAACAGGTACAGCAGACGGTGAAGGCGGCAAATTGTATGTTGGCCTTCATAGCTAGGGGATTTGAGTAGAGGAGCAGGGAGGTCTTACTGCAGTTGTACAGGGCCTTGATGAAGCCTCATCTGGAATATTGTGTTCAGTTTTGGTCTCCTAATCTGAGGAAGGACATTCTTGCTATTGAGGGAGTGCAGCGCAGGCTCACCAGACTGATTCCAGGGATGGCTGGACTGACATGAGGAGAGACTGGATCAACTGGGCTTTTATACAATGGAGTTTAAAAGGATGAGAGGGGATCTCATAGAAACTTACAAGATTCTGATGGGACGGCACAGGTTAGATGCGGGTAGATTGTTCCCGATGTTGGGGAAGTCCAAAACCAGGGGACACAGTCTTAGGATAAGGGGTAGGTCATTTAGGACTGAGATGAGGAGAAACTTCTTCACTCAGAGTTGTTAAACCTGTGGAATTCCCTGCCACAGAGAGTTGTTGATGCCAGTTCATTGGATATATTCAAGAGGGAGTTAGATATGGCCCTTATGGCTAAAGGGATCAAGGGGTATCGAGAGAAAGCAGGAAAGGGGTACTGAGGGAATGATCAGCTATGATCATATTGAATGGTGGTGGTGCTGGCTCGAAGGGCCGAATGGCCTACTCCTGCACCTATTTTCTATGTTTTTATGTTGAACACTGTGGAGAGGTCAACGGATAATAACACACCACAGTTGGAAAGGATGGCATTGATGACTGTCGAGAATGGTCTCAGTGCAGTGATGGATCCTTAGGGAACACCAGAGAGAAAGGTGAAGGGGTGGGAAGAGAAGACATTAGTAGAGACGGGGTGGCTGGGGTTGGCGATGCAATAGTGGAACCAAGAAAGGACAGTCCGCCCAGCTGGAGAACAGAGAGGCAGAGGGGGGAGAATGGCGAGGCTCATGGTGTCAAAGGCTCAAAGATAATGGTCAGTGAATGGGATTTATGGCTTTGGTGAAATAACAATATTGAAGAATCAGTTGTGGTGTGGCACATTATAGGAGAGAGAGTATCAGCTGAAGGAAATTTAAAATCAAATGTTCCGGCAGATCATTAACTGCAGCAAACTGTTCAATGGGGAAAGGAAGAGAGAGAGGCCGGGGGGGGGGGGGGGGTAAAGGAAGAGAGAGAGGCCGGGGGGGGTAAAGGAAGAGAGAGAGGCCGGGGGGGGGGGGGGGGGTAAAGGAAGAGAGAGAGGCCGGGGGGGGGGGGTAAAGGAAGAGAGAGAGGCCGGGGGGGGGGGGGGGGGGGTAAAGGAAGAGAGAGAGGCCGGGGGGGGGGGTAAAGGAAGAGAGAGAGGCCGGGGGGGGGTAAAGGAAGAGAGAGAGGCCGGGGGGGGGGGTAAAGGAAGAGAGAGAGGCCGGGGGGGGGTAAAGGAAGAGAGAGAGGCCGGGGGGGGGGAAAGGAAGAGAGAGAGGCCGGGGGGGGGGAAAGGAAGAGAGAGAGGCCGGGGGGGGGGGGGGAAAGGAAGAGAGAGAGGCCGGGGGGGGGGGGGGGAAAGGAAGAGAGAGAGGCCGGGGGGGGGGGGGGGGGAAAGGAAGAGAGAGAGGCCGGGGGGGGGGGGGGGGAAAGGAAGAGAGAGAGGCCGGGGGGGGGGGAAGGAAGAGAGAGAGGCCGGGGGGGGGGGAAGGAAGAGAGAGAGGCCGTGGGGGGGAAGGAAGAGAGAGAGGCCGGGGGGGGAGGAGGAGGACCGGGAGGGGGAGGTGGAGCGGGGGCCGGATCTGTAGGCCGCACAGCCTGAGCCTCGAGTTCCGCACTTACCGTTGCCGGTCACGCCAGCCGCGGCACCGCCGCCCGCCACGGTCAGCGACAGGTTGTCGGAGTTCATGGTGGCCGCTGCCGCTCCCTCAGGCCCCGAACTCTCCCGCACGCCGCTCCCGCTCACTGCCGCCTCTCCCCGCCGCCTCTCGCCATATTCGGTCCGTCCCCAAACGCTTCCTCGCTCCGCACTGACACCGCTCCGGGGGCTCCCGGCCACCGAGCGCCAGCTCCTCCGTTCCGCCTCTCAGGCGTCACGTGTCCGGCCTGGGCGGGACATCCCATAATTTAACCAAACCGAGCCTGGGGAGACTATTTCTGGGGCAGCGACTCATTCTTTTCTTTATATATGTTGGGCTCTTCACATTCTGTTTGTTAAATCCAACCTTCAAAAAAACTACATCTGCATCAGTTTGATCGAATCTATAATTGTCAGACTAGGGGTGTGAGAGTTCTGTAAACTCGGGGTACAGAGGTGTCTGTGTCTATGGGAGGATATCATCATCATAAGAAGATCAGAAATAGGAGCAGGAGTCGGCCACACGGCCCCTCGAGCCTGCTCCTCCATTTAATACGATCATGGACTCAGCTCCACCTCCCCGCCCGCTCCCCATAACCCCTTATCCCCTTATCGTTTAAGAAACTGTCTATTTCTGTCTTAAATTTATTCAATGTCTCAGCTTCCACAGCTCTCTGAGGCAGCGAATTCCACAGATTTACAACCCTCTGAGAGAAGAAATGTCTCCTCATCTCAGTTTTAAATGGTCGGCCCCTTATTCTACGATCATGACCCCTAGTTCTAGTCTCCCCCATCAGTGGAAACATCCTCTCTGCATCCACCTTGTCATAGAAACATAGAAAATAGGTGCAGGAGTAGGCCATTCGGCCCTTCGAGCCAGCACCACCATTCAATAAGATCATGGCTGATCATTCCCTCAGTACCCCTTTCCTGCTTTCTCTCCATACCCCCTGATCCCTTTAGCCATAAGGGCCATATCTAACTCCCTTTTGAATATATCCAATGAACTGGCATCAATAACTCTCTGCAGCAGGGAATTCCACAGGTTAACCACTCTCTGAGTGAAGAAGTTTTTCCTCATCTCAGTCCTAAATGGCCGAACCCTTATCGTAAGACTGTGTCCCCTGGTTCTGGACTTCTCCAACATCGGGAACATTATTCCCACATCTAACTTGTTCAGTCCCATCAGAATCTTCTGTGTTTCTATGAGATCCCCTCTCATCCTTTTAAACTCCAATGTATAAAGGCCCAGTCGATCCAGTCTCTCCTCATATGTCAGTCCAGCCATCCCGGGAATCAGACTGGTGAATTTTCGCTGCACACCCTTAATAGCAAGAACGTCCTTCCTCAGATTAGGAGACCAAAACTGAACACAATATTCCAGGTGAGGCCTCACCAAGGCCCCGTACAACTGCAGTAAGACCTCCGTGCTCCTATACTCAAATCCCCTAGCTATGAAGGCCAACATACCATTTGCCTTCTTCACCGCCTGCTGTACCTGCATGCCAACTTTCAAAGACTGATGAACCATGACACCCAGGTCGCGTTGCACTTCCCCTTTTTCTAATCTGCCGCTATTCAGATAATATTTTGCCTTCGTGTTTTTGCCCCCAAAGTGGATAACCTCACATTTATCCACATTATACTGCATCTGCCATGCATTTGCCCACTCACCTAACCTGTCCAAGTCAACCTGCAGCCTCTTAGCATCCTCCTCACAGCTCACACCACCCAGTTTAGTGTCATCTGCAAACTTGGAGATATTACTCTCAATTCCTTCATCTAAATAATTCATGTATCTTCTAAAGAGCTGGGGTCCCAGCACAGAGCCCCGCGGCACCCCACTAGTCACTGCCTGCCATTCTGAAAAGGACCCGACTCTCTGCTTCCTGTCTGCCAACCAGTTCTCTATCCACATCAGTACATTACCCCCAGTACTACATGCTTTGATTTTGCACACCAATCTCTTGTGTGGGACCTTGTCAAAAGCCTGTTGAAAGTCCAAATACACCAGATCCTCTGGTTCTCATTTGTCCACTCTACTAGTTACATCCTCAAAAAATTCCAGAAGATTTATCAAGCATGATTTCCCTTTCATACATCCATGCTGACTTGGACCGATCCTGTCACTGCTTTCCAAATGCGCTGCTATTTCATCTTTAATAATTGATTCCAGTATTTTCCCCACCACTGATGTCAGGCTAACTGGTCTATAATTACACACTTTCTCTCTCCCTCCCTTTTTAAAAAGTGGTGTTACATTAGCTACCCTCCAGTCCATAGGAACTGATTCCGAGTCGATAGACTGTTGGAAAATGATCACCAATGCATCCACTATTTCTAGGGCCACGTCCTTAAGTACTCTGGGATGCAGACTATCAGGCCCCGGGGATTTATCGGCCTTCAATCCCATCATTTCCCTAACACAATTTCTCGCCTAATAAGGATATCCTTCAGTTCCTCCTTCTCACTAGACCCTCGGTCCCCTAGTACCTCCGGAAGGTTATTTGTGTCATCCTTCGTGAAGACAGAACCAAAGTATTTCTTCAATTGGTTGGCCATTTCTTTGTTCCCCATTATAAATTCACCTGTATCCGACTGCAAGGGACCTACGTTTGTCTTCACCAATCTTTTTCTCTTCATATATCTATAAAAGCTTTTGCAATCAGTTTTTATTTTCCCGGCAAGCTTCCTTTCGTACTCTATTTTCTCCCTCTTAATTAAACCTTTTGTCCTCCTCTGCTGAATTCTAAATTTCTCCCAGTCCTCAGGCTGCTTTTTCTGGCCAATTTATATGCCTCTTCCTTAGATTTAACACGATCCTTAATTTCCCTTGTTAGCCACGGTTGAGCCACCTTCCCCATTTTATTTTTATACCAGACAGGGATGTACAATTGTTGATGTTCATCCATGTGATCTTTAAATGTTTGCCATTGCCTATCCACCGTCAACCCTTTAAGTATCATTTGCCAGTCATTTCTAGCCAATTCACACCTCATACCATCGAAGTTATCTTTCCTTAAGTTCAGGACCCTAGTTTCTGAATTAACTGTTTCACTCTCCATCTTAATAAAGAATTCTACCATATTATGGTCACTCTTCCCCAAGGGACCTCGAACAAGATTGCTAATTAGTCCTTTCTCATTACATATCACCCAGCAATAGTGGAAGGCTGAGTAAACAAAGGTAAGAAACAAAAGGGCCATACTACATCATAATTCTAAAAGGACAAAGGGTGTTAAAAAAACAAGCCTGAAGGCTTTGTGTCTTAATGCAAGGAGTATTCATAATAAGATGGATTAATTAACTGTGCAAATAGATGTTAACAGATATGATGTGATTGGGATTACAGAGACGTGGCTCCAGGATGATCAGGGCTGGGAACTCAACATCCAGGGGTATTCAACATTCAGGAAGGATAGAATAAAAGGAAAAGGAGGTGGGGTAGCATTGCTGGTTGAAGAGGTGATTAATGCAATAGTTAGGAAGGACATTAGCTTGGATGATGTGGAATCTATATGGGTAGAGCTGCAGAACACCAAAGGGCAAAAAACGTTAGTGGGAGTTGTGTACAGACCTCCAAACAGTAATAGTGATGTTGGGGAGGGCATCAAACAGGAAATTAGGGGTGCATGCAATAAAGGTGCAGCAGTTATCATGGGTGACTTTAATATGCATATAGATTGGGCCAACCAAACTGGAAGCAATACAGTGGAGGAGGATTTCCTGGGGTGCATAAGGGATGGTTTTCCAGACCAATATGTCGAGGAACCAACTAGGGGGGAGGCCATCTTAGACTAGGTGTTGTGTAATGAGAGAGGATTAATTAGCAATCTCATTGTGCGAGGCCCCTTGGGGAAGAGTGACCATAATATGGTGGAATTCTACATTAGGATGGAGAATGAAACAGTAAATTCAGAGACCATGGTCCAGAACTTAAAGAAGGGTAACTTTGACGGTATGAGGTGTGAATTGGCTAGGATAGATTGGCGAATGATACTTAAGGGGTTGACAGTGGATGGGGAATGGCAGACATTTAGAGACCGCATGGATGAACTACAACAATTGTACATCCCTGTCTGGCGTAAAAATAAAAAAGGGCAGGTGGCTCAACCGTGGCTATCAAGGGAAATCAGGGATAGTATTAAAACCAAGGAAGTGGCATACAAATTGGCCAGAAATAGCAGTGAACCCGGTGACTGGGAGAAATTTAGAACTCAGCAGAGCAGGACAAAGGGTTTGATTAGGGCAGGGAAAATAGAGTATGAGAGGAAGCTTGCAGGGAACATTAAAACAGACTGAAAAAGCTTCGATAGATATGTAAAGAGAAAAAGGTTAGTAAAGGTTAGTAGGTCCCCTGCAGTCAGAATCAGGGGAAGTCATAACGGGGAACAAAGAAATGGCAGACCAATTGAACAAGTACTTTGGTTCGGTATTCACTGAGGAAGACACAAACAACCTTCCGGATATAAAAGGGGTCAGAGGGTCTAGTAAGAAGGAGGAACTGAGGGAAATCCTTATTAGTCGGGAAATTGTGTTGGGGAAATTGATGGGATTGAAGGCCGTAAATCCCCAGGGCCTGATGGTCTTTGTCCCAGAGTACTTAAGGAGGTGGCCTTGGAAATAGCGGATGCATTGACAGTCATTTTCCAACATTCCATCGACTCTGGATCAGTTCCTATGGAGTGGAGGGTAGCCAATGTAACCCCACTTTTTAAAAAAGTAGGGAATTATCGACTGGTCAGCCTGACATCGGTAGTGGGTAAAATGATGGAATCAATTATGAAGGATGTCATAGCAGCACATTTGGAAAGAGGTGACATGATAGGTCCAAGTCAGCATAGATTCGTGAAAGGGAAATCATGCTAGACAAATCTTCTGGAATTTTTTCAAGGATGTTTCCAGTAGAGTGGACAAGGGCGAACCAGTTGATGTGGTGTATTTGGACTTTCAGAAGGCTTTCGACAAGGTCCCACATAAGAGATTAATGTGCAAAGTTATGGGGGTAGTGTGCTGACGTGGATTGAGAACTGGTTAGCAGACAGGAAGCAAAAAGTAGGAGTAAATGGGTACTTTTCAGAATGGCAGGCAGTGACTAGTGGGGTACCGCAAGGTTCTGTGCTGGGGTCCCAGCTGTTTACATTATACATTAATGATTTAGATGAGGGGATTAAATGTAGTATCTCCAAATTTGCGGATGACACTAAGTTGGGTGGCAGTGTGAGCTGCGAGGAGGATGCTATGAGGCTGCAGAGTGACTTGGATAGGTTAGGTGAGTGGGCAAATGCATGGCAGATGAAGTATAATGTGGATAAATGTGAGGTTATCCACTTTGGTGGTAAAAACAGAGAGACAGACTATTATCTGAATGGTGACAGATTAGGAAAAGGGGAGGTGCAACGAGACCTGGGTGTCATGGTACATCAGTCATTGAAGGTTGGCATGCAGGTACAGCAGGCGGTTAAGAACGCAAATGGCATGTTGGCCTTCATAGCGAGGGGATTTGAGTACAGGGGCAGGGAGGTGTTACTACAGTTGTACACGGCCTTGGTGAGGCCACACCTGGAGTATTGTGTACAGTTTTGGTCTCCTAACTTGAGGAAGGATATTCTTGCTATTGAGGGAGTGAAGCGAAGGTTCACCAAACTGATTCCCGGGATGGCGAGACTGACCTATCAAGAAAGACTGGATCAATTGGGCTTGTATTCACTGGAGTTCAGGAGAATGAGAGGGGATCTCATAGAAACGTTTAAAATTCTGACAGGTTTAGACAGGTTAGATGCAATAAGAATGTTCCCAATATTGGGGAAGTCCAGATCCAGGGGTCACAGTCTAAGGATAAGGGGTAAGCTATTTAGGACCGAGATGAGGAGAAACTTCTTCACCCAGAGAGTGGTGAACCTGTGGAATTCTCTACCGCAGAACGTTGTTGAGGCCAATTCTGAAGTTGAATGTTCAGCCATGAACTCATTGAATGGCGGTGCAGGCTCAAAGGGCTGAATGGCCTACTCCTGCACCTATTTTCTATGTTTCTATGTTTCTATGTCTAAGATGGCCAGCTCTCTAGTTGGTTCCTCGACATATTGGTCTAGAAAACCATCCCTAATACATTCCAGGAAGTCCTCCTCCACCGCATTGCTACCAGTTTGGTTAGCCCAATCTATATGTAGATTAAAGTCACCCATGATAACTGCTGCACCTTTATTGCACACATCCCTTATTTCTTGTTTGATGCTGTTCCCAACCTCACTACTACTATTTGGTGGTCTGTACACAACTCCCACTGGCATTTGCTGCCCTTTGGTGTTCCGTAGCTCCACCCATACCGATTCCACATCATCCAGGCTAATGTCCTTCCTTACTATTGCATTAATTTCCTCTTTAACCAGCAACACCACTGCACCTCCTTTTCCTTTCTGTCTATCCTTCCTAAATGTTGAATACCCCTGGATGTTGAGTTCCCAGCCTTGGTTACCCTGGAGCCTTGTCTCCGTGATGCCAATTATATCATAACCGTTAACTGCTATCTACACAGTTAATTCGTCCACCTTATTCTGAATACTCCTCGCATTGAGGCACAGAGCCTTCAGGCTTGCCTTTCTGACACACTTTGCCCCTTTAGAATTTTGCTGTAATGTGGCCCTATTTGCTTTTTGCCTTAGGTTTCTCTGCCCTCCACTTTTATTTTTCTTCTTTCTATCTTTTGCTTCTGCCCCCATTCTACTTCGCTCTATCTCCCTGCATAGGTTCCCATCCCCCTCCCATATTAGTTTAACTCCTCCCTAATATCACTAGCAAACACTCTTCCTCGGACATTGGTTCTGGTCCTGCTCAGGTGCAGACCGTCCGGTTTGTACTGGTCCCACCTCCCCCAGAACCGGTTCCAATGTCCCAGAAATTTGAATCCCTCCCTTCTGCGCCACTCCTCAAGCCATGTATTCATCTTAACTATCCTGCGATTCCTACTCTGACTAGTACGTGGCACTGGTAGCAATCCTGAGATTACTACTTTTGTGGTTCTACTTTTTAATTTAGCTCGTCACTACCTAAATTCGTCTTGTAGGACCTCATTCTGTTTTATTACCTATATCGTTGGTACCTATATGCCTTTTCAAAATGCTCTGCACCCGCTCCGAGACATCCTTGACCCTTGCACCAGGGAGGCAACATACCATCCTGGAGTTTCGATTGCGGCCGCAGAAACGTCTATCTATTCCCCTTACAATAGAATCCCCTATCACTATAGCTCTCCCACTCTTTTCCCTGCCCTCTTGTGCAGCAGAGCCACCCACGGTGCCATGAACTTGGCTGCTGTTGCCCTCCTCTGATGAGTCATCCCCCTCAACAGTACCCAAAGAGGTGTTTCTGTTTTTCAGGGGGATGACCGCAGGAGACCCCTGCACTACCTTCCTTGCACTGCTCTTCCTGTTGGTCACCCATTCCCTATCTGGCTGTGTACCCTTTACCTGCGGTAAGATCAACTCACTAAATGTGCTATTCACATCATTCTCAGCATCGTGGATGCTCCAGAGTGAATCCACCCGTAGCTCCAGTGCCACAATGCAGTCTGTCAGGAGCTGCAGGCGGATGCACTTCCCGCACATGTAGTCGTCAGGGACACTGGAAGCGTCCCTGACTTCCCACATATCACAGGAGGTGCACAATACGTGTCCGACCTCTCCTGCCATGACTTAACACTTAGATTAACTTAATTTGGCAAAAACAATGCTAAAAGGTTACTTACTGATAAAGAAAACTACTCACCAATCACCAGCCAGTCACTTACCCCCTTGGCTGTGACGTCACCTTTCAATTTCTTTCCACTTATTTTTTGCCTTCTCTCCCTGCTGCAGCTGCACTGGCTGGGCCTTTATAGGCCTCCCGACGTTGCTCCTCGACCTCCCGCCTGTCCGACTGCCTCTTGAACTCCCCACTGGCCTTTCTAGGCCACCTTGTCAAGCCCCCTCCTAATCTTACACGTTTCGATACGATCACCTCTCATTCTTCTGAATTCCAATGAGTAGAGGCCCAGCCGACTCAACCTTTCCTCATAAGTCAACCCCCTCATCTCCGGAATCAACCGAGTGAACCTTCTCTGAACTGCCTCCAAAGCAAGTCTATCCTTTTGTAAATATGGAAACCAAAACTGCATGCAGTATTCCAGGTGTGGCCTCACCAATACCCTGTATAACTGTAGCAAGACTTCCCTGCTTTACCAAAGGGCAAAAAACGTTAGTGGGAGTTGTGTACAGACCTCCAAACAGTAGTAGTGATGTTGGGGAGGGCATCAAACATGAAATTAGGGGTGCGTGCAATAAAGGTGCAGCAATTATAATGGGTGACTTTAATATGCATATAGATTGGGTTAACCAAACTGGAAGCAATACGGTGGAGGAGGATTTCCTGGAGTGCATAAGGGATGGTTTTTTAGACCAATATGTCGAGGAACCAACTAGGGGGGAGGCCATCTTAGACTGGGTGTTGTGTAATGAGAGAGGATTAATTAGCAATCTCGTTGTGCGAGGCCCCTTGGGGAAGAGTGACCATAATATGGTGGAATTCTGCATTAGGATGTAGAATGAAACAGTTAATTCAGAGACCATGGTCCAGAACTTAAAGAAGGGTAACTTTGAAGGTATGAGGCGTGAATTAGCTAGGATAGATTGGCGAATGATACTGAAGGGGTTGACTGTGGATGGGCAATGGCAGACGTTTAGAGACCGCATGGATGAACTACAACAATTGTACATTCCTGTCTGGCGTAAAAATAAAAAAGGGAAGGTGGCTCAACCGTGGCTATCAAGGGAAATCAGGGATAGCATTAAAGCCAAGGAAGTGGCATACAAATTGGCCAGAAATAGCAGCGAACCCGGGGACTGGGAGAAATTTAGAACTCAGCAGAGGAGGACAAAGGGTTTGATTAGGGCAGGGAAAATGGAGTACGAGAAGAAGCTTGCAGGGAACATTAAGGCGGATTGCAAAAGTTTCTATAGATATGTAAAGAGAAAAAGATTAGTAAAGACAAACGTAGGTCCCCTGCAGTCAGAATCAGGGGAAGTCATAACGGGGAACAAAGAAATGGCGGACCAATTGAACAAGTACTTTGGTTCGGTATTCACTGAGGAGGACACAAACAACCTTCCGGATATAAAAGGGGTCGGAGGGTCTAGTAAGGAGGAGGAACTGAGGGAAATCCTTATTAGTCAGGAAATTGTGTTGGGGAAATTGATGGGATTGAAGGCCGATAAATCCCCAGGGCCTGATGGACTGCATCCCAGAGTACTTAAGGAGGTGGCCTTGGAAATAGTGGATGCATTGACAGTCATTTTCCAACATTCCATTGACTCTGGATCAGTTCCTATGGAGTGGAGGGTAGCCAATGTAACCCCACTTTTTAAAAAAGGAGGGAGAGAGAAAACAGGGAATTATAGACTGGTCAGCCTGACATCGGTAGTGGGTAAAATGATGGAATCAATTATTAAGGATGTCATAGCAGTGCATTTGGAAAGAGGTAATATGATAGGTCCAAGTCAGCATGGATTTGTGAAAGGGAAATCATGCTTGACAAATCTTCTGGAATTTTTTGAGGATGTTTCCAGTTGAGTGGACAAGGGAGAACCAGTTGATGTGGTATATTTGGACTTTCAGAAGGCTTTCGACAAGGTCCCACACAAGAGTTTAATGTGCAAAGTTAAAGCACATGGGATTGGGGGTAGTGTGCTGACGTGGATTGAGAACTGGTTGTCAGACAGGAAGCAAAGAGTAGGAGTAAATGGGGACTTTTCAGAATGGCAGGCAGTGACTAGTGGGGTACCGCAAGGTTCTGTGCTGAGGCCCCAGCTGTTTATACTGTACATTAATGATTTAGATGAGGGGATTAAATGTAGTATCTCCAAATTTGCGGATGACACTAAGTTGGGTGGCAGTGTGAGCTGCGAGGAGGATGCTATGAGGCTGCAGAGCGACTTGGATAGGTTAGGTGAGTGGGCAAATGCATGGCAGATGCAGTATAATGTGGATAAATGTGAGGTTATTCACTTTGGTGGTAAGAGACAGACTATTATCTGAATGGTGACAGATTAGGAAAAGGGGAGGTGCAAAGAGACCTGGGTGTCATGGTACATCAGTCATTGAAGGTTGGCATGCAGGTAGCGGTTAGGAAAGCAAATGGCATGTTGGCCTTCATAGCGAGGGGATTTGAGTACAGGGGCAGGGAGGTGTTGCTACAATTGTACAGGGCCTTGGTGAGGCCACACCTGGAGTATTGTGTACAGTTTTGGTCTCCTAACCTGAGGAAGGACATTCTTGCTATTGAGGGAGTGCAGCGAAGGTTCACCAGACTGATTCCCGGGATGGCGGGACTGACCTATCAAGAAAGACTGGATCAACTGGGCTTGTATTCACTGGAGTTCAGAAGAATGAGAGGGGATCTCATAGAAACGTTTAAAATTCTGACGGGGTTAGACAGGTTAGATGCAGGAAGAATGTTCCCAATGTTGGGGAAGTCCAGAACCAGGGGACACAGTCTAAGGATAAGGGGGAAGCCATTTAGGACCGAGATGAGGAGGAATTTCTTCACCCAGAGAGTGGTGAACCTGTGGAATTCTCTACCACAGAAAGTTGTTGAGGCCAATTCACTAAATATATTCAAAAAGGAGTTAGATGAAGTCCTTACTACTAGGGGGATCAAGGGGTATGGTGAGAAAGCAGGAATGGGGTACTGAAGTTGCATGTTCAGCCATGAACTCATTGAATGGCGGTGCAGGCTAGAAGGGCCGAATGGCCTACTCCTGCACCTATTTTCTATGTTTCTATGTTTCTATGTTTCTATACTCCATCCCCTTTGCAATAAAGGCCAAGGTACCATTGGCCTTCCTGATCACTTGCTGTACCTGCATACTAACCTTTTGTGTTTCATGCACAAGTACCCCCAGATCCCGCTGTACTGCGGCACTTTGCAATCTTTCTCCATTTAAATAATAACTTGCTCTTTGATTTTTTTTCTGCCAAAGTGCATGACCTCACACTTTCCAGGAGGGGAGGGGATCCTCTGGCTGTGTTGAGATTGGAAGAAATGGATCCATGCTGGGAAAGTGTCCCAATACATGTGATTATCCATGTTCATAGAATCATAGAAATGTACAGCTTGGAAGGAGGACATTTCAGCCCATCAGTTCATTGATATCTTCCTGCAGACTACAGCTTTCTTCTTCATTTTCAACCACACAGGCAATTTTTGATCATCTGCAAACTTTTTAATCATACCCCCTACATTGAAGTCTAAATCATTGATGTATACCACAAAAAGCAAGGGACGCAGCACTGAGCCCTGCGGAACCCCACTGGATACAGCCTTCCAGTCACAAATACACCCATCAACCATTACCCTTTGCTTCCTGCCTCTGAGCCAATTTTGGATCCAACTTGCCACTTTGCCCTGGATCCCATGGGCTTTTATTATCATGACCAGTCTGCCATGTGGGACCTTATCAAAATCCTTGCTAAAATCTATATACACTACATCATACACACCACCCTCATCAACCCTCGTTGTTACCGCCTCAAAAAATTCAATCAAGATAGTCAGACACGACCTTCCCTTAACAAATCCATGCTGACTGTCCTTGATTAATCCGTGTCTTTCTAAATGTAGATTTATCCTGCTGCTCAGAATTCTTTCCAATAATTTTCCCAGCACCGAGGTTAGGCTGACTGGCCTGTAAATATTCGGTGTATCCCTTTCTCCCTTTTTAAACAATGTTGCTGTTCCTTGTATCTTCTCCAATATTCATGCATCCCTTTTTATGCTGTAATCAGACTTGAAGACAGTATTCCAAATGTGGTCACAAATGTCTCTGCAACTGTGACTGTGGTGCATTATCCTTCTTGAGGTCTCTGCAGCCTTTGACATGGTCAACCACGCCATCCTCCTCCAACGTCTCTTCTCTGATGTCCAGCTCAGCATGGCTGCTCTCGCTTGTTCCCACTCTTACTTATCTGACCGTAACCAGAGCATCTCTAACAATGGTTTCCCTTCACCCCCACCATGCCCCATCCCACTTCACCACCATCACCTCAGGAGACGCCCAAGGTTCCATACTTGACCCTCTTCTCTTGCTACTCTACATGCTGCCCCTTAACAACATTAGCTGCCATTTCCACGTGTATCCTGATAGAGTCTAGTTCTACCTCTGCACCACCTTTTTTAACCCCTCCCCAATCTGAGCTTCTGGCCACTGTCTCAGGCTGAGCCCAAGTGTTCTCAGCGTGTTTGACCCTGCACTTTGCTACTGCTCCCATCTCCTCTCCATAACAAAGACTACCTACTTCCACCTCCATAATATTGCCTGCCTCTGCCCGGAAACTCTCATCCACGCCTTTGTCACCTGCAGATTCAACTATTCCAAAGCTCTCTTGGCAGGGCTCTGATCCTCCACCCTTCACAAACTTCAACCAATCCAAATCTCTGTTGGCTGTACCCCAGGCTGCACCAAGTTCTGTTCCATCACCGCCGCTGTCCTCGCTGACCTACGATGCTTGTGTATAAATTGCTCCATGGCCTCACCACTCGCTATTTCTGAAGCCTCCACCAATGCTACAATCCTCACCTAAAATCTCCATTCTTCTGACTCTGGGTTCTTGTACATCCATCTTCCCTCCCTTCGCCTGACCGTTAATGGCCATGTCATCAGCCGCATGGGCCCGAGGTTCTAGAATTCCTTCCGTAAACCCTGCTGTCTCCTTTTCTTCCTATCAGGCCAGCAACAACAACTTGTATGTACATAGTACCTTTAACAGAGTGAAATGTCCCAATGTATTTCACAGGAGTGTTATAAGACAAAAAAATTGCCATCGAGCCACATAAGGAGAAATTAGGGCAGATGACTAAATGCTTGGTCAAAGAGGTAGGTTTAAAGGAGTGTCTTTTTCCAATAAATAGAGAGGCAGAGAGGTTTAGGGAGGGAGTTCCAGAGCTTGGGGCCCAGGCTACAGAAGGCACGGCCACTAATGGTTGAACGATTAAAAGTGGGGTATGCTTAAGAGGCCGAATTAGAGGAGTGCAGACATCGCGGGTGTTTGTAGGGCTGGAGGTGATTACAGAGATAGGGAAGGGCGAGGGATTTGAAAACAAGGATGGGCATTTTGAAATCGAGCCGTTGCTGGACCGGGAGCCAATGGAGGTGAGCGAGTACAGGGGTGATGGGTGAGCGGGACTTGATGCAAGTTAGGACATGGGCATCCGAGTTTTGGATGGCCTCAAGTTCACGTAGGCTCTCCTTAAAACTCTTTGACCAAGCGTTTTGTGACTCCTCCTAATATCTCCTATGGCTCGGCATCCACTTTTTAATTCTGCCTCTGTGAAGCATTTGGGGACATTAAAGGTGTTATCTAAATGCAAGCTGTTGTTGTTGGCACTGCCCGGGTAACTGTGTTTCCCATTCTGGCCATACTGCATACATTCTACCTTGTCCACAAATTCTCATCCTTGTTTCCAAATCCCTCCATGGCCCTCGCCCCTCCCTATCTCTGTAATCTCCTCCAGCCCCACAAGCCCCGGAAATATCTGCGCTCCGCCAATCCTGCCCTCCTGACCATCCCTGATTATAATCTCTCCACCATCGGTGGCCGTGCCTTCTGTTGCCTGGGCCCCAAGTTCGGGAACTCTCTCCCTAAACCTCTCCGCCTCTCTCTCCTCCTTCAAAACGCTCCTTAAAACCAACCTGTCATCTGCACTAATTTTTTATGAGGTTTGGTGTCAAATTTATTTGTTTTGCATTAAAACACTCCTGTGAAGCACCTTGGGACGTTTTACTACGTTAAAGGCACTATATAAATACAAGTTGTTGTTGTTGACTTTCAATTGCTCCTGCAAGTTCCAGGCCACACCTATTCCCATTGGTGCTTGCTTCTCTGTTATAGTTTTCCTGCTTCTTCACAGGGCGGGGCTTCGGGCTGTCACTCAGTCTATGGGGGCGGGGTTTCGGGCTGTCACTCAGTGTACCGAGGGGCGGGGACTCTGGCTGTCACACGCGGGGCGGGGGCGGGATCTCGGGCCGTCACTCGTGTACCGAGGGGCGGGATCTCGGGCTGTCACTCAGTGTACCGAGGGGCGGGGACTCGGGCTGTCACTCACGGGCCGGGGGCGGGGACTCGGACTCTCACTCATGGTCCAGGGGCGGGGACTCGGGCTGTCACTCAGTGTACCGAGGGGCGGGGACTCGGGCTGTCACTCAGTGTACCGAGGGGCGGGGACTCGGGCTGTCACTCACGGGCCGGGGGCGGGGCCTCTCTCTCCCCGCGATGGCGGCGCCGGCATCGAACCCGAACAACCCGGTGGTTTTCTTCGATGTGACCATCGGCGGCCAGGTGGGCCCGGGCCCGGGGGGAGCAGGCCTGGAGCGGGGGCCCGGGGTGTAGGTGGACCCGGGGGAGGGGGCGCGGGGCCGGGGGCCCTGGACCTTCTGGAACGTTCTCCCCGATTTATTTTAGCGGGAATGACTAACGCTGACCTCTCGGCATGATGCCCCGAGGGGTCAAGGGCCGGCTTGGCGTTGGCTGGTGATGCAGAGCCAGGTGGCCCCTCCAGCCTGCTCCCCATTCAATGAGATCAATTCCCTGCCCGATCCCCAGATCCCTTCATTCCCTTTGTCTCCAAAGATCAGCCTTGAATATATTCAGGGACTGCCTCCACAGCCCTCTGTTCCAAAGGTTCACCGCCCTCCTCATCCCTGTCCTCGATGGCCAACCCCTTCGACCCCTTCTGCCAGAGTGAGCTGTGAGGGGGACGCTAAGAGGCTGCAGGGTGACTGGGACAGGTTAGGTGAGTGGGCAAACACATGGCAGATGCAGTATAATGTGGATAAATGTCAGGTTATCCACTTTGGGGGCAAAAACACAAAGGCAGAATATTATCTGAATGGTGACAGATTAGGAAAAGGGGAGGTGCAACGCGACCTGGGTGTCATGGTACATCAGTCATTGAAGGTTGGCATGCAGGTACAGCAGGCGGTGAAGGCGGCAAATGGTATGTTGGCCTTCATAGCGAGGGGATTTGAGTATAGGAGCAGGGAGGTCTTACTGCAGTTGTACAGGGCCTCGGTGAGGCCTCACCTGGAATATTGTGTTCAGTTTTGGTCTCCTAATCTGAGGAAGGACGTTCTTGCTATTGAGGGAGTGCAGCGAAGGTTCACCAGACTGATTCCCGGGATGGCGGGACTGACATATGAGGAGAGACTAGATCGACTGGGCCTGTATTCACTGGAATTTAGAAGGATGAGTGGGGACCTCATAGAAACATATAAAATTCTGACGGGGCTGGACAGGTTAGATGCAGGTAAAATGTTCCCAATGTTGGAGAAGTCCAGAACCAGGGGTCACGGTCTAAAGATAAGGGGTAAGCCATTTAGGACCGAGATGAAGAGAAACCTTTTCATCCAGAGAGATGTGAACTGTAGAATTCTCTGCCACAGAAAGTTGTTGAGTCCAGTTTGTTGGACATATTGAAAAGGGAGTTAGATGTGGCCCTTACGGCTAAAGGGATCAGGGGGTATGGAGAGAAAACAGGGGTGTGGGGTACTGAGGTCGCATGATCAGCCATGATCATATTGAATGGCGGTGCAGGCTCGAATGGCCTGCTCCTGCACCTATTTTCTATGTTTCTATGTTTATCCTGAGACTGTGACCCCTGATTCTAAACTCCCCAGCCATGGGAAACATCCTCCCTGCAATCTACCCTGTCAAGCCCTGTAAGAATTTTGTGTGTTTCAATGAGATCATCTCTCATTCTTCTAAACTCGAGAGAATATAGGCCTAGGTTGCTTAATCTCTCCTCATAGGACAATCCTCCCATCCCAGGAATCAATCTGGTGAACCTTCGTTGTACTCCCTCTATGGCAAGTATATCCTTCCTTAGGTAAAGAGACCAAAACTGTACACAATACTTCTGGTGCTATCTTACCAGGGCCCTATATAATTGCCGTATGTAATAAAGGCCAACATACCATTTGCTTTCTTAATTGCCTGCTGTACCTGCATGCTAACTTTCAGTAATTTGTGTATAAGGACACCCAGGTTTTTCACTGTTTAAAAAATACTTTGTTTTTTTATTTTACCTACCAGAGTGGATAAGGCCACATTTCTCTACATTAAATTCCATTTGCCATGATGTCCTTGCCCACTCATTTAGCCTGTCTATCGCTTTGAAGTCTCTTTGCATCCTCCTCATAACTTATATTCCCACCTAGCTTCGTATCATCAGCAAACTTGGATATATTACATTTAGTCCCCTCATCCAAATCATTGATATTGATTGTGAATAGCTGGGGCCCAGCATCGATCTTTGTAGTACCCCACTAGTTAGTCTGCCAACCAGAAAATGACTCGTTTATTCCTACTTCTCTGTTTTGTGTCCGTTAACCAATCCTCAATCCGTGCGAGTATATTACCCCCAATCCCATGAGCCCTTTGTTTAATAACCTATTGTATGGCATTTTATCGAATACCTTCTGAAAATCCAAATACACCATAATCCACTGGTTTCCCCTTATCTATTCGCCTAGTTACAACCTCAAAATACTCTTAACAGATCTGTCAAACAAGATTTCCCTTTCATAAATCCATGTTGACTCTGCCCAATCCGATTATTATTTTCTCAGTGCCCTGTTACCACCAGGTCCTTAATAATAGATTCTAGCATTTTCCCTACTACTGATGTCAGGCTAACTGGTCTGTAGTTCCCTGGTTTCACTCTCCCTCCTTTCTTAAATAGCGGAGTTACATTTGCTACCTTCCAATCTTTCCAGAATCTATGGAATTTTGGGAGATGACAACCAATGCATTCACTATCTCTATTGCCACCTCTTTCAAAACCCTAGGATGTAGGCCATCAAGGTCCAGGGGATTTATCGGCTTTCAGTCCCATTAATTTCTCCAGTACTATTTTTTTTACAAATACTAATTTTTTCCGTTCCTCATTCTCACTGGATCCTTGGTTCACCAGTATTTCTGGGAGGTATTTTTTGCATCTTCCATGAAGACAGATACAACATATTCATTTAATTTCTCTGCCATTTCTTTATTTCCCATTATAATTTCTCCTGTCTCGGTCTGTAAGGGACCCACATTTACCTTCGCTAATCTTTTCCGTTTTACATACCTATAGAAGCTTTTGCTGTCTGTTTTTATGTCTCTTGCTAGTTTACACTCGTATTCTATTTTCCCTTTTTCAACTTCTTGGTCCTCCTTTGCTGAATTCGAAAATCCACCCAATGCTCAGGCCTACTGCTCCTTTCAGCAACATTATAAGCCTCTTACTTTGATCGAATACTATCTTTAACTTCTCTTATTAGCCACGCTTAGACCACTTTTCCTGTGGAGTTTTTGTACCTTAAAGAAATGTATATTATAAATTCTATAAATGTTAGCCATTGCTCATCTATTGGCAGACCTTTTAATGTAGTTTCCCAATCTGTCTTGGTCAACTCGCCCCTCATATCTACGTAGATTGCTTTGTTTAGATTTGAGACCCTAGTTTCGGATTTAACTAAATATAAATTTCAAACTTAATATAAAATTCTATCATTTTATGGTCACTCTTTTTGTTGTTTTATTTTGTTCTTGCCAGCAGGTTATTTCAGTTGCATGTAAATTGTTTTGTAAGAAATACTCCGATCGAGTAGTATTATCCTTTGGGCAGCTGAGAATATTTACATGACTGGGGAAGTTGCATGGACCTTAATGGCGTTTCAGCATAGTCCACCTCCACCTTTCTGCTGGAAGGTGGAGCAGCTCATAGCCGCTGTGCGCAAGGGGAGGGTGGACCGGAAACTAAAAAGTCTGCAGCTTAGAGGCAAGCCATGCACCATTTTTAAGTGATTTCTTTCAGAACTGCGCCAGATACTTGGGGTGGAGATTTGTCTTTATGTCCTCTCATCTCCAGGATTTTCTTGTCTTTGGGGAGTTGGAGCCCTTGGGGAATATGTCACTATTTGAAAGGATGGTGGGAATGTGTCATTCTATTACAAAATTTGAACACCACTGGTTTTAACAATAGATTTGAGCCTGGGCCCTTTATAAGCACTTACTTTTTAAAATAAAAAACACATTGTAGTTTCATCGCCAGAAAGGAGCTCTTGTATTCTTTTCATATTCTCTCTCTCATTCTCTCTCATTCATAGAATCATAGAAATTTACAGCACAGTAGGAGGCCATTTTAACCCATCGTGTCCGCGCCGGCCAACAGAGCTCTTCAATCTAATCCCACTTTCCAGCTCTAGGTCCGTAGCCCTGTAGGTTACGGCACTTCAAGTGCACATCCAAGTACTTTTAAAATGTGCTGAGGGTTTCTGCCTCTACCACCCTTTCAGGCAGTGAGTTCCAGACCCGCTACACCCTCTGGGTGAGGACATTTCCCCTCAAATCTCCTCTAAACCTCCCCCCAATTACTTTAAATCTATGCCCACTGGTTGTTGACCATTTTCTCCCTCTCATATTTGTGCATGTTAATCGTTGTTCTATAACAGGAAGTGGGCCGGATGAAGATTGAACTGTTTGCTGATGCTGTACCCAGGGTAGCAGAAAACATCAGGTACAGAGCTGCTAATCTGTACAGTATTTCAGTAATCTGTTCAATAACATACTTTCAAATCATTGTTTTATCTTGGGTTATTGCTAATTGTATGTTTTCCTATTTTAGGCAGTTCTGTACTGGAGAATTCAGGTCAGTACTGGTTTTTATTACAGACACAGTATTTGGTCTTGGTTTGATGTTATTACCAGAGTTCCGGAATCTTGTTTACAAAGGATGTACCCAGTGAAACCAGTACACAAAAGATGAATAATTCATATTTTCTTTCCCAGACAATCAGTTATTTGATATCTTTCCCTCTAAATCAGTGATGAGCAGTGGCTTAAATCAACGGACTAGATCAGACCTCTTTCAGTCGGCTGAAGACTAAACCTACTGCTCTGTTTTTATATACACATTTTCTCCCTTTTCTTTCCTGAAGTTGCTCTTTTGTGATGTCTGCCCTTCACTACTTCCCCTAAGCACCCACTGTGCATGGATGGACATAATTGGTGCGTGCTGGTTTCTTCTGTGAGGATCATTAAAATGAAGCCCGCTCCGCTCTTCACCCATTGGTCACGTATATGTGCCTTTCAGGAAGGAGTTACTGAGCTGGAACCCTGATTGATACAGAACCAGTGGGAACCTATTCAACCTTCATCGTCTCCAGGCCAGATCCAAGACTGTCCCAACCTCTGACGCTTATGTCTGTGCACATTCAGAGGCTGAACTCCAAGTCATAGTCAACATCTTCACTGAGATGCACGAAAGCATGGGCATTACACTAAACATCCGTAAGACAAAGGTCCTCCACTAGCCTGTTCCCGCCACACAACACTGCCCCCCAGTCATCAAGATCCATGGCGCAACCCTGGACAAAGTGGACCACTTTCCATGCCTCGGGAGCCTATTATCAGCAAGGGCAGACATCGATGACGAGGTTCAACACCGCCTCCAGTGCGCCAGCGCAGCCTTTGGCCGCCTGAGGAAAAGAGTGTTCGAAGATCAGGCCCTCAAATCTGCCACCAAGCTCATGGGTGACAGGGCTGTAATGATACCCACCTTCCTGTATGGCTCAGAGACATGGACATGGACAACTCAAATCGCTGGAGAAATACCACCAACGATGTCTCCGCAAGATCCTGCAAATCCCCTGGGAGGACAGACGCACCAATGTTAGCGTCCTCGATCAGGCCAACACCTCCAGCGTCGAAGCACTGACCACACACGACCAGCTCCGTTGGTCGGGTCACATCGTTCGCATG
The DNA here is from genome assembly GCF_044704955.1 of Pristiophorus japonicus. Lineage (NCBI taxonomy): Eukaryota > Metazoa > Chordata > Chondrichthyes > Pristiophoridae > Pristiophorus > Pristiophorus japonicus. The sequence goes on along the minus strand of NC_091994.1, from coordinate 115,303,982 downwards.
CCTGACACAAGACTCCCAAAGCAAGCGCTCTACTCTGAACTCCTACATGGCAAGCGAGCCCAAGGTGGGCAGAGGAAACGTTTCAAGGACACCCTCAAAGACTCCTTGATAAAATGAAACATCCCCACCGACACCTAGGAGTCCCTGGCCAAAGACCGCCCTAAGTGGAGGAAGTGCATCCGGGAGGGCGCTGAGCACCTCGAGTCTCGTTGCCGAAAGCATGCAGAAACCAAGCGGAAGGAATGTGCGGCAAACCAGTCCCACCCACCCTTTCCCTCAACGACTATCTGTCCTACCTGTGACAGAGACTGTAATTCCCGTATTGGACTGTTCAGCCACCTAAGAACTCACTGTTAGAGTGGAAGCAAGTCTTCCTCGATTTCGAGGCAATGCTTATAATGACTGAGCAGGAACCCTGATTGCTTTCCCCCCTCTTCCAAATCCTGGCATGCTGAAGCCAACTGTAGTCTCATTCTGCCTGAGATCATCAAACTTTGCATAGAGTGGGGATCAAACCTTGGGCCTTCTCGAAACTTCCTCAGTGAGATAAGAACAGAAGTGTGCCATTTGGCCCATCAAGGCTCCTCTGTTTGGTTAGCAATGGAAGCTACATTTTAGTCCTAATCTCCCTGCGCTCTCACCATCTTACTTAAAATCCGTACTCCCAAATAAGTAAGTATCCACACTGGACAGTGATTTACCAACTCCCATAAGGGAGATATGTTGTATATTCTACTCATGCAGGTGAGTGAGGGTGGATGAGAAATTGCCATGTTGTAAATGATGGGTGTAAATGCGTCTTCTCTACACGTGAGCAGTACACTAGCTCGCCCACTCCCCTCCTTCCCCACTGCTCGCTCAGTTATATGATAGATTATGCACCAGTGACTAGCAGCTATCCCTGAAATGATTTTGCTAACTGCATCTCACCTGGGTAAATGCAATTGTCTGATCTGTGGCCTGGGGTCTGCATTGAATGATTTTGGATTTGAGCTGTTTTAAATTAGGTAAGACCCACAAACTTCAAGATTAGCAATTTGTGTCAGTTTCAAGTAGCTTGCAATAATCTATTAACTCTACAGATTGAAGATGAAATTTTATTTTTCCAACAGGAAGGATGGTGTCCCTATAGGTTACAAAGGAAGTACGTTCCACAGGTATGCCCTGAAGTTTCAGGCTCTCTTTAATTCCAGTGTTGCATTTTGGGTTTTGACATCGTTATACCTTTAGGGATCAGCTTCAATCACCACTCCATAAGACCGAGGGTCCTTTACAACAACAACGTGTATTTATATAGTGCCTTTAACTTTGTGAAACGTCCCAAGACGCTTCACAGGAGTATTACGAGATTTTAAAAATTGACACTGAGCCGCATAAGGAGAAATTAGGGCAGGTGACCAAAAGCTTGGTCAAAGAGGTAGGTTTTAAGGAGCATCTTGAAAGAGGAAAGAGAGGTAGATAGGTGGAGAGGTTTAGGGAGGGAGTTCCAGAGCTTAAAGCCTAGGCAACAGAAGACACAGCCACCAGTGGTTGAGCGATTATAATCTGGGATGTTCAAGAGGGCAGAATTAGAGGAGCGCAGATATTTCGGGGGGTTGTGGGGCTGGAGGAGATTACAGAGATGAGGAGGGGCGAGGCCATGGAGGGATTTGAAAACCAGGATGAAAATTTTGAAATCGAGGTGTTGCTTAACCAAGAGCCAATGTAGGTCGGCGAGCACAGGGGTGATGGGTGAGCGGGACATGGTGCAAGTTAGGACACGGACAGCCGAGTTTTGGATCGCCTCTAGTTTATGTGGGAGGCCAGCCAGGAGTGCGTTGGAATAGTCAAGTCTAAAGGTAACAAAGGCATGGATGAGGACTTCAGCAGCGGATGAGCCGAGGCAAGGGCGAAGAGAGGCGTGTTACGGAGGTGGAAATAGCGGTCTTAGTTATGCTGCGGATATGTGGTCAAAAGCTCATTTCACGGTTAAATGTGAAACCAAGATTGTGAACAGTCTGGTTCAGCCTCTGACAGAAGTTGAAGAGACGGATGGAGTCAGTGGCTATGTAACGGAGTTTGTGGCGGGGACCGAACATAATGACTTCGGTCTGCCCAATATTCAATTGGAGAAAATTTCTGCTCATCTAGAACTGGATGTCGGACAAGCAGTCTGACAATTTAGAGACCGAGGAGGGGTCGAGTAAGGGACTAGTGTGTCTTTATTTGCCCAGTGTTTGGGTTAATGCAGCAAGACTCGGATTCAACATGCAACTTTTGACACTGGATTCTGGCTTATTATAATCTTGTATCGAACCTTGGTTAGACCACATTGGGGAATACAGTGTGCAGTTCTGGTCGCCATACTATAAAAAGGAGGCTGCAAGAAAGATTTAGAAGGATGCTACCTGAACTGCAAGGTTATACCTATCAAGAAAGGATGAAGAGGCTGGGTCTCTTTTCTCTTGAAAAGACAAGGCTGAGGGGCGATCTAATAAAGGTCTTTAAGATTATGAAAGCTTTTGATCGAGTAGATACAGAGAGAGTCTTTCCACTTGTGGGGAAAAGCAAAACTAGATTTTACATTTATCTCTTCTAGGTTATTTGTATGTGTTTAATTCAAAGACTTTTGTTGTAAAATTTAGATCTGTGAAACTATTTTGTCGTGTATCAAAAACAGAAAACTCTGAAAATAATCGGTTGGCATCAAGTTCATGTTTCAGGGGTAATCCTTCATCAGAATTGGAACACAATTACAAATGAACAGCATTCAAAAAGAAAGAGAAGGTGGAGGAGGGAGGGGAAGAAACATACTAGAGAGATAGAATTACCTGTAAAGTGCTGAAGAGGAAAACAGGAGATAGCTAAATGACTGAAGGTGGTAGAAAAAATCATAGAATCATGGAATTTTACGGCATAGGAGGGGGCCATTCGGCCCATCGTGTCCGCGCCGACCGAAAAAGTGCTATCCAGCTTAATCCCACTTTCCAGCTCTTGGCCCGTAGCCCTGTAGATTATGGCACTTCAGTTGCCCATCCAAGTTCTTTTTAATTACGTTGAGCGTTTCTGCCTCAACCACCCTTTCAGGCAGTGAGTTCCAGACCCCCACCGCCCTCTGGGTGAAAACATTTCTCCTCAACTCCCCTCTAATCCTTCTACCAATTACTTTAAACATATGCCCCTGGTTATTGACCTCTCTGCTAAGGGAAACTGGTTCTTCCTATCCACTCTATCCAGGCCCTCATAATTTTATACACCTCAATCAAGTCTCCCCTCAGCCTTCTCTATTCCAAAGAAAACAAACGTGTGTGAAGAGCTGAGGCAGTGGTCTTAAGGTAGGTCTGAAATGGAAACGGGTGGATTTGGTCAAGTGCTGGATTCTGTTCCACTTTGCCAGGCCCTCCTATTTCCATTTTAGACCTCCCTCACCCCCACCCAATTGTCTTGGCTACTCGCATGTTCTCTCTCTCTCAAATGTATTTTAGTTCCTTTTTATAATGCTCTTTCCTATCATCTTTTGTTAATATTGCACCAGCCACTGAACCATCATTACAGGTCATTCTTCAACAACATCCTGCATTTATATAGCTCCTTATAACGTTACAACAGCTGAAGGCACTTCAGAAACATAATCAAAAAATAAAATAGGTGTTGAGCCCAAAGAGGTGGGTTTAAAGGTGGATAGGAAGAACCTGTTTCCCTTAGCAGAGAGGTCAATAACCAGGGGACAATGGGGTTTAGGGAAGAAATGCAGTTCCTGTGTATTTCATAGAATGGTTACAGCTTATCTGTTTTATTTCCTTTTTCCTCACTTTGTTCTGTTCAGTTTTAAATGTTGTTCATCTGTAATCCAGTTCTGATGAAGGGTAACACCTGAAATATTAGCTCACCTGTTCTCTCTACCGATGCTGACTGTCCAGCTGAGCTGTTCCAGCATTTTGTGTTTTTCTTTGATTTCCAGCATTCACAGTTTTTGCTTTTAAATTATATTGGTTTTCATATATATTAAAATACATTCTGGCTACAGTTTCAAGTAATTGCAGCTGTGCATATTTCTATAAAGCAATTGTGCCTTACTTCCATTGCATTACTGCAATATACTTTTATTTTCCAGGGTAATCAAAGACTTCATGATACAAGGAGGAGACTTTGTAAATGTAAGTAGCAGGTTATTCTGCACCAGTAACATCTCTTCATTCTGCTTTAAATATTACACTTGATTACACTAGGGGGGAGTGTTTGCGAGTGCTGTTGGGGAGGAGTTAAATTAATATAGCAGGGGGATGGGAACCTATGCAGGGAGACAGAGGGAAATAAAATGGAGTCAGAAGCAAAAGATAGAAAGGAGAATAGTAAAAGTGGAGGGCAGAGAAACCCAAGGCAAAAAACAAAAAGGGCCACATTACAGCAAAATTCTAAAGGGGCAAAGTGTGTTAAAAAGACTAGCCTGCAGCCTCTGTGCCTCAATGCAAGGAGTATTCGGAACAAGGTGGATAAATTAACTGTGCAGATAGCAGTTAACGGATACGATGTGATTGGCATCACGGAGACATGGCTCCAGGGTGACCAAGGCTGGGAACTCAACATCCAGGGGTATTCAGCATTTAGGAAGGATAGACAGAAAGGAAAAGGAGGTGGGGTGGCGTTGCTGCTTAGAGGAAATTAATGCAATTGTAAGAAAGGACATTAGCCTGGATGATGTGGAATTGGTATGGGTGGAGCTACGGAATACCAAAGGACAGAAAATGCTAGTGGGAGTTGCGTACAAGCCACCAAACAGTAGTAGTGAGGTTGGGGACAGCATCAAACAAGAAATTAGGGATGTATGCAATAAAGGTACAGCAGTAATCATGGGTGACTTTAATCTACATATTGATTGGGCTCACCTAACTGATAGCAATGTGGTGGAGGAGAATTTCCTGGAGTGTATTTGGGATGGTTTTCTAGACCAATATGTTGAGGAACCAACCAGAGAGCTGGCCATCCGAGACTGGGTGATGTGTAATGAGAAGGAACTAATTAACAATCTTGTGCGACGCCCCTTGGGGAAGAGTGACCATAATATGGTAGAATTCTTTATTAAGATGGAGAGTGACAAAGTTAATTCGGAAACTAGAGTCCTGAACTTAAGGAAAGCTAACTTCGACGGCATGAGGCGTGAATTGGCTACAATAGACTGGCAAAGGATACTTAAAGGGTTAACGGTGGATAGGCAATGGCAATCATTTAAAGATCACATGGATGAACTTCAGCAATTGTACACCCCTGTCTGGAGTAAAAATAAAACGGGGAAGGTGGCTCAACAATGGCTAACAAGGGAAATTAAGGATGGTGTTAAAGCCAAGGAAGAGGCACATAAATTGGCTAGAAAAAGCAGCAAACCTGAGGACTGGGAGAAATTTAGAATTCAGCAGAGGAGGACTAAAAGTTTAATTAGGAGGGGGAAATAGAGTACAAGAGGAAGCTTGCAGGGAACATAAAAACTGACTGCAAAAGCTTCTACAAATATATGAAGAGAAAAAGATTAGTGAAGACAAACGTAGGTCCCGTGCAGTCGGATTCAGGTGCATTTATAATGGGGAACAAAGAAATGGCAGACCAATTGAACCAATACTTCGGTTCTGTCTTCACGAAGGAAGACACAAATAACGTTCCGAATGTACTAGGGGACAGAGGGTCTAGTGAGAAGGAGGAACTGAAGGATATCCTTATTAGGCAGGAAATTGTGTTAGGGAAATTGATTGGATTGAAGGCCGATAAATCCCCGGGACCTGATAGTCTGCGCCCCAGAGTACTTAAGGAAGTGGCCCTAGAAATAGTGGATGCATTGGTGATCATTTTCCAACAGTCTATCGACTCTGGATCAGTTCCTATGGACTGGAGGGTTGCTAATGTAACACCACTGTTTAAAAAAGGAGGGAGAGAGAAAATGGGTAATTATAGACCGGTTAGCCTGACATCAGTAGTGGGGAAAATGTTGGAATCATCATTAAGGATGAAATAGCAGCGCATTTGGAAAGCAGTGACAGGATCGGTCCAAGTCAGCATGGATTTATGAAAGGGAAATCATGCTTGATAAATCTACTGGAATTTTTTGAGGATGTAACTAGTAGAGTGGACAAATGAGAACCAGAGGATCTGGTGTATTTGGACTTTCAAAAGGCTTTTGACAAAGTCCCGCACAAGAGATTGGTGTGCAAAATCAAAGCGCATAGTATTGGGGGTAATGTACTGACGTGGATAGAGAATTGGTTGGCATACAGGAAGCAGAGAGTCGGGATAAATGGGTCCTTTTCAGAATGGCAGGCAGTGACTGGTGGAGTGCCGCAGGGCTCAGTGCTGGGACCCCAGCTCTTTACAATATACATTAACGATTTAGATGAAGGAATTAAGTGTAATATCTCCAAGTTTGCAGATGACACTAAACTGGGTGGCGGTGTGAGCTGTGAGGAGGACGCTAAGAGGCTGCAGAGTGACTTGGATAGGTTAGGTGAGTGGGCAAATGCATGGCAGATGCAGTATAATGTGGATAAATGTGAGGTTATCCACTTTGGGGGCAAAAACACGAAGGCAGAATATTATCTGAATGGTGGCAGATTAGAAAAAGGGGAAGTGCAACGCGACCTGGGTGTCATGGTACATCAGTCTTTGAAAGTTGGCATGCAGGTACTGCAGGCGGTGAAGAAGGCAAATGATATGTTGGCCTTCATAGCTAGGGGATTTTGAGTATAGGAGCAGGGAGGTCTTACTGCAGTTGTACAGGACCTTGGTGAGGCCTCACCTGGAATATTGTGTTCAGTTTTGGTCTCCTAATCTGAGGAAGGACTTTCTTGCTATTGAGGGAGTGCAACGAAGGTTCACCAGACTGATTCCAGGGATGGCTGAACTGTCATATGAGGAGAGACTGGATCAACTGGGCCTTTATTCACTGCAGTTTAGAAGGATGAGAGGGGATCTCATAGAAATGTATAAGATTATTACGGGACTGGATAGGTTAGATGCGGGAAGAATGTTTCCGATGTTGGGGAAGTCCAGAACCAGGGGACATAGTCTTAGGATAAGGAGGAGGCCATTTAGGACTGAGATGAGGAGAAACTTCTTCACTCAGAGAGTTGTTAACCTGTGGAATTCCCTGCCGCAGAGAGTTGTTGATGCCAGTTCATTGGATATATTCAAGAGGGAGTTAGATATGGCCCTTACGGCTAAAGGGATCAAGGGGCATGGAGAGAAAACAGGAAAGGGGTACTGAGGGAATGATCAGCCATGATATTGAATGGCGGTGCAGGCTCGAAGGGCCGAATGGCCTACTCTTGCACCTATTTTCTATGTTTCTATGTTTACACTCTCTCACTTGCTCACATCAGGCAGACTAGTCCTGGCTGTCATTTCCCCTTCATCGTATGGGCACTGAAATCATTTTTAACGCTGTCACTTCTGTCCCAAAATAAGATCATTAAATCAGATGAAACAGGGGATTTGTTCTGGTCTGTGTAGCTCCGTTGTGAATTATCTGACCCATCGGTTGTCCTTTTAAAGAGAGGGAAAGTCTTCACGGTGAGTCTCCTGTTCAAAACCCTCCCTATTTTATACAGTAAAATAATGCTTTGTTTTTATTTTTAAAAGTAATTTTTATTTACATGGGGATCTTCATGTTAAGGTTGTCTCCTGCTAGGCCGCTGCAGTGCCATCGGCAATGAAGAAAGCCCGATGGGAAACAGGCATAGGAACTGGTGTGGACAGTGATTTTGAACCAGCTTAGCAACAGCTCTGGAGCCATCCCCGCCCCGAGAAACTGCACTGCCACTAGGGCTGCAGATTTCCGAGACCACAATGTTTCCCACTGACTTGTGACCCTGCAGTGCATCTCCGAATAGTCCAAAGTTGTGTCCTTTATTGCTTTCAGTGGGGCTTCACCAGGATGCCTCCTGCCATTCATGCCATGGAACACTGAGATGCAACAGTGTGGCTAGTCTCTGTTGGCGACAGTATTTTACTTTTAAGTCTCTCGACAATTTTCATAAATGTATATTTTTTCCAATGTACAGTACTGGAATACTTTCACTAAAATGTGTGTGTCCTGCCTGTGTGACTTTTATTCCTTTGGAAATCACTGAAAAGAAAAATTGAGCACGATGGTGGCAATCCACTCCCGGCCATTTTGCACCTTCACCAAGAAACACAAATAAACAGAAAGTTGTTTATCAATGTGTTTGCAACGAGCAGAATATGCATTTACCGCTGACTGGAATGTAGCCATACTAACCCTTTGAAGGTACTCATGCCTTGTGATTTCAAGGATGTTTATAAGAAGTTGCCCCATAAATCTGTTGGGACCAGCTGCTTGCTTTGTTTCAGAAAAAAACAATTAAGGAAAAGGTACTTGGAATCGGGTACGAATGGATTTGCGCCCAGTATTTATTATGTGGTTCAGAAAATCACTATGTTTGATAATTAATTATATCAATTACTCTGTGGTCTTCTGAGATCAAAGTGGTAGAGATAGAACCCCAGAGGGAATCGCTGCTGTGGCTTATTCCTGTTCCATATAGAGATGAGCATTTCAATATTCTGGGATGGGTTCAACCTCACTTAATGTTTGTTACAGAGACAACCACTCGTGCTATCCTATATCATGTTGCTTGATGCTAAAATGGTGTTTTGTTTTTCATTTTCTTTGAACAGTTTTGTTTATTAGTTGCAACGATATTGGAGGTGGGGAAAAAATGCTGTTTGACTGGGGTGGTCAGAGACACGAGGTCATGTGATGAAACCTCCAAGAGTTGGCAACCATGTGGGCCAGCATGGACCACTGTGGGCGAGTGATCGTGGAGCGACATGATCGGAGCCCAGGACAGGAGTGAGTTCGGGGCTCAGAAGAGACGAGGGCCACAGGGCAGCACGGGCCAGGACACAATGCAATATGTGTGTGCAGTAGGTCCGTGCAGCCGAGCTGGTCTCCAGTCGTCCTGGTTAACCCTTGCCACTGGACTAAGACCTAGCTCTGCAACGGCCACCACACGTTTTAAACAAAAAAAAAAAAAAAATCCACACACAGGCATCTTCCACCTTACAATATGCAGTTCGGGACCAGGAATATTCGGTCCTTCATTGAAACACCTGTGGACTCATCCCTTTTTGGCGTGGAAGCAAGTCATCCTCGATACGAGGGAGCGCCAATGATGGGCCAGCATGGGACTGTTACCCTAGGCTGCCTCCAACCTCTGTGTCCGGCAGCAGCCACTGCCTTCAGACGGTTTTGTGCTACATGGGTCCGGTCCCGCATTAATCTAGTAGTGGGTGGAATATATAGGATGAAGAAGAATGAAGTTTGCCTGAGAAAGGAATCGGCAGCACAGGATGAAGAGCGCGGAGCCCGAGGCAGCGGAGGAGGCAGACACAAACCCGCCGAATTACAAAACAGCAAAAGCAAGGAGTGACGTCACAGGACTGCAGGTAGGTGATAGGTGGGTGAGTTAAACTAATTAATATAACTATAGATAATCGTGTGAATAATGACTTCGAGAGCGAGAGAAGCGGACGGAAATAAAGCCTGACTTTTAAGACTCTTAGTCTTAAGTTTACTTCAGTAAGTTAGTTAATAGCCTGTTAAATAGAGACATGGCAGGGTACCTCAGTCCCGCAGAATGCACATCCTGTGCCATGTGGGAAATCCAGGACGCTTCCCATGTCCTGGATAACCATGTGTGCAAGAAGTATCGTCGGCTGGAGGAGCTCGAGCTCTGGGTTTTGGAGCTTGAGCAGCAGCTGCCGTTACTGCGGTGCATCCGTGAGGTTGGAGCTACGTGGATAGCATGTTTCAGGGGTGGTCATCCCGCAGCGTAAGTGTGTGCAGGGCAGAGAGGGAATGGGTGACCGCCAGACAGACAAGGAGGACCAGCCAGGTAGTGCAAGAATCTCCTCAGTGCATCTCGCTCTCCAGCCAGTATTCTGAGGGTGATGGTTCCTCTGGAGAGTACAGCCAGAGCTAAGTGCACGGCAGCATGAGTGGCTCAGTTATACAGGGGGTGGGGGGAGGAGGAGGAGGAAGATTGGGAAGGGAATAGTGGTAGGGATTCGATAGTTAGGGGAACAGACAGGCATTTCTGCAGCCACAGACATGATTCCACGATGGCATGTTGCCTCTCTGGTGCCAGGGTCAAGGATGTTACTGAACGGCTGCAGAACATTCTGAAGGGGGAGGCTGAACAGCCAGAGGTCGTGGTCCATATCGGTACCAACGACATAGGCAGAAAGAGTGATGAGGTCCTGCAGGCAGATTTTTGGGAGCTAGGAAAGAGATTAAAAAGCAGGACCTCAAAGGTAGTAATCTTTGAATTACTCCTAGTGCACATGCGACTGAGTATAGAAATAGGAGGATAGAGCAGGTGAATGTGTGGCTGCAGAGATAGTGCAGGAGGGAGGGTTTCAGATTCCTGGGGCTTTGGGGCCGGGTCTGGGGGAGGCGGGACATGTACAGGTTCGATGGGCACCTCAACAGGACCGGGACCAATAGCCTCGCGGGGAGGTTTGCTAGTTCTGTTGGGGAGGGTTTAAACTAAGTTGGCAGGGGGACAAGCACCAGGATGTAGTATTAGAAAGAAGAAACAAAGGGCACAAAGGTTTGGGAGGGACGGATAGCACCAAAGCAAGAAATAGTGAGGTATTAGGTGGGGTCAGACTAAGATAGGTTTACAGGATTTGTATGTATAAATGTACAAAGCATAGTAAACAAGGTTGGTGAGCTGCAGGCGCTAATAGCCACATGGAAATATGATGATGTGGTAATTAGGGAGACCTGGCTCAAAAAAGGGCAGAATTGGATATTAAATATTCCTAGTATAAGCTGTTCAGGAAAGATAGGGAAGGAAAGATAGGAGGTGGTGTGGCAGTATTGGTTCAGGAGAATGTTACAGTGCTGCAGAGCGAGGATGTCCTGATCCAGGACATCGAAACATAGAAAATAGGTACAGGCGTAGGCCCTTCGAGCCTGCAAAACCATTCAATAAGATCACGGCTGATCATCACCTCAGTACCCCTTCCCTGCTTTCTCTCCATATCCCTTGATCCCTTTAGCTGTAAAGGCCATATCTAACTCCTCCTTGAATATATCCAACGAACTGGCATCAACAACTTTCTGTGGCAGAGAATTCCACAGGTTAACAATTCTCTGAGTGAAGATGTTTCTCCTCATCTCGGTTCACTTATCCTTAGACTGTGTCCCCTGGTTCTGGACTTCCCCAATATCGGGAACATTTTTCCTGCATCTAACCTGTCCAGTCCCGTCAGTATTTTATATGTTTCATATCCCCTCTCATTCTTCTAAACTCCAGTGAATACAGGCCCAGTCGATCCAGTCTCTCCTCATATGTCAGTCCTGCCATCCCAGGAATCAGTCTGGTGAACCTTCGTTGCACTCCCTCAGTTGCAAGAACGTCCTTCCTCAGATTAGGAGACCAAAAGTGAACACAATATTCCAGGTGAGGCCTCACCAAGGCCCTGTACAACTGCAGTAAGACCTCCCTGCTCCTATACTCAAAATCCCCTCGCTATGAAGGCCAACATGCCATTTGCTGCCTTCACCACCTGCTGTACCTGTATGCCAACCTTCAACGACTGATGTACCATGACACCCAGGTCTTGTTGCATCTCCCCTTTTCCTAATCTGCCGCCATTCAGATAATATTCTGCCTTCGTGTTTTTGCCACCAAAGTGGATAACCTCACATGTATCCACATTATACTGCATCTGCCATGCATTTGCCTACTCACCTAACCTATCCAAGTCACCCTGCAGCCTCATACCATCCTCCTCGCAGCTCACACTGCCACCCAACTTAGTGTCATCCGCAAATTTGGAGATACTACATTTAATCCCCTCGTCTAAATCATTAATGTACAATGTAAACAGCTGGGGCCCCAGCACAGAACCTTGCGGTACCCCACTAGTCACTGCCTGCCATTCTGAAAAGTACCCATTTACTCCTACTCTTTGCTTCCTGTCTGACAACCAGTTCTCAATCCATGTCAGCACACTACCCCCAATCCCATGTGCTTTAACTTTGCACATTAATCTCCTGTGTGGGACCTTGTCAAAAGCCTTCTGAAAGTCCAAATACACCACATCCACTGGTTCTCCCTTGTCCACTCTACTGGAAACATGTATTCTCTCGGCCACCAACTAGTGGGGAAATACAGAGGAGCAAATTTGCCGAGAAATTGCAGAACGATGCAAGAACCATAGAGTAGTGATAACGGGGGACTTTAACTATCCTAATATAGACTGGGATAGTAATAGTGTAAAGGGCAGAGAGGGGGAGGAATTTCTCGTGTGTTCAGGAGAACTTTCTTGATCAGTTTGTTTCCGGCCTGACGAGGAAGGAGGCATTGCTGGATCTGGTTCTGGAGAATGAAGTAGGTCAAGTTGGGCAAGTGTTAGTAAGTGAACATAATGATCATAGTATAAGATTTATATTAACTATGGAAAAGAACAGGGGGCAATCGCGAGTAAAAGTACTTAATTGGAGGAAAGCCAATTTCAGTGGAATGAGAATGGATCTGGCCCGGCTAAATTGGAATCACAGATTGGCAAAACTATAATGGAACAATGGGCTGCCTTTAAGGAGGAAATAGTTTAAGTACAGTCGAGGTACATTCCCACTGGGGAAAGGCAGGGTAACTGAAGTCAGAGCTCCCTGGATGATGAAGGAGATAGAGAGTAAGATGAAGCAGATAAAGAGCGCGTATGACCGATGTCGGGTTGAGAATACAGCTGAGAATCAGGCTAAATGTAGAAAGTTCAGAGGAGGAGTGAAAAACAAAATAAGAGGGGCAAAGAGAATAGACTGGGTTCCAGTCCCACTCCATGGGACTTGAACGCTGCAGTGCTGAGGGAGAGCTGCACCATTGGTGGTGCCGCCTTTATGAGACGTTAATCTGAGACCCCGTCTGCTCTCAGCTAGAGGTAAAAGATCCCATGGCACTATTTCGAAGAAGAGCAGGGGAGTTATCCCCAGTGTCCTGGGGCCAATATTTATCCCTCAATCAACATAACAAAAACAGTTTATCTGGTCATTATCACACTGCTGTTTTGTGGGAGCTTGCTGTGCGCAAATTGGCTGCTGCTTTTCCCACATTACAACAGTGACTACACTCCAAAAGTACTTCATTGGCTTTGAGACGTCCGGTAGTCGTGACCGCAGCTATATAACTAAGTCTTTCTAACATAAAATGTAATCCAAAAGTCTTCTATAGGCATATAAATAGTAAACGTGTAGTAAGAGGAGGCGTGGGGCCAATTAGGGACAAAAAGCAGACCTACTCGTGGAGGCTGAGTTACTAAATGAGTACTTTGCATCTGTATTCACCAAGAAAGAAGATGCTGCCAAACACATTGTGAAGGAGGAGATACTGGATGAGTTAAAAATTGATCAAGAGGAGGTACTAGACAGGCTGGCTGTAGTTACAATAGATCATTCACCAGGACCAGCTAGGATGCACCCTAGTCTGAGGGAAGTGAAGGAAGAGACCGTAGAGCCTATTGGTCATAATCTTCCAATCTTCTATAGATACGGGGCTGGTGCCAGAGCACTGGAGAATTGCAAATATTACCCCCTTGTTCAAAAAAGGTGTAAAGATAAACCCAACGTGGTGTATATGGATTTCCAAAAGGCATTCAACAAAGTACCACATAATAGGCTTGCCAGCAATAGGGACAGTGGCAGCATGGATACGGAATAGGCTCAGTGAAAGGAAACAGAGAGTAGGGGTGAACGGTTGTTTCTCGGACTGGAGGAAGGTATACAGTGGTGTTCCCCAGGGGTCAGTACTGGGATCACTGCTTTTCTTGATATATATTAATGATTTGGACGTGGGTGTACAGGGCACAATTTCAAAATTTGCAGATGACAAAACTTGGAAGTGTAGTGAACAGTGAGGAGGATAGTGATAGACTTCAGAAAGACATAGAAAGGCTGGTGGAATGGGCGGGCTCGTGGCAGATGAAATTTAACACAGAAAAGTGCGAAGTGATACATTTTGGCAGAACGAGGCAATATAAACTAAATGGTACAATCCTAAAGGGGGTGATGAACAGAGAGACCTGGGGGTATATGTGCACCAATCAGTGAAAATGGCAGGGCAGTTGAGAAAGCAGTTAAAAAAGCTTACGGAATTCTGGGCTTCATGAATAGAAGGATAGAGTACAAAGTGTGGAAATTATAATGGCTGTATAAAACGCTGGTCTGGCCTCAACTGGAGTATTGTGTCCAATACTGGGCACTGCACTTTAGGAAGGATGTGAAGGCCATAGAGAGGGAGCAGAAAAGATTTACAAGAATGGTTCCAGGGATGAGGGACTTCAGTGACGTGGAGAGACTGGAGAAGCTGGGGTTGTTCTCAGAGCAGAGAAGGTTGAGAGGAGATTTGATAGAGGTGTTCAAAATCATGAGGGGTCTGGTCAGAGTAATAGAAGAAAGAGAGAAACTGTTCCCATTGGTGGAAGGGTCGAGAACCACAGGACACAGGTTTAAGGCGATTGGCAGAAGAACCAAAGGCGACATGAGGAAAAACGTTTTTACGCAGCGAGTGGTTAGGATCTGGAATGCGCTGCCTGAGAGGGTGGTGGAGGCAGACTCAATCGTGGCTTTCAAAAGGGAATTGGATAAGTACCTGAAGGAAAAGAATTTGCAGGGCTACGGGGGAGGGGGACTGGCTGAGGTGCTGTTGCAGAGAGCCGGCACGGGCTCGACGGGCCGAATGGCCGGCTTCCGTGTTGTACCCGTTCTATGATTCTGTGAGATTCAAATGTAGGCCATGTTCTATGGCAGTTGGAGCTGGATTGACTGGGGGCGGAGAGAGGGGAACTCTGATCCTCATTCAGGATTCTAAAATTCTGAGGGGATGTTGTAGCAGAATCGGTGAGTCTTGAGATTCTCAATAATGGGGGAGAATCTGAACCGGTTAATCGGGGATTGACATGACTTTCTGGGATGAATGGGACTGAAGACGGGAGTAAGCCCAACCTATCAACATAGAGTAAAGGATTGAAGCAAACTTTGTTGAAAACAGCTGAACATTTTAAAGAGGTATTTTTCTTTACCTGAGGCAGTCGGGAAGACCGAAAGAAAGAGCCAGAGTTAAAGCTGGAAGAGAAGGACAGCCCTGACAGCTGAGGTTGAGGAGCTGAATTTCCTGATTAAAATTGCAGGGGAAAGAAAAGAACTGGGAAGACATAATATGATGGATGTTAACAATCAGCTGTCAAGAGCTGCAGCAGTAGCTTGGTTCAGTTTTAGGGATGGGCATCATTATCATGCCTGTGGCAAGCTGTGCACCTGGAACAGATGTCCTGATACAGCTCACTGGCTCCAAGTCGGCACATTATTGAGCAGGAAAAGGGGTAGATCGGGGGGGTAGGAGAGCCAGGGAAGCAGCGGCCCACATTGTGGACCTCCGGTTTTACTAAGTCCGTGGTAGATGCTGCGCCCTGTAAGCTGTTAGAATGGCATCAGAGGACCCAATTTGCACGAATGCATGAGTTTCCTGCTTTGGTTGTCCTCCAAAACACCAGATGGCATATGGCAGCAATGGGAAATGAGGCAGTAATCCACTGCTATCATTTTAACTATGCTACTGCCCAGTTTCTGCTGGCTGGAGGGAGTTAAAAGCAATTATATCTCTCATTCCTCCTCTCCTACCCCCACCCCAAAAATATCAGATGGGATTGTTGCCACATTAATGCATCACTCTATGAATCTACCCAGTAGGCAAGTTGGAAATGGTGGGCCCCAGGCTATCTTTTTTTGAATAGGGCCTATCTCTAACAATGGGTAGGAAGGACAGAAAAGGGGCAGTCAGGCACAGCTTACTACCAGCACCAGACAGAAAATATGGAAGTGACTATTGTATAGAAAAATCGGTGGAATTGCCAATGTCTCATAAAAGCAGCTGTGTAATTGCAAGGTTAGTAATAGCTAGAGGCCGCCAAAATGCACAGGCATGCAACTTTGTGCCCAGTTGGGATGAGCGTTTGAGTTTTTGGGTATTCATGACCATTCGTGACACTTCTATGGAGACAAATGTTCTCCAACATCAAGAGATACTTGGACTGACCAGAAGAGGCATAGTTTGATATCAGTCATAGGTCCACCCGTCCTTGTTCTCCTTTATTGTTGAGCATTCTTCAGATATTTTATGCACGTGAGGAGTACTATATAGGTACAAGACAGCCCAAGATGTTTGCAAGCACGCAATTTAAAAACCATTTCAGACATAATCTTCTACATGCTTGTTGGTGTTTTTTGTACTTCACACAAGCTTAACATTCTACCCTGGTAGAAATTGTAGGACATAACTCATTTATTTACTTATTTTTAAATGCATATTTTCTCTTTTATGTTTGCTTATACTTTCCTCTTCTACTGTGAATATATCATTGTAATGCTGCGAATGTCTTGCCCATAGGGAGATGGAACCGGTGTGTGTAGCATTTACAGAGGGCCATTTGCCGATGAAAACTTCAAACTCAGGCACAATGCCCCAGGTCTATTGTCCATGGTAAGGGAGCCTCATGTTATTTATTTAACATTTCTGTAACATTCACTCCACTTTAAAGTTTGTATTTGTTAAGGACGGAAACTCCAAAACTGTATTGAAACTTTCCATTTAAGCACTGTATTAACCAGGGTTTTTTTTTGCATCTCTAACAGGCAAACAGTGGCCCAAATACAAATGGTTGTCAGTTCTTTATTACATGCTCTAAATGTGATTGGCTTGATGGGAAGCATGTTGTTTTCGGTAAGGAAAAGATTTCAGTCAAAACCGTTGTTGTCCATTGACCTGGGTTTGTGTCTAAAGATTTAGAGCCAAATTTCCACCTTTCTTGTCCAGATTTTACAAATAAAACCAGGCAACTCTGACTCAGAACATAACATAAGAATTAGGAGCAGGAGTAGGCCATACAGCCCTTCGAGCATGCTCCGCCATTCAATAAATCGTGGCTGACCTAGCTCATCTGCACCTTCCTGCATTATCCCCATATCCCTTGATTTCCTTAGTATCCACAAATCTATTGATGTCTGTCTTGAATATATTCAATGATTGAGCATCCACAGTCCTTTGAGGTAGAGAATTCAAAAGATTACAACCCTCTCAGTGCAGAAGTTTCTCCTCTTCTGAGTGCAATTGGCCGACCCCTTATCCTGAGATTGTGACCCCTAGTTCTAGACTCCCCAGCCCGGAGAAACATCTTCCCAGCCTTTACCCTTAAGAATTTTATAAATTTCAGTAAGATCACCTCCCATTCTTCTAACCTCTAGGAAATATCGGCCTAGTCTACTCAGTCTCTCCTCATAGGACAATCCCCCCATCCCAGGAATCAGTCTAGTGAACCTTTGTTATACTCCCTCTAAGTCAAGTATATCCTTCGTTGGGTAAGGAGACCAAAGCTGTACACAGTACTCCAGGTGTGGTCTCACTAATTGCAGTAAGACTTCTTTGCTCTTAGCCTTTGTAATAAAGGCTAACATACCATTTGCATTCTTAATTGCTTGCTGTACTTGCATGTTAGCTTTCTCTGATTTGTGCACAAGGACATGCAGGTCCTTCAGAACACCAATATTTCCCAATCTCTCACTATTTAAAAAATATTCTGCTTTTCTATTTTTCCTACAAAATTGGATAACTTCTCATTTCTCCGCAGTGTATTCTGTCACCTCTTGCCCACTCACTTAACCTGTCGATATACCATTGCAGCCTCTGCGTCATCCTCACAGCTTACTTTCCCACCTGCCTTTGTATCGTCAGTAACCTTGGATACGTTACACTCGGTCCCCTCATCTTAGTCATTCATATAGTTTGTAAATAGCTGAGGCCCAAGCACTGATCCTTGCAGCACCCCACTAGTTACAATCTGCCAACTTGACAATGGTCCGTTTATTCCTACTCTCTCTATTCTGTCTGGTAACCAATCCACAATCCCTGCTAATACATTACCCCAATCCCATGAGCCCTAATTTTGTGTAATAATCTCTTGTGTGGCACCTTATCGAATGCTTTTTGAAAATCCAGGTACACTACATCCACTGGTACCCCTTTATCTACTTTGCTAGTTACAACCTGAACAGATTTGTCAAACATGATTTTCCTTCCATAAATCCGTGTTGGCTCTGCCCAATCATATTATGATTTTCTAAGTGCCCTGTTACCACGTCGCTAATAATAGATTGTCATACCTTCCCTGCTACTGATGTCAGGCTAACTCTTCTCTAGTTGCCTGCTTTCTCTCTTCCTCCTTTCTTGAATTGTGAGGTTTTGTTTGCTACCTTTCAATCCGCGGTGACCATTCTAGAATCTAGAGAATTCTAGGAGGTCAGGATCAATGCATCCACTATCTCTTTAGCCACATCTTTTAAAACCATAGGATGTAGGCCATGAGGTTCAGGGGATTTGTCGGCTTTTAGTCCCATTTATTTCTATTGCTAATTTTACTCATGCTAATTTATTTTTAAGTTCCTCATTCTCACTCGAGCCTGATTCCCTGCTTTTTCTGGAATTTTTTTTGTGTGTTCTCATCATCATCATCATCATAGGCAGTCCCTCGAAATCGAGGAAGACTTGCTTCCACTCTTAGCATGAGTTCTTAGGTGACTGTACAGTCCAATACGAGAACCACAGTCTCTGTCACAGGTGGGACAGACAGTGGTTGAAGGAAAGGGTGGGTGGGGAGCCTGGTTTGCCGCACGCTCCTTCCGCTGCCTGCGCTTGATTTCTGCATGCTCTCGGCGACGAGACTCGAGGTGTTCTGCGCCCTCCTGGATGCTGTTCCTCCACTCAGGGCGGTCTTTGGCCAGGGGCTCGCAGGTGTCAGTGGGGATGTTGCACATTATCAGGGAGGCTTTGAGGATATCCTTGTAACATTTCCGCTGCCCACCTTTGGCTCATTTGCCGTGGATGAGTTCCGAGTAGAGCGCTTGCTTTGGGAGTCTCGTGTCTGACATGCGAACTATATGTGGCCTGCCCAGCGGAGCTGATCAAGTGTGGTCTTTGATCTTACAAAGGCCTTTGACATTGTCAACCGCGAGGGTCTATGGAGCGTCCTCCTCCGTTTCGGATGCCCCCAAAAGTACATCACCATCCTCCGCCTGCTCCAAGACGACATGCAGGCCGTGATCCTGACCAACGGATCCATCACAGACCCAATCCACGTCCGGACCGGGGTCAAGCAGGGCTGAGTCTTCGCCACAACCCTCTTCTCAATCATTCTCACTGCCATGCTCCACCTCACAGTTGACAAGCTGTCCGCTGGAATGGAACTAAACTATGTGTTCTACCGTGAAGGCAAACACAAAGTATTTGTTTAATGTCTCTGCCATTTCCATATTCCCCATTACAATTTCTTCTGTCTCTGCCTGTAAGGGACCCACGTTTACTTTCACTAATCTTTGTTTTTACATACCTACAGAAGTTTTTATGTCTCTCGCTCGTTTATCATATTCTCTTTTCTTTCTCTATCAATGTTTTGATCATCCTTTGCTGGATTCTAAAATCAATCTCCAGGCTTACTGCTCTTTTTGGCAACAGTGTAAACCACTTCCTTTAATCTAATACTATCTTTAACTTCTCTTGTTGGCCACGGTTGGACTACTTGTCCCGTGGGTTTTTTTATTCTTAAGGGAATGTATATTCATTGCAAATTATGAATTATTTCTTTAAATGTTTTCCATTGCATATTTAGCATCATATATTGTAATCTAGTTTCCCAATCTACCTCAGCCAACTCTCCCCTCATACCTACGTAGTTTGCTTTGTTCAGATTTCAGACCCTAGCTTTGGACTTAACTAAATCATACTCAAACTCTGTATAAAATTGTATTGTATTATGATCACTTGCCCAAGGGCTTCTTTACTACAGGGTTATTAATTAATCCTTTCTCATTGCACAATACTAGATCTAAAATAGCCTGTTCCGTAGTTGGTTCCTCGACATACTGATCTAGAAAACCATCTTGAATGTATTCCATGAACTTGTCCTCCGCACTATTACTGCAAATTTGGATTGCCCAGTCTCTATGAAGATTAAACTTCCCCATGATTGCTGTATTACCCTTGTTACATACACCTCTAATTTCCTGATTTATACTGTGCCTGTTACTGCGAGTACTGTTTGGGGACCTGTAAACTACACCCACCAATGTTTTCTGCCCCTTGTTGTTTCTTAGCTCCACCAAAGTTGATTCTACATCTCTCTACCTTCTTTACCCCATCCTTTATCAGGGCCACCCTTCCTCCTTTTCCATTTTGCTTATCTCTACCCAACCTTGGTCACTCTGCAACCACATCTCTGTAATAGCTATTCGATCAAACCTATTTCTTTCTATCAGTGGTATTGATTCATCTATTTTGTTGCGAATGTTTCGCGCTTTCAGATATAGTGTTTTTTGCTTGAACTTTTTAATATTTTCCCCTGATGTCACCTTAGTCACTGATGCACTATTAGCTTTGCTAAGCTCACTGTCCCTTCCTGGCCCACTCTTATTTTTACCCAAATTGCTACTCTTCTACAGCCTTGACATTTCTCTTTACTGCTTTTGAATTTACCCTTTCCTGAATCCTCTCTCTCCACACCCCCTCCCCCCCC
This sequence comes from Pristiophorus japonicus, assembly GCF_044704955.1. NCBI lineage: Eukaryota > Metazoa > Chordata > Chondrichthyes > Pristiophoridae > Pristiophorus > Pristiophorus japonicus. The sequence continues at coordinate 115,283,369 of NC_091994.1, read as the reverse complement.
TCCCCACATCAATTTAAAGTCCTATCTATTGCCCTAGTTATTCGATTCACCAGTACACTGATCCCAGAGTCCGGTTCACGTGGTGCCTGTCCCAATAGAGCTGCTCCCTCGTCCCTCAGTACTGGTTCCAGTGCTTCATGAACTGAAACCCTGCCTCACACCATTCTTTCAGCCATGCATTTACCCTTCGAATCTGTTTGTCCCTATGTCTGTGTCATCCCTGCTATAATCATTCTTGATGATTAAAGTTAACTGGTCTGTGATAGATTGTGGGAGTGCAAGTTAGTCCCAAATCACTGACCAGTGATAAACCTATTTTGATCAATGCCAAGTACCCCACCAAAGTGGCTATTACTCCCTTGCAAGTGAGTTGAAATGAGGTATCATAGTAATCCTGATTGTGTCATCATCCAATGCCCAGACTTCTAGTCAGGATTATTGGATCAGGAGCGGGAATCCTGGCTAACTTTCCCTTCCCCAATGAGGGGAAGTTGAAATCAAATATAGCACCTCTAATGCCACCAAAACCTGTTCTGTTCCTTCAGTATTATATATTAAAGGTATAGAATCTGTTCTGATGTTCCTTTAGTATTACCTGTATATATTAAGGGTATAAAATCTTTTTCTGGTCCTTCAGTATTATATACTATATATTATATATTAAGGGTATAGAATCTTTTTCTGGTCCTTCAGTATTATATACTATATATTATATATTAAGGGTATAGATGACTGTAGCATCCTGTGGACTACCTGCCGACAATTTTGGAATTTACTTCCAAAACTGCTGTCTTGATGATAAAAGAGGGCAGGAATGGCATGTTTGTTCTTTGTGGAGTCGGTGATTCTCATTTGTGGAAATTAGAATGTTTCCAGAGGTTTCTACAGAAAAATGTATTGGGAAATCAATATTAAAAAAGAAAATGTTAGCATTTCTCCTCTGTACTTGTGCACTTTAACCCTCCTCTTCAGAGCCTTGATGTGATTCTCTGACTGAGGAGATCACCAAACAATCTGCTCCGTGGCCTATGCCAGTGCTATTCTGCAGCTGGCCACAAGGGAGTGCTTCAGTGTTCTGAGTGGAGTAGCTTGCACATGTTTTCCTGTCCATCCTGTGGGAGAGCTTAGTTTTTGCTCCGCTCTCTTTCCCTGTCAGCATAGATGACAAGAATTCACAGTGCAGAAAATCTGTAGTGTAGCCACTTGCTCAGTTACAGACACAGGAACTCCCTGTCTCATCGCACCTCCCTAGTAAGGTTACACTTAAAACATTTAGAATGTCTTTAGTCATCAGAAAGAACTAATAATACCATTTCAAAATCTTACTTTATCCAGGTAAAATAATTGATGGATTGCTTGTAATGAGGAAAATTGAGGTAAGCAACAATCTCCCTTGGTAATATTTATAGCTGATAAGCAAATAATGTTGCTAAGTTAAATATTTGCTATGCAAGCAGTGTTTAGGTATTATCTGCTGCCAAACACTTTTGGTTTGCATCTAATGTGCACATGTATTTCATCTAAAGAAATTATGTGGGGTTTTCAGTGAGGACTGTGGGGGAGGGTGCAGAGTGGTTAAAAGGACCATTCTTCCCTGTTTCCGCTAAATAAAATGTAGCATAATAACTAGAGCATGGAGTATGGACCAAGAAAAGGCCATTCAGTCAATCGCACAGGCTCTTGCCAAAAACCTATGTGTAGTTGCACTCATAAATTTTTCTCCACATTGTCTAATCCCCTGAGGGAAGTAAAGTTTTGAGATGATAAAACTCTGCAAAAGTCCACAGATTGCTCCCTGACCCCTGTGAGCGACTGAACTAAAACTCCATGAAGATATTAACCGAATATTACAACCAACTTTCACCGTAACCAATTGCATTCAAAAATATCATAATTTAGTAGTCTTATTTTGGAGTGCAAGTGTTCCATAGTGTATTTGTTCATCATTTTCTGTACTCAGGATGACTGGCAGGTTGCTCCTGGTCCAAGTTCCTCAACTTTAACCTAGTCGCATACAAAAATTCGGCATAGTCAACTGAACTAAATATTATCCATGGAACCACTGTCACTATTTTACCTCTGACAGTGTGAAAACCGCAGGCTTCAGCAGAAGGAAAGCTGCAGCAACTAGTGCTCACCCACTGACATATCAGCAAGGTCTGCATTTCCTGAGGCAGTTCTTGCATACCCGTCTCAGTCCAGACTAGGCTTCTGTAACTCCTCCAAGCTGATCTGAGGAGCATTTTGTTAACACCTCGCCTCCTCACTGAGTGCCATTTTGGAAATTTATAAATTCATGCTACTCAATGGAACCACATGATGTGAAACTGTGCCCTCTCAGTGTGATTCTAGGCATATAAACCATCCCTCCTCATCTCAGCAGCAGTTGTATAAAATTCCCCTTGCTGAGCATGATGTTATCCATATTCTCCCCCCAACGCCCCGACAAGAAGCCCTCAACTTAGCATCCTTTCAGCTCTTTTTCTTTCGCCCACCACTCCCCATTGAGAATTTCCCCCCAAAATTATTATTCATTCTTGGAGATATCATTAATTGCCCATCCTTAGTTGCCCTGGAGACCAGCCGCCTTGAACCGCTGCAGTCTGTATGGTGAAGATGCTCCCACAGTGCTCTTAGGTAGGGAGTTCTAGGATTTTGACCCAGCAACAATAAAGGAATAGTGAAACATGTCCAAGTCAGGGTGGTGTGTGACTTGGAGGTGATGGTGTTTCCATGCACTTGTTGCCCATGTCTTTCTGTGTGGTGGATTTGGGAGGTGCTGCTGAAGAATCCGTGGCAGGTTGCTGCAGTGCATCCTGTAGATAGTACACGCTGCAGCCACGGTGTACCAGTGCTTAAGGGGGTGGATGAAGTGGCCATAAAACAGTTTACTTTGTCTTGGATGCTGCAGAGCTGCTGGAGTGTTGTTGGAGCTGCACTCATCCAGGCAAGTGAAGAATATTAAATCACACTCCTAACTTGTGCCTTGTAGGTGGTGGAGAGGAGGTCGCCCACTTGTCTGAAATACCTAGCCTCCGATCAGCCTTTCCCCTACTCCCAAGCCCCAACTGGACAACATCATCTCCTTTATTACCAGACCATTCCCTGTGTCCGTGTTGAACATGTTTCCTGGCCACCACCTCTATCGTACTTGGTCCAGTGTCATTACTCTCCTACCCTCTATCTATGCTTTGTCTGAATGCTGCCCTTGGTTTTGACTCCCCATATGCAACCATCTGGAAGATTGACTAGTTTGCGAAGTTTGTGATTATGGGGATAAAGCAGCCTGTTCTATAGGATAACTTTCCTGTTTATTGTATAGTAATTTCTATATCTTCCGCCTGCAGAATGTTCCAGCAGGACCCAGCAACAAGCCTAAACTTCCTGTGGTGATTGCACAGTGTGGAGAAATGTAGAGTAAACCGGCAGAGAGAAAAGTCTGGTTCTTCGCCTCAACACCATTTTGTTAAGAAGTGTAAAGAGACCTGCATACTATTTCTGGTGTTCATGGAAACGGGACAGTCCCTTGCTGGTTTAAAGAATTGCACACGGTTGGTCTGCGCATCTCATGAGCAGGTTTTTTTCTCTGCGATGTTCCGTTAGGAAATTCCTATGCTGTGTGCTATGTCTATCAGCTATTCCAAAACCTTTGTCTCTTTTTTTAAAATCAATTGGTGTCCTGTCTTTTTTTGTAAACCTCATCTCGAGACAAAAAGATGCACTGGTGAACATCTGGATCTCAAATCGCCCAGTGCATATTCCTGGAAACATTTCCAGCCAGACACAAACACAAAGGGACTGCAACAGAAAGGGACCTTCCTGCTTGTAAGTATAATCTTGGTTTAATTTTCCCTTTAATAACCAAGACTTCAAATCATTGATTTTTATTTTTTAAAAAGGAGTCTGCACCTACTATCAAAATGGTGACATTCCAGCGATAGCAAGACAATGTAAGGTGTATTCCATCAGCTCTGGTTACAGCTTCAGTTTATATTTGCTTTTCAGACCTCGGTAGTTTCTTTTGAACCTTATATGGACTTTGTACACAAATAAATATGAAAGGTATAATTGTTGACTGCAATATTATTGAGTGAAGTGACTGGCAATAATTCCCAGTATTCATCATTTCCTGGAATCCTTTGTGAAGTTTTGAAACCCAAATGCTGTATTTCATTTATTTCTGATAGTCACAGCAAATGCATTATAGCTCTTTGATTTCCGATTGAAGTACAGGCACTGGCAGCAAAAGGAAGAGATCTGACCCAAAATAAGTGGACTGAAAAATTCAAAAAATGGACCAATAAATCAATAGTGGGCACTCTCCAAATATAAAAGTACAGAATGAATATATTTCTATAAGGCATCAACAAATGAGTTCTATAGATAAATAGAGTGCCAAAACCTAAGCTGAAACTTAAAAGGGAGAAATATAATGGCCCAGAAATTGCGGTCGGAAGCATCCTGCGGGCTGATGCCTCCGACTACAATAATTTCTACAAAAGCACCTGATGGTCCCAGAGATTCAGTGACTTGTGGTCCTGGGGCTCTTCGCAAAGGTCTTTGTAGCGGCCCACGTATCCCAGGATCGTACAGGTTTCGTACGTGGGCCAGCCCAACCGATCAGAGTCGGGGATCCCCATTCGCACAAATGGTGATTCCGTATGTACGGAGCTCACGGTATGAATGGGAACACTCCCAAAATCTCACACACTGAAAATACATTTTAAAAACACATTACATGTTTAAAATTAATTCAAATGCAATTTAATTAAATATTTTATACAAACATTTTTTTTTAAATATGTTTTAACAGGGCTAAAAATAAACTTCCCTTAATGGATAGAAAGTTTAATATATAAATGAGTGATAACATTTTATATTTCTATTTTTTTTAACTCTTGCAATGGTAAAAGCAGGCCTTGCACCTGCTTTTACTAGCGTAAGAATTTGAAGGACATTCGCTGGGCAGGAGTTGGGCAAGTAGGCAACTGTCCTTTTCCTTCGCGTGTGTGCAATCTGTCAAAAGATTTGCAAGTACTGGATTTAGGTGCATGCGCAGCCTCGACCAGTACATACGCACTTTGTACGCACCCGTAGGGGCCGCAATTTCTGGCCCAATAACATTACTACTAACTACTAAGGAAATCCATCATCATCATCATCATCATTGTAGGCAGTCCCTCAAAATCGAGGAAGACTTGCTTCCACTCTAAAAGTGAGTTCTCAGGTGGCTGTACAGTCCAATATGAGAATTACAGTCTCTGTCACAGGTGGGTAAGACAGTGGTTGAAGGAAGGGGAGGGTGGGCCTGGTTTGCTGCATGCTCCTTCCGCTGTCTGCGCTTGGTTTCTGCATGCCCTCGGCGCCGAGACTCGAGGTGCTCAGCGCCCTCCCGGATGCTCTTCCTCCACTTAGGGCGGTCTTGGGCCAGGGACTCCCAGGTGTCGGTGGGGATGTTGCACTTTACCAAGGAGGCTTTGAGGAAGTCCTCGAAACTTTACCTCTGCCCACCTGGGGCTCGCTTGCCATGTAGGAGTTCCGAGTAGAGCGCTTGCTTTGGGAGTCTTGTGTCAGTCATGTGAACAATGTGGCCCACCCAACGGAGCTGGTTGAGTGTGGTCAATGCTTCGATGCTGGGGATGTTGGCCTGATCGAGAAATCTACGAACAGCCTTCAAAAAAGTATAGGGTGCACACTCGTGGTAGGTGTGGAAAATTGCATACAAGTGAAATGTAAATGGTTGGGACAATTAAAGAAATTTCATAATAAGGGACAACATTCTGAGAGATTTTAGACAGGTGAAAAAGGCATTTCAGGCCATTAGTAACCTTTGCAAAGGCGAAAGAGACAGGAAAAGGAACCCACGGTGCAGGTATGCTTTGAATGACAAGAACTGGAATAACTCAGTACTCAATCCTCTCGTTATTGAAACAAAAGTGATGCTGCATGAGATGGTTGCAAGAGGGTGGCTATCTGTGCCACTCCACAGTACCATCCCCATAAATCAGGATTGCAGTAAGGCTCGAAGGAGCTAGAGTCTTGTTTTAGGATGCAGTTGACTACTGTCACTGGATTTGTCAGTCCTGTACTTCAGGTATCCTTGCAGCATGTGGCATGCCACTGCTGTCTCAGACTCTGAAGACACTTTCCTGCCATCATTCCAACACATGTTTATACTGCTTCTAGATTACCCATGTTTTTTTGCAGTGCGACTGAAGGTATGACAAACTGGAGCCCTTCTGAGCAAGCATTCAACAATATAGTTAGCTAGGGTGCATATAATTCATTGGTAGCATTGGAGTTGCTGTACCAGCTTCCTTCATGAGTAGGAGCTACCACCTGAACTAATCATCTACCAGAATGAGGTATCTGTAGCTGGGTGTGAAGATATGAATGTGCGGGTCCTGGTGGTGAACATGGAACATTTCTCCTGTGGCCTAATGTGCTCAGTAATGGTACTTCTGTACAAGTCAGATCGGGGATTCCATTGGAAAACTCATTTGCAGGCTGGGGATTTACAATTAGCACAAAGCCTCATGAGAACTAGGTGCTAACAGAAAAATAAGCCTGTTAGGAAATTTCTTTAACGTTACTGTTTGCTTTCTATGATCTCCAGTGTAGTTACCACCTGTTCTGACAAAGTGTCATCGACCCGAAACGTTAACTCTGCTCCCTCGCCACAGATGCTGCCTGACCTGCTGAGATTTCCAGTGTTTTCTGTTTTTATTCCAGATTCCAGCATCCACAGTATTTTGCTTTTATATTAGTTACCACCTGTAGCATTCATTGATAGCCATTTCAAATAGGCGTTCCTTACATGTAATGTTCTGTGTGACAGAATGGTAGAAAATGGTGTGTACATCCAATACACCCAAAAGATTACGCCTTAAATGAAGTGCACGCCCATTGAAGTGAGCGCTTTGTCCACTGCTGGTCCTGCTCACGGAGCTGCACCAGGGCTGGTTTGTCACACTTTGCAGCAGGCAGTACTTTCACCCAGCTTCCGATAACGCCACTTGAAAATTGAGTAGTGCTCCAAAAATGTAGACAATATCTTCGAGTTTTATTTAGCTGCAATATCTTTTTTATCATTTGCAATAATTTAACCAATACAAAATTAGGACGTGAATAATTTCTATACCACATTCAGTTAATTCAGATTTATCTTTTCACTTTCTCTGTGTATATTTTATATTTAATGCCATCTTTACAAGTCTTTTCATTTGCTCTATATATTCTAAAGTACATTTGCAATTAATGTCATAAACTCCAGGCTTTATGGGCTTTGATTTGGACACACTTCCTTCGTAGTCAATCAGTTTTAATTGAAGGCTTTTGAGCACCAGATGGTGTAATTTTGTTTGAGAAATATGAATTAACTTGGTGAACAATTTTTCATTATTTTTAATAAATCTTGCATTATATGAATAACTGGTGGTAAAATAATACCATACACAAAGAAAGCAGCTTTCATGGTTGATGACTACTCTGAACCCTGCATTGTTACTTTCTTGAAACAACCCTTGTTACTGATATGTTTTAAAAAGGACTTGGTATTTTAGAAAACTCAATGCCCCCATTGCATAGCTGTAGGAATCATGACTCCTAGAACTCTGCCATATTTTCTTTTATCTCACTCATTGTTGCAGGAAAGTAACATTCTTTGAATAAATTAGCCAAATAGAAATGGAACAGAGCGCATATCAATCCTGCCCTGAATCATCAACACTGACCCTGCAATAATTTCCAAGATCAGCTCATTTTAATATTCTGGGCAAGCTTCAGCCGTCAGAAGCACTTGTTGACTGAGGAAAATAGCATGTTCCTTCAGGATTTAAAGGCTGTCCGCAGCTTAAAGGGGCAGGCAACGTCACAATTGCTTTCGGGCCACAGGAAAAAAATAATTTTCAGGAAATGTCAGTCAGATCTGCAAGGTGCGACTGGAAATGCTTCTGGCGGAAGGCGAGCATAGGAGGGAAGCTTAAAATAGCATTTTTAACATAAAAACTTAACTTCACAATAATATGATTGAAGTTACCTATAAGTAGTCCTACGTGTTTTGAGTAGTTTTATTAATATTGTAAATGAAGTCGTATTTGAAAAGCCTCTGCTTGAAGAGGGTCAGGGCAAGAGGGAGGCAGGTTCACATCAGGAAGGGGCATGACCAAATGTTTTTGAGTGTTTATCTGAAATAATTTGAGGCAATTTACATATTTTAGCAGCAATTTATTTTTAAGCTCTAAGACACCTCATTGTGTAGATTTTCTGATCAGTGACCTATTGTGAAACAGGTGGCAAACCAGAGACACAGAATGGGCATTGTCCTTCCTTACCCCCCCTCCCCCCCCCCCCAATACAAAAACAAGTAAGTTAAACTTTGTAAGTTTTTCAGGCAAACACAGGTTTGTTTTGTTGATAGGAAATGTTACGTGAACAGTGAGTGAGTTTATTGTGAGTTTAAGAGCGATGCAGGCTGCACCTCGGAGTCCTGGCCTTGAGCCTTGTGGTTGGTGAAGTCAGTGAAGAGGCTGCAGATGTTCTGGCAGGTTTTCTGCTTGCGGACTTGTTGGGCACTGACACTTTTCCTCCCCGTTCATTTTACACAAAGCGGAAAATCGCAGGCTACTAAGCACAGAAGAGGAAAACCCCCATCTCCGACTCCAGTACTTCTGTTCCAGGAGAGTTTCCTCGTACATTTCAAATTATTAACTTTGTTTCTTTATAGTTTGAAAAATTTGACATGAAAATTTGAGTGTTGCACAAGAAATATTTGCCAAATGGCCTCATTATATAAATAAATACATAGATTGAAGAGCATAACTTTCATGAACAATGATCTTTATATGAAGTCTGAGATTTCCTAACTGTTGATTGTTAATGAGCAAAAAGTCTAGCTCAGTACCTAAAACAGATGTGAATATGACAACCATTTTACGAGAAAACCAGTGATTGTAGAGAGAGTAATCGGCTTGAGATGGAAAACTCCAGCATTGGGAGTGAGTTTGGAAGAATGTATTAGAATGTGCTGCACTCTGGCCTTAGTCGAACTGGCTTTTTGTTTCATTGTAGCTGTGGGTCCTTCACCAGGGTGATGATCACTTTCCACTATTACCAATTGCATCACATGACTAGGCTTTGCACTATTGCTTTTACTGTCACCTGTTTAAAAAGAAACTAGAACACAACTGTCCAAACAAAGAAGGATGTAACATTAATTATGACATTAGATAAATACTTGAAACATCCACAAATAACTGACGCCTCATCAAACCACTTGCCAGAGTTCCAACTAAGTAGCCAGCCTGCATCGACTGTACTCCATGATTCTCCCTGTCAATTTAAGGTGAGTCAACAATTTGTTTCATTTTGCTTCAATTAGAATAAAATTTTCAAACATTTATTGGTAGTTTTGTACAGGTCCATATTTAACTCTGGTTGGACCACACAATGGGGTCTACATTGGGCCGTGTAGCCCCCTTGTTTTAGCTGCTATGCAACTACGGCTCATATGGGGTCTGAGATGCACGCACACTTCCGATGGGAAATACGTAGGACGCCATCTTGGTAAAGGGATGGTGCGCTCGCCTAATGACTGCTGGCAGCTTACAGAGCAGTGAGGTGATGACGTGCATCAGTCTGGCAATGCTGATTTGAAGGCACCGCTACGATTTTCCTACTCTACATTCCAGATGAACACAACGTTAAACGGAATGATGGACCTCTGACCAGCGCTATTTAAAGGGATCATGAAGTGCTTGCAGGTTAGTCGCTGCATTATTTCTTCTCGCTGTTGGTGCAATTGTATGCTTTTTTGAGGTTTCCTATGCTTGTCTCTTATATTCAGCAATTCTTCAATATATTACAGCATGGATTCAGTTTATAAAAGCCTCCTCACTTCTTGCAACCACAATATACCTCCCTTTAAGAGATGCAGGCTGCCATTAAGTCGTGCTCGCCACTCGGGCCCTCTGCTGGTGCAGCCAATGAATAGTGCGGGTAGTGCTGGCTGCATGCAGCATTCGTGTTAAACAAGCGGCACCATTTTAACGTGCTGCCTGCGTTGTAATGAACAGGCTCAGGTTAATCATGTACCGCGATCCCCACACCTGTTTTCAGGGTTATCCAATTTAACCCTCAATAAGCTCTTATCTTCATCAGTGTCATTTGATTTGGTATATTCATTGTTTAAATGTGATGTCGCATTAGGATCAGTGTGGCATTGTCTGTTTCCAGCACCTTTAATTTCACAGAGTGTGGCAGGTTCATTACTCAGGAATATATCCCCCACTGTCATTCCTAGGATTGCAATCCAAGCATTTAATCTTGCGTTCCATTTCAAACTTTTTCCCCTCCTTCATTTAAGTTCCAACCTCTGTCATGTTACTCATTGCTCCCTGGCTGAAAGGGCAGCCGTGGAATCTGCAGGCTGAGACAATTGGAAGGAGCAGCGTGCGGCTGCTCGGCCCGGAAATCAGCGCGGTCCCAGCCTGCAAGACCCTCAGCAGGTCACTGAGTTCATTGCGTGTGCTGCATATTGCATAATCTATCTCAGGAGAGAGGGAAGGTGGAAAAGGGGGAGGAGGACGAGGACCTCGGGGAGGACAATCAGCCTGGCGATTAACCCATGCCCCCCCCAACACACAGCACTGGAAAATCCCCGTGGTAGTTACACAGCTGCAAAACTCTTGTGTCAGCAGCTCATAAATGAATGCTTTGCGTGAAATTACGTTGGTGACAGTTACAGTTGTGTTACATTTCATCCTTGCCTGGCCATTGTTTGCAACCCTTGTATTGATGTTTTACCTTACATTATTAGAAGACACTTCACAATAATTGTAAACTTAAATAAAATGTTTTAATAATTTAACAGGTACAAAAACATTTTTTTTAACAAACATATATAACACCCTCCACCAACCCCCAACAGTGAACAAAGTTTTGCAGCAGAGCACCTCAAGGGCTGCTGCTATGGGGTGGGGGGTGTGACGTCAGCTGAATGACCTCAGTGGATGGAGGAGAAGACCTTTGCGAAGAATTGCCTTCTGAGTCAGAAGGAAGTTCTTCCTCTTGGCTCGCTTCTGTCGTGCTGGTTGGTGGTACGGCACCTTGGGGTGCATTGCCATATCTCAAAACTATCGCATGCCGCAAGGCATCGACAGAGTCGATCGTTCGCTCCATTGCCACGACTATCTGCTCCATGCCCTCTGCCACACTGCGAGAATAACAATGTTGCCGGTTAACTCACCAAGCGCCTGGAGGAGCTCTCGACCTATGTCGACGCTCACCCTCGACAGTGACACTGTGTTCTCATTGACATCTTCCCGTCGCAGCGCGTGCCTACCTCGCCGACTCAACCTCCGCGGGGTTGGCGTGGGCACTGGACGACTTGGAGTGACCTGCTGCAATCCGCTTGGCCCCGCTACTTCATCCATTGAGGATGGTGTGGCCGCAGGTACCATAGATGAGACATCAGGCTCGATTTTGTCCTCCTCATTTTGCTGTTCATCACCCGTGGTGATCACCACCTGCAGCGGTACAGGTATTGGTGCAGGGGCCTCCCGTTGTGCCTGGGGAGCTGGAAAACATAATTGAGGTTATTAGAAGAGAAGGGGAGACATGAGAATGCTTGTGCTGCGCAGGCATATGTACGAGGAGCAACAATACTGCAATAAAAATGAATGAGACATGTTACATATGATTAACACGAGAGTACAGAAGAGTACAGAAATTGCATGCATAACATCACATCATTTATATATTATCAAATGCCATTAAATTACTTTAAATTACCACTGGTTTACCACTGCTTGACACATTACTCATGCAGCGCAACAACAGGATCTGCATCACCACGGGTGGCAGAACGATTACGGGTGCCCACTAATGCTGCGGGGTGAGGGTGCGGCTCAATAGGCCCTCCTCCGGTCCACCTCTGCTCTGCATGATTCTTAGATATCTTCCTCTGCAAACGTGACAAGAACATGGCATAAGCTAATTGACTAGGTATTATTACGGAAACACAACAGATATTGTAATCCACAACTAGTCACCCCACATGCGATTCATTGTTAACGTTATATGCTAATATGGTTTATATCCACAATGGATGCATGATTATAACATCTACGTTCAAAGAAAATATTCAGTAAGATCGTGCTTATGTAACGTAGCCAAGTTTGCTGACCATACAAAGATGGGAGGAAAAGCAATGTGTGAAGAGGACACACAAAATCTGCAAAAGGACATAGGCTAAGTGAGTGGGCAAAAATTTGGCAGATGAAGAATAATGTTGGAAAGTGTGAGGTCATGCACTTTGGCAGAAAAAAATCAAAGAGCAAGTTATTATTTAAATGAAGAAAAATTGCAAAGTGCTGCAGTACACCGTGACCTGGGGGTACTTGTGCATGAAACACATAAGGATAGTATGCAGGTGCAGCAAGTGATCAGGAAGGCCAATGGAATCTTGGCCTTTATTGCAAAGGGGATGGAGTATAAAAGCAGGGAAGTCTTGCTACAGTTATACAGGGTATTGGTGAGGCCACACCTGGAATACTGCAGGTTTCCATATTTTGGTTTCCATATTTACGAAAGGATATACTTGCTTTGGAGGCAGTTCAGAGAAGGTTCTCCAGGTTGATTCCGGGGATGAGGGGGTTGACCTGAGGAAAGGTTGAGTAGGTTGGGCCTCTACTCATTGGAATTAAGAAGAATGAGAGGTGATCTTATCGAAACGTATAAGATTATAAGGGGGCTTGACAAGGTGGATGCAGAGAGGATGTTTCCACTGATGGGGGAGACTAGACCAAGAGGGCATGATCTTAGAATAAGGGGCTATCTATTTAAAACTGAGATGAGGAGAAATTTCTTCTCTGAGGATTGTAAATCTGTGGTATTCGCTGCCTCAGAGAGCTGTGGAAACTGGGACATTGAATACATTTATGACAGAAATAGACAGTTTCTTAAACGATAAGGGGTTATGGGGAATGGGCAGGGAAGTGGAGCTGAGTCCATGATCAGGTCAGCCATGATATTGAATGGCGGAGCAGGCTCGAGGAGCCTTATGGCCTACTCCTGTTCCTATTTCTTATGTTCGTATGTTAACTAGTGCTTGACACCAAACATCTCGCGTACAATTTCCAGGAAAGGCCCCATTCACAGGCCATGCCATTCGGTGCCTGAGGGGAGGTAGGCAGTTTATTTGAATCGATGGAGGTCTCCCATGGGGGGGGATTCGGGACTGCTGGTGAGCTCAGCAATGACAGGACTGTAATGGGAGGGGGCACCGTATCCATGGGCTGTGCTCAGAGATCTCCGTGTGGCTGGAGCTAATGTCCCAAAGTGTCCCAGGGCAGACAGTGAGCCACGACAGCTCTCTCCCTGTCTAGGCTGGGTCACTGTGTGACTGACAGCAGCCAGAGAGACTCACACAGTCTGGGTAAAGGTGACCGGACCCTTCAGTGCTCAGTCATCCCCCATCCATCAAAGTAACCCAAAAGGAGATGGTGTCCAAGTTAAAGACTTGCTCAAAGCAGACAATAATTCTCCTTCTAAACTAAAGTGGTAGAAATGCCTTGTGTTTGCGGTCTGTCTGTTTCCAGTCATTCCTTTGGCCACAATTTTCAATCAAAGCCTTTAAATAATAATTAATACTATTGATTAAATATAAGGCATCTCAGCAAAATTAGACTTGCAGGGCATAGGTTATGACCCCAGTCCAAATCTTAGCAGGGAAGGTACCCAAGATTACAATCCGGCAGATTTACATTCTAATTAATGAGTCAGTGCATCATTACAATTTAAAATGTAATAATTGAATACTTACTCTTGCCGATACAACGAGACTGTTCCACTGCTTGCGGCACTGGTCTGCCTCACGCCTATTGTGGGCCATCGAAGAGACCAGGGCGGTGATATCGCCACATAGTTTTTGATGGATGGGGGGGAGGTTTCCCAGGTTAATTGGCCCCAACGATTTTCCACTTCATTCACCAGGATTTCATTAGCCTCATCAGAGAATGCTTTCGCCCTCCTTCTCCCTGAACACTCCTGCTGCATACTATTATCTGTAGATTCTTCGTTCGACATTTTACACACTGCACACACTTCTTTCCAGCTTCCTTCTCTCTCTCCCTCTCTTTGTCTTTTGAGCATGCGCAGATGACCCCTGACCTCCCGAATTGCGGGAAAAATTACTTGCTGAAAAAAAACGTGCATGCGCAGAATGGCCGTTGCTATGGACGCCAGCCTTGCACAACTGAATATATCGCTAGACCCATTTCACATCGCTACGTCTATCGCCCAAATTAAAAAGGCGAAACTAGCGGTTTTTAAAATGGGCGATATTTCAGCGATCCTGAAAAATAAAAAAAGCACTAAGGTCGGAAATATCGACCATTTTTAGACGATAGCGATCATAGATCAGAGTGTAATGTAAGTTTTCTGACAATACAAAGCTAGGTGGGAAAGTAAGTTGTGAGAAAGACATAAAGAGCCCGCAAAGGGATATAAACAGGTTAATTATTAGCCGGGAAATTGTGTTGGGGAAATTGATGGGATTGAAGGCCGATAAATCCCCAGGGCCTGATGGACTGCATCCCAGAGTACTTAAGGAGGTGTCCTTGGAAATAGTGGATGCGTTGACAGTCATTTTCCAACATTCCATTGACTCTGGATCAGTTCCTATGGATTGGAGGGTAGCCAATGTAACCCCACTTTTTAAAAAAGGAGGGAGAGAGAAAACAGGGAATTATAGACCGGTCAGCCTGACATCGGTAGTGGGTAAAATGATGGAATCAATTATTAAGGATGTCATAGCAGTGCATTTGGAAAGAGGTGACATGATAGGTCCAAGTCAGCATGGATTTGTGAAAGGGAAATCATGCTTGACAAATCTTCTGGAATTTTTTGAGGATGTTTCCAGTAGAGTGGATAAGGGAGAACCAGTTGATGTGGTATATTTGGACTTTCAGAAGGCGTTCGACAAGGTCCCACGCAAGAGATTGATGTGCAAAGTTAGAGCACATGGGATTGGGGGTAGTGTACTGACATGGATTGAGAACTGGTTGTCAGACAGGAAGCAAAGAGTAGGAGTAAATGGGTACTTTTCAGAATGGCAGGCAGTGACTAGTGGGGTACCGCAAGGTTCTGTGCTGGGGCCCCAGCTGTTTACACTGTACATTAATGATTTAGATGAGGGGATTAAATGTAGTATCTCCAAATTTGCGGATGACACTAAGTTGGGTGGCAGTGTGAGCTGCGAGGAGGATGCTGTGAGGCTGCAGAGCGACTTGGATAGGTTAGGTGAGTGGGCAAATGCATGGCAGATGAAGTATAATGTGGATAAATGTGAGGTTATCCACTTTGGTGGTAAAAACAGAGAGACAGACTATTATCTGAATGGTGACAGATTAGGAAAAGGGGAGGTGCAAAGAGACCTGGGTGTCATGGTACATCAGTCATTGAAGGTTGGCATGCAGGTGCAGCAGGCGGTTAAGAAAGCAAATGGCATGTTGGCCTTCATAGCAAGGGGATTTGAGTACAGGGGCAGGGAGGTGTTGCTACAGTTGTACAGGGCATTGGTGAGGCCACACCTGGAGTATTGTGTACAGTTTTGGTCTCCTAACCTGAGGAAGGACATTCTTGCTATTGAGGGAGTGCAGCGAAGGTTCACCAGACTGATTCCCGGGATGGCGGGACTGACCTATCAAGAAAGACTGGATCAACTGGGCTTGTATTCACTGGAGTTCAGAAGAATGAGAGGGGACCTCATAGAAACATATAAAATTCTGACGGGGTTCGACAGGTTAGATGCAGGAAGAATGTTCCCAATGTTGGGGAAGTCCAGAACCAGGGGTCACAGTCTCAGGATAAGGGGTAAGCCATTTAGGACCGAGATGCGGAGGAACTTCTTCACCCAGAGAGTGGTGAACCTGTGGAATTCTCTACCACAGAAAGTTGTTGAGGCCAATTCACTAAATATATTCAAAAAGGAGTTAGATGAGGTCCTTACTGCTAGGGGGATCAAGGGATATGGCGAGAAAGCAGGAATGGGGTACTGAAGTTGAATGTTCAGCCATGAACTCATTGAATGGCGGTGCAGGCTAGAAGGGCCGAATGGCCTACTCCTGCACCTATTTTCTATGTTTCTATGTTTCTATAAGCGAGTGGGCAAGAAGTGGCAGATGGAGTATAGTGTGGGGGGGGTGAAATTATCCACTTTTGTAGGAAAAATGGAAAAGCAGAATATTTTTTAAAAAGATGAGAGGCTGGGAATTGTTGGAGTTCAGTGGGATTTAGATGTCCCTGTACACGAATCACAAAGTTACCATGCAGGTACAGCAAGCCATTAGGAAGGCAAATGGTATGTTAGCTTTTATTGCAAGAGGGTTGGAGTACAACAGTAAGGAAGTCTTTCTCCAATTATTTCGGGCCTTGATGACACTACACCTGGAGTATTGTGTACAGTTTTGGTCTCCTTATCTAAGGAAGGATATACTTGCTTTGGAGGGGGTGCAAAGTGTATTCACCAAACTGATTCCTGGGATGGGGGGGATTGTCCTGTGAGGAGAAATTGGTAGACTAAGTCTATATTCCCCAGAGTTTAGAAGAATGAGAGGTGATCTCATTGAAATATATAAAATTCTTAAAGGGATTGAGGGTAGATGGTGGGAGACAGAAACCCTCACCACATTTCAAAATACTTAGATGTGCACTTGAAGTGCCGTAACCTATAGGGTTACGGACCAAGAGCTGAAAAGTGGGATTAGGCTGAATAGCTCTTTGTCGGCCTGCACGGACACGATGGGCTCAATGGCATCCTTCCATGCTGTAAATTTCTATGATTCTATGTTTCCCCTAGCTGGGGAGTCTAGAGCTAGGGAGCACAGTCTCAGAATAAGGGGGATGGCCATTTAGGACTGAGATGATAAATTTCTTCGCTCAAAGGGTGGTGAATCTTTGGAATTCTGTACCCCAGAGGGTTATGGATGCTGAGTCATTGAGTATATTCAAGAGAGATCGGTAGATTTTTGGACTCTAGTGATCAAGGGTTTTGAAGAGAGTGCAGGAAAGTGGAGTTGAGGTAGATGGTTAGCCATGATCTTATTGATTGGAGGAGCAGGCTCGAGGGGCCGAATGGTCCACTCTTGCTCCTAATTCTTATGTTCTTACGTCGTCGTTGTCAGGCTCAGCAGTAACATATAGTCAATCTTTAGGTTCAAATATATAGCTTCCTGAAGCTTCAGAACATCGGGGCAAATAAATTCAGAATCTCTACTTTGCTTTATTTTAGACATCAATTAATTTTGATTTGCACCTCTCTAATTGATCGACCTTGTGAGCTGTGGAGTTACCAGTTGTGTGTGAAAAGTAAATTGAATGTTCAGTGTAGGACAGTCAGGACCATGTATAAATATGCACATTTAATTTTTCTAACCATTCAACATCCATGCATTGATTATTATGGAAGAAAGCTGTGAAGTGTATTGCATAATGTGAACAGTACTGTTCCTTTCATGTTAAGTTTTGCAATCTGCTTTGCATAAAGAAACAGATTTCTTTTCACTTTAACAGCAATCTGTTCATCTAAATAGATCTGTTCAGCTCCTTGCAATGTACTAACTGCTGAAGTCTACTGAGTGTAAATATATTAATCTATAGAACTAAACCATAAAAGATTACAGCACAGAATGAGGCCATTGGACCCATCATATCTGTGCTGACTGTTTCCTAGAACAATCTAAAACGAATTCCAATGCCCCTCTCCCCATAGCCTTGTATCTTCCTTCTCTTCAAATATTTTAACCAGTCCTCCTTTAAATTATGCCATGGTCTCTACCTCTGTGGGAAAGCGTTCCATGAAACTGCCATAACGGCTCATTGAATCATTTTGTAAACCAACATTTTCTCCTAAATTTCTCTCCTTGCATAAGGGCATTGGTCTTTCCTTGGACATGATTTCACATACTGACTGGCAGCTCGCCATATAACCATTAGAGGTTTGCAATACAGAAGGGGGTCATTTGGCGATTGTCTGTGCCACCCTTTGCTTGAGCAATCCAAACCTGATCCCACTGCACTGCTTTCTTCCCGTACCTCTAAATCTTCAGCTGCCCAAATACTTATCCCATTTTCCGCTAAAAGATGCAATGTTCTTTACCTCAGCCATTCCCTCTGGCAAAGTAAGCCATGCTCCAACAATCCTCTGTATAAAGGAACTTCTCACCTTTCTCCTCGTTGATGGTTCTTTGCCACAAACTTCCCGGCCAGAGGAAATAGACTTAGCTTATTCATTCTATCAAAACCCTTCATTAAAAACGTCTATTATATCTCCTCTTAGCCTTTCTGCCCCAATGGAAATAGTCCTGAAAGTGTGGTCGCCTGGATAGGGGGTTCCACTGTCCCTTTTCCCCTGGGCGCTGGCGGCTCGGCTCTGCAGCATCTCCTGCAATCCACATGTAAAGCAAAGTTGGCACTGAAATGTGTGAATCCTGCTATGACCGTTCTTTTGAGCTGAATCCCAAGTATGTAAAGGTTGGTAGTGGTGGACGCATGTAAATTAAAACTCAAGGTCTTAATGGTCTGACTCACGGCATTCATGAGAGAACCTGTCCCAGCATGTGGTCGCTCTGTTCTCGGGCTCTCCTGCAGATGCCTGTGAAGTGGCCACTTGCTCCATGCTGCACTATAACTATGAAAATCCTTCATGCATTTAGATGGAGACATCGGAGATGCACGCCTTTTCATTTGCCAATAACCTTTGCAGAGTCCTTAGTGCTGCTGCGAAGGATGTCATGAAGAAAAGGTTTTTCCTCATGTCGCTTCTGGTTCTTTTGCCAATCACCTTGAATCTGTGTCCTCTGGTTCTCAATCCTTCCGCCAATGGGAACAGTTTCTCTCTATCTACTCTGTCCAGACCCCTCATGATTTTGAACACCTCGATCAAATCTTTCTCCGTCTTCTCTGCTCTAAGGAGAACAACCCCAGCTTCTCCAGTCTATCCACGTCACTGAAGTCCCTCATCCCTGGAACCATTCTCGTGAATCTTTTCTGCATCCTCTCTAAGGCCTTTACATCCTTCCTAAAGTGCGATGCCCAGAATTGGACACAGTACTCCAGTTGAGGCCGAACCAGTGTTTTATAAAGGTTCACCATAACTTCCTTGCTCTTGTACTCTATGCCTCTATTCATGAAGCCCAGGATCCCGTAAGCATTTATAACTGCTTTCTCAACCTGCCCTGCCACCTTCAATGATTTGTGTACATATACCCCCAGGTCTCTCTATTCATGCACCCCCTTTAGAATTGTGCCCTTTAATTTATATAATTTTTTTTTGTAATTGTATAAAAAGGTGGAAAGTTACATGGAATTACGTAGAATGTACAGTACAGAAACAGGCCATTCGGCCCAACAGGTCTGTTCTGGTGTTTATGTTCCACACGATTTTCCTTCCACCACTCTTTTCACCCTATCAGCATAACCCTCTATTCCCTTCTCCCCCATTGGCTTGTCGAGCCTCCCCTTAAATGCATCGATACTATTCGCCTCAACCCCTCCCTGTGGCAGCGAGTTCCACATTCTCACTGCTTTCTGGGTAAAGAAGTTTCTCCTGAATTCCCTATAGGATTTATTAGTGACTGTCTTATATTTATAGCCACAAGTCTTGGGGTCTCGCACAAGTGGAAACATCATCTCTACGTTTTCCCTATCAAACCCATTCATAATTTTAAAATACCTTTATCAGGGCATCTCTCAGCCTTCTCTTTTCTAAAGAAAAGAGCCCCAGCCTGTTCAACCTTTCCTGATGGCTATAACCTCTTCGTTCTGGTATCATCCTTGTCGATCACACACCGTTTGTTTGGATGCTTTCTGTGGCAGGACCTGAGGGTGCTGGTGTTCACCAGTTGTGCCAGTGCTATGTATACTACATTCCAATATTAATAAATCATGCAAAGTGTGCACACTTACTTTGGCATTCTGGTTCCAGTTAACAAAAATCTTTGTGTATCCATATGCGATGGACCGACTCTGCTCATTCTGTCTCTCTACTACCTCCAGTGTGCAGCTGCTTGCACTGAAGGATGGCCACCGAATCCAGCCAGCACCATGTTTTTGCACTCTTGTAATAAGCACCTCTAAAGCAGCTTCCTGTAAAAGGGGTAGTTTCCCCCTCCTCCTCCCCTCGAGGTGCTCAAAAGATAAGTGAGTGTTGGAGGAGTTGGGGGACAGATCAAGGTATGATTTTGTGATGGGAGCTATACCCCCACCACGGCGGTCTGGGCGGAGCAAGTGGTGGAAGGTATAGCCGGGAGGGGAGGCTTTGATTGAAGAAAGTGTGTCATTATCCCTCAACCAAGTTTCCGTTAGTGCCATGATGTCAATGCATTCATCCATGATAAGGTCATGGATGGAAGGGCCTTGTTTGAAAGTGAACGGACATGTTGTAAGGAGATTTTGAGAACATCCGTGATGGCTGATCTACCAGAATGCACATGGGTTGGAGGGATGAGTTGGATGGGGAGGAGATTTGCAAGGTTAGCCTTCCCAGAGCTAGCTGGGCGGTGAGGGATTAGGATGGGACAGTTGGGGATGCTGCTTGTGAGGAGACAGTGACGAGGACCACGGTGGACCCTTTGGAAAATGCCAAAAGAGGCACAGATGGAAGCTGCAGGCTTGTCTAAAAGGGAGTCAAGTCTTTGGAGCTGGAACATGATTAAGGTCATGGGGCAGTGACAGCAGAGGGCTGCACGGGCAATGGAGGCCCCACAGCTCAATTTCACAGGGGAGCAGTGTGTCGGGCAGCTCTGGTTCTCTGGGGAGGCAGTGACTGTTTCCTGCTCAACCAAGAATTGCAGCGCAGCACCAGGGCATCTATAGCACTGCCTGTGGCTGTAAGGCCACTATAGCCCTGAAAATTAATGCAATCGGCTCTCTTCAGCATTCAGCTGGTGACATCAGGATCAGATTGTTGTGCACATTGCAGTCAAGGAAGCCACTGTTTGCTGGGCGCCAGGAATTCATCATCTGCCCAATGGCGGCTACCAAGCAGGAGTGGAAAGTGGTGGGTGTTGCGAGAGTTGTGAATTTCCTCGGGTGCAGGGGGGTCATCAACTGCACCCATGGGACCCCGCCTGCTTCTGTACAAGCCCTCGACTACAACAGGAAGAGATTCCATTCATGAAATGCGCAACTTATCTGTGACCATAGGGAACAAATGATGCAGGTCTGTGCCTGATACCTTAGCTGATGCCTTCATCCCATGCAAGTCCTCAATACTCCGCTCTTCCAGCCAGACCATCATGTTAGAGGCTGGCTGTTTGGAGTCCAGGGCTATCCCCAAACATGATCATAGGCAGTCTCTTGGAATCGAGGAAGACTTGCTTCCACTCCCAAAGTGAGTTCTCTGGTGGCTGAACAGTCCAATATGAGAGCCACAGACTCTGTCACAGGTGGAACAGAAGGGGTAGGTGGGGCTGGTTTGCCGCACGCTCCTTCTGCTGTCTGTGCCTGACCTCTTCACGCTCTTTGTGTTGAGACTCGAAGAACTCAACACCCTCCCGGATGCACTTTCTCCACCTAGGGCGGTCTGCGGCCAGGGTCTCCCAGGTGTCAGTGGTGATGTCGCACTTTACCAGGGAGTCTTTGAGGGTGTCCTCGTAACGCTTCCGCTGCCCACCTTTGGCTCGTTTACCATGAAGGAGCTCCACATAAAGCATTTGCTTAGGGACTCTCGTATCTGGCATGAGAACTATGTGGCCTGTCCAGCAAAGCTGATCGAGTGTGGTCAGTGCTTCAGTACTGGGGATGTTAGCCTGGACGAGGACACTGATGTTGGTGTGTCTGTCCTCCCAGGGGATTTGCAGGATCCTGCGGAGACATCTTGCTCGTGACTCTGTCAGGGACCCGGACACATACGCACAGCATACATATAATGCCAAATAAATTAATTACATTTCTGTCTGTTTTCCCCACAGTGTTCACCTCGTCTTTCGTAGAGCTGAATTATGTGTTCTTCTTGGTAGTTCCATTTTTGACATGGATGTGAAGCTGTGACGTGAATCATAATATGCAGTGGTTTTGGCTTCTTAGGATATTTGAAGTAAGTTTGGGGGGGGTGGGGCGGTGACTGTATTCAGGATTACAAAGTTGCCTATCAATTTTTTTTAAAGAGTTTTGCAGTAAGTGATCCATGATCTTGGTGAGTTTTATGTTGTTCTCGATAGTATAGAACTGAGTAAAATTCCTCTTCACGGCTCTGGCCATTGCTGAATGCTGTCATCAGCGTATATACAAAAGGCATGCATTCTCTCTTTTAAAACAAACCCAGGATATCGGCGATACTGCATTATTTACAGTGCTGTGCAACAAAAGTACACATATTTTACACATCACCTTAGCGGAATAGTGTAGGGCAGTTGGCAATCTGAAGGGCACTTATTTGATTGTCTCTGACATTCGAAGAGCTGTGAATATTGAGAGCAATCAATCATGTTTTAGTCATACTGCCGCCACCCTCAAGCCTTTCATCTCAGTTGAGTGTGTGGGGGAAACAATGAATGAGATTGAAGGAATCACGCGATGACCCGAGGCTATGTGTAAACACATGAATGATTATATTTTTGTCATCACACATCACTTAGATATTTATGGAATTAAATTGTTTGTTTCTTACAAATGCAAAGAGATTGTGATAATATACATGTATCTTGATGTAGGTGCAACTTGCGGATAAAAGTGTTCTTGAGTTTCCAGTTGCTGATGCTGGGTTCGATGTCATTATGTATAACAATGTGCTCTCTTGAATAAGGCAAATGTGACTGACTGCAGGTGATATGAGTTGAGTAACTGATTCTTGCATAGTCCCTAGTAAGTGCTGAAGCATAGAAATTGCTCACTACTAGCTGAAATTAAGATTGTAAATCACTGTATAGTCCCTCATATGTAAATCGGGGAGTGAATCTGCTAAGCCCAAATCTGCTCATGTGTTGGGTATTTTCTCTTGAGAGTAATGTCTCTTCCTCACTCAAGGTTGTTCTTGTTCAGCTGATGTATCAGAGAGAGATCAGCCATTTCTGCAGACTGAGAGTATCTCTACTTCAAGTTAGTGTAAGTACCACTAGGAAATAACACACAGTTGTACACGCTTCTTCCTTCTGATCTTTCTCTTGATTGTGAGCTAGTTGGCTGCTAATCACTGGCATTAGGTACAATCATAGAATGGTTACAGCATGGAAGGAGGCCATTCGGCCCATCGAGCTCGTGCCGGCTCTCTGAAGGAGCACCTCAGCCAGTCCCACTCCCCTGCCCTTTCCCTATAGCCTTGCAATTCTTTTTCCTTCAGGTACTTATCCAACTCCCTTTTGAAAGCCGCGATTGAGTCTGCCTCCACCACCCCCTGAGGCAGTGCATTCCAGACCTAACCACTCGCTGTGTATCATAGAATCATAGAAGTTTACAGCACGGAAGGAGGCCATTCGGCCCATCGTGTCCACACCGGCCAACAAGAGGCTATCCAGCCTAATCCCACTTTCCAGCTCTAGCTCTGTAATCCTGCAGGTTACAACACTTCAAGTTCACATCCAAGTACTTTTTAAATGTGGTGAGGGTTTCTGCCTCTACCACCCTTTCACAGGCAGTGAGTTCCAGACCCCCACCACTCTCTGGATGAAGAAATTTCCCCTAAATCCCCTCTAAACCTTCTGCCAATTACTTTAAATTTATGCTTCCTGGTTGTTGACCCCTCTGCTAAGGGAAATAGGCCCTTTCTATCCACTATATAGAAACATCAAAAATAGGTGCAGGAGCAGGCCATTCAGCCCTTCGAGCCTGCACCACCATTCAATATGATCATGGCTGATCATTCACCTCAGTACCCCATTCCTGCATTCTCTCCATACCCCTTGATCCCTTTAGCCATAAGGGCCACATCTAACTCCCTTTTGAATATATCTAATAAACTGGCCTCAACAACTTTCTGTGGTAGAGAATTCCACAGGTTCACAATTCTCTGAGTGAAGAAGTTTCTCCTCATCTTGGTCCTAAATGGCTTACCCCCCTTATCCTTAGACTGGTTCTGGACATCCCCAGCATTGGGAACATTCTTCCTGCATCTAACCTGTCCAATCCTGTCCGAATTTTATACACCTCAATGAGGTCTCCCCTCAGCCTTCTCTGTTTCAATGAAAACACATCTAGCCTATCTAATCTGTCCTCATAGCTTAGATTCTCCCGACAACATCCTCGTAAATCTCTTCTGTACCCTCTCCAGTGCAATCATGTCCTTCCTGTAATGCGGTGACCAGAACTGCACGCAGTACTCCAGCTTGGCCTAACAGTGTTTTATACAGTTCAAGCATACCCCTCCTGCTCTTGTATTCTATGCCTCGGCTAATAAAGGCAAGCATTCCGTATGCCTTCTTTACCACCTTATCTACCTCACCTGCTACTTTAGGGATCTGTGGACATGCTCTCCAAGGTCCCTTTGTTCCTCTACACTTCTCAGTATCCTACCATTTAATGTGTATTCCATTTCCTTGTTAGCCCTCACCAAATGCATTACCTCACACTTCTCCGGATTAAATTCCATTTGCCACTGTTCTGCCCACCTGACCAGTTGATTGATATCTTCCTGCAGTCTGCAACTTTCTTCTTCATTATCAACCACACGGCCGATTTTAGTATCATCTGCAAACTTCTTAATCATACCCCCTATATTCAAGTCTCGATCATTGATGTATATCACAAAAAGCAAGGGACCCAGCACTGAGCCCTGCGGAACCCCACTGGAAACATCCTTCCAGTCACAAATACACCCATCAACCATTACTCTTTGCTTCCTGCCTCTGAGACAATTTTGGATCCAACTTGTCACTTTGCCCTGGATCCCATGGGCTTTTACTTTCATGTCCAGTCTGCCATGTGGGACCTTATCAAAAGCCTTGCTAAAATCCATATACACTACATCATACGCACTGCCCTCATCGACACTCCCAGTTACCTCCTCGAAAAATTCAATCAAGTTAGTCAGACATGACCTTCCCTTAACAAATCCATGCTGACTGTCCTTGATCCGTGTCTTTCTAAGTGAAGATTTATCCTGTCCTTCAGGATTTTTTCAAATAATTTTCCCACCACTGAGGTTGGGCTGACTGGCCTGTAATTACTCGGTCTATCCTTTCTCTCTTCTTAAACAAAGGTACCACATTAGCAGTCCTGCAGTCCTCTGGCACCACACCTGAAGCCAGAGAGGATTGGAAAATGATCGTCAAAGCCTCTGCTCTTTCCTCTTTTCCTTCACTTAACAGCCTGGGATACATTTCATCCGGGCCTGGGGATTTATCCACTTTGAAAGCTGTTAAACCCTTTAATACCTCCTCTCTCACTGTTTATTTCATCTAATATTTCATGCTTCTTCTCCTCGAAAGTAGTGTCTGCATCGCCCCTCTCTTTTGTGAAAACAGATGCAAAGTATTCATTAAGAACCATCCGCCTCCACACACAGATTACCCTCATAGAAAATAGATGCAGGAGCAGGCTATTTGGCCCTTCGGCTGATCATGCAATTTCAGTACCCCACTCCTGCCTTCTCTCCATACCCCATGACACCTTTAGCCATAAGGGCCACATATAACTCTCTTTTGAATATATCCAACGAACTGGACTCAACAACTTTCTGTGGTAAAGAATTCCACAGGTTCACAATTCTCTGGGTGAAAAAGTTTCTCCTCATCTCGGTGCTATATGGTTTACCCCTTATCCTTAGACTGTGACCCCTGGTTCTGGACTTCCCAACATCTATTCTTCCTGCATCTAATCTGTCCAATCCCGTCAGAATTTTATATGCTTCTATGAAATCCTCTCTCTCTCTTCTAAATTCCAGTGACTATAAGCCTAGTCGATCCAGTCTTTCTTCATATGTCAGTCCTGCCATCCCGGGAATCAGTCTGGTGAACCTTCGCTGCACTCCCTCAATAGTAAGAATGTCCTTCCTCAGATTAGGAGACCAAAACTGCACACAATATTCCAGGTTGGTCTCACCAAGACCCTGTACAACTGCAGCAAGACCTCCCTGCTCCTATACTCAAATCCTCTCGCTATGAAGGCCAACATGCCATTTGCTTTCTTTGCTGCCTGCTATACCTGTATGCCTACTTTCAATGACTGATGTACCATGACACCCAGGTCTCGATACACCTCCCCTTTTACTAATCTGTCACCATTCAGATAATATGCCTTCCTGTTTTTGCCACAAAAGTGGATAACCTCACACTTATCCACATTATACTGTATCTGCCATGCATTTGCCCACTCACTTAACCTGTCCAAAACACCCGGCAACCTCTTTGCATCCTCCTCACAGTTCACACCGCCACCCAGCTTAGTGTCATCTGCAAACTTGGAGATATTACACTCAATTCCTTTGTCCAAATCATTAATATATATTGTAAATAGCTGGGGTCCCAGCACTGAACCTTGCGGTACCCCACTAGTCACTGCCTGCCATTCTGAAAAGGACCCATTTATCCCAACTCTCTGCTTCCTGTCTGCCAACCAGCTCTCTATCCACGTCAGTACATTACCCCCAATCCCATGTGCCTTAATTTTGCACATTAATCTCTTGTGTGGGAGCTTGTCAAATGCCTTTTGAAAGTCCAAATACACCACATCCACTAGTTCTCCCTTATCCACTCTAATAGTTACATCCTCAAAAAATTCTAGAAGATTTGTCAAGCATGATTTCCCTTTCATAGATCCTTGCTGACTTGGACCGATCCTGTCACTGCTTTCCAAATGCGGTGCTATTACATCTTTAATAATTGATTCCAGCATTTCCCCCACCACCGATGTCAGGCTAATTGGTTTATAATTCCCTGTTTTCTCTCTCCCTCCTTTTTTTAAAAGTGGGGTTACATTAGCTACCCTACTATCCATAGGAACTGATCCAGAGTCCATGGAATGTTGGAAAATGACCACCAATGCATCTACTATTTCTAGGGCCACTTCCTTAAGTACTCAGGGATGCAGATTATCAGGCCCTGGGGATGTATTGGCCTTCAATCCCATCAATTTCCCTAACACCATTTCCTGATTAATAAGGATTTCCCTCAGTTCCTTCTCCTTGCTAGACCCTCAGTCCCCTAGTATTTTCAGGAGGTTATTCATGTCTTCCTTAGTGAAGATAGAACTAAAGTATTTGTTCAATTGGTCTGCCATTTCCTTGTTCCCCATTTTGAATTCACCTGATTCTGACTGCAAGGGGCCTACATTTGTCTTCACTAATATTTTTCTCTTCACATATCTATAGAAGCTTTTGCAGTCAGTTTTTATGTTCCCTGCAAGCTTACACTCATACTCTATTTTCCCCCTCCTAATTAAACCCTTGGTCCTCCTCTGCTGAATTCTGAATTTCTCCCAGTCCTCAGGTTTGCTGCTTTTTCTGGCCAATTTATATGCCTCTTCCTTGGATTTAACACTATCCCTAATTTCCCTTGTTAGCCACAGTTGAGCCACTGTCCCCTTTTTATTTTTATGCCAGACAGGGATGTACAATTGTTGAAGTTCATCCATGTGATCTTTAAATGTCTGCCATTGCCCATCCACTGTCAACCCTTTAAATATCATTCACCAATCTACCCTAGCCAATTCACGTCTCATACCATTGAAGTTATCTTTCTTTAAGTTCAGCACCATAGTCTCTGAATCAACTGTGTCACTCTCCATCTTAATGAAGAATTCTACCATATTATGGTCACTCTTCCCCAAGGGGCCTCGCACAACAAGATTCCTAATTAGTCCTTTCTCATTCTACCAAAATGCATCACTTTGCACTTTTCTGTGTTAAATTTCATCTGCCACGTGTCCGCCCATTCCACCAGCCTGTCTATCATCTTGAAGTTTATCACTATCCTCCTCACTGTTTACTATACTTCCAAGTTTTGTGTAAGGTATTGCCACTGGTAATAATGGAATGGATCTGGCAAGCTGGCAGTGAAGATGCTATGTACTTATTATCCGCTGCCATTAAAAGTGATCAACTACTAGTGTCCATAGGGAAATTCTGCACTTTATTTCATCTTATTTCTGGCACTGCCATAGGTATATCTTCATCATTGATGAAAATTTAGTATTCATTTAATCAATCCTTACCTGTTCTGGGCTAAAACTGAAGCAGCATTGGAAGTCGAATCCTCCTGTTTTCGGCCATTTACAAATGTTGAACAATACAACAGAAGCCAATGGAAACAACTCACCAAATGACTCGATACACAATCCATTCCCTAAAATTCAAACATAAGGCACCAGTTTCAGATTGTAATTGGAGGTGTTTAGTATGTGAACACCACAACACCGTGCAGTTCCACACCAATGAACAGCATTCTGACTTCGGTGTCAGGATACAATGACTTTGGCCCAACCAATCATGTGATTGTTTATCCTCCACCCAAGCAAATAGTTCTAATCATATTCTCCCATCCTGTTTCCATATTCCTTTGCCACGTGCCTTCATCCACCTGTCCAAACTAATCTGATGTTGAGACGGTGTCTGCTTCCACCATTAACTCTGAAATTGAATTTTGATAGTCTCTCAAATCTGTCTAAGTTTCTTCTGCTCTCTGTTCTGGCCACTCGGTCTTGACCCCCTGAAACAGTCTGTTTCTATCTCCCCTTTCCCATCCTTTCATAATTTTAAACCTCTATTATATAACTACACAATATGTGTGGCTCTAATTTTTTTTTAAAGGCCCAATTTATTAAGTCTTCCTTTGTATTTGTGCTATGGGAAAATGTTCCAAAATGCTAGGGTGATGGAACAGTGGGAGTAGGAAACAAAGAATAGGCTAAAGTAGCCTTCAAAAGGGAATTGGATCAATACTTGACGGAGAAAGAGTTGTAGTGATCTGGGGAAAGAGCAGGGGCACTGGGACTAACTGGATTGCTCTTCAAAAGATCCAGCGTAGACTCGGATGGGCTGAATGGCCTCCAACGCTGTACTATTCTATGATTCTGTGTGTGGAGAATGCATGGAGGGATGTATGGCTGAAGGGGATTGCTGAAGTCGGGTGGGTTAAGACCATAGAGGGATTTGAAGGCAAGGACCTTCTGGGCATGTGGAATCAGTAGAGCTATGGGGGTCTTGGTCCGAATATTCATAACATAACAAGTGTCAGCCATGGCTCAGTGGGTAGCACTCTTGCCTCTGAGACAGAAGGTTGTGGGTTCAAGACCAGCTCCAGAGACTTGAGCACAAAAATCTAGGCTGACTGTTCTGAGGGAGTGCTGCACCGTTGAAGGTGCCGTCTTTCAGAAGAGACGTTAAACCGAGGTCCTGTCTGCTCTCTCAGGTGGCACTATTTTGAAGAAGAGCAGGCGAGTTATCCCCGGTGTCCTGGGGCCAATATTTATCCTTCAACCAACATCACTAAAAACAGATTATCTGGTCATTATCACATTTCTGTTTGTGGGAGTTGCTGTTTGCAAATTGACTGCTGCATTTCCTACATTACAACAGTGACTACATTCCAAAAGTAATTAATTTGCTGTCGTCGTCTTCTGAGGCAGTCCCCTGGAGTCGAGGGTGACTTGCTTCCACATTAAAATGAGTTCTAAGGTGACTGATGAGACCAATGCAGGACCTACAGTCTCTGTCCCGGGTGGGCAGATGGTGGTTGGAGGGACGGGTGGGTGGGGTGCTTGGGTTGTCGTGCGCTCCTTCCGCTGTTTGTACTTGGCTTCCGCGTGCTCCCGGCGAAGAGACTCGAGGTGTTCAGTGCCTTCTCAGATGCTCCTCCTCCACTTTGAGCAGCCTTGGGTCCCAAGAGTCGGTGGGGACGTTACATTTTTTAAAGGAGGCTTTGAGGGTGTCCTTGAAGCATTTTCTCTGCCCTCCAGGGGCTCGGCTACCGTGACGTAGCTCAGAGTAGAGTGCTTGTTTCGGGAGTCTAGTATTGGGCATGTGAACAATGTAGCCCGTCCATTGGAGCTCATAAGAACATAAGAAATAGGAGCAGGAGTAGGCCATATGGCCCCTCGAGACTGCTCCGCCATTCAATAAGATCATGGCTGATCTGATCATGGACTCGGCTCCACTTCCCCGCTCGCTCCCCATAACCCTTTATCCCCTTATCATATAAGAAACTGTCTATTTCTGTCTTAAATTTATTCAATGTCCCAGCTTCCACAGCTCTCTGAGGTAGCGAATTCCACAGATTTACAACCCTCAGAGAAGAGATTTCTCCTCATCTCAGTTTTAAATGGGCAGCCCCTTATTCTAAGATCATGCCCTCTAGTTCGAGTCTCCTCCTGATCGAGTGTGATCAATGCCTCGGATGTTGGCCTGAGAGAGAACGCTGACGTTGGTGCACCTATCCTGCCAATGAATTTACAGGATTTGGTGGAGGCATCATCATCGTAGGCAGTCCCTCGGAATCGAGGAAGACTTGCTTCCGCTCCCAAAGTGAGTTCTTTGATGGCTGAACAGTCTGATACGAGAGCCACAGACCCTGTTACAGGTGGGACAGACATTTGTCGAGGGAAGGGGTGGGTGGGGCTGGTTTGCTGCATACTCCTTCCGCTGCCTGCGCTTGGCCTCTTCACGCTCTTTGCGTTGAGACTCAAAGAGCTCGACGCCCTCCCGGATGGACTTTCTCCACCTCGGGCGGTCTTCGGCCAGGGTCTCCCAGGTGTCAGTGGTGATGTCGCACTTTACCAGGGAGGCTTTGAGGGTGTCCTTATAACGTTTCCGCTGCCCACCTTTGGCTCGTTTACCGTGAAGGAGCCCCGCATAAAATATTTGCTTTGGGAGTCTCATATCTGGCATGTGTATTATGTGGCCTGCCCAGCGAAGCAGATTGAGTGTGGTCAGTGCTTCAATGCTGGGGATGTTAGCCTGGTCGAGGACACTGATGTTGGTGCGCTTGTCCTCCCAGGGGATTTGCAGGATCTTGCGGAGACATCGTTGGTGATATATCTCCAGCAACTTGAGGTGCCTTCTATACATCGTCCATGCCTTAGATCCATACAGGAGGGCGGGTATTACTACAGCCCTGTAGACCATGAGCTTGGTGGTAGATTTGAGGGCCTGGTCTTCAAACACACTTTTCTGCAGGCTGTGCTGGCGCACTGGAGGCGATGCAGAATCTCCGCATCAATGTCTGCCTTTGTTGATGAGAGGCTCCCGAGATATGGGAAATGGTCCATGTAGTATAATGAAGTATAATGTGGATAAATGTGAGGTTATCCACTTTGGTGGTAAAAACAGAGAGACAGACTATTATCTGAATGGTGACAGATTAGGAAAAGGGGAGGTGCAAAGAGACCTGGGTGTCATGGTACATCAGTCATTGAAGGTTGGCATGCAGGTGCAGCAGGCGGTTAAGAAAGCAAATGGCATGTTGGCCTTCATAGCGAGGGGATTTGAGTACAGGGGCAGGGAGGTGTTGCTACAGTTGTACAGGGCATTGGTGAGGCCACACCTGGAGTATTGTGTACAGTTTTGGTCTCCTAACCTGAGGAAGGACATTCTTGCTATTGAGGGAGTGCAGCGAAGGTTCACCAGACTGATTCCCGGGATGGCGGGACTGACCTATCAAGAAAGACTGGATCAACTGGGCTTGTATTCACTGGAGTTCAGAAGAATGAGAGGGGACCTCATAGAAACGTTTAAAATTCTGACGGGGTTAGACAGGTTAGATGCAGGAAGAATGTTCCCAATGTTGGGGAAGTCCAGAACCAGAGGTCACAGTCTAAGGATAAGGGGTAAGCCATTTAGGACCGAGATGCGGAGGAACTTCTTCACCCAGAGAGTGGTGAACCTGTGGAATTCTCTACCACAGAAAGTTGTT
The DNA here is from genome assembly GCF_044704955.1 of Pristiophorus japonicus. Lineage (NCBI taxonomy): Eukaryota > Metazoa > Chordata > Chondrichthyes > Pristiophoridae > Pristiophorus > Pristiophorus japonicus. The sequence goes on along the minus strand of NC_091994.1, from coordinate 115,251,531 downwards.
GAGGCCAATTCACTAAATATATCAAAAAGGAGTTAGATGAGGTCCTTACTACTAGGGGGATCAAGGGGTATGGCGAGAAAGCAGGAATGGGGTACTGAAGTTGAATGTTCAACCATGAACTCATTGAATGGCGGTGCAGGCTAGAAGGGCCGAATGGCCTACTCCTGCACCTATTTTCTATGTTTCTATGTTTCTATGTTTAGTCCAGGGCCGTGCCGTGGATCTTGATGACTGGGGGGGCAGTGCTGAGCGGCGGTGACAGGCTGGTGGAGGACCTTTGTCTTACGGATGTTAAGCGTAAGGCCCGTGCTTTCATATGTCTCAGTGAATACATTGACTATATCCTGGAGTTCAGCCTGTGAATGTGTGCAGACGGTGGCGTCGTCCGCATACTGCAGCTCAACGACAGAGGTTGGGGAGATCTTGGACCTGGCCTGGAGGCAGCGTAGGTTAAACAGCTTCCCACTGGTTCTGTAGTTTAGTTCCACTCCAGCGGTGAGCTTGTGGCAGAGGCAGCGCTTGTGGTAACTCTCCAGTGCTTTGAGGTGCCTGCTGTACACAATCCCTGTCTCTGAAGCATGTAGGAGGGCAGGTAACAGGACTGCTCTGTTGAATGAGCTTGGTGATCTCATAGCCGGCATCAAGCTCATGGTCTGCAGAGCAGTAGTGATACCCGTCCTCATTTGCTGTGCTGGGGTGGTGAAAGGCGCTATATAAATGCAAGTCTTCCTTTTTGCTTAATATGCTTTACCAAAATCATTGCAGCAGCGGGACTGGCCATGGGCTCTGTCACTGGGCTCACCTGCTCACACAGCAGCCAGCCAAGGTGACAGTGGCAATCCGCCAATCAGGAGAGGAGGGCGGGCCCTTGCGCTGACAATGGCGATGAGTCACGGATAATTGACAGTGGCTTGCACCAATGGCAGTGCGCGGCCGGAATGGGGCTTCCAATCACGGCCGTTACAGGTGGAATGTTGGTCGCTAAGAGCAATGATGGGCGGCTCGCCCGACCAATAGCGGCTGGGCGCGGTGCGGCGCGCGCCAATCAGCGGGCGGCGCGGGGGCGGGCCGTGCCGCGGTATTTAATTGAAATTCTCGCGAGAGGCCAGCCATGTTCTTTCAGCAGAGGGACGGAGAGGCGAGCGAGCGGAGAGAGCGCAGGGAGCCCCACCTGAGAGCGGAGCGGAGCGGCCGCCAGCACCACCACACACAGCCGGACAACACCATGAGCGAGGCCGACACGGAGCAGCAACCCGAACAGCAGCAGCCACAGCCCGACAAGCCCAAATCCCCCGGGGAGAAGAAAGTCATCGGTGAGTGAGTGAGGGGCGGGGAGAGAGCGGGCGCCCGGCCCCGGGGAGAGAGCCCGGGCGCCCGGCCTGGGGGGAGCGGCGGCGGCCCGGCCCGCGAGGGGGAGAGCCGGGGTGTGGGTTCCCCCCGCGGAGGGAGAGACGGTGCCCGGGGGGGGCGGGGGGTCCGAGGCCCCGCGGGGACCCCCGCCACTAACGGTCGCCGCGCTCGCGCTTGATTCAAACACCAACCGCCCCGAGCGCGGGCCCGCGCGACCCCCCACCTCGGGAGCGCGCACACGCTTCGGGCCCCGCGGGGGGAAAGAGAGCCGGGGGCCTGGGCCCGGGGGAGGGGGGGGAGAGAGCCGGGGGCCCGCGGCCTGGGCCCGGGGGAGAGAGCCGGGGGCCCGCGGCCTGGGCCCGGGGGAGAGAGTCGGGGGCCCGCGGCCTGGGCCCGGGGGAGAGAGTCGGGGGCCCGCGGCCTGGGCCCGGGGGAGAGAGTCGGGGGCTGGATGGCCGATCCCCCCCCACCCAAAAAAAAATCTTTTGTTCCGCCTGTGGGCCGCTGCCCCGGGTCGGACAGCCGGGGCGGGTTCGCGGCCTCTGGCCCCGGGGCCACGTGCTGCGGGCCGCCCTGCCGCCGGGGGTGGGCACACGGCGTCTATCGGAATGTGTGTGGGGGGCCGCAGCGCGCCGAGTCCCGAGGCCTCCCTTCGTCCCGCGTGTCCGGCCCGGGACATGTGGCCGCCGCCTCGCTACTTCCGCAAAGCGCTCCCGGGCCTGGAACCCGGGCCGTTGGGCCCCGCCGCGCTCCTATTGCTTTTCAAATAAAGGCCCAGAGTTGTCCGCGAGCGGGGACTGTAACTTGGGGCCTTGGGAGCGGGGCCAGTCCGGGCCGGCACCGTGATCCGCCAGCCCCAGCCCGAGTGTCCATGCTGCATGGACCTTTACCCCAGCAGCAAGGTGTGTGAACGGGACCTATTTAATCTGCCTGCCCTTCACAAGATGCTTTGCATGGAGTAAGATTCTTTTATCCGATGCAAGCTACTGCAATGCAAATGTGCTATTTAATCTGGATTTTGCAGCTTTGTTGACATGGCAGTGTGCCAGCGAGGATCCCAGAGACTTAACTGCACCGGAAACTTTGGCACTTACCAGGAACAAAGCTCACCACTATGTCTGCTGTTAGTGCTGGGACTATGTTGTAAGGGGCAGCTTTGGCCAGCTTTCTTTCCATAGTTTGTTTGTTTGGGGGTTTAATTCCTTCTGGTACCACAAAGTCTTAAATTAGATTCTGGATTCCTACCTGTTCTGCTGCAAATGGGCACCTGTGGCCACTCGGACTACAGTGTAGTCTTTCTTATCTGTATTCAACTTTAAAAAAAAATTGAGGTTAAACAGTGGACGGTTATGCCCAATATAATTTGTGCCACCTAAACTGGTGATCATGGAAAATGAAACCCAAGGTGTTGAATCCATCTTGGCGACTGATCACTTCAACTATTTGGGGTGGAGGAGCAGTTGAGTTGTTAAATGACCAGCAGGTAGTTCACATGCAACAATTAATGAGCCAGATCATGTGATGTAGCTGAATTTAAAAAAAAACAGTTGAAATGGCATGTTGGTTAACTTGGCTCTCACATTGCTGAGTTCAGTCCTTCACTCCAGTACTGATGTCATCTGCAGTCACTCTTTTTAATACTGATATACAATGAGCGCCCAATTGAATGATCTTGAGTAAATCTGGCAGTTAGTTAATTTAGGCTTTTTTGAGTTTGTCAACAATATCTAATGGTGTTTCAGGTTAGCCATTAACCTTGATTTGGTCATCTTCTACGTCCTGGATACTTATGGCCTAACTTATTCAGCTGAAGTTGTGATTTTGAGAAATATTGGCGAGATCATCATCAATTCAAGTTCACATGTTAAATGTTTGTACACGCCTTCTAGGAGCACTTGCGGTGCTTTTCTATTTTTTTGTGTGCTAGTGACATTAAGATCAGTTACTGTGGTGTGTCTTCACCTTGTAACCCATCTCTCTCCTGGTGAATTTGACGCTTGGTGGTTTCAGGTATGTTCTTGGCAATAAAATGCTGCTTATGTGGTTTAGTTTAGCCAATCAGATAGCTCTGGAGGGATTTTTATTGCTTTGGGTATTCCTAAACTAGATCAGATGTTTATTCATTGGGAGTTAAGTTCACATATCAAAGTCGTGACTCAAATATTGGAAGCCATATTTATCTTTTTCCAGCAACAAAGGTTCTTGGAACAGTAAAGTGGTTCAACGTACGAAATGGCTATGGATTCATCAACAGGTGAGTAAACAGCATCGTATTCTAGCTAGGAGGCATTTGTCGGCTGCACTTTTAATGATACTTCTACATAAAACTGCATTGTAAAACTATCAAAACTTCAGTTTATCATTGTGTTTTGAAATGTTGAGTTAAATTGCCCTGCAAATGTGACTGGGGAAAGAAAATTATTTCAGACAAGTGCTAATTTGTGGTACAAATATGTGAAGTATAACTTTTTTTTTTACTTTGTAGGAATGATACAAAGGAAGATGTATTTGTACATCAGGTGAGTGCATATTGCTAGTACAAGTCCCTATAACTGCTCGCGGAAACGTAGCAAAACTTATGCACTGGTAGTACTGTACCAAGCAGTGGCATCAGTCAGGCTGATGGTAAATGTGCAATAGAATGGACATTTATATAGGCAGGTGTGTTGAATTAGTAAATAATGGAATCGTGTCTGTCGGATTTGTTTTAAATGTCCTACAGTGCTACCGTTTTTTATGAAATCCATCGCCAAATCCATTTTCATGTGTTCCAATAGAAACATAGAAAATAGGTGCAGCAGTAGGCCATTCGGCCTTTCGAGTCTGCACCACCATTCAAAATGACCATGGCTGATTATGCACTTCAGTACCCCATTCCTGCTTTCTCTCCATACCCCTTCATTCCTTTAGCCGTAAGGGCCACATCTAACTCCCTTTTCAATATATCTAATGAACTGGCCTCAACAACTTTCTGTGATAGAGAATTCCACATGCTCTCAATTCTCTGAGTGAAGAAGTTTCTCCTCATCTCGGTCCTAAATGGCTTACCCTTTATCCTTAGACTGTGACCCCTGGTTCTGGACTTCCCCAACATCGGGAACATTCTTCCTGCATCTATCCTGTCCGAATTTTATGTTTTTGAGATCCCCTCATTCTTCTAAATTCCAGTGAATATAAGCCTAGTCGATCACTTGCACACTCCTGTCGCAGCATGTGTATGGATGTCTCCACAATATGCATTAAGCAGACTACTAGTGAGTAGTTTTAGAATTAAGAACCCTAAATTTACTGCCAAGGCCTATAGCAAAGTGCACTGCTAGCCTTGAATGGGATAAGAGCCTGATGCAAGAAAGACTGAATTGCATTGATATAGCACCTTTCATGACCTCGGGATATCCCAAAATGCTTTACAATGAAGTAATTTTTGAACTGTCATCAGTGGAACTACAGCAAGAAATACTACTTGGGTCATTCCAAACTTGGACTCAAGTGTCCTTCTTTGGACTGACTTTGGTAGGCTTCTCATAATTGTGGAAGAGGAAAGGTAAGAGAGCCTCTCCATATATTGCACCAGAAATTTAGATTTGGAGAGTGTTTGATTGCAGAATATCTGGCACAAGAGGTAACGGAGACTAAAACATCAAATGGACAGAAACGCTTTCGTAAGTAGGTGGCAGTTCTTTGTTAAACCTATAAATGTGAAACTCTACCATTAGCCCTCCTAGTGGTGTGTTGAGCAAGATAGTGGTTCAAGTACTGCATTGAAGAATAGGGATAGTATGCACTTGTCATGTGATCTGAAACGTTTGTAGAGTGGAATGGGCAGGACGAGTGGATGGGACTCGGTGATTAGACCATCACGCTTATAGAAATCTAAGTTTTTCCCCACTCGTGATCCCTGAGTTGCGGAATTCTGCTGGGATTGCAGGGCACGGTATGCAGGAGTGCACTCTCCTCCTAGCTTCGTTTCATTCTCTTTACTCTTCTGTTGTTGTCCCCTCTGGCAGTCTCATGCTGCTGTTACCTGTGTGGCCAACAATGATCTTTATTCGAACCCCATTTGGTCCTCTGCTCCTGAAACTTCTCCAATCCAGTTCTAGGTTGGTGTCCTGCTTGTGGGTGCAATCTAGAGTAGTATATTGACTTGCCCTGGCCTGATCGATCTCTCTTAGTTCTTGTAACACTGAAACTGGTGGAGACTGGAAAATCCAGATTGCAGAGTGAGCTACAACACTGTTCATTGTGAGCAGAGGCATGATGTAGGAGTAGGCCATTCAGCCCCTCAAGCCTGTTCTGCCATTCAATTACATCATGGCTGGTCTGTATCTTCACTCCAATTAACTGCATTTGCTTCATATCCCTTAATTCCCTTACCTAACCATCTTGTTTGTTTTTGAGTGGGTGTTTCAGATTTCCAATACTATGAACTGCTTTCTTATATCACACCTGAACTAGAGCTGAAAAGACCTGGTTCCAAGGGGCTGCAACCAGGTTACAAGAAAAAGTTATTACCAATGTTGCGCTAAGGTGCACAGTAATCTCCTGGGTCCCTCGGAGGTAGCTCACGGGTTTTGCACTGTAAATACCGCTCGTATGCAGACATTTGAAGGGACCGTGCAGTAAAAGAAAAAGGCTGCGCAGAACATTGCACATTTTACAAGGAACATTGGTTTTGACCAGATTTACCCTGTCCGTCCTGGCTCTATCACAAGCAAGTTTCTATAGCCTGCTCTTGTGATTAGTAGGACCAGTTCAAATTTGGGACTTAAATTTTATCCATTCGTGAAGCAGTGTAGTTATATTTTGGAGCAATTTAGGTCCTTGAAGCTTGCATTTTCGAAAGGGGGTTGTGTGGAGGATCCCATGTCAATCTCTGATGGCACTGGCTAGATTTGTGGAAGGAGAAAGAAAGAGAGTGAGTGCCTTGTGGAGCCCTTGAGTTGACGGTAAGTCATCAGAAGAGCTATTTTATAAGGACATAAGAAATAGGAGCAGGAGTCGGCCATTGGGTCCTTCGAGCCTGTTCCACCATTCAATAAGATCATGGCTGATCTACCTCAACTCCACTTTCCTACACACATCCCTTGATTCCCTTAATATCCAACAATCTATCGATCTCGGTCTTGAGTATATTCCACAACTGAGCCTCCACAGCCCTCTGGGGTAGAGAATTCCAAAGATTCACCATTTTCTCCTCGTCTCCGTCCTAAATGGCTGACCTCTTACTCTGAGACAGTGACCCCTGGTTCTGGACTCCAAGCCAGAGGAAATATCCTCCCTTCATCTACCCTGTCAAGCCTTGTAAGAATTTTGCATGTTTTAATGAGATCACCTCTCGTTCTTCTAAACTCTAAAGAATATAGGCCAAGTCTACTCAAACAATCCTCGGGGCAACCCCCCTCCCCATCCCAGGAGTTCGTCTGCTGAACCTTTCTTGCATTCCCTCTATGGCAAGTACTCTTGTACTCAAATCTTATAATAAAGTCCAACAGACCATTTGCTTTCTTAATTGCTTGCTGTACTGCATGTACACAATGATTTGTGGACAAGACCCAGGTTCCTCTGAACACCAGTATTTCCCAGTCTCCATTTAAAAAAAAAACTCTGCTTTTCTATTTTTCCTAATCTCGCATTTCTCCACATTATGTTCCATTTACCATGTTCTTGCCCATTCACTTAGCCTGACTATATCCCCTTGAAGTCTCTTTGCTGCATCCTCACAACTTACATTCCCACCTAGCTTTTGTATCATCAGCAAACTTGGATATATTACATTTGGTCGCCTTATCCAAATCATTGATATAGATTGTGAATAACTGGGGCCCAAGCCCCGATTCTTGCCATACCCCACTAGTTACAACCTGCCAACCCGAAAATAACCTGTTTATTCCTACTCTCCTATTTTCTGTCCGTTAACCAATCTTCAATCCATGTTAGTATATTACCCCCATCACATGAGCCCTGATTTTGTTTAATAACCTCTTGTGTGGCACCTTATCGCCTTCTGAAAATCCTAATGCACCACATCCACTGGTTCCACCTTTATCCTGTTAATTACAACCTCAAAAAAACTAACAGGTTTGTCAAACATGATTTCCTTCATATATCCGTGTTGACTTTGCCCAATCCGATTATTTTCCTAAGTGTCCTGTTGCCAGATCCTTAGATTCTAGCATTTTCCCTACTACTGATGTCAGGCTAACTGGTCTGTAGTTCTCTGTTTTCTCTCCCCCTCAAACAGAGAGGTTACATTTGCTACCTTTTAATTCATGGGAATTGGTCCAGAATCTATGGAATTTTGGAAGATGACAACCAATGCATCCACTATCTCTATTGCCACCTCTTTCAAAACCAGAGGATGTAGGCCATCAGGTCCAGGGGACTTGTCAGCTTTCAGTCCCATTCATTTCTCCAGTTTTTTTTGCTAATACTAATCTTTCAGTTCCTCATTCTCGCTAGACCCTTGGTTCTTGGCTATTTCCGGGAGGTTTGTTGCTTAGTCTTCTGTGCAGACTGTTTATTTAATTTCTCTGCCATTTCCTTATTCCCCAGTATAATTTCTCCTTTCTCAGCCTGTAAGGGACTCGCATTCTATTTTCTCTTTATCGATTTCTTGGTCCTCCTTTACTGAATTCTAAAATGCTCCCAATCCTCAGGCTTACTGCTCTTTTTGACACCATTACAAGCCTCTTCCTTTGATCTAATATTATCTAACTTCTCGTTAGCCAAGATTGGACCACTTTTCTGTAGAAGATCATACAATGGCAACTTAGTGCAGATGTGGTTCGGCTTCAGATGTCAGCAGTGACCAATGAATTGCTGCAGTAGACTTGCAGATGTGCAAATCAAGGGCAAGTTTACTGGTGGAATGTTCGTATTAATGGATTTGAAAGCGATGGATAATTTGAGTTAACAGCAGTCCCTTTCATCAGTTTAGATATGTTGGCCGGAGGACGATGAGCATAAGCCAGATGAATCTTTTCAAATAGCGGGAACATGAGATTTTTTTCAGGAGAGAGACTGAGATGGTGTGGAGTTTAATACATGTTGCATCTTAGTGAGGATAGGTACAAATTACAATAATGGTTGGTAGTGAAGATTGTGAACAATCCGTTCCAAGATAATTAGGGTAAGGGAATTTAGCTATCTACATTCATGTATCTAGATCTGCCCTCGAGTTCCCTCCTTGCATAGAAACACAGAAAATAGGTGCAGGAGTAGGCCATTCGGCCCTTCTAGCCTGCACCGCCATTCAATGAGTTCATGGCTGAACATGCAACTTCAGTACCCCATTCCTGCTTTCTCACCATACCCCTTGATCCCCCTAGTAGTAAGGACTTCATCTAACTCCTTTTTGAATATATTTAGTGAATTGGCCTCAACAACTTTCTGTGGTAGAGAATTCCACAGGTTCACCACACTCTGGGTGAAGAAATTCCTCCTCATCTCGGTCCTAAATGGCTTCCCCCTTATCCTTAGACTGTGTCCCCTGGTTCTGGACTTCCCCAACATTGGGAACATTCTTCCTGCATCTAACCTGTCTAACCCCGTCAGAATTTTAAACGTTTCTATGAGGTCCCCTCTCATTCTTCTGAACTCCAGTGAATACAAGCCCAGTTGATCCAGTCTTTCTTGATAGGTCAGTCCCGCCATCCCGGGAATCAGTCTGGTGAACCTTCGCTGCACTCCCTCAATAGCAAGAATGTCCTTCCTCAGGTTAGGAGACCAAAACTGTACACGATACTCCAGGTGTGGCCTCACCAAGGCCCTGTACAATTGTAGCAACACCTCCCTGCCCCTGTACTCAAATCCCCTCGCTATGAAGGCCAACATGCCATTTGCTTTCTTAACCGCCTGCTGTACCTGCATGCCAACCTTCAATGACTGATGTACCATGACACCCAGGTCTCTTTGCACCTCCCCTTTTCCGAATCTGTCACCATTCAGATAATAGTCTGTCTCTGTTTTTATCACCAAAGTGGATAACCTCACATTTATCCACATTATACTTCATCTGCCATGCATTTGCCCACTCACCTAACCTATCCAAGTCGCTCTGCAGCCTCATAGCATCCTCCTCGCAGCTCACACTGCCACCCAACTTAGTGTCATCCGCAAATTTGGAGATACTACATTTAATCCCCCTCGTCTAAATCATTAATGTACAGTGTAAACAGCTGGGGCCCCAGCACAGAACCTTGCGGTACCCCACTAGTCACTGCCTGCCATTCTGAAAAGTCCCCATTTACTCCTACTCTTTGCTTCCTGTCTGACGACCAGTTCTCAATCCATGTCAGCACATTACCCCCAATCCAATGTGCTCTAACTTTGCACATTAATCTCTTGTGTGGGACCTTGTCGAAAGCCTTCTGAAAGTCCAAATATACCACATCAACTGGTTCTCCCTTGTCCACTCAACTGGAAACATCCTCAAAAAATTCCAGAAGATTTGTCAAGCATGATCTCCCTTTCACAAATCCATGCTGACTTGGACCTATCATATTACCTCTTTCCAAATGCACTGCTATGACATCCTTAATAATTGATTCCATCATTTTACCCACTACCGATGTCAGGCTGACCGGTCTGTAATTCCCTGTTTTCTCTCTCCCTCCTTTTTTTAAAAAGTGGGGTTACATTGGCTACCCTCCACTCCATAGGAACTGATTCAGAGTCAATGGAATGTTGGCAAATGACTGTCAATGCATCCACTATTTCCAAGGCCACCTCCTTAAGTACTCTGGGATGCAGTCCATCAGGCCCTGGGGATTTATCGGCCTTCAATCCCATCAATTTCCCCAACACAATTTCCCGACTAATAAGGATTTCCCTCAGTTCCTCCTCCTTACTAGACCCTCCGACCCCTTTTATATCCAGAAGTTTGTTTGTGTCCTCCTCAGTGAATACCGAACCAAAGTACTTGTTCAATTGGTCCGCCATTTCTTTGTTCCCCGTTATGACTTCCCCTGATTCTGACTGCAGGGGACCTACGTTTATCTTTACTAACCTTTTTCTCTTTACATATCTATAGAAACTTTTGCAATCCGTCTTAATGTCTTAAAGCATCCAGTTATGTCTTCAATAAATCCAGACTTTAAATGTTACCAGTCATGTACTGATCACTTGGGAGATTTATTTTCCTACTTTAGTACATAATTTTCCCTTTTTGCTAATTTGAATATTGCCTCCTTGTCCCAATCTTCTTTTGATTTTCTTGGTTTGCCATTTCCATAGTTGATCAATCGTTAATTTGTTCTAGAATCTTTGCTGATGGCTGTGTAACTGACAACACACAGGCGCAGTCCTATAAACTTCAGTGGCAGAAATCAAAGTAGCTGACAAATTTTAATCCACCTTTCTGCTATGATTCTCAAGAGTACTACTATAATTCCCTCCCTCTTGTCAAAGTTAAATCTATAAAGCATACAAAATGCCTGTCTGTAACAAGTTTGGTCACTTGAGCATTGAGAATATGAGAGGGCATGAAATTCCTGCTAGTGTCTGCTCCATTATTGAGAATTGCCTTTCTTACTCTTCCTGAATTTGTGCAATTTCTGGCTCTTACGATTGACCTAACTCTGCACTTTTACTGGACTAGTAATCCAGAGACCAGTGTGGTACTCTGATTCACTGGAAGACTAGGTAAGGGTGCAATATGATTGCTTTTATTTAAAGAAAATGTTAATGAAATACCAATGCATATCCACAGTTGCCTGCAGTTTTTCTGAAGTGTGGGAAAATGTCCACATTTTGCACTGGTCTTGATAATCAGGCATGCACACTCAGTTTAACATTCTGACTAAAAACATCTCCATTCCTACTGCACTCATATGTTTGCATGAAGGACATTTTAAACAGCAAGCTAGTTCAGTACCCATGTTATCTTAGTACTGGTTTAGAATGTGGTGTTGGGATCTGGAAATTTAGCAGATCTCAATATTCAGTAAGAACATAAGAATTGGGAACAGGAGTAGGCCATCTAGCCCCTTGAGCCTGCTCCGCCATTCAACAAGATCATGGCTGATCTGGCCGTGGACTCAGCTCCACTTACCCGCCCGCTCCCCATAACCCTTAATTCCCTTATTGGTTAAAAATCTATCTGTCTGTAAGCTTTGAAGGATCATGGTCCGTAGCTTACTACGCAGTCGAAGGGTGATGCTTGGCTTAATAGATTGTAGGTGGAAAGAAAGACTGAGGGAACCAACTAGTTTCTTGGTTTAAAAGTCTTGCATGGGGCTATTTCAAGACATTGAGGATGTAGGGCGGAGGAAGAACATTTTAGGAGTGGCTAGTTGAGCTTGAGAGAAGTTGACCAGTGAAGTTGAGGGTTAATAAAACAACTTTGAGGGTTTGTGACAGATTAGAGGCTTCAGGTGAGGGGAAGGTTTATTGCAAGCCTTTTATTTTGTCCAGGGCTGCACAAGGTATTTGAAGAGCAGCAGGTTCTGTTGGTCGTTAACTAAATACCTGAAGTTAAGTTGTACTTGAATTTTAATGCAGTTCACAGTGCTCTGTAAACTCCACGGAGTGTTGTTTGTGTCTGTAGTCCCTCTTTTCTATTCCCTGCATCCAGGGTTATTTTGAACAATGGGTAATTTTCAAACTCATTGGCCCAGAATTTACAGTCAGCAGCGACGCAACAGTGATCACCGCTGACCTCGAAGAAAGTTGCCCACAAAGATCTCTCGATCTCTGGCGAAAACTTTTAATTTTTTCGACCTTGTATTTGGTTGTAGCGCTGTCAAATGGGGATCCATAAGACCACAAAGGTGATGTCATTAAACTGTCTAAATAGCCAATCACATTGAAGAATTTTCAGATAGCAAACCAGGAAATAAAAAGCAGCTTGTATCATTCACTTTTTAAATTTTGCGAGAGCAAAATAAAGATTATAACATAGACATTAAGGTTGAGGCTGAAATATATACGAACTGAACTTTTTAAATTATTTTTTTGATCATGGATAAATGACATTCCACAAATATAAAATTATTAGGTTTTCAGGGCCACAACGGTTGTTTGTGGGCAATATGACGTTTTAAACCCCAGTTACACCTTTTTCAACAAAACTTAACTATTTATGGAGTGTTGACCAGCGTAAATGGGAAAGTTTTCATCAGTTCAACTGATTTCACTGATTGCCGGCTTTGGGGAGTTTCACAGCACAGCCTGTGGCGGAGCAGGGATTGACTGACCGCAACTTCAGGATTTCCGTGTTTTATCTGCGTACACACTAAATCTGGAAATTACGGTCAGTTTCAGAGAGGTAATGATGGCGAACACTGACAGTTACGTCGTCACTACCACTGCAAAATCTGGGCCCTTGTCTTGCATGTTGAGTGATTTACTGCTGTTCTCCAAATAAGTTGCAATCCCATAATTGTCAAAAGGAAATTTGGTTTTAAATCTTAATTGACGCACTACTCTTTACAGACTGCCATAAAGAAGAATAACCCACGAAAATACCTACGCAGTGTTGGAGACGGTGAAACTGTGGAGTTTGACGTAGTGGAAGGTGAAAAGGTATTGCATGCGTTATAATCGCTTCTCAGCAACTACATGATTTACATCATGTGTTTTTTATGCCCAAGTTCAAAACCTTTGTTAGAATCATAGAAAGGAGGCCATTTCGGTCCATCGTGTCCGTGCCAGCCAACCAAGAGCTATCCAGCCTAATCCCACTTTCCAGCTCTTGGTCCATAACCCTGTAGGTTACGGCACTTTAAGTGCACATCCAAATATCTTTTAAATGTGGCAAGAGTTCCTGCCTCTACCACCCTCTCAGGCAGTACCCCACTGCCCTTTGGATGAAGAAATTTCCCCTCACATCTCCTCTAACCCTCCCCCCACCAATGACTTTATATCTATGGCCCTTGGTTGTTGACCACTCTGCCAAGGGAAACAGGTCCTCCCTATCCACTCTATCCAGGCCCCTCAATTGTATATGCATCAATCAGGTCTCCCCTCAGCCTCCTCTGTTCCAAAGAAAACAGACCCAGCATCTCCAATCTTTCCTCATAGCCAAAATTCTCCAGTCCAGGCAACATTCTTGTAAATGTCCTCTGCACCCTTTCCAGTGCAATCACATCTTTCCTGTAATGTGGTGACCAGAACTGCACGCAGTACTCCAGCTGTGGCCTAACCAATGTTTTATACAATTCAAGCATAAAGTCCTTGCCCTTGTATTCCATGCCTCGACTAATAAAAGCAAGTATTCCGTATGCCTTCTTAACCACCTTATCTCCCTGGCCTGCTACCTTCAGGGATCTAGGGATCTGTGGACCTGCACTCCCAAGGTCCCTTTGTTCCTCTACACTTTTCAGTGTCGTACCATTTAATGTGTATTCCATTTGCCACTGTTCTGTCTACGTGACCAGTACATTGATATCTTCCTGTAGTCTGCAGTTTTCTTCTCATCAACCGCACAACCTATTTTAGTGTCATCTACAAACTTCTTAATCATACCCCCAAACATTTAAGTCCAAGGTTAAGCAACAAGATATTCTAATAAGGGTCCGAAGTATTTAAAAAAAAACCTTTTGCCACTTACTGTGAATTGTGTAGTTATTTACTTGTTGATAACGTTACTAAAATAAAATTATGTTCTCAAATTAAGTCTATTGAAGTAGGATTTGTACCATTTTAAACATTTGAATTCTTACAGCAATGCAAAATAAGAAAATGCATGACTAGTTTTCAGACTGATTAAGCACCATTTTAAGTTTGTCTTAGTCTGTATGTATACTTCTGCTGATTTCTTTCTGCTTCCTACATTCTTCAGTTTTAATATAATACTTGTGTTTTGTAGGGTGCAGAGGCGGCAAACGTCACTGGTCCAGGTGGAGTTCCAGTCCAAGGAAGCCGATATGCCGCGGACCGAAATCGTTACCGTCGCTACAACCCTCGCCGCCGAGGGCCACCACGTAATGTGAGTATAGAACGTGCTTGGGCTACTAATTATTTCCATTCATGTTCTGATGGTCTCATTACAGACAATCTTGCCCTCATCTGTGAGAGCAGCTAGATGCCGAAGTAGTTTAAAAAGAAAAAAGGTACTGTTGGTGGTTGTAGAACCTATATTCGCACCCTAGCCAGAGCAGTGGCCAAACGCGTAAAAGACTGCTGGGAATCCACAGCTGCTGATGTGCTATATAAATATAAGTTATTGTTGTACAAATGTATACAGCCATTTACTGTAATAGACAGAATCACACTTGTTAATCAATCCTATTTGGTCTTTAATGTACATTATTAACCTGAAGGAACGGCGCATCGAAGTTCTTGGGCAATAACTGCTGGCTTTGCCAGCGACACCCGCATCCCATGAATGAATAACAAAAGAAATCAATTTAACACTTATTTTATGACACAACCATGTATGTGTTGTGTAACTAGAGACTATTAAATTGCGCAATGCCACCGTGCAATTTTTGGTATACAGATATAATTTCATTGTGAAAATGTTTGCCGTAAACCATTGCTTTTCTATTTTGCCAAGATTGCTTCGCAAACATAGCTTAGTTTTCCTTTGTGGTTAAAGAAAATTGTTGTGTTCATAACTGATCTGATACAGTAAATAATTAATTTCTAGTGCATAAATGTGAAACAGAACTAAGGCTAGTCTCATAGGTACTAGGCTGTGGAGTCCTAAATTACCAAAGCAGTATGTTAAATAGTTGAGTATATGGAAAAAACTAATTTACTCTAGATTTTACTCGTTAGATTAATTCCAAGGTACTTGGAGCAGTAGTTTGAATCTTGTCTCTTTTGGATTCTTTTGCTTTGTTCAGGAAAGAGTTCTGGAAACCTGGGTATATACACAGAAAGGTCACTTATTAATTTGAAGTAAAGTCGATAGAAAAATGCCAGGATCTTCAATTGGACAGTTGTAAAATGGGTTTGACATTGCTCTAAATTTGCATTCCATGCAGTGTGACGATCAGATCAGTTGTGAAATTACTGCAGCCAAGGAAAAGTCTACCTTTATTCCAGAATCTGGCCACACAGATTTAACTGCCACGTGCTCGAATAGTGTTAGCAGTGTATCGTGGGTTAAAAACAATAAAAGGCTTCCATGTGATTTTTGATTAGTACCAACAGAACATTGAGGGTGGAGAGAAAGGAGATGGAGCAGAGACAGCAACAGATGGGGAAAACCAAGAATATCAAAACCAACAGCAACGTCCTCCATACAGAAGACAGCGTTATCCACCTTACTTTGTTCGTCGTCGCTATGGTCGCCGCCCACAATATAGCAACCAGCCTCAGGGAGAAATTACTGAGGTAGCGTAAAGGGCATACATTGAAGTAGAGAATACTCTTTGCAAATTAGGTCAGTTGGGTCATGGAAGTATTGGCTGTTTTTCAGGTGACGAATGGGGCTAAAACAGGTAACTTTGTAGCATCCATTACACCTGGACAGGAGGAATGCAGGAATCCTTGCTAGAACTTGGCACTTCATTCATTTCACTAGAAGGAGCTGTTGTGTGACCTATAATTCTGAATAAGGAAAGCTATTTGATCCATTCTAGCTTATTGAGAAAAAGTCTTTCCTTCCTTGTATTGATCACTGACCAACTTGATATCTGTCCTAAATTTGCCTTCACTAGTTTGAATCTGTTATGTTGTTGGCTTTGTTTGCTCTGCATTGTTTGGACATGTTGAGCTTCAAGTCTATTACTCTAGTCTTCATGGAGTACATGAGATCCATTTGACCCAACTCGCTTACATTTTGATATCTGCAAATTTGCATTGAGTTTTTGAATGCCATTGATCTAAAAAAGTTAGAAAATGTAGTGGCGCTCACCGCCAATCCCCAAGGTGTCCCTTGTCCAATTTGGATTAAACTTGTCTTCAGGAATAGCTGCAACATAGAATAGAGATGATGCTCACGGAACTGGATATCGAAATGTGTATTTATGGATCTGAAATTCCTGGATTTGTTTCCCTGTAACACAGCACTAATTTGAAGTTGATATCTCATGTATAGACTTGTTGACTTCAGGAAGGGGAGCTGCAGTTGATTGGGAGGAGGATTGAAGATGCATTTCATGGATGAACTTAGAGATATGGGGAAGGACCTAGACGATAGGAGTTGAGAGCTAGAGGGGCAGATGCTCAAATGGTCGCAAAAAATCTGAGCACGTGTTTTAAGATGGAAAGGAGGTTAAGTAGGCGGTTGGTTTTAGAAAAGAGGAACATGGAGTTCTCCTATACTGATGGTGAATGGTTTTTGAGAGTTGAGTCAGATCAGATGATGGATGGCTACGGCAGGTCGACAAGTTTGCACTCTGCGAGCTTGAGGCAACGTGGGTGGGAAGGGAGTGTTGCCAAAGGGAAATTTGAGTCCATCTGGGCAGTTTCTGTGGTCTCTCCTGAATTCACAAGACCATTTAATCTAAAAGCTGCTCCAGAGGAAATAGCTCTTTGCGTTCCCATACTAGTTTTTTTTTAAATAGCGGCTACAAACTGGCTAGTAAGCAAGCAGTGTTGGCCGCATGGTGTAGGTCACCTGTCATTTTGTTTACACCCTTGTGTTCATTTGAATTTCCTTTTGTGACCTTGCCTGCTTCTTTATGGATTCATGACTTGAAATGATAGTACAACTGCAGTCCGAACCATTATTAGTAACTTTTATGACAGCATGCAGTTGAATTTGTTACTTGACAGTAATTGGTCAAGAATATTTATAATGTCTTTGGGAACAAATAGGGATTGTTAATGTTCTAATAGTTTTTCTGCTTTTGTATAAAGGGTGGTGAAATAAATGAAAACCAAGTTGCTGGGGAAGAAGGTGGTAAACCCAACAGAGGACAAAATCGTTTTAGGGGCTACCGTCCACGCTACCGCAGGTATACTACAATTTTCAATTGAAAAATGAATGCAGGAGCTGAATAACCATGTGGTTATTGAACTATGTATGCTTTTTGCATGATTCCTCAGTGGAACCCTGTTCTGGTTGATGATCCAGTAATGTTGGTCCATGTGCATCATTCTTGATGTCTGAAATTTTGTGAGCAATAACATTGCTTTAAACTGTCTTGTTTCTCTCTCTGCCCCATTGTTGCGGTTGACTTTAATTTATGCTACTGTAAATACTCACGGGTTGGGGGCGGGCACGGATAGAGAGGAAAGTAGTAATCTGTTCATCTCTAGCTGCAGTTCGGACCCAGATCAAGCAGAATGGGCTTAGCGCTATCTGCCACATGGCTGGCACGCAACACTCAGTTGGAACCTAAGTCAATATGGGCTGAGATTGCTGAAGAGGGACGTGTCAACTTTCATTGAGCTAACAGCTTGTTGATGTGTTGACGAGTGCAGATATTGCTTCTAATGCTGCAGTGGAATTGGTTTGTTGCAGAGGACCCCCTCGCCCACGTCCACCAAGGGAGGGAAGTAGTGAAGAAGATAAAGAAAATCAAGGGGATGGCCAACAAGACCAGCAGTCTAATCCCAGACGATTTCGCCGCAATTACAACTACAGGCGCCGTCGACCACAAAACCCTAAACCAAAAGATGGCGAGGAGGTAAGATTACATGAAATATGGTATTTAAGCACGAGCGCCATCTAATCCTAAAATCGGGCGTACCTCGTGTTTTTCAACAGGTAAATTTGTTAAGCATACTGTGTTTATATTTGTGCTCTTAAAATTGTGGCTTGAAACTGCCACTGCCACATTCATCCCTTTCCATAACCCTGAACTTGCATGTTTTGCTCCTTTTATTTTCTTGTCCATGAGACTCAGCTGATCTCCTGAGCACTTAACTTGCCTTCCTGGCCCCATGCTAGCTGTAAACGGTTGCCTCTCCTCGGGTGCTGTCCCCCTGCCTTTCAAAGCTGCTGTTAGCACCTCCCACTCATGACCGTCTGTCCTTGCAAACTGCTACCCCATCTCCAGCCTCCCGTGGTTCCGCTGAGGCGGACCGGCCTTGTCTGGCCTATGCAGTAGTAGCCAGAGAATCTCCTGCAATGGCTTCTCTGTCCATCCCTGCATGGTTATCACCGAGTTCCCCCAGGATCTATTCTTGGCCCCCTCCTGTTTCTCATCTACAAGCATCCCCTGGATGAGCCGACATTTCCCCATATTTAACATTGTGAAAACTGAAGCTATTGTCTCTGACCCCCGGCACAAAGTCTGTTCCCTACTCATTGATTCCATTCTCTCCCTGTCCACTGTCTCGGGCTTGCAATCTCTGTGTCCTATTTGGCCCTGAACTAAAAATCCAACCAACTCTCCATCGCAAGAACCACTTTCACATCTAAGATCACCAATCTCTGCCCCAGCCTCAGCTCATCTGCTGCTGAAATCCTCGTTCATGTTTTTGTTACCTCTAGACGTGCCAAGTCCTGTTCTCCCATTGCCCCTGTGCTCGCTGGCCTACATTGGCTCCCAACCTCTTGTTTTCAACATTCTAATCTTTGTGTTCAGATCCCTCCTTATCTCTCCATCCTTCTCCACCAAGATTTCTGCATTCCTCTTGTCCATCCTGCACTCCCTTCGCCGTACCATTGGTGCATGTGCCACCTAGGCCCTAAGCTCTGGAATTCCCTCCAAGCTTCTCTTGCTTTCCTCCCTTAAATCCTGCCCTAATGTTTCATTACACTGCTTGTGCGCCTTGGGGATATATACAGATTTTTTTCCAGATATGACTTCAAAAGTTTTAAAATGCTGAAAGCTTCTGTAGATGCTGGTCAGGATTGGGATACTGGTCCACTTTTTTGGCACCTGGTATTGGCATCAAGCACTCCCAGGTCATGTGCAGATCATCAACAGCACTCCCAGGTCATCATCAGATGTGAACAAAAGCTCCCTTTTGCAGTGGTACTGCGATTTGAGGATCTTGTTGTACATTGAAAGAATGAATGAAATGACTGCAGCAATCTTGTGCCTAGGATTTGCAGTTATCCGCTGTATATGGACTGTTTAATCACACATTTAACAGTCTTTCTGCATCTGGTAAGAATCCTTAGAAAGAAATGGAGAATCTGAAGGATTGCTTAATTGGCCCATAGTCGATCTATTATTTGTCAATTTCAATGAATATCTTTTATTGTGGTTACTTCTGTCTTTCAGACCAAGGCACCCGAAACACCAGCTGAGAACATCCCTGCTCCTGACACCGAGCAGGGCAATGCCGAGTAACACCAGTTTGGCATCTCTACCATCAACTAAGTAAGTATTGTGATACCCCTGTATTTGCATTTATCTTCATTGATTGTTGCACTAGCTGCACTAACAAATTAACACATGCTTCATGGGAATGAAGTAATATTGCATGGAATTATTGCCTTGTAATGTAGAAAATGGGTGACTTCATGCTGTAACTGCATCTACATGGTGCCAGCCACAGTATATTGCAGTATGTACAGTATTTTGCCTGCATTGAGTGGCTTGATATCCATATCTTGTACGGATGAAGTGTTCTAGGTGTTTATGAAGGCAGCATTACTATGTGAATTGTGTTTTCTTGCAACACATGGGGATAGATGCTTAGTATTTGTTCATCTGACATTTAGTTGGTTCGAGAATGTGACTGCTATAGTTGATCTGCATTTGTCTTACAGTTTTGTCATCAAACGGAAGACCATCAAAGTCAAATTCCAGCAATAATAAAAGTGAGCTTTCGACTGTAATGAAGATCTGCAGTGCTTGCATACAGTTGACCAGATACCAGAACCTTTCACACTAGTAAACCTATGCAGCATGGTTTCTTAACCTTTCCTCAAACTGCTTTTTGGAACTGGCTTAAAACAGATTTTTGTAGATGGTCTATTTTCCTTTTTACTTCAGATGGTTTTTAAGCTTATTTGATATCTGGTCAATTTGAATTTTTGAAATACCAGTTTTTAATTTGTAAGCATTGTACACCTGAAATTTAAGTACAACCGGGCATGTAATAAAGGTCCGAAAGAACACCATTCATTGTCTTTTGACTTTTGTAGTAAGGTGGCTATATTTATGCCTACATTAATGCTATGAAGTAAGTATAAAACCATAAGTCTAAATGATGTGTTGCTTTTTCCCATCTATATTGAATATCAGTGCATGTACAGCCATTTGGAGATCAAATAAAGCTGGGGAGGCGTTAGTGCTACAACCCAATCAATTCTGCCTTCACCTAACGCATCTTCCCCCTCCCCATAAAAATATTACTTATTTTGTTAAACTCTCCTGAGTCAGAAGGTTGTTGTGGGTTCAACTCCCACTCCAGACTCTTAAACACACAATCCAGGCTGGTACTCCACAATAGTATTGTATAGTGCTGCACTGGAAGTGCTGACTTTCGGGTGAGACGTAAAAGATCCCATAGCACGATTTCGAAGAAGGGTAGGTGAGTCCTATTGTCCTGGCCAGCATTTATCTCCCAACCAATAAGAGCTTGGCTGCCACATTTTCTACCTTACAACTGTGACTACACTTCAAGCACTTTGTTGGTTGTAAAGCACTTCGGCACGTTCGGAGGTCATGAAAGGGACTGTATGGATGCAAGTATTTTTTCCTATTGAAGTTAGGATTGTATTGTTATAGTGGCAGCAGAGAATAGTGTAAAATTCTACTGCCCAATATGTCCAGGCAATGTACCAGAGGGCTGCCGGAGCGGCAATTCTGCAAGTGCTGTAGAGGGAAGCAGAAGACGGGAAATGCACTTCTCTCTGATAGGAAACGACATTGATTGGCTTGACATGTTTCTAATCCTCTCTGGAGATGGTGTGCCATTTTGGGTCGTGGAAAGGGACAACTGGACAAATTCTAGTGATTGTCACTGGGTGATTCCTTTGATAGAGACTTGGCATTATTGACTTCTACCCTGTTCTGTTCCCCAGAGATGAGGGTTTGGTAGCCTGTTCATTTGAAGTAAGGAATTGGCAGAATGGGAAGGGAATCTAGAACAAAGAAATGGACTTGAAGCATATTTGATTTTGTTTCCTCTTTTTTTTTGGAGTTTATTCTCAGGATATGGGCATCACTGGCATGGCCAGCATTTATTGCCCTTTACGTTGACAGTGACAATGGGGGTAATTGTAACCCCCTCCGCCCCCAACCAGGTGAGTTTGGTTCGGGTGGGAGGTTAATCAGCTAAACATCTAAACCAGGAACCCAACCCACCCACTTCCTGTTTTAACAGGCGGCATGTTGGGTGGGTGACCAATCCGCTCGCAGCGGCTCAGCCGCTTAAACCTTTTCAGGACGCTGAGATTTTAAGTGATTCTATTTTTAACTCCTGTCGGCTCAGAAACCTGGCAGGTGACCGGAGGCGAGGGGCTAAATCGATGAGGTAAGTTCATTTTATAGCACTGCTTGTAGGCCAATGAGAAGCAGGAGCATTAACCCCCCCGGCCCCAGTGATCTGCCTGCTTCCCATCCTTTCAATTGGATCTTTCCCTGTCCGGCAGGTGGGGAAAACTGGAGAAAAAACTTAAGGCACATTACAGTTTAAAAACTGCGGGGTATTGAAGAAACCTTGAGGTGCTTTGGGGAGTCGAGGCTAGCCATTCTCTGCCAAATACCCTGCCACTCGCCTTGAGTAGCCATGGCATTTATGGCTCATTCAGTTTGTTACGATGCAGTTACAATCGTCCACCTTCAGATCTCCTAGTTTATTTTGATAACATCTCAGATTGCAAGCAAACTGGGTGGGTCAAAAGTCACCAGGTCAACTCTCAAGACAAGAAATGCTTGGTCTAACACATGAATATCCCAGCACTGCCTCAGCTGTGAGAAGTTGACCCTATATATTGTCCCTTTTTTAAAGGTGGATAAGATTACTTGTTTTTCTAAAGTAAATGCTCTTGTCTCCCACACTAAGCTGGGAGAATGTTGCCAGTGTTTGTCACTGTTCCTTGGGAACATCCGATGTTCCCGGGGGTGAGGGAACAGCTCTCTGGTGTACAGACTTAAGGAATCAATCGTCATCTAGTCCAAATATCGTGGATAACTAGAATCCACTGCCCTGTAATGAAGGCTGTCTACAGTAATGCATGAATTCATTGTTCAGTTTTCTGCAAAGCCAGCCCACTTAATTTGCTGACTTATTTTATTCCTCTAGCATCTTAAGCAGCCTTAATCTTTGTTTCCAGGCTTTCCTGGTGCAGCTCTAATGGGTAACTTGGCCAAGCAGCTGAGTGTTGTAACTGAATATGGTGCCCAGGTGGTTTAGGTAGCATTACCTTTTGTATTCTTTGAGAATTATTGACTATTTCAGCACTGAAGATATGGCTGCTGGCGTTCCTGTTTATATTTGACTGCTTGCCTTTCTGATGAGTTAACCATATTAACTGTATTGCTGGTGTCAGTAAAAAGTAAACTTGGATGGTAGGACTTGGTGGGGGGGAGACATTAGTTCAAATTGGTAACCGGTAAACAATCAAAGTTCTTCATAAAAAGAATGATCAAGACTTCCAGGTGAGAGTTGTTGGTGGTGAAAACCTTGGAATTATTTAAGCCGTGTGCAATACTCTGCTGCCTGTATTCTATCCTACATCATCTCTATTCTTGTGGGCTTACATTGGCTCCTGTTCTTAAAGCACTTCAAATTTAAAATTCCTATCTTTCCAAGGCTTTGCACCACCTCTATCTGTAGCATCCTTCAATGCCACAGCACCCCTTAGCCCCACACACTAGAATACTCCTAAATTCCAATGCTCCACCTCCTTAAATCCCACCTTTGATCAACCATCCGACTATCTCATCCTTTGGTTCAATGTCCATTTTTTTTCCCTTTTAATGTCTCTGTTCCTTGGGATGGTTCTCTACATTAAAGACCTGCTGATTGTCTGTCTATTAACACCACACTAAGGCAATAAATAGGAGCACTGGTGGTGCAGCGCTTACAGTAGACGGTCTATTTTACAGCAAAATGTCTTTACTCGGATTCCTGTTGCGTAATCAGCGCGCTACATTTGGAAGCAAGTCATTCTTGATAGGAGGGACTGCGTAATACTAATACTGCACACAGTATTTAAAGAATCCACAAACTACAACAGCCAGAATTTGTCACAAACTAAAAGTAAGGTGATTACAGCAGAAAAGTGGAGGATTGTAATGTAATTTATGTGGGTAAAACAAATCAATTAGGATTATGGGGCATAGTGTAACAATTGGAGCTAGACCTTGTGGTAGTGAAATTAAGATACCCTTCTACACAACACAAGTTGGGAACTCTCTTCTGCAAAGGCAATTGATGCTAGATCAGTTAATGTTAAATCTGAGATTGATAGCTTTTTGTTAACCAAGAGTATTAAGGGACGTGGGCCAAAGTCAGGTATATGGAGTTAGATCGCAGATCGGCCAAGATTTTCTTAAAATGCAGAACAGGCGTGAGGGGCTGAATGGCCTCATGTTCCTATTTACAGCAGTGCGGTCCCCAGACGTGATTGATTGGATGAATTGCCAAATTATCTTGGTTCTGGCAGGTTGTTATGCAGCCGTTTCTCCTGGCTGGAGAGACTAGAACTATGGATCATAGTCTTTATTGCAGGGATGCTCTTGTCATGGAGTATATTCAAGAATTTCAGAGTGTCACAACCCTGAGTGAAAAAAATGTCTCCTCATCTCCTCACCACTTATCCTGAGACTAAACCCCTAGTTCTAGACTCACCAACCAGGGAAGACATCCTCTCAAACACACTTGCGAATTTTATACGTTTCAGTGAGATCACCTCTTATTGCCTAACTCCAGGGGCTAGAGGCATCAAAATCGGACAAACCTGATCTCTGGTTGTTAAGCGTGTTAGACAGGTCAGGGTTTACAGGGAAACGGAACTTTTATTTTACGTCAAAAGCTCCTTACCTGAGAATCTGCATTCCAACTCGTGATGTTTGAGATAATTACAAAGGAGAGTTTTGAAATTCAACAGTGGCAAATGATGTGATGACCTTTTATTTGGTCTGTTTATAAATTCATCCAGGATATGAAGGAAGCCGAGAGAGACTCGAGAAATAGGTTCTTATTAGAATAGCAAAGGTCAAGAGGGGATCTGAAACCAGGCCAGGAAAACTCCGGCTAGTTCATTGAACTTGTCCCATCCTGGCACGGTATAACCGCAGCGCACAATCATACCGGCAGGAGCATTTTATTTACAGGTTGTTAGAATGTGGAATGTTAATCTACAATGGCTTATAAAAGGCAAGCGGATAAATGTGAAAAATAAAAATTCAGAAGGAAATGAAACATTTGGCACGAGCTGCCGGCACAAGTTCAACAGGCAGCTCAGCGGGTGGAAGATGGCTGTCGGTCCGGCCAAGTCCCGGGCTATAGGGGAGATGGTGACCCCCTGGAGTCTGCTGGTCCCGCTCTGACTAACTTAAGCATAACATAAGAATTAGGAACAGGAGTAGGCCATCTAGCCCCTCGAGCCTGCTCCGCCATTCAACAAGATCATGGCTGATCTGGCCGTGGTTTCAGCTCCACTTACCCGCCCGCTCCCCGTAACCCTTAATTCCCTTATTGGTTAAAAATCTATCTATCTGTGACTTGAATACATTCAATGAGCTAGCCTCAACTGCTTCCTTGGGCAGAGAATTCCACAGATTCACAACCCTCTGGGAGAAGAAATTCCTTCTCAACTTGGTTTTAAATTGGCTCCCCCGTATTTTGAGGCTGTGCCCCCTAGTTCTAGTCTCCCCGACCAGTGGAAACAACCTCTCTGCCTCTATCTTGTCTATCCCTTTCATTATTTTAAATGTTTCTATAAGATCACCCCTCATCCTTCTGAACTCCAACGAGTAAAGACCCAGTCTACTCAATCTATCATCATAAGGTAACCCCCTCATCTCCGGAATCAGCCTAGTGAATCGTCTCTGTACCCGCTCCAAGGCCAGTATATCCTTCCTTAAGTAAGGTGACCAAAACTGCACGCAGTACTCCAGGTGCGGCCTCACCAATACCCTGTACAGTTGCAGCAGGACCTCCCTGCTTTTGTACTCCATCCCTCTCGCAATAAAGGCCAACATTCCATTCGCCTTCCTGATTACCTGCTGCACCTGCAAACTAACTTTTTGGGATTCATGCACAAGGACCCCTAGGTCCCTCTGCACCGCAGCATGTTGTAATTTCTCCCCATTCAAATAATATTCCCTTTTACTGTTTTTTTTTCCAAGGTGGATGACCTCACACTTTCCGACATTGTATTCCATCTGCCAAACCTTAGCCCATTCGCTTAACCTATCCAAATCTTTTTGCAGCCTCTGTGTCCTCTACACAACCCGCTTTCCCACTAATCTTTGTGTCATCTGCAAATTTTGTTACACTACACTCTGTCCCCTCTTCCAGGTCATCTATGTATATTGTAAACATTTGTGGTCCCACCACTGATTTCCAACCCGAAAAGGACCCATTTATCCCGACTCTGCTTTCTGTTCGCCAGCCAATTCTCGATCCATGCTAATACATTTCCTCTGACTCCGCGTACCTTTATCTTCTGCAGTAAAAGGGTCCTTCAATCTGAAAAAGTTACCCAGCTTAATCCCACTTTCCAGTTCTTGGTCCGTAGCCCTGAAGGTTACAGCACTTCAGGTACATATCAAAGTTCGTTTTAAATGTGATGAGGGTTTCTGCCTCTTACCACCTTTTCAGGCAGAGTTCCAGATTCTCACCACACTCTGGGTGAAAAAAGTTCTCTTTAACTCCCCCTACACCTTCTACCAGTTACTTTAAATCTATGCTCCCTGGCTATTGACCTCTTTGCTAAGGGAAATAGGTCCTTCCTATCCACTCTCGCTAGGTCCTCATAACTTTATACACCTCAATCAAGCCTTCCTCAGCCTCCTCTGTTCCAAAGAAAACAACCCCAGCCTATCCAATCTTTCCTCATAGCTAAAATTCTCCAGACCAGTAAATCTCCTCTCTAGTGCAATCACAACTTTCCTGTAATGTGGTGACCAGAACTGTACACAGTACTCTAGTTGTAGCCTAACTGGTGGTTTATACAGTTCAAGCATTATCTTCCTGCTCTATCTGTTCCTCGGCCAGTAAAGAAAAGTATCCTATTTGCCAGCTCACTGCTAAATCAATATAGTTTGTGGCCGTCAAACACCTGGAAAAACAGGTGCAACACGAACCAGTTTCTACCCCAAAAGTTTTGGTTTTCATTATATTTATGAACGTTAAATGGTTCCACAGGTTTTATTAATTAATGCAAAATATTTGTATATTTCATGCTCGTTTGAGCTGTAATACTTTACTTCCCCACCGAGTGGTGCTATAGCACTAGCTTTCTCAAACCAGTCAATACACAAATATATAAAGTACATGCGGCTTCTCAAAACCTTCCCCAGTCAGGGTGTTGGTGAAATGGGAGAGTGTATAACGATTAGAAGAAACAGAAAAATAGATCGATATTTCCTAAAAGCTACCAAACTAAGTGAGATCAAGAAATATTTGTCTGTAGAATGATTTTCAAATGTTGCACAATGTCAAGTTCGTTAAATTGTCATTTAGATTATGAAATGACAGGAATGGTGGATTTGATGCTATCCCTGAAGGCAGGATGAGTGTGTTTTGTCTATGTTTGTGCCGGCAGATCACGGGTGGAAATTCATTCACGGGTACACGATTTTAACAAGTCCTTATTTTCCCATGAGTCTCGGAGACCGAGTGTGCGAATTATCAAAGTCCACTTCTCTCCGATTTGCAGCTTCAACTAATTTAATCCATTCAAAATATCCAATCACATGAGCCCAAAGTGGCCATACTTGCTCCTTGGCAGACCCTCATATGCTGCTGATTTTCAAACAGGGTGGCAAGTTAGAGCCAGGGAGCTGCAGGCCATGACGTTAATCATGGGTGATATGCCTGAAGGGTCATGAAACATACTCACCCGGGACACAGTGCAGCTTCGGGAAGAGGAGCTCATGTCTAACCTGCAGTTTTTTGTGGAAGTCACCAGCTTAGTGGACGAGTCTACTTGGACTTCCAAACAGCCTTGGGTGCGGTAACCCACAATAGGTTGCTCTACAAGACAGGAATTGCGGCATCAGCGGGAGATGTTCCAATGGATTAGGACGTGGCTACATTTACATAAACAGAAAGATGTGGTTAATGGCTATGGATCTGTTTGGGTGCTGGTTACCAGCGGCGTCTCACAAGTATCGGCCTTGAGCAATGTACCTGTTCGGCTGCGCAGTGGTCTGGATGTCCCACGCAGGCAGTTCAACGGCTTTTAAATGGGGAAAAGGCGCGTGTGCACAGAAATGTGAATGGGCTGTATCTCCCCCGCCCCCCCCCCCAATTGGTCTTGGGGCCGTTTATTACTATTTTCATAAATGCCCGAGATGGTGTTGGAGAATAGTCTGCAAGTTTGCAGATGACACTAAAAATGTTCCGGGTGCCTGGACTTTGCAGAGTGGATCTAAATGTGTTGGGGGAATGGCCAAACTCGGGTAAATTAGACAAGTGCAGTGCAATGCACTTTGGTAGGATCAATACCAAGTGTACTTACATGCTACAGTTGAGCGAAGAGGATCTTGGTGTGATTGTGCATAACTTTCTCTCGGTTCATGCCCAATGCCGAGAAGCTGTAGCCAAAGCAAACGGGCTGTGAGCTTCCATAAACAGCCATTCAATCATCATCATAGACGGTCCCTCGAACGAGGATGACTTGCTTCCACAAGAGTTCACAGATGTTTCAATGAAGGACCTGATGTTCCAGTCCTGAACTCCAATTGAGGGGGTGGAAGGTGCCTGTGCGTGGATTTTTTAACGTGTGGTGACTGTTGCACATCAGTGGCAAGGGTTAACCAGGATGACTGGAGACCAGCTCTGTTGCATGGATCTAGTGCGCACACATATTGCAGTGTGGGCTGGCCCGTGCTGCCCCTGGATCCTTGGCTCTTCTGGGCCCCGTACCCTCATTCGCTACATCTCCGCCATGATCCCTCACCGCAGCTCTGCCACAAAAACACTCACTGCACCTCCGCCATGACCTCCCTCCGCACCAAACATTCGCAGAGCCTCCGCCACAATCACCCACCAAATCTCAGCCACTGGTCCGCTAATGAAACATTGCTTCTGGCCTTTGCATTATTCCAGCCTTCTGTGGGAGAGAAAACAGCAGAGGGAGAGGGACACAGGGAGGGGGGAACTCAGGGAAGACATATCACGTTCTTCCAACCCCCTTTACACCCACAGTGGATGAAATCCAGAAGTCGCATGACTCAATATTCACGTCATATCCAATAAACCTGTTAACAATCTGCAGACAGATGGTGTAAGGTGGTGGGTAAGGGACTTGGGCTGGGGGGGGGGCACTTTGGCTGGGGGAGAAGAGACATGCACATGGGCTAGGGACAGGGGTTTGGGAGGCTTTTGCTGGGAGCTCTATCCTCTCTCTGACTGCTTGCAGGGGAATTCTGAAGTCAAAATTGCTCGAATAGAAACATAGAAAATAGGTGCAGGAGTAGGCCATTCGGCCCTTCGAGCCTGCACCACCATTCAATATGATCATGGCTGATCATGCAACTTCAGTACCCCATTCCTGCTTTCTCGCCATACCCCTTGATCCTTTAGCTGTAAGGGCCACATCTAACTCCCTTTTGAATATATCTAACGAACTGGCCTCAACAACTTTCTGTGGTAGAGAATTCCACAGGTTCACAATTCTCTTGAGTGAAGAAGTTTCTCCTCATCTCAGTCCTAAATGGCTTACCCCTTATCCTTAGACTGTGACCCCTGGTTCTGGACTTCACCAACATCGGGAACATTCTTCCTGCATCTAACCTGTCCAATCCCGTCAGAATTTTATATGTTTCTATGAGATCCCCTCTCATTCTTCTAAATTCCAGTGAATATAAGCCTAGTTGATCCAGTCTTTCCTCATATGTCAGTCCTGTCATCCCGGGAATCAGTCTGGTGAACCTTTGCTGCACTCCCTCAATAGCAAGAATGTCCTTCCTCAGATTAGGAGACCAAAACTGCACACAATACTCAAGGTGTGGTCTCACCTGTACAACTGTAGTAAGACCTCCCTGCTCCTATACTCAAATCCTCTCACTATGAAGGCCAATATGCCATTTGCCTTCTTCACTGCCTGCTGTACCTGCATGCCAACTTTCAATGACTGATGTATCATGACACCCAGGTCTGGTTGCACCTCCCCTTTTACTAATCTATCACCATTCAGATAATAATCTGCCTTCCTGTTTTTACCACCAAAGTGGATAACCTCACATTTCTCTACATTATACTGCATCTGCCATGCCTTTGCCTACTCACCTAACCTGTCCAAATCACCCTGCAGCCTCTTAGCATCCTCCTCACAGCTCACACTGCCACCCAGCGTACTGTCATCTGCAAACTTGGAGATATTACATTCAATTCCTTCATCTAAATCATTAATGTATTTTGTAAATAGCTGGGGTCCCAGCACTGAACCTTGCGGTACCCCACTAGTCACTGCCTGCCATTCTGAAAAGGACCCGTTTATTCCTGCTCTTTGTTTCCTGTCTGCCAACCAGTTCTCTATCCATGTCAATACATTACCCCCAATATATATGGCTTCCTTAGTGAAGAAAGACCAAAGTATTTGTTTAATTGGTCTGCCATTTCTTTGTTTCCCATTATAAATTCACCTGATTCTGACTGTAAGGGACCCACATTTGTCTTCACTAATCTTTTTCTCTTCACATATCTGTAGAACCTTTTGCAGTTTTATGTTCCCTGCAAGCTTACTCTCATACTCTATTTTCCCCCTCCTAATTAAACCCTTGGTCCTCCTCTGCTGAATTCTGAATATCTCCCAGTCCTCAGGTTTGCTGCTTTTTCTGGCCAATTTATATGCCTCTTCCTTGGATTTAACACTATCCCTAATTTCCCTTGTTAGCCACGGTTGAGCCACCTGCCCCGTTTTATTTTTACTCCAGACAGGGATGTACAATTGTTGAAGTTCATCCATGTGATCTTTAAATGTTTGCCATTGCCTATCCACCATCAACCCTTGAAGTATCATTCACCAGTCTATTCTAGCCAATTCACGTCTCATACCATCAAAGTTACCTTTCTTTAAGTTCAGGACTCTAGTCTCTGTATTAACTGTGACACTCTCCATCTTAATGAAGAATTCTACCATATTATGGTCACCCTTCCCCAAGGGGCCTCGCACAACAAGATTGCTAATTAAACCTCTCTCATTACACATCACCCAGTCTAGGATGGCCAGCTCTCTAGTTGGTTCCTCGATATATTGGTCTAGAAAACCATCCCTTACACACTCCAGGAAATCCTCCTTCACCATATTGCTACCAGTTTGGTTAGCCCAATCTATATGTAGATTAAAGTCACCCATGATAACTGCTGTACCTTTATTGCATGCATCCCTAATTTCCTGTTTGATGCCATCTCCAACCACACTATGACTGGAGGTCTGTACACAACTCCCACTAGCATTTTATGCCCTTTGGTATTCCGCAGCTCTACCCATACAGATTTCACATCATCCAAGCTAACGTTCTTCCTTACTATTGCGTTAATCTCCTCTTTAACCAGCAATGTTACCCCACCTCCTTTTCCTTTCAGTCTATTTTTCCTGAATATTGAATACCCTTGGAGTTCCCAGCCTTGGTCACCCTGGAGCTATGTCTCCGTAATCCCAGTTACATCATATCCGTTAACAGCTATCTGCAGTTAATTCATCCACCTTATTACGAATGCTCCTCACATTGAGACACAGAGCCTTCAGGCTTGTTTTTCTAACACTCTTTGTCCTTTTAGAATTATGTTGTAATGTGGCCCTTTTTGATTTTGCAAAGGCTGGGCGGTTCCAAATATACATTCCAGAGAAACTTCTGGGTGTGGCTTATCCTCCAAGGGGACCAATCAGCAATCAAATTGCGTGATAATGGAGAGCAAATCAGTTAGAAACACAGTGTAAATAAGCATGTCCATATAATTATGAGGGGCCTGGATAGAGTAAATAGGAAGGGGTCAATAACCAGGGGGCATAGATTTAACGTAATTGGGGGGGAGGTTTAGAGTGAAGTTGAGGGGAAATGTTTTCACCCGGAGGGTGGTGGGGGTCTGGAACTCACTGCCTGAAAGGGTGGTAGAGGCAGAAACCCTCAACACATTTAAAAAGTATTTGGATGTGCACTTGAAGTGCCGTAACCTGCAGGGCTACGGACCGAGAGCTGGGAAGTGGGATTAGGCTGGATAGCTCTTTGTCGGCCGGTGCGGACACGATGGGCCGAATGGCCTCCTTCTGTGCTGTAAATTTCTATGATTCTATGACCATCAGAATGTTTTCCTTAAAAAAAATGTAGTTATTTAAGAAGGCTTATAGGATTTGGGTGTATTCCTTTTAGAACTGTGCAGACCTTAGGGTGATAGTGGTATACAAAATTGTTAAAGGTCTTCAGTGTTCCTTTTGAGAAGCTAATTCAACTAGATGGTTGGAGAAGACCTGAGATCTGTGTATAAACAAGGCAAGGGCAGGGCTAGGCTAGATGTCAGGCGTTTCTTCTTTTCCCAGCAGATAGACCTATGGAAGAAGTTACCAGCTCACATGGTGAGTACCTTCAAGTGTGCGTTCGACCAGCTCCTGCTTGAGAAGATCACGCCTTTGAAAAGGTCAGTAAAAGCCCAGTATGAATGGTCATGTGGTCTCCTGGACCAGTTTTGATCACCTAAGGAGGTCGGAGAGGAAATTGACAGATTTTTTTCTCCCATAATTGGCCTTGTGTTCTTCTTGTGTTCTTTCTTTGTTCTTCCTGGGTTTTTTGTGCCTTTCCCAGGAGATGCCATGGCTGTGGACGGGTGTTGTGATGGGTATGGGTGCTGAGTTGTGATGCTCCAGCGGTTGCGGCCATGTGCGGCAGGCTCAATGGAAGAACTGGTCCTTTTCTTCTAGTTGATTTCATATGTTCATAATTCTACTGTCTCCCCGTAGGCCTTTAGATTCCTCTCCTGCAACTATTCCTGGTGGCAAAGCATTTCATGCTCCAACAACCCTCTGCATCCTATTCTCCACCCTCTCTCCTCATCCTCTTAGTGTCCAGCTGAAATTGGTGACCCTCTTTACTAACTACCCATAGAAATGGTCTTTATTCATTCTATCAAAAACCTTCATCATTTTGAAATGCTCTCTGAAATCTCCTCTTGGCCTTCTCTGCTCCAATGGAAATAGTTCCAGTATCTGGAGTCTATTTTCAGAGTTTCCCAGCACTTGTGCTGTCTCGGTGAATATGCACTGTGCTCTCGATGGGCTTAATGCCCTTTCTATAATCGGGTGCACAAACCTGCACACAATACACGAACTGGCCTAATCAATTCCTATTGAAATGCATCATCATGTTATACTCTTACACTCTGCGCCCTTCTTTTGAAAATGTCCCAAAATGCTGTTGGCCTTTTTATGGTTTAATTTATTCACTTTAATTATCTTTTCATGAAACTTGAACCCTGTGATCTATTTCTTTATCCGGACTCCTACTGAGTTTATTGCTGTGATCGCTGATGATGTGATTTCTTGTGGACCATTCCCATATCTCGGGAGCCTCTTATCAACAAAGGCAGACATTGATGCAGAGATTCAGCATTGCCTCCAGTGCGCCAGCACAGCCTTCGGCCGTCTGAGGAAAAGAGTGTTTGAAGACCAGGTCCTCAAATCTATCACCAAACTCATGGTCTACAGGGCTGTAGTAATACCCGCCCTCCTGTATGGATCTGAGGCATGGACAATGTATAGAAGGCACCTCAAGTCGCTGGAGATATATCACCAACGATGTCTCCGCAAGATCCTGAAAATCCCCTGGGAGGACAGGCGCACCAACATCAGTGCCCTCGACCAGGCTAACATCCCCAGTATTGAAGCACTGATCACACTCGATCAGCTTCGCTGGGCAGGCCACATAGTACGCATGCCAGATACGAGACTCCCAAAGCAAATGCTTTATGCGGAGCTCCTTCATGGTAAACGAGCCAAAGGTGGACAGCGGAAATGTTATAAGGACACTTTCAAAACCTCCCTGGTAAAGTGCAACATCACCACTGACACCTGGGAGACCCTGGCCGAAGACCGCCCGAGGTGGAGAAAGTCCATCCGGGAGGGCGCTGAGTTCTTCAAGTCTCAACGCAAGGAGCATGAAGAAGCCAAGCGCAGGTAGCGGAAGGAGCGCGTGGCAAACCAGCCCCATTGACCCCTTCCCCTGACCAATGTCTGTCCCACCTGTAACAGGGTCTGTGGCTCTCGTATTGGACTGTTCAGCCATCAAAGAACTCACTTTGGGAGTGGAAGCAAGTCTTCCTCAATTCCAAGGGACTGTTTATGATGATGATGATGATTACTTTATCATTAATAATATTGAACTATAGCCAATAATATAGTTCTCATTTTTATTTTAAGTCATGAGAAAAATATGAGAGTAGGGGGAAATGCATATTAAAAATAGCCATATTTATGCTATTAACTTGAATGCCATGGCAAAAATTACTGGCAATGTATTTAAAAGACATGAAACCGAGAGCATAAATCGGAGAGATTTTAACCTGGGATTTGTTTTGAACTCAATAACGGTAAGTTGTGTCAACGTTTGACATTCAAGGATCCCAGGACAATAATTTCCAACCGGTTAGTTCTCAGCCCTGGATGATCCGAGTCCAATACCACTTACTGACAGTTTGCTCGAATTCTTTGTGTCTCTTGAAAGAAAAGAAAGACAGTGCATTTATATAGCGCCTTTCACAACCACCGGACGTCCCAAAGTGCTTTACAGCCAATGAAGTACTTTTGGAGTGTAGTCACTGTTGTAATGTGGGAAAGTGTACAAATGTTACTACTTTATTGACTAATATGAAGGTATATAATGCTGAAAAATGTGCCAATCAAAGCCCAGGGAGTTGGATGATACAATGATTAACGCATTCTCCTTTCACCTCCGGGAAGTAGGTTCAAGTCCAGCACAGGCTCTCTGTGTTAACTGTAGGGGTTCTGTGGAAGTCGGGTTTGGACATTTCCCAGTACGCCCACAGCACAAAATCATTTAGCATTAGATGAGCAGAACTGAAAATGGATAAATTACTGGCTCTAATGGCTTACACCCTAAAGAGGGTTCTAGCAGCTGTGAACAAAGACAATAAACTTTGCACTTGACAGCTTGACTATGTGCCTGCTTTAGATAAGTAAGTTAACTCAGCTGAGTAAATACACATGTTTCCTCTTTATTATTTCCCTGTCTATTTCTATTTATGTCTTTATTTCTCCTCGTTCTGTTTTATATGTATGACCATTAGTCCCTGCCTGCCTGTACCTTTCTTTGGAACAGACATAAAGTCGATGGTGCAGTAAAGTTATCCAGCCTCTGCCTCTCGTGCACTTTCCTAAATCTCCCGACGGAACAAACACTTTAAGTTAGATCTCAATACAACTTTTTATATCATTCAGATAAACAGACATTTACTAAAGCATGATTTAAAACAGATAACTTAAAGTACCAGCTATCCAACTGTGGAGAATTAAAAATGTTATTTGTGGAATTTGCATAACCCCTCTGCTCTCCCTGTACCCTGTGATATACATTAAATATGCCCCCCCCCTTCCCTTACTATATATAGTATGGGTGGCCCCCTTCTCTCCTGTATGTGGTGCCCCCACCCCCCCGTGTCCTTTCTCTGGTGTTCCCTGCAGTTCAGTGCCCCCGAAGTGATCGTTATGCGAAAGCTGATGCAGAGTTGAAACGGTGTGAGAGACTGCCTCCTCATAGTGATCTCACGCTGCCTAGTGTTGGTGCTGCAGTCTCCCTCCCTGGCTACATTCCACGGATTATGTTGGTGCAAAGCCAAAGCTGCTTCACATCACTGCAAACTGTGTAGTATAACGGACTGAGAGAACTACACAGCATAACCATTTCTGTGCAATCATGGATAATGGGAAAATATTTGCATTAAAATAAAGATTTGAAAACAGATTAATATTTAACATTGGTGTCAAAATATAGCAAATTAAAGTGCTAATCTTGTTCAACAAAAATATAACTTGCTTTTTCGCGTGATAAAGTATAAAGTGAGCAGTGATAACGAGTTGCTCTGACAGCACTTCAGCCAGAGGCTCATTGCCACACATTTTGTAGCCTCAATGTTTAGTAGGAGGTATGGTTTAGATTGGACATGGTTTACACAAAGCAATGTAATCATTAGCCATAAATGGTGAGTGTCTGTTTTTATTTCAGATTTCCAGCACCGCAGTAATTTTGCTTTTGTTTAAGTCAAGTGAGTGTACGTCAACAGCAAGGAACGTGTTCAGATGTCAATGCAGTTAATCTGTCTAGAAACATAGAAACATAGAAAATAGGTGCAGGAGTAGGCTATTCGGCCCTTCGAGCCTGCACCACCATTCAATAAGATCATGGCTGATCATTCCCTCAGTACCCCATTCATGCTTTCTCTCCATACCCCTTGATTCCTTTAGCCATAAGGGCCATATCTAACTCCTCTTGAATATATCCAATGAACTGGCATTAACAACTCTCTGCGGCAGGGAATTCCACAGGTTAACAACTCTCTGAGTGAAGAAGTTTCTCCTCATCTCAGTCCTAAATGGCCGACCACTTATCCTAAGACTGTGTCCCCTGATTCTGGACTTCCCCACCATCGGGAACATTCTTCCTGCATCTAACCTGTCCAGTCCCATCAGAATCTAATAAGTTTCTATGAGATCCCCTCTCATCCTTCTAAACTCCAGTGTATAAAGACCCAGTTGATCCAGTCTCTCCTCATATGTCAGTCCAGCCATCCTGGAAATCAGTCTGGTGAACCTTCGCTGCACTCCCTCAATAGCAAGAACGTCCTTCCTCAGATTAGGAGACCAAAACGGAACACAATATTCCAGGTGAGGCCTCACCAAAGCCCTGTACAATTGCAGTAAGACCTCTCTGCTCCAATACTCAAATCCCCTAGCTATGAAGGCCAACATACCATTTTCCTTCTTCACCGCCTGCTGTACCTGAATGCCAACTTTCAATGACTGATGAACCATGACACCCAGGTCTCATTGCACCTTCCCTTTTCCTAATCTGCCGCCATTCAGATAATATTCTGCCTTCGTGTTTCTGCCCCCTAAGTGGATAACCTCATATTTATCCACATTATACTGCATCTGCCATGCACTTGCCCACTCACCTAACCTGTCCAAGTCACCCTGCAGCCTCTTAGCGTCCTCCTCACAGCTCACACCACCACCCAGTTTAGTGTCATCTGCAAACTTGGAGATATTACACTTAATTCCTTCATCTAAATCATTAATGTACATTGTAAAGAGCTGGGGTCCCAGCACTGAGCCCTGCGGCACTCCACTAGTCACTGCCTGCCATTCTGAAAACAACCCGTTTATCCTAACTCTCTGCTTCCTGTCTGCCAACCAGTTCTCTATCCACGCCAGTACATTACCCCCAATACCATGTGCTTTGATTTTGCACACCAATCTCTTGTGTGGGACCTTGTCAAAAGCCTTTTGAAAGTCCAAATACACCACATCCACTGGTTCTCCCTTGTCCACTCCGCTAGTTACATCCTCAAAAAATTCCAGAAGATTTGTCAAGCATGATTTCCCTTTCATAAATCCATGCTGACTTGGACTGATCCTGTCACTGCTTTCCAAATGCGCTGCTATTTCATCTTTAATAATTGATTTCAACATTTTCCCCACTACTGATGTCAGGCTAACCGGTCTATAATTACCCGTTTTCTCTCTCCCTCCTTTTTTAAACAGTGGTGTTACATTAGCTACCCTCTAGTCCATAGGAATTGATCCAGAGTCGACAGACTGTTGGAAAATGATCACCAATGCATCCACTATTTCTAGGGCCACTTCCTTAAGTACTCTGGGATGCAGACTATCAGGTCCTGGGAATTGATCAGCCTTCAATCCCATCAATTTCCCGAACACAATTTCCCGCTTTATAAGGATACCCTTCAGTTCCTCCTTCTCACTAGACCCTCAGTCCCCTAGTATTTCCGAAAGGTTATTTGTTTCTTCCTTCATGGAAACAAAACCAAAGTATTTGTTTAACTGGTCCGCCATTTCTTTGTTCCCCATTATAAATTCACCTGAATCTGACTGCAAGGGACCTACGTTTGTTTTCACTAATCTTTTTCTCTTCACATATCTATAGAAGCTTTTGCAGTCAGTTTTTATGTTCCCAGCAAGCTTCCTCTCATACTCTATTTTCCCCCTCCTAATTAAACCCTTTGTCCTCCTCTGCTGTATTACAAAATTCTCCCAGTCCTCAGGTTTGCTGCTTTTTCTGGCCAATTTATATGCCTCTTCCTTGGCTTTAACACTATCCTTAATTTCCCTTGTTAGCCACGGTTGAGCCACCTTCCCAGTTTTATTTTTACTCCAGACAGGGATATACAATTGTTGAAGTTCATCCATGTGTTCTTTAAATGTTTGCCATTGCCTATCCACCGTCAACCCTTTAAGTATCACTCGCCAGTCTATTCTAGCCAATTCACGCCTCATACCGTCGAAGTTACCTTTCCCCAATTTCAGGACCCTAGTCTCTGAATTAACTGTGTCACTCTCCATCTTAATAAAGAATTCTACCAAGTTATGGTCACTCTTCCCCAAGGGACCTCGCACAACAAGATTGCTAATTAGTCCTTTCTCATTACACATCACCCAGTCTCGGAAGGTCAGCCCACTAGTTGGTTCCTCGACATATTGGTCTAGAAAACCATCCCTAATGCACTCCAGGAAATTCTCCTCAACCGCTTTGCTACCAGTTTGGTTAGCCCAATCAATATGTAGATTAAAGTCACCCATGATAAGTGCTGTACCTTTATTGCATCCCTAATTTCTTGTTTGATGCTGTCCCCATCCTCATTACTACTGTTTGATGGTCTGTACACAACTCCCACTAGCGTTTTCTGCCCTTTTGTATTCCGTAGCTCCACCCATACAGATTCCACATCATCCAAGCTAATGTCCTTCCTTACTATTGCACTAATTTCCTCTTTAAGCAGCAATGCCACCCCACCTCCTTTTCCTTTCTGTCTATCCTTCCTAAATGTTGAATACCCCTGGATGTTGAAATCCCAGCCTTGGTCACCCTGGAGCCATGTCTCCGTGATGCCAATTACATCATATCTGTTAACT
Organism: Pristiophorus japonicus; assembly: GCF_044704955.1. NCBI lineage: Eukaryota > Metazoa > Chordata > Chondrichthyes > Pristiophoridae > Pristiophorus > Pristiophorus japonicus. The sequence goes on along the minus strand of NC_091994.1, from coordinate 115,213,097 downwards.
GCTATCTACATAGTTAATTTGCCCACCTTATTCAGACTACTCCTTGCATTGAGGCACAGAGCCTTCAGGCTTGTCTTTTTAACACACTGCCCCTTTAGGATTTTGCTGTAATGTGGCCCTTTTTGCTTTGAGTGTCTCTGCCCTCCACTTTTACTTTTCTTCTTTCTATCTTTGGCTTCTGCCCCCATTCTACTTCCCTCTGTCTCCCTGCATAGGTCCCCATCCCCCTGCCATATTAGTTTAACCCCTCCCCAACAGCACTAGCAAACACTTACCCTAGGACATTGGTTCCGGTCCTGCCCAGGTGCAGACCGTCCGGTTTGTACTTGTCCCACTTCTCCCAGAACCAGTTCCAATGTCCCAGGAATTTGAATCCCTCCCTTCTGCACCACTCCTCAAGCCACATATTCATCTGAGCTATCCTGCAATTCCTACTCTGACTAGCACGTGGTACTGGTAGCAATACTGAAATTAATACTTTTGAGGTCCTACTTTTATATTTAGCTCCTAGCTCCTTAAATTCATCTTGTAGGACCTCATCCTGTTTTTTTTCTCTATATCATTTGTACCTATATGCACCACGACAACTGGCTGTTTACCCTCCCCTTCAAAATGTCCTGCACCCGCTCTAAGACATCCTTGACCCTTGCACCAGGGAGGCAACATACCATCCTGGAGTCTCGATTGCGGCCACAGAAACGTCTATCTATTCCCTTTACAATTGAATCCCCTATCACTATCGCTCTCCCACTCTTTTTCCTGCCCTCCTGTGCAACAGAGCCATCCACGGTGCCATGAACTTGGCTGCTGTTGCCCTCCTCTGATGAGTCATCCCCCTCAACAGTACTCAAAGTTGTGTATCTGTTTTGCAGAGGGATGACTGCAGGGGACCCCTGCACTACCTTCCTTGCACTGCTCTTCCTATTGGTCATCCATTCCCTATCTGGCTGTGTACCCTTTACCTGCAGTAAGACCATCTCACTGAACGTGCTATTCACGTCATTCTCAGCATCTAACTGCAGTCTTGTTTTTAAAAAAAATAATTCCTGGGATGTGGGCGTCACTGGCTAGGCTGGTATTTATTTTTTTTTTAAATTCATGTCCAATCGTTACAATTCTTTGTCAAACGCCAGAGGTCACCCTGCACCAGTCAAGGATCACTCTGCGCCAATGCTCTTAGCCAAAAGGCCTAGAGCCACTGCACCGTTCCTGGAAGTACTGCAATACCAGGTTCGTGCCATGGAGGTGGATGGGTCAGGTCCCCCACACACCTCCGTGGAGGTGGATGGGTCACCAATCCCACCCACCTCCTGTTTACAAAAATGTAAGCATATACCTTCCTGACCAGGGAGAAACCACCCGGACGTCATGGTGGCTGGTCAGGTTAGTTATGCAGATCTTAGCCAAACTAGGCTGGTATTTATTGCCCATCCCTAATTGCCCCTTGAGAAGGTGGTGGTGAGTCGCCTTCTTGAACCGCTGCAGTCCGTGTGGTGAAGGTGCTCCCACAGTACTGTTAGGGAGGGAGTTCCAGGATTGTGACCCAGCGACGATGAAGGAACGGCCGATATAATTTAAATGAATTGTCCCTCTGGATCTAGAAGTTCTCAACTGAACTGTGCTTTACAGTCAAACAAAGCAGTGTTGTTCCACTTATGTCAGTCCTGCATTAAAGACTTTTTTATATTTGAAAAATCTTTTATTTCAAAACTGTTTTCAGCTAAACCGATTCCTAAGAGGTCAGCTCCACAACTGAGGCATAAAGGCAGTTCGATCGAGCTGGTGGGAATCTGTCACTGATGATGTATACTGACCAAAAACATTAACAACTCCTAAAATAAATGGTGGGTTTGCTTGATGTAGATACCAATGGGAGCTAGCCCACCGAGGCAGGGGTCGCCGGAGCTGTTCCTCCCACACTCCTGTGTCAGGAATCCCGGTCCTTCGCCCCCCAGTCTCTCGGGGCATTAGCACCAGATCCTCGTTCCATGGGAATCATTCTCCCAACACTCCTCCTCATGCTGGGGCACTTGATTTAGCAATAAAATCATTCTCTGCGATAAATTGTCAATGATGTTACTAATGAGCTTCTAATTAACCTTAACTGGCTGTAACCGGCTAAATGTGAAGTGTCCTGGGAATGGTTCCATGCCTGTACTGTCGAGCAGTGCTGTTTAACATTGGTAAGGACTATACGGGAAATGTGGTTCTGGTTCTGGTTCTGGTTCGTGAGAAATAACTAGAACAGAATCAAAAGACTAATATGTTTTATTTAGCACCAACATTCTGAGCCGCGCATTGCGAACGGGAGGCTGAGCATCTGTTTAACACGCCGGTGAGTGCTGAGCCCTGCGGTGTATCTCGGTGCGGTGTTTTTCCGTGCTGTGTATCTCGGTGCGGTGTATATCCGTACTGTGTATCTCGGTGCTGAGCCTGTTGTGTATGTCATAAGAACATAAAAAATAGGAGCAGGAGTCAGCCATTCAATAAGATCATGGCGGATCTGATCATGGACTCAGCTCCACTTCCCTGCCCACTCCCCATAACCCCTTATTTCCTTATTGTTCAAAAATCTGTCTATCTCCACCTTAAATATATTCAATGACCCAGCCTCCGCAACTCTCTGGGGCAGAGAATTCCACAGATTTACAACCCTCCGAGAGAAGAAATTCCTCCTCATCTCAGTTTTAAATGGGCAGCTCCTTGTTCTGAGACTATGTCCCCTAGTTTTAGTTTCCCCTATGAGTGGAAATATCCTCTCTGCATCCACCTTTTCAAGCCTCTCATTACCTTATAAGTTTTAATAAGATCACACCTCATTCTTCTGAACTCCAAGGCTGAGTAGGTTGGGCCTATACACATATCTTCATAAGTCAACCCCCTCATCTTGGGAACCTTCTCTGAACAGCCTCCAATGCAAGTATATCCTTCCTTAAATACAGAGACCAAAACTGTACGCACTACTCCAGGTGTGGCCTCACCAATACCCTGTATAGTTGTAGCAGGACTTTTCTGCTTTTATACTCTATCCCCCTTGCAATAAAGGCCAACATTCCATTTGCCTTCCTGATCACTTGCTGTACCTGCATACTAACTTTTTGTGTTTCATCCACAAGGACCCCAGGTCCCTCTATACTGCAGCACTTTGCAATCTTTCTCCATTTAAATTATAATTTGCTTTTCCATTATTTCTGCCAAAGTGGATAACCTCACATTTTCCCACATTATATTCCATCTGCCAATTCTTTTCCCACTCACTTAGCCTGTCTATATCCCTTTGCAGATTTTTTGTGTCCTCCTCACAATTTGCTTTTCCACCCATCTTTGTATCATCAGCAAACTTGGCTACATTACACTCAGTCCCTTCATCCAAGTCATTAATATAGATTGTAAATAGTTGAGGCCCCAGCACCGATCCCTGCGGCACCCCACTAGTTACTGTTTGCCAACTAGAGAATGAACCATTTATCCCGACTCTCTGTTTTCTGTTAGTTAGCCAATCCTCTATCCATGCTAATATATTAGCCCCAACCCTGTGATCTTTTATCTTGTGCAGTAACCTCTTATGTGGCACCTTATCGAATACCTTCTGGAAATCCAAATACACCACATCCACTGGTTCCCCCTTATCCACCCTGCTCATTACATCATCAAAGACCTCCAGCAAATTTGTCAAATATGATTTCCCTTTCATGAAACCATGCTGACTCTGCTTGATTGAATTATGCTTTTCCAAATGTCCCGCTACTGCTTCCTTAATAATGGACTCCAGCATTTTCCCAACAGATATTAGGCTAACTGTTCTATAGTTTCCTGCTTTTTGTCTACCTCCTTTTTTTAAATAGGGGCGTTACATTTGCGGTTTTTCAATCCGCTGGGACAGCCCCAGAATCCAGGGAATTTTGGTAGATTATAACCAATGGATCCACTATCTCTGCAGCCACTTCCTTTAAGACCCTAGAATGCAAGCCATCAGGTCCAGGGGACTTATCTGCCTTTAGTCCCATTATTTTACCTAGTCTTACTTTATTAGTGGTAGTGATTGTATTAAGTTTCTCCCTCCCTATAGCCCCTTGATTATCGGTGCTGATCCGTGCTGTGTATATCAGTATTATCGGAGCAGGCCGGGGAGTGGAAGGAGCAGTGTGGCGGTGTACCACTCCAGGGAGCAGCACGTGCTGGGGCAGGAAAGCAACGGCAGTGAAAAGGGATGTCACCAAGGTCCAGGTCTGTGATTGGAGCGTGGGCAGGTACAGCAGGAGTGGCGAGAGACTGTAGAGGGACGTGATCGTGGACCAGAGGCGTGAGTTTGGGGCCAGAAGAGGCGAGGGCCCAGGGGAGCGGAAGGAGCAGCATGGCGAGATCCATGTTAAAAAAACATCCAGGCACAGGCATCTTGCACCCTTCAAGATTTTGTTTGGGATTTTAGCTCCTTCATTGAAACATCTGTGAACTTTTTGACATGGAAGCAAGTCATCCTTGCTTCGAGGGACTGCCTATGCTGATTCTATCGGTGCTGTGTGTATATCGGTGTGTGTATATCGGTGCGGTGCTGTGTATATCGGTGTGTGTATATCGGTGCGGTGCTGTGTATATCGGTGTGTGTATATCGGTGCGGTGCTGTGTGTATATCGGTGTGTGTATATCGGTGCGGTGCTGTGTGTATATCAGGGTGTGTATATCGGTGTGGTGCTGTGTATATCGGTGTGTGTATATCGGTGCGGTGCTGTGTATATCGGTGTGTGTATATCGGTGCTGTGCTGTGTATATCGGTGCTGTGCTGTGATTATCGGGGTGTGTATATCAGTGTTGTGTGTGTATATCGATGCTGTGTGTGTCTATCGTGCTGTGTATATCGATCGGTGTGTGTATATTGGTGCGGTGCTGTGTATATCAGTGCTGTGTATATTGGTGCTGTGCCAGTTTGCACACTGTGGGATCCCTCCCGGTGAGGCTTAGCCTCCACTTCCTTCCTTGAGCGGTAACCCGAATTTTTGGAGAGTGGCGGGGCTTCAGCACCTGGCTAAGTCTCGTACCTCCCGATTGTTACCACCCCAAATGGGGCGATATTGAATTTCTGCCTGTGAGCTTGCTGCATGTACCCCTCTCTTTTTACCCATGTTGCGATGGATCTGGTTACGCGAGCCCTGATTGGCGTCTGCACGTCTGCGCACTGCTGCAATGTACACAAGTGAGAGTGACATTTGCAGCACGGGCGCTGTCGAGGCTGGCAGCCTTGAGACCAACCATTTACTGAGCAGCGATGCTGTTCCTTCTCGAGGAACATTTCTGGGGGTGCTTGGCAAATCAGCTGAGCCGCTGCTCCTGCCCTTGAGGGAAGTTGTATACTTGCTGCTCCAGTCCGCACCTGTTGTGGTCCTTGAGGCCAGGAAAGGTGGGAGGTTGAGTTCATCATCATAGGCAGTCCCGCGAAATCGAGAAGACTTGCTTCCACTCTAAAAGTGAGTTCTCAGGTGGCTGTACAGTCCAATATGGGAATTACAGTCTCTGTCGCAGGTGGGACACACAGTGGTTGAAGGAAGGATAGGTGGGACTGGTTTGCCACACGCGCTTGGTTTCTGCATGCTCTCGGCGATGAGACTCGAGGTGCTCAGCGCCCTCCCGGATGCTCTTCCTTCACTTAGGGCGGTCTTTGGCCAGGGACTCCCAGGTGTCGGTGGGGATGTTGTACTTTATCAGGGAGGCTTTGAGGGTGTCCTTGTAACCTTTCCTCTGCTCACCTGGGGCTCGCTTGCTGTGTCGAAGCTCCGAGTAGAGCGCTTGCTTTGGGAGTCTTGTGTCCGGCATGCGGACAATGTGGCCCTGCCCAGCGGAGGTGGTCGAGTGTGGTCAGTATTCTCGATCAGGCCAGGTTGAGTTGGGGGACCGTTAGCAGTGGGGATTGGGACTGATCCTAAACCTACTGAGAGGGAGGGAGCAGAAATCTGGAGCACATGAGACAAGCCGAGGTGACCTCCTGTACTGTCTAATCCTATCATTCCTTGCCTACTGCCCTGTACTGGGTGTACTGCTGCCCGAGTATCTTCCGATTCCATCCCTACTGGTAATAAGTTAGGTCACTGTGTCCGTATCAGTGTCTCACCGAACCCTCCCATCCCACAGCTCAGTTAGAATCTATCAGGGAGGCAGTTCCTGAACAGTATTTTCTTAGAAATCTACACTCTGTCTTTAAATACAAATTATTTTCCTCAGGTATGTTCAATATAAAGGGTTCCTTCAGAGTTTAGAAAATATTTGTGAGTTGCAGCTGCAAACAGATGTTGTCGAAAGACCCTGGTGAGTGAAGTTAGTTCTGTGTCATCGCCTTAGTGACGGGGCAAATATTTTGATTTTAATCTGATCCCCTGAGGTTTTGCTCGGCTCACTCTCTGACAAAGGCTGGCCACAACAGGTTTAAAATTGAGCACCTTGTGTGCCCAAAATATCTCGGCTGGTGCCAACAAGTGGAAATGCATGCTGAGAATCCGCCGTGTGGCCCAGGGACATTTAACGGTCGGTCTCTTCGCTGTGCAGCGGAGCAGCCAGCACCAGTGGCCCTGCCCCGTACCAGCCCCTGACTGCAGGAGAGGAGCAGAGAGAAATGGAAGAAGACAAATTGGCAATGCAGGTATGTTTATAAATACATCCAGAAATCTGCAGCACTTCCAATGCACCCCCATTGCCACGTGGGTGGGAGAATGTTGCAAATTAGGCCGAGATTGGTTCCTGACAGGATGGATAGCTTTCCAGGATGGCATTGGGTGATGGGCAGAGCCTCTACCCAGCCCTTACAATAATTCTCATCGGTGGGGGGTTAAGATGGGGACTCCTGATGTTGGGAGTTCCCATAGCTTCAGCCTTCAGAGACACCCAGTGTTGGGCCAGCATTGGAAAACCTGGTGGCATCCCTCTGACCCACTGGCGCCTCTGGGGGTCCAGGCTGAGACTGCGGCCTGGACCATTGATGTGGCCATCCCATTTTTTCTTATATTTTCAAGTGTCCCTTTTTGTGAGTGGGTGTTTCCCCCCCGACCCGAAACTCTGGTTGGATTTTCCGGCCTCCTTGCCAGAGTGGGTGAGTGGTGCCCCCTCGAGCATCTCTGGGCCTTCCCCTGACCCTGCAAACATTGGCAGTGCCAGCGGGGGAGGTTGTGGACAGTAGTTCTCCACACATTGTACTAAACCCTGGGGAAGGAATTCCACCAGGGAACTGATTGGACCAAACCATGCAGCGGGGGAGAGAGAGAGAGAGAGAGAGAGAGAGAGAGAGAGAACAATGCACTATGGCAGGCTTTTGCAATTTGGGGAATTCCGTGATTAAGAATGCTTTGATTTCCCAATGATCCTGACGATGTTTTGCTTTTATGGAACTACGTTGATCTTAACTGTGATGTATTGATCTCCGAGCCCCATGAGGCTGTGTGTATGAAGCTTGCTACTTTTTTACGAAGTTACAAATGTTCCTGTCTTGGTGTGAATTTCTGGGCATGGAATTCAGAACTCCGTCAACTGTCCCAGAATGAGTAAATGTGCCTGCTATTCTCGTGACCTCCCCTTACTCTGCAATTTTGGGCTGGAATTTCACCCAGTGGGATCTTCACCTGTAATGGCAACGCCAGATGATACAGCCGGTGGGATGTGATCATCTGAGCTCTGTCCAATCACCAGCCTGAACCATACGCTGTAACTGCTGCCTCCTGGGACTGTTCTAAATCCAGAAGTGTGACTGGATTAATTCTCTGAATTGTTGCAATTTTAGCAGTCTGGCTGAAGACATTTTAGATTTTTAGAAGTCATTTATAATGGTTGAAATAATACACTGTGTACTGGATTGGTGGTTGAGTTTATCAGAGATTTCTGTTCCTGCGATCAGTGCATCATTACAGTTAATCCCAGTGAAACAAGTGTGGGGTGTATATTGGCCTTTCTGCCACTGTGCTAGATCACAATCCCTAATGTCTATTTCTGTATCTGTTGGTGCAACATGAAGTGTGTGAGCTGGGAGTCGAGGGTACTGTCGGCAGGCGGGTGAGCAGAATCTCCTTTTCCGCTGCTCGTTAATCTGTAATGGCCAGAATCTGGGCACAGTATTGGATTATGGCCACTGAAATTGGCTGGGATTTTATACAGAATTACATCGAGTGCCCAGAAACAAGCCATTCGGCCCAAATGGTCTGTCGGTGTTTATGCTCCACACCAGCCTCCTCCCACCCCTCTTCATCTCACCGTATCACCAAAGCCTTCTATTCCTTTCCCCCTCATCCAGCTTCCCCCTTATGATATGATTTTGTTGCCAGAAACTAGGACAACTGTTCTGACCCTGTCAACTTAAAATTTCTCGACAGAACACTTTATTGAATTAACGCTAAGAGAATCCAAGGGGAGTTCGCCTCAATGGAGAACAGTTCTTTCATTTGTCCCTTGAGTATTGCACTTGGAACCTGATACAATAAATAAAAAATAGTCGGTGGTGAAATTCAACAGGAAAGGCCCATTGCCATGGTAACAGACTGCCTTTGTGAGGCATGTACAGCTGCCATTTACCTGTCATCATTTTAGACACCTTGATCAATTCGCTCTGTAACCTCTTCTGTTCTGCTAACCATCCAACTTCCTTTTCTGGCTCCCACGTTAGCCGTCATTGTTAACGGTTCTCTCTCCTCAGGTACTGTCCCCCACTCCCTCAAATCTGCCGACATCACCCCTCTCCTCAAAAAAAACAACCCTTGACCCCTCCGTCCTCACAAACTACTGCCACATCTCCCACCTCCCATTTCTCTCAAGTCCTTGAACGCGTTGTCGTCACAGCCAAGGGGGTAAGTGATTGGAAAGTAGTTTTTCTTTTTCTTTTCTTTATCAGTAAGTAACCTTTAGCATTGTTGTTGCCAAATTAAGTTAATCTAAGGGTTAAGACATGGCAGGAGAGCTTGGACACGTGTTATGCTCCTCCTGTACTATGTGGGAAGTCAGGGGCGCTGCCGGTGAACCTGATGACTATATGTGCGGGAAGTGCATCCGCCTCCAGCTCCTGACGGACCACATTGCGGCACTGGAGCTGCGGGTGGATTCACTCTGGAGCATCCACGATGCTGAGAATGACGTGAGTAGCACGTTTAGTGTGTTGGTCTTACCGCAGGTAAAGGGTACACAGCCAGATAGGGAATGGGTGACCAACAGGAAGAGCAGTGCAAGGAAGGTAGTGCAGGGGTCCCCTGCGGTCATCCCCCTGCAAAACAGATACACCGCTTTGGGTACTGTTGGGGGGGATGACTCATCAGGGGAGGGCAGCAGCAGCTAAGCTCATGCCACCATGGCTGGCTCTGCTGCACAGATGGGCAGGAAAAAGAGTGGGAGAGCTATAGTGATAGGGATTCAATTGTAAGGGGAATAGATAGGCGTTTCTGCAACCGCAACCGAGACTCCAGGATGGTATGTTGCCTCCCTGGTGCAAGGGTCAAGGATGTCTCTGAGCGGGTGCAGGACATTCTGAAAAGAGAGGATGAACAGCCAGTTGTCGTGGTGCATATTGGTACCAACGATATAGGTAAAAAATGGGCTGAAGTACTACAAGACGCATTTAGGGAGCTAGGAGCTAAATTTAAAAAGTAGGACCTCAAAAGTAGTAATTTCAGGATTGCTACCAGTGCCATGTGCTAGTCAGAGTAGGAATCGCAGGATAGCTCAGATGAATACGTGGCTTGAGGAGTGGTGCGGAAGGGAGGGATTCAAATTCCTGGGACAATGGAACCGGTTCTGGGGGAGGTGGGACCAGTACAAACCGGACGGTCTGCACCTGGGCAGGACCGGAACCAATGTTCTAGGGGGAGTGTTTGCTAGTACTGTTGGGGAGGAGTTAAACTAATATGGCAGGGGGATGGGAACCTATGCAGGGAGACAGAGGGAAATAAAATGGAGGCAGAAACAAAAGATAGAAAGGAGAATAGTAAAAGTGAAGGGCAGAGAAACCCAAGGCAAAAACAAAAAGGGCCACATTACAGCAAAATTCTAAAGGGGCAAAGTGTGTTAAAAAGACAAGCCTGTAGGCTCTGTGCCTCAATGCGAGGAATATTCGGAATAAGGTGGATGAATTAACTGCGCAGACAGCAGTTAACAGATATGATGTAATTGGCATCACGGAGACATGGCTCCAGGGTGACCAAGGCTGGGAACTCAACATCCAGGGGTATTCGACATTTAGGAAGGATAGACAGAGAGGAAAAGGAGGCGGGTGGCATTGTTGGTTAAAGAGGAAATTAATGCAATAGTAATGCATTAGCTTGGATGATATGGAATCTGTATGGGTGGAGCTGCGGAATACCAAAGGGCAGAAAACGCTAGTGGGAGTTGTGTACAGGCCACCAAACAGTAGTAGTGAGGTTGGGGACCGCATCAAACAAGAAATTAGGGATGGATGCAATAAAGGTACAGCACTTATCATGGGCGACTTTAATCTACATATTGATTGGGCTAACCAAACTGGTAGCAATGCGGTGGAGGAGGATTTCCTGGAGTGTATTAAAATGGTTTCTAGACCAATATGTCGAGGAACCAACTAGAGAGCTGGCCATCCTAGACTGGTTGATGTGTAATGAAAAGGGACTAATTAGCAATCCTTGGGGAAGAGTGACCATAATATGGTAGAATTCTTTATTAAGATGGCAAGTGACACAGTTAATTTGGAAACTAGGGTTCTGAACTTAAGGAAAGGTAACTTCGACAGCATGAGGTGTGAATTGGCTGGAATAGACTGGCAAAGGATACTTAAAGGGTTGACAGTGGATAGGCAATGGCAAACATTTAAAGATCACATGGATGAACTTCAGCAATTGTACATCCCTGTCTGGAGTAAAAATAAAATGGGGAAGGTGGCTCAACCGTGGCCAACAATGGAAATTAAGGATAGCGTTAAAACCAAGGAAGAGGTATATAAATTGGCTAGAAAAAGCTACAAACCTGAGGACTGGGAGAAATTTAGAATTCAACAGTGGAGGACTAAGGGTTTAATTAAGAGGAGGAAAATAGAGTATGAGAGGAAGCTTGCAGGGAACATAAAAACTGACTGCAAAAGCTTCTATAGATATGTGAAGAGAAAAAGATTAGTGAAGACAAACGTAGGTCCCTTGCAGTCAGATTCAGGTGAATTTATAATGGGGAACAAAGAAATGGCAGACCAATTAAACAAATACTTCGGTTCTGTCTTCACGAAGGATGACACAAATAACCTTCCGAATGTACTAGGGGACAGTGGGTCTAGTGACAAGGAGGAACTGAAGGATATCCTTCTTCGATGGGAAATTGTGTTGGGGAAATTGATGGGATTGAAGGCCGATAAATCCCTGGGGCCTGATAGTCTTAAGGAAGTGGCCCTAGAAATAGTGGATGCATTGGTGATCATTTTCCAACAGTCTATCGACTCTGGATCAGTTCCTAAGGACTGGAGGGTAGCTAATGTAACACCACTTTTTAAAAAAGGAGGGAGAGAGAAAACGGGTAATTATAGACCGGTTAGCCTGACATCAGTAGTGGGGAAAATGTTGGAATCAATCATTAAGGATGAAATAGCAGCGCATTTGGAAAGCAGTGACAGGATCGGTCCAAGTCAGCATGGATTTATGAAAGGGAAATCATGCTTGACTAACCTTCTGGAATTTTTTGAGGATGTAACTAGCAGAGTGGACAAGGGAGAACCAGTGGATATGGACTTTCAAAAGGCTCTTGACAAGGTCCCGCACAAGAGATTTGGTGTGCAAAATCAAAGCACATGGTATTGGGGGTAATGTACTGACGTGGATAGAGAATTGGTTGGCAGACAGCAAGCAGAGAGTCGGAATAAACGGGTCCTTTTCAGAATGGCAGGCAGTGACTAGTGGAGTGCTGCAGGGCTCAGTGCTGGGACCCCAGCTCTTTACAATATACATTAATGATTTAGATGAAGGAATTAAGTGTAATATCTCCAAGTTTGCAGATGACGCTAACCTGGGTGGTGATGTGAGCTGTGAGGAGATCGCTAAGGGGCTGCAGGGTGACTTGGACAGGTTAGGTGAGTGGGCAAATGCATGGCAGATGCAGTATAATGTGGATAAATGTGAGGTTATCCACTTTGGGGGCAAAAACACGAAGGCAGAATATGAATGGCAGCAGATTAGGAAAAGGGGAGGTGCAACGAGACCTGGGTATTATGGTTCATCAGTCATTGAAAGTTGGCATGCAGGTACAGCAGGTGGTGAAGAAGGCAAATGCTATGTTGGCCTTCATAGTGAGGGGATTTGAGTATAGGAGCAGGGAGGTCTTACTGGATTTGTACAGGACCTTGGTGAGGCCTCACCTGGAATATTGTGTTCAGTTTTTGTCTCCTAATCTGCGGAAGGACGTTCTTGCTATTGAGGGAGTGCAGCGAAAGTTCACCAGACTGATTCCAGGGATGGCTGGACTGACATATGAGGAGAGACTGGATCAACTGGGCCTTTATTCACTGGAGTTTAGAAGGATGAGAGGGGATCTGATAGAAATGTATAAGATTCTGACGGGACTGGACAGATTAGATGTGGGAAGAATGTTCCCGATGTTGTGGAAGTCCAGAACCAGGGGACATAGTCTTGGGATTAGGGGTAGGCCATTTAGGACTGAGATGAGGAGAAACTTCTTCACTCAGAGAGTTGTTAACCTGTGGAATTCCCTGCTGCAGAGAGTAGTTGATGCCAGTTCATTGGATATGTTCAGGAGGGAGTTAGATATGGCCCTTATGGCTAAAGAGATCAAGGGATATGGTGAGAAAGCAGGAAAGAGGTACTGAGGGAATGATCAGCCATGATCTTATTGAATGGTGGTGCAGGCTCGAAGGGCCGAATAGCCTACTCCTATTTTCTATGTTGCCGACTCCCAAATCCCTTCAACCAGGTTTCTGCGCCGGTCACAGGACTGCAACGGCTCTCATCAAAGTCACACATGACCTCCTTTGTGACTGACAAAGGTAAACTATCCCTCCTCGTCCTTCTCGACCTGTCTCTGGCCTTTGACACGGTTGACCACTCTATCCTCCTCCAACGCCTCTCCGCCATCGTCCAGCTGGGTGGGACTGCACTCGCCTGGTTCCATTCTTATCCATCTAATCGTAGTCAGAGAATCTCCTGCAACGGCTTCTCTTCCCGCCCCCGCATCGTTACCTCTGGTGTCCCCCAGGAATCTATCCTTGGCCCCTCCTATTCCTCATCTACATGTTGCCTCTTGGTGACATCATCCAGAAACACAGCATCAGTTTCCACATGTCGCTGACGACACCCAGCTCTACCTCACCCCCACTTCTCTCGACCCCTTGTCCGACATCAGTTCTAGATGAGCAGAAATTTTCTCCAATTGAATATTGGGAAGACTGAAGCCATTGTTTTCGGTCCCTGCCTCAAACGCCGTTCCCTAGTGACTGACTCCATTCCTCTCCCCAACTTCTGTCTGAGGTTGAACCAGACTGTTCGCCACCTTGGTGTCATATTTGACCCTGAAATGAGCTTCCAACCACATATCCGCAACATAACTAAGACCACCTATTTCCCCCTCTCTAACATCGTCCGTCTCTGCCCCGCCTCAGCTCATCCTCTGTGGAAGCTCTCATCCATGCTTTTGTTACCTCGAGACTTGACTATTCCAACGCACTCCTGGCTGGCCTCCCACATTCTACCATACTTAAATTAAAAGTGATCCAAAACTCGTTTGCCCCGTGTTCTAACTCGCACCAAGTCCCACTCACCCATCACCACTGTGCTCGCTGACCTACATTGGCTTCCAGTTAAGCAGCGCTTCATTTTCAAAATTCTCATCCTTGTTTTCAAATCCCTCCATGGCCCTCGCCCCCCTCTATCTCTGTAATCTCCTCCAGCCCCGCAACCCCCCGAGATGTCTGCGCTCCTCTAATTCTGCCCTCTTGACCATCCCTGATTATAATCACTCAACCATCGGTGGCCATGCCTTCTGTTACCTAGGCCCCAAGCTCTGGAACTCCCTCCCTAAACCTCTCCGCCTCTCTACCTCTCCTCCTTCCTTCAAGACACTCCTTTAAAACCGACCTCTTTGACCAAGCTAATTTCTACTTATGTGGCTCGGTGACAATTTTTAAATCTCATAATAGCACTAGGGAGCGTACAGAGGAGATTTACGAGGATGTTGCCAGGACTGGAGAATTTTAGCTATGAGGACAGATTGGATAGGCTGGGGTTGTTTTCTTTGGAACAGAGGAGGCTGAGGGGAGACCTTATTGAGGTGTACAAAATTATGAGGGGCCTGGAGAGAATGGATAGGAAGGACCTATTTCCCTTAGAAGAGGGGTCAACAACCAGGGGGTATAGATTTAAAGTAATTGGTAGTAGGATTAGAGGGGATTTGAGGAGAACTTTTTTCACCCAGAGGGTGGTGGAGGTCTGGAACTCACTGCCTGAAAGGGTGGTAGAGACAGAAACCCTCACCACATTTAAAAAGTACTTGGAAGTGCCGTAACCTACAGGGCTACGGACCGAGAACTGGAAAGTGGGATTAAGCGGGATAGCTCTTTGTCGGCCGGCATGGACACGATGGGCCGAATGGCCTCCTTCCATGCTGTAAATTTCTCTGATTCTAATCAAAAAAGCTCCGTCTCTCCGAGTCTGCCTTTCTATTTCCTCACACCAGGCAGCATCCTCAGCAATTTGCTCCGGGTTCTCTATTGGCTCAGCATCCCCCCGATAGTGAACAACAATAAATCGGCACCACTCCTCCAATGGTGGTGTGACTGATCGACACCCCAGCACATCGGGACGGTTATATTCCAGGTCCCGCCATGGAACGCAGTTTTCCATCCGCTTTCTTTTTGAGGCCTTTATCCACGAGCTGCTGCTTTGTGTTGTGGCCTTACATCACCAATCCCTCTGCTCCTCCTTATCCCACACTCAGACGTTGCTGCTGAGCCGCCGCCCCTCCCAACACAATCACTGCTGCCCCCTCCCCCATTGTCGCCCCCACCCTCACTTACCTGTGGGTCCATGTGACCCCGATCTTCAATCGCCCTGTGACTCTCCGCAGCTCGCCGGCTCGATGGACATCAGGCCTGACGCCCAATATCGGGGGCACTTCGGGCCACACCATTCAGGTACAGGGACCGTGCTCTAGGTGCCCCCCACCCCCGTGTGGCCAAACGTGGGCTCGCCCACATTTCTTCACCGATATTCATAACTCAGGTTTCCACTGAAATTTTCAAAAATAATTGACCAGAAGGACAGCACTGCACACTGGGAACATGCAGTAACCTGCTGATGATGCAGCATCGTGATTGGTGCGCTGGGCATCGCAATAACCGTCTGCCGCCAAACCCAATTCAGCAAAACATAGAAACATAGAAAATAGGTGCGGGAGTAGGCCATTCGGCCTTTCGAGCCTGCACCACCATTCAATAAGATCATGGCTGATCATTCATCTCAGTATCCCTTTCCTGCTTTCTCTCCATACCCCCTGATCCCCTTAGCCGTAAGGGCCATATCCAACTCCCTCTTGAGGCCAGTTCATTAGATATATTCAACAACTTTCTGTGGTAGAGAATTCCACAGGTTCACAATTCTCTAAGTGAAGAAGTTTCTCCTCATCTCGGTCCTAAATGGCTTACCCCTTATCCTTAGACTGTGTCCCCTGGTTCTGGACTTCCCCAACATTGGGAACATTCTTCCTGCATCTAACCTGTCTAAACCCGTCAGAATTTTATATGTTTCTACGAGATCCCTCTCATTCTTTTAAACTCCAGTGAATACAGGCCCAGTCTAACCAGTCTCTCCTCATATGTCAGTCCAGCCATCCCTGGAATCAATCTGGTGAACCTTCGCTGCACATCCTCAATAGCAAGAACGTCCTTCCTCAGATTAGGAGACCAAAACTGAACACAATATTCCAGGTGAGGCCTCACCAAGGCCCTGTACAACTGCAGTAAGACCTCCCTGCTCCTATACTCAAATCCTCTCGCTATGAAGCCAACATGCCCTTTGCCTTCTTCACCGCCTGCTGCACCTGCATGCCAACTTTCAATGACTGATGTACCATGACACCCAGGTCTCGTTGCACCTCCCCTTTTCCTAATCTACTGCCATTCAGATAATCTCCCTTTGTGTTTTTGCCCCCAAAGTGGATAACCTCACATTTATCCACATTATACTGCATCTGCCATGTATTTGCCCACTCACCTAACCTGTCCAAATCACCCTGCAGCCTCTTAACATCCTCCTCGCAGCTCACACTGCCACCCAGCTTAGTGTCATCTGCAAACTTGGAGATATTACTCTCAATTCCTTCATCTAAATCATTGATGTATATTGTAAATAGCTGGGGTCCCAGCACTGAACCCTGCAGCACCCCACTAGTCACTGCCTGCCATTCTGAAAAGGATTCCTACTCTTTGCTTCCTGTCTGCCAACCAGTTCTCTATCCACGTCAGTACATTACCCCAATACCATGTGCTTTAATTTTGCACACCAATCTCTTGTGTGGGACCTTGTCAAAAGCTTTTTGAAAGTCCAAATACACCACATCCACTGGTTCTCCCTTGTCCACTCTACTAGTTACATCCTCAAAAAATTCCAGAAGATTTGTCAAGCCGGATTTCCCTTTCATAAATCCATGCTGACTTGAACCGATCCTGTCACTGCTTTCCAAATGTGCTGCTATTACATCTTTAATAATTGATTCCAACATTTCCCCCACTACTGATGTCATTTCATTTCAATATTTTAGTTGTGGAATAGATTTAAACTGTGGTTTGTTTGCTGCAGTTACAGATTATGGTAAACACCTTGTACCTTATATAATGTCCCAGGGCGCATCAATATAATGTCTAATGCAGCGTTATGATCATCTCTGACCAGATCAGCCCCTTTTACATGATGCATTCCCCCAATAAATGTCCCCATTAAATACAAAAGCAAAATACCGTAACTGCTGGAAATCTGAACCAAAACTGAAAATGTTGGAAATACTCAGCGGTTCGGGCAGTGTCTGTGGAGGTGGAAACAGAGTTAGTGTTTCAGCTCAATAGCCTTTTGCCTCTCTGTTTATTTGGGGAGTGCGAGGTTGGGAGAGGCTGTTTATTTGGGGAGTGCGAGGTTGGGAGAGGCTGTTTATTTGGGGAGTGCGAGGTTGGGAGAGGCTGTTTATTTGGGGAGTGCGAGGTTGAGAAATGTGTTTATTTGGGGATTGCGAGGTTCGGGAGAGGGTGTTTATTTGGGGAGTGCGCGGTTGGGAGAGGGTGCGTGAGCCGTTGCCGTCGATGGATTGGATGTTATTTTCTTGTCCTTTTCACTCATTTGTTTCTTTGCCTCTGCTGGAAGGTGTGGGATGGTAGAGTGCTGACAATTCTGTCATCCTGCAGTTGACTGCGAAAAGGGCGGGCGTGGGAACCGAAGGAAATATCAGTCTGTCAAAAAGGTGCGTAACGCAGCGACCAGGCATTACCAGGTCCCAGCACCTCCCACCTGTCCAAATAACACCCTTACTGCATCAAGAAGCTCAGGGACAGGGACCTGGACTGCAATCTATTTAAAATATTTGTCACGCTTTTCAGGATAAATTATTTCTGGGTTGAATGGCAGAATAACAGCAGACTCCAATAAATAAACACAAAAGTGTCAAAGATCCTGGCTGGGTTGGAGAGGAATTTTCCCAGATTTTTTCTCCCTAAATTGGCCTGGGTTTTTATCTGGTTTTTGCTTCTCCCAGGAGATCACATGGCTCCGGTTGGGGTGGAGTGTAGAATGTTTCAGTATAAGGGATGTCGCAGTTGTGTGAGGCGGACTGGTTGGGCTGGGTGCTCTTTGTCTTTCCATCATTGTTCATGGGTTTATATGTAATCTTCAGGGCTGCTGACCGAGGGCCGTGTGGCTCTTTGTCGGCCGGCGCGGACACGATGGGCTGAAATCACCACCTCCTGCGCTGCAAATTTCTATGTTTCAATGTTTCTATCCACATTCTGGAGGAAGACTTTTAGAAAGTAATTCTTTTACCTCCAGCACATCCCAGTCACACACATCACCTGCAGCAAAAGGTGCATTCGTGTTCTTTGGTTTAAATCGCCCCTGCAGCACCCCTGGCAGAACATCAGGTAACCTGCAGTTGTGACAAGTCTGCGTCCCCTGCACCTTCCACCATCATATATCCAGTAATCGGGGCTGCTTTGTGAGTCATCAGCTTTTCTATATCTGTGGTAGTTTATTCTTTAAAGCTGATGGTTAAAGGTGTTTTTTGTTGAAGCTGCCATGTGCTTTTTTAAAAAAAAGTTCCTGGGATGTGGGCAAGGCCGGCATTGATTGCCCATCCCTAATCGCCCTGAGACGGTGGTTGTCTGCCATTGCTGTGGGTCTGGATTCACATACATGTAGGCCAAGACATTCGTGAACCAGATGGGTTTTTCTGACAATCCGGTACTTTCAGGGTCACCATTACTGATGCTGGCTTTTTATTCCAGATTTATTTATTAACTGGATTTAAATTCCCCAGCTGCCATTGGAACTCGTGTCTCTGGATCATTAGTCCAGGGTTCTGGGTTACTGGCCCAGTGACATAACCACAATGTTACCGTACCCACTGCTAGTGCAGAGGAAATGCTCGAGCGTGTTTAGGCTTCCAGACCTCTCTGAAATTGCTGCCTTTATTAAACTGAATGGAGCTGGGATGCGGTTGGTTCCTCCCCGGGTCAGATGCTAGAATGACACCGAATTTTACAGCAAAGAAACAAGTTATTCGGCCCAACAGGTTTGTGTCGGTATTTATGCTCCACACAAGCCTCATCCCCACCCCTCTTCATCTCATGCTATCCTCTACCCTCTATTCCTTTCTCCCCTGTGTTTATCCAGCTTCCCGTTACATGCCTGCATGGAGACCCAGTGGAACGGTGTGGAAGGACATTCGATCCTCGGCGGCGGTTGGGGCCGATCATTTGCTGCGACTTTGTTTTAATGTCCAGTGTTTTCACAAACCTGTGGGATTACGGGCAGCGTGGCAGGGGTTACGGTGAGCTTTTCCGACTTTTTAAGGACTTTTTTGGATATGTTTGGAATCTACTCATTACGTGTAATTATTAAGTTAACTCACGGATTACATTTTATCATGAGGCTTGAAAATGCTTTGAGTGTGTCGGTCTAAGTATTGAGCTGCTGGATTATCACAGTTACCGACATCCTCCGTGTCTCTGTAGACATTTGGCAGGAAAGTATTTGGCTGCCAGCCAGAGGATACATACAGTGCTGCAGTGTATTACCTTTTGTGGTAAAGAGTGGAGCTTCTGCGGAGGAGGCTGAGAGGATTCACCCTGTGAGACAACCGCCTCCCTGACCCCTCCAGCAAGCGCTGTCTCTGGGCCCTTGGAGAGGGTTGTCCTCACCCTCCTTCTGATGGCATCTTTCCTTATCAGCCGTGGCTCAGTGGGCAGCACCCTCCCCTCACAGTCAGAAGGTTGTGGGTTCACAGGGACTGGAGCACAAAAATCTAGTCTGTCACTCCCAGTGCAGTGCTGAGGGAGTGCTGCACTGTCGGCAACTCGTTTTCTCAGCCATCCCCCCCCCCCCCCGGTACCCCAGTGTGTGACCCCCCCAGAGCGCTGCCCCCCCCACCCCCGGTACCCCAGGGCGCTGCGTGACCCCCCGGGTATGTATGTACAGCTTGAACCTCTGGGGAAGAGTTTATAAAACAAACTGAGAAACAAGTTGGATGATTTTGATTGTAACATTTAGGATTTTATTTAGCATTATTTACAAAAGCATATTTACAATGTTTCCATTCAGCAGTAATGATATTTTGCCAGTTTTAGCAATGATCACCAAAACACAGTGAAAATCTCCATAAATAGGGCGAATGCAGTGTTCACGGTTCTGACAGTGCTTCACGAACTTTACCATTTGTGCTTTTACACTATTAACACCAACACAAAAAACAGTCAAACAATTTCTACACAGAGGCAGTTAAACTGAATCTCCATCAATCAAAGTGCAATACAGTTTGAGAATATATTTCTAAATTCTGAATAAACTCTGTTTATTTTTACAACCCTGGTTTCTGCTGGTTTCCTTTCGAGAGTAAGGCGTCGTCTTCATTAGTGGCAACCATTCGGGTCCTGCGCACCTCCGTCAGCTTGTGCCGCTTTTGGTAATTCTATGAAATCAAAAACATAAAGATTATTCTCAGCGTTATTGAATCAAGTTATTACAAGCCCCAGAATACGCTCGCTGATTATGTGTTGTGAAGACTGCAGGCACATTGGGAATTTACTTTGAAAACAAATTCCTGATCCTGAAGGTTAAGCTGACATTCCTGCGGTTGTCATGTTTTGGGTCGTTTTAGTCTTCTCATCCTAAAATATTTCGACTCTTTCTTGGATCACTCTCATGGGTGAGTCCCAACTCCCCAAACCTTTTCAGCGTCTCCAATCTTGCCTTGAATGCTTTTGGTATCATCATCATACACGAGTAAACAAACCCTGTTCAGTAATTGCTTTTAGGTTCTGAGTGATATCCAGTGAGGTTCCGCAGGGCTGTGCTGGGTCCCTGGCTTTTTGAGGTATATATCAATGACTTGGACTTAAATGTTTGGGCGATGATTACGAAGTTTGCAGATGACACAAAAATAGGCTGTGTGGTTGATAATGAAGAAAGCTGCAGACTGCAGGAAGATATCATTGGACTGGTCAGGTGGGCAGAACAGTGGCAAATGGAATTCAATCCAGATAAGTGTGAGGTAATGCATTTGGGGAGGGCTAACAAGGCAAGGGAATACACAATAAATGGTTGAACATTCAGAAGTACAGAGGGACCTTGGAGTGCATGTCCACAGATCCCTGAAGGTAGCTGACCAGGTAGATAAGGTGGTAAAGAGGAGTACTTACTTATTAGTCGAGGCAGAGAATACAAGATCTTTTGTAGCTGGAGTACTGCGTGCAGTTCGGGTCACCACATTACAGGAATAATGTGATTGCGCTAGAAAGGGTGCAGAGGAGATTTACAAGAATGTTGCCTGGACTAGAGAATTTTGGCTATGAGGAAAGATTGGAGATGCTGGGTCTGTTTTCTCTGGAACAGAGGAGGCTGAGGGGAGACCTTATTGAGGTGTATAAAATTATGAGGGGCTTGGATAGAGTGGATGTAAGGACCGACATAAGAACATAAGAATTAGGAACAGGAGTAGGCCATCTAGCCCCTCGAGCCTGCTCTGCCATTCAAAAAGATCATGGCTGATCTGGCCGTGGACTCAGCTCCACTTACCCGCCCGCTCCCCATAACCCTTAATTCCCTTATCGGTTAAAAATCTATCTGTGATTTGAATACATTCAATGAGCTAGCCTCAAGTGTTTCCTTGGGCAGAGAATTCCACAGATTCACAACCCTCTGGGAGAAGAAATTCCTTCTCAACTCGGTTTTAAATTGGCTCCCCCGTATTTTGAGGCTGTGCCCCCTAGTTCTAGTCTCCCCGACCAGTGGAAACAACCTCTCTGCCTCAATCTTGTCTATCCCTTTCATTATTTTAAATGTTTCTATAAGATCACCCCTCATCCTTCTGAACTCCAATGAGTAAAGACCCAGTCTACTCAATCTATCATCATAAGGTAACCCCCTCATCTCCGGAATCAGCCTAATGAATCGTCTCTGTACCCCCTCCAAGGCTAGTATTATCCTTCCTTAAGTAAGGTGACCAAAACTGCACGCAGTACTCCAGGTGCGGCCTCACTAATACCCTGTACAGTTGCAGCAGGACCTCCCTGCTTTTGTACTCCATCCCTCTCGCAATGAAGGCTAACATTCCATTCGCCTTCCTGATTACCTGCTGCACCTGCAAACTAACTTTTTGGGATTCATGCACAAGGACCCCCAGGTCCCTCTGCACCGCAGCATGTTGTAATTTCTCCCCATTCAAATAATATTCCCTTTTACCGTTTTTTTCCCCCAAGGTGGATGACCTCACATTTTCCGACATTGTATTCCATCTGCCAAACCTTAGCCCATTCGCTTAACCTATCTAAATCTCTTTGCAGCCTCTCTGTGTCCTCGACACAACCCCCTTTCCCACTCTGTGTCATCTGCAAATTTTGTGACACTACACTCTGTCCCCTCTTCCAGGTCATCTGTGTATATTGTGAACAGTTGTGGTCCCAGCACCGATCCCTGTGGCACACCACTAACCACCAATTTCCAACCTGAAAAGGACCCACTTATCCCGACTCTCTGCTTTCTGTTAGCATGGATAGAGAATTGGCTGGCTAATACATTTCCTCTGACTCCGCATACCTTTATTTTCTGCAGTAACCTTTTGTGTGGCACCTTATCGAATGCCTTTTGGAAATCTAAATACACCACATCCATCGGTACACCTCTATCCACCATGCTCGTTATATCCTCAAAGAATTCCAGTAAATTAGTTAAACATGATTTCCCCTTCAGAAGGGCGGTAAGAGAAGGGATAACCAGCCGTGGATAACCAAGGAAATAAAGGAGCGTATCAAATTAAAAACCAATGCGTATAAGGTGGCCAAGGTTAGTGGGAAACTAGAAGATTGGGAAAATTTTAAACGACAGCAAAGAATGACTAAGAAAGCAATAAAGAAAGGAAAGATAGATTACGAAAGTAAACTTGCGCAAAACATAAAAACAGATAGTAAAAGCTTTTACCGATATATAAAATGGAAAAGAGTGACGAAAGTAAATGTTGATCCCTTAGAAGATGAGAAGGGGATTTAATAATGGGAAATGTGGAAATGGCTGAGACCTGAAACAAATATTTTGCTTCAGTCTTCACAGTGGAAGACACAAAAACAATGCCAAAAATTGCTGGTCACGGGAATGTGGGAAGGGAGGACCTCAAGACAATCACTATCACTAGGGGATAGTGCTGGACAGGTTAATGGGACTCAAAGTAGACAAGTCCCCTGGTCCAGATGAAATGCATCCCAGGGTATTAAAAGAGATGGTGGAAGTTATAGCAGATGCATTCGTTATAATCTACCAAGATTCTCTGGACTCTGGGGAGGTACCAGCCGATTGGAAAGCAGCTAATGTAACGCCTCTGTTTAAAAAAGGGGGCAGACAAAAGGCAGGTAACTATAGGCTGGTTAGTTTAACATCTGTAGTGGGGAAAATGCTTGAAGCTATCATTAAGGAAGAAATAGCAGGACATCTAGATAGGAATAGTGCAAACCTGTTTCCCTTGGCAGAGGGGTCAACAACCAGTGGGCATAGATTTAAAGTTATTGGGGGGAGATTTAGAGGGGTTATGAGGGGAAATTTCTTGACCCAGAAGATGGTGGGGGTCTGGAACTCACTGCCTGAAAGGGTGGTAGAAACAGAAACCCTCACCACATTTAAAAGATACTTGGATGTGCACTTGAAGTGCCTTAACCTACAAGGTTACGGACCAAGAGCTGGGATTAGGCTGGATAACTCTTGGTCAGCCAGCGCGGAATACGATGGGCCAAATGGCTCCTTCTGAGCTGTAAATTTCTACGATGCAGATCGGAGATGGTACAGAGTCACAGCCGAATGCATCCTATTTAAAGTTTAAAATGTGAAGCAATTTTATCAAATAGATAATGAACACATGGGTTAATAATTGGTTGGGAGTTAGGGGACAGAGAGATGTTCTCTGATTGTCAGAGTGTTGCTCCCTGGGGCCTCAGCTTTTCACCACATAGATCAGTGACTTGGAGGAAGCAATGCATAAGAAAGTTGTATATCCAAGTTTGCAGGTGAAGTTAAGGAGGAACAGCAAGTTGTGTAGATGGGCTCAGGAAGTTACAAAGTGACAGACAAATTAAGTGTAGCCGATGGAATCCACTTTGGACCTGAGAACGACTGATCAATATATTATCTGAACGGCGAGAGACTAAACACTGTGGATGTGCAAAGGGGTTTGGGAGTCCAGGTGCACAAAGCACTAAAAACACACCGGCACAAAAAGTAAGTCAATAGGCTTAAGGAATTTTGGCCTTTATCTGAAGGGAATTGGAATAAAACTGGGAGAAAGTGATGCTTCAGTTGAGCAAAGCCTCTAACTGCACCTGAAATTCCGGCATAATCTCCCAGTTTCAAAGAGACAGTTGCTAAATCAAAACTTAAGACAGAATAATTTTTTGCCTCAGCGATGTTTGCTTTTGACGATCGATATTTGGTAATAATTGTCACAGTAACTTGCTCGCCTCGTGAACACCTCTTATCAGGAGGCCTTTCAGTAACAATAGCGAGTTCAGTGAAACCTGTAAACTGCGGCAGCTTGGGGACTGGTATCCGCGGCAGAGACGGTGATCTCCCGGGGATCGAGCGGTGCAAACATTCAATCTCAGAGACAGAGCCCTTTCTCTGTGCACACTGAGGAAATGGTTCACCATGCCACAAAAGCCCATCCCCACTCCAAACCCAAAGCTCCCTCGCAGCCGCCTGTCTGTCTTGTGTTTAAGTTGTGAAAGGGCTCATGCGTTGAAGGCTGGCCGGAGTTTCAGGGATCCTGTGGAATGTTTTGCCATGCAGGTTATCTGTCCGACACTGAGGGAGTGGCCATTTATACAGGTTTCACTGTACTGACCACATGGACAGGGGGAGCTGAACGGAGCAGTTAGAGAGCATGTGGGTGAGAGACAGAGAGTTAATACACAGGGAGAACACAATTGTGAAGCACTCTAGTTCTTGCACTAAGGTTCGCTGAGCAACTCGGTGGCTAAACTTGTTCTCTTTCATCATCAGTACCACAGTGATGTCACAGAGGTCACAGCATTGCATCAACAGATTAACAGTTTGCCAAACACTGAACGTGTCCCTTGAACTTAGCTCGTGCTTGCTGCCTGCTTCAGTCATTTCTCCACTCCCCTGCCACAGGGCTAGTTTAAAACAAATGTATGCATGGGATGTGGGCAAGGCCAGGATTTATTGCCCAGCCTAACTGCCCTCGACAAGCTGGTGGTGAGCCGCCTTCTACAACGGAGTGTCTCGCTGGGCCATTTCAGAGCAGTTCAGAGTTAAACACATTGCTGTGGGTCTGGAGTCACATACAGGCCAGACCGGGTATGGGCGGCAGATTTCCTTCCCGAAAGGACATTAGTGAACCACATGGGGTTTTAACCACAATCCGGTAGTGGCTATCAGGCCACTCGGTTTTACCAAACCTACGACAAAGTCAGCGCTGTGGGAACCTTCACCACACGGACTGGCGCGGTTTCAGGCCGCGGTTCACCAGCACCTTCTCAAGGGCAGTTGGAGATGGACAATAAGTGCCGGCCTTGCCAGTGACGCCCACATCCTGATGAACAAGCACAATCTGAGCCTCAAGATGGGCTTGAAGGCGGGGAGGATTTTTTTTAAATACAAGAAATCATTGGAATTAAGTTGAACAATAACGTTCACTTTTGTCAGTTTGGTGCTGAATCAGACAATTCTACTGGTAAGGAAACGCTCCAGGCTAATGCATTCAACAAACAGCTGCTGAATGGGAGTGTTGGGGAACACCCTGACCTACATTCTCAGTCAGTGCACAGAGCGGGGGGGGAGTGTTGGGGTACACCCTGACCTACATTCTCTGTCAGTGCACAGAGCGGGGGTCGGGGGGGGAGTGTTGGGGTACACCCTGACCTACATTCTCAGTCAGTGCACAGAGCGGGGGGGGGAGTGTTGGGGTACACCCTGACCTACATTCTCTGTCAGTGCACAGAGCGGGGGGGGGGGAGTGTTGGGGTACACCCTGACCTACATTCTCTGTCAGTGCACAGGTCGGGGGGGGGGATTGTTGGGGTACACCCTGACCTACATTCTCTGTCAGTGCACAGGTCGGGGGGGCGGGGGGAGTGTTGGGGTACACCCTGACCTACATTCTCTGTCAGTGCACAGAGCGGGGGGGGGGGGGCGGGGGGAGTGTTGGGGTACACCCTGACCTACATTCTCTGTCAGTGCACAGGTCGGGGGGGGGGTGTTGGGGTACACCCTGACCTACATTCTCTGTCAGTGCACAGAGCGGGGGGGGGGGAGTGTTGGGGTACACCCTGACCTACATTCTCTGTCAGTGCACAGAGCGGGGGGGGGAGTGTTGGGGTACACCCTGACCTACATTCTCTGTCAGTGCACAGGTCGGGGGGGGAGTGTTGGGGTACACCCTGACCTACATTCTCTGTCAGTGCACAGAGCGGGGGTCGGGGGGAGTGTTGGGGTACACCCTGACCTACATTCTCTGTCAGTGCACAGAGCGGGGGTCGGGGGGGGGGCTGAATGGGATTGTTGGGGTACACCCTGACCTACATTCTCTGTCAGTGCACAGGTCGGGGGGGGGGCACCGCGGTGGCTCGGGTCGCGTTGGGTTGGAGCAGACGATCGCGAGGATTCAGGAGTCGGGGCGCTGGGCACTCCCCGGTCTCCACACTAGGTTTTCCCCCCAATTGGAGGCCGCTGTGGAGCAGGTCAGATCAGCAGGAAAGTCCCCAGGAGGGAAACGGGCTTCAGGCCCCCAATGAAGGGGGCGCCCGGGAGGCCGAGACATCAGGCAGGCGGATTGAGCAGCGGCCAGAATACAGACACAGGACGTCCCACTCCGACATTCCTCAATGTTTCTCCCGGTTTATGCCCAAAGAACGGTCGTAACTGAAGCCGATTTCTGCCCCATGGCCTCATATTTGTGTTTTTTTTGAAACCTCACTGTAAATCTAAGGCCCAAACATCCAGAACATCGGGATTAAAGCAAACAGTACTGATTTGCCATAATTATTTTATTGATGTCAAAAAAATATTGTACATTTTAATTATTCAATATATATTAGCAAGTCTGTCTCTTTAATAAATAAAGAGCGACTGGTGGATCTGAATATTTTATAATGTCCCCTTTCATTATTCAGTGCTTTTGGGGAAATATAAATGACACAACACAACGCCTGCTGTATTGTAATTATTGTCTGACAATGATCCACAAAAGGTGGTTACTTTTCTGTGTGAACTTCGAATTAACCCTTTGGGGACCGTGCCACCATGCGTCCCTTGGACTTTAACATCGGATTCAATTACTTCTCCGAATGTGTTACGGAAATGTCTGTGATCTTTGCCCGGGGGGCAGCACCAGTGAACTACAGGGGCGATTGTGATAGCACACACCCAGCAAGGAAAGCACACACACACAGGGACTCTCCCCAGGTCTGTGATGAGGGTATAAACACATGGAAACCTGATTCGCCAACTCATGCTCCAGCACGCTCAGGAGAGACCTGGAATTAAAAAAAACCCGCTGCACTGTTTTAAAGAACCTATGTTATTAATCTCGGTGGCTCGGTGACCGTGTCTTTACAATTTGCCCTCATGCAGCGAGCACAGTTGCCAGGATCTGCTGTGTGACTGAAAAGCAAATTGTTGAATCAGACAGCACAAAGCACTTAGACAGACACAAGCAAGCAAAACAAAAATATCACCTTCATCAGATGTTAGTTTATAGAGCTGCAGAATTAAAAAAACTAAATTTATTCCAGTTCCAAACTTACCTTCTTGTTAAACTGCTTCAACATTTATTTCTCCAGATCTTGCTGAAAAAAAAGTTACATTAAAATACACCTAATTTTAGTCTGAACAAATAATCTTAGGAATTGGAATGAAAGGCTATTAAAATTGATCAAACATTCGCATGCTGCAGGTGCACAAGTGCTAAATATGTGCGGCAAAGGGTTATACGTCATGCCGATAAATTTTAAGATTGATACACATCAGAAAATGTTATTGTCCACACCAGGTTGGAAAAGTAAAATAGATTGCAAACAGCAGCGTTCCGTCTCCCAGCCAATGACTTCAATAGATGCAACTGCAAAGTATTATCCTTTATATTTAAATGATTTGGATAGTTGTTGAAGCACAGTTGGTGCTTTATGTAGAATGTGTTTAGCGATGTCTTGTGTTTGCAACCCCTCTCATAGGACATTATTTTGCTGGAATTTATCTGAATATTTTTTGATTCTGCTTTCTGCCCGGTGCAATATGATTAAAAGCACAAAACAAAATAACTCGTTAAACACAGTTTAACACTCATTATCCACGCTGGTATCCTGCCCTCTTTAATTGCATCTTCCCTTTTTACCAACGAGGGTGAATGTTCGGCGTGCCCGTGTGTGGCGTTTGATGCCTCGCCCATTGACGGACAGAACGCTACTACATATAGTGTCCCAAGTCTTCCATCCCAGTAACCCCGTGTTTACCAGCTCCGGTCAGCTGGTCACACTTGTTTGTTAGAAATGTATTTGAATTGTCCTATTCATTCACCTTAACCGGTCCCGGCCACCCTGTCGTTCTGTAAGTCGCGACTACAATTCCTGCTCCATTCTTAGGCATTTTTTGAGACAATTTTCTAATCCTTTGGCTTGCCTCATTTCCCGTCCAATCATGTTGAGTTCTACCACTTTGCCCATTACAGCTAGCTTCCCCACCACATTGGGTCAAACCAATTTGCCCTTGTTATTTAACTTGGCCGACAGCCTCACTCACTGTTCAATCATCCACTATACAACAATAGGATATTGCTTCTCTAAGTTGCTCCTCACTGGACACCATGTGCAGCTTCCATGCTGTGCTGACTTGTCACCAAGTGATGCACTGCAGTTGATGGGAAGGGCAGAAGTGAAGCTCGATTGGCTTGTCTGGGGGGAGGGGGCTGAGTGAATGCCACAAGGAGGCACAGCTCCATATCTGACAGTCTCAGGATTGGGAAGGTCACTGTCACGGCCTCATTATTGGTACTGCTGCTCCAATCATAAGAACATAAGGAACATAAGAATTAGGAACAGGAGCAGGCCATCTAGCCCCTCGAGCCTGCTCCACCATTCAACAAGATCATGGCTGATCTGGCCGTGGACTCAGCTCCACTTACCCGCCCGCTCCCCGTAACCCTTAATTCCTTTATTGGTTAAAAATCTATCTATCCGTGATTTGAATACATTCAATGAGCTAGCCTCAACTGCTTCCTTGGGCAGAGAATTCCACAGATTCACAACCCTCTGGGAGAAGAAATTCCTTCTCAACTCGGTTTTAAATTGGCTCACCCGTATTTTGAGGCTGTGCCCCCTAGTTCTAGTCTCCCCGACCAGTGGAAACAACCTCTCTGCCTCGATCTTGTCTATCCCTTTCATTATTTTAAATATTTCTATAAGATCACCCCTCATCCTTCTGAACTCCAATGAGTAAAGACCCAGTCTGCTCAATCTATCATCATAGGGTAACCCTCTCATCTCCGGAATCAGCCTAGTGAATCTACCCCCTCCAAAGCTAGTATATCCTTCCTTAAGTAAGGTGACCAAAACTGCACGCAGTACTCCAGGTGAGGTCTCACTAATACCCTATACAGTTGCAGCAGGACCTCCCTGCTTTTGTACTCCATCCCTCTCGCAATGAAGGCCAACATTCCATTCACCTTCCTGATTAACTGCTGCACCTGAAAACTAACTTTTTGGGATTCATGCACAAGGACCCCCAGGTCCCTCTGCACCGCAGCATGTTGTAATTTCTCCCCATTCAAATAATATTCCCTTTTACTGTTTTTTTTCCCCCCCCAAGGTGGACGACCTCACATTTTCCGACATTGTATTCCATCTGCCAAACCTTAGCCCATTCGCTTAACCTATCTAAATCTCTTTGCAGCCTCTCTGTGTCCTCTACACAACCCGCTTTCCCACTAATCTTAATGTCATCTGCAAATTTTGTGACACTACACTCTGTCCCCTCTTCCAGGTCATGTGTGTATATTGTGAACAGTTGTGGTCCCAGCACCAATCCCTGTGGCACACCACTAACCACCAATTTTCAACCCGAAAAGGACCCATTTATCCCGACTCTCTGCTTTCTGTTAGCCAGCCGATTCTCGATCCATGCTAATACAGTTCCTCTGACTACCTTTATCTTCTGCAGTAACCTTTTGTGTGGCACCTTATCGAATGCCTTTTGAAAATCTAAATACACTACATCCATTGGTACACATCTATCCACCATGCTCATTATATCCTCAAAGAATTCCAGTAAATTAGTTAAACATTATTTCCCCTTCATGAATCCATGTTGCGTCTGCTTGATTGCACTATTCCTATCTAGATGTCCCGCTATTTCTTCCTCAATGATAGCTTCAAGCATTCTCCCCACTACAGATGTTAAACTAACCAACCTATAGTTACCTGCCTTTTGTCTGCCCCCTTTTTTAAACAGAGGCGCTACATTAGCTGTTTTCCAATCCGCTGGTACCTCCCCAGAGTCCAGAGAATTTTGGTAGAATATAACGAATGCATCTGCTATAACTTCTGCCATCTCTTTTAATACCCTGGGATGCATTTCATCAGGACCAGGGTACTTGTCTACCTTGAGTCTCATTAGCCTGTCCAGCACTACCCCCCTAGTGATAGTGATTGTGATTATCTCAAGGTCCTCCCTTCCCACATTCCCGTGACCAGCAATTTTTGGCATGGTTTTTGTGTCTTCCACTATGAAGACCGAAGCAAAATAATTGTTTAAGGTTTCAGCCATTTCCACATTTCCCATTATTAAATCCCCCTTCTCATCTTCTAAGGGACCAACATTTACTTTAGTCACTCTTTTCCGTTTTATATATCGGTAAAAGCTTTTACTATCTGCTTTTATGTTTTGCGCAAGTTTACTTTCGTAATCTATCTTTCCTTTCTTTATTGCTTTCTTAGTCATTCTTTGCTGTTGTTTAAAATTTTCCCAATCTTCTAGTTTCCCATTAACCTTGGCCACCTTATAGGCATTGGTTTTTAATTTGATACTCTCCTTTATTTCTTTGGGTATCCACGGCTGGTTATCCCTTCTCTTACCGCTCTTCTTTTTCACTGGAATATATTTTTGTTGAGCACTATGAAAGAGCTCCTTAAAAGTTCTCCACTGTTCCTCAATTGTGCCACCGTTTAGTCTGTGTTTCCAGTCTACTTTAGCCAACTCTGCCCTCATCTCACTGTAGTCCCCTTTGTTTAAGCATAGTATGCTCGTTTGAGACACTACTTCATCACCCTCAATCTGTATTACAAATTCAACCATACTGTGATCACTCATTCCGAGAGGATCTTTTACGAGGAGATCGTTTATTATTCCTGTCTCATTACACAGGACCAGATCTAAGATAGCTTTCTCCCATGTAGGTTCTGTAACATACAATCCCGTATGCATTCTATGAATTCCTCCTCAAGGCTATCCCGTGCAATTTGATTTGACCAATCGATATGTAGGTTAAAATCTCCCATGATTACTGCCGTTCCTTTTTCACATGCCTCCATTATTCCCTTGATTATTGCCCGCCCCACCATGAAGTTATTATTTGGGGGCCTATAGACTATGCCTACCAGTGACTTTTTCCCCTTACTATCTCTAATCTCCACCCACAATGATTCAACATTTTGTTCATTAGAGCCAATATCGTCTCTCACAACTGCCCTGATATCATCCTTTATTAACAGAGCTACCCCACCTCCTTTCCCTTATTGTCTATCTTTCCGAATTGTCAGATACCCCTGTGTGTTTAATTCCCAGTCTTGGCCCCCCTGCAACCACGTTTCTGTAATGGCCACAAAATCATACCCATTTGTAATGATTTGTGCCGTCAACTCATTTACTTTATTTCGAATGCTGCGTACATTTAGGTAGTGTTTTAATACTAGTTTTTAAACCATGATTTTTAGTTTTGACCCCTCCTGCAGCCCCTTTATATTCATACATATTGTCCCTTCCTATCACCTTGTGGTTTACACTTACCCCATTGCTACTCTGCTCTGTTGCCTCCTGCCTTTTGCATTCTTTCTTGGGGTCCTGTTCATCTGAGCTCTCACCCACTCTAACTAGCTCAGAACCCTCTCCTGGGTTCCGAATACTCCTTCCATTGAGGCACCGAGCTGTCATGCTTGACATTTTATTACACTTTGACCCTTTAGAATTTTGCTGTACAGTGGCCCTTTTTGTTTTTTTGCCTTGGGTTTCTCTGCGCTCCACTTTTACTTAACTCCTTTCTGTCTTTTGCTTTTGTCTCCATTTTGTTTCCCTCTGCCTCCCTGCATTGGTTCCCATCCCCCTGCCATATTAGTTTAACTCCTCCCGAACAGCACTAGCAAACACTCGCCCTAGGACATTGGTTCCGGTCCTGCCCAGGTGCAGACCGTCCGGTTTGTACTGGTCCCACCTCCCCCAGAACCGATCCAATGCCCCAGGAATTTGAATCCCTCCCTGCTGCACCACTGCTCAAGCCACGTATTCATCTGAGCTATCCTGCGATTCCTACTCTGACTAGCACGTGGCACTGGTAGCAATCCTGAGATTACTACTTTTGAGGTCCTACGTTTTAATTTAGCTCCTAGCTCCTTAAATTCGTCTCGTAAGGCCTCATCCCTTTTTTTACCTAGATCGTTGGTACTAATGTGCACCACGACAACTGGCTCTTCACCCTCCCTTTTCAGAATGTGCTGCACCTGCTCAAATTCTGGTAAAGGCGTGAAATCTTTCTGGCAATCTCCTTGATGTTAGTTTTGCCAAAATGACAATCCAGGTACAATTTGGAAAACCATACATTCTGGTGTTCCCAGATTTCCAAAAAGTTTTCAATAAAACTCATCACAAGAGGCTGCCACAAAATCTGAAGGCTGTGGGAATTCAGGGTTACACCAAGTTATATATAGGCTACTGATGGAAGAAAAAGCAACAGGTCCATCGGTGGGGGGAGGGTTCCAGGAAGTGACCGGAGGCCTTGTGGGGGGGGGGGTCTATGTTCGCCGGGGCGGGCCATGTATCCAGGGGGTACGGACATGTACACAGCAGTTCCCACCTTGCTGTACCGGCTGGGTTTTACGAACTGTGTGAAACCTGTCCACAAGCAGTTAAACACAAAATGTAGGTTACAGAGGCTTCCAGTCTGATTATAATATTTAAATAGATCACTCCCCCCCTCCTGGCACCAGATTGGCTGCTCGTCTCGTCCCATCTCGCCTCCATTAAAACTGGGAGGGGGCGGGATCAGGTCGGGAATCCGACTAACAACAATTTAAACACCCCCCTCCACACACTCCAAACCCACCTGTTTTTGGGGGCTAAAATTCCTCCCATTGAGTCGCATCATGTTTACCCTAAACTAAGCCAATGGCAGATTCCATTTGCTGATCCGGCAGTCACACTATCTTCCTGTCAGGCTACATCCCACTTCCCCAATCAGAGAGCTCATTTAATCAGTATGTAGCAAGCCCAACACAGGAGGGGGCGGTTTTGGATTTAGTTTTGGGGAATGAAGCTGGGCAGGTGGAAGGGGTATTAGTGGGAGAGCACTTGGGTGCCAGTGACCATAATTCAGTCAGATTCAAGTTGATTATGGATAATGACAAGAATAGGCCTGGAATAAAAGTTCTGAATTGGGGAAAAACTAATTTTGCTAAGTTAAGGAGTGATTTGGCCACAGTGGACTGGAAACAGCTACTTGTGGGTAAATCAGTGTTGGAACAGTGGGAGGCATTCAAGGAGGAGATCCGGAGGGCTCAGGCCAAAGATGTGCCCTTAAAGAAAAAGGCTGGGAAAAATAATTCTAGAGCCCCCTGGATGTCTAGGGACTTACAGGGGAGGATTAAGAAAAAAAGGGACGTACTATATCATATACCAACAGCTAAATACTATAGAATCTTTAGAGGAATATAGAAAGTTAAGAGGCAAAATTACAAAGGATATTAGGAATGCTAAGAGAGAGCATGAAAGATTCTTGGCTAGCAAAATTTAAGGAAAACCCAAAGATGTTCTATAAATATATTAAGAGTAAGAATGTAACAAAAGAAAGGGTAGGGCCTATTAGAGACCATTAGGGTAATCTTTGTGTGGAGGCGGAAGATGTTGGTAGGGTTCTTAATGAATACTTTGCATCTGTTTTCATAAAGGAAAGGGACAATGCAGATACTGCTATCAAGGAGGAGTGTGATATTCTGGATGAAATAAATATAGTGAGAGAGGAATTATTAAGGGGTTTAGCAGCTTTGAAAGTAGATAAGTCCCCAGGCCCAGATGAAATGCATCCCAGGCTGTTGAGCGAAGTAAAAGAAGAAATAGCAGAGGCCTTGACCATCATTTTCCAGTCCCCTTTGGATCTGGGCATGGTGCCGGAGGACTGGAGGACCGCTAATGTAGTAAGAGGGAGAAAGGGATAGGCCGAGTAATTACAGGCCTGTCAGCCTAACCTCAGTAGTTGAAAAATTATTGGAAAAAATCCTGAAAGACAGGATAAATCTGCATTTAGAAAGGCAAGGATTCATTAGGGACAGTCAGAATGGATTTGTTAAGGGAAGATCATGTTTGACTAAACTGATTGAATTTTTTGAGGATGTAACCAGGAGGGTCGATGAGGGTAGTGCATACGATGTGGTATATATGGACTTTAGTAAGGCTTTTGATAAGGTCCCACATGGTAGACTGGCCATGAAGGTTAAGGCACATGGGATCCAGGGCAAAGTGGCAAGTTGGATCCAAAATTGGTTTGAAGGTAGGAAGCAAAGGGTAATGATTGATGGACGTTTTTGTGACTGGAAGTATGTTTCCAGTGAGGATCCACAGGGCTCAGTTCTGGGTCCATTGCTTTTTGTGGTAGATATCAACAATTTAGATTTGAATATAGGGAGTATGATTAAGAAGTTTGCAGACGACACTAAAATTGACTGTGTGGTTGAAAATGAAGAGGAAAGTCATGGGCTGCAGCAGGATATCAATCTACTGATCAGGTGGGCAGGGCAGTGGCAAATTGAAGTTAATTCAGAGAAGTGTGAGGTGATGCACTTTGGGAGGGCTAATAAGGGTATACACATTAGGTGGTAGGCCACTTAATAGTGTAGATGAACAAAGGAACCTTGGAGTGCTTGTCCACAGATCCCTAAAAGTAGACCAGGTGGTTAAGATGGTTAAGAAGGCATACGGAATGCTTGCCTTTATTGGGCAGGGAGGTTATGCTTAAATTGTATAATACTTTGGTTAGGCCACAGCTGGAGTATTGCATGCAGTTTTGGTCACCATATTATAGGAAAGATGTGATTGCACTAGAGGGGGTGCAGAGGAGATTTACTAGGATGCTACCTGGAATGGAGAATCTTAGTTATGAGGACAGATTGGATAGGCTGGGTTTGTTTTCATTGGAACTGAGGAGGTTGAGAGGAGACCTCATTGAGGTGTACAAAATATTGAGGGTCCTGGACATAGTGGATAGTAAGGGTCTATTTCCATTGGTGGAGGGGGCATAGTTTTAAGGTGGTTGGTGGAAGGTTTAGAGGGGATTTGATGGGGGTTTCTTTACGCAGAGGGTTGTGGGGATCTGGAACTCGTTGCCTGGAAGAGTGGTGGATGCAGAAACCCTCACCACTTTTAAGAGATGGTTGGATGGGCATTTAAAGTGCAGTAACCTGCAGGGTTACGAACCTAGAGCTGGTAATTGGGATTAGACTGGATGACCTTTTGTTGGACGGAGCAGATATAATTGTAAGTACTGTAGGGAATAGAATATGGCCAGGGTGATCTCCTGGACTAGTTTTGATCGCCTGGATGGGTCGGAGAGGAATTTCCCCAGATTTTTTCTCCCTAAATTGGCCTGGATTTTTAATCTGGTTTTTTGCCTCTCCCAGGAGATCACATGGCTCCGGTTGGGGTGGAATGTAAAATGTTTCAGTATAAGGGCTGTTGCAGTTGTGTGAGGCGGACTGGTTGGGCTGGGTGCTCTTTGCCTTTCCGTCATTGTTTGTAGGTTTATATGTAACCTCAGGGCTGCTGACCGAGGGCCGTGTGGCTCTTTGTCGGCCGGCGCGGACACGATGGGCCGAAATGGCCTCCTTCTGCGCTGTAACTTTCTATGTTTCTATGTCTCTATAACCAAAGCCAGGGTGTCAGGCTCTCAACTGTGTGTAAAGGTACCAGTGGAGCTGGATCCAGCCAGACCCACTCAACCTGTGACCCATTGGCTTGCAGGGTAACATGGGGACCCAGGCTGGCTGGTCCATCATCCACAGTCATCGATGGTGTCCTGGAGCTGCCAAGCTCAGATCCAAGGATATACTTGCATTGGAGGCAGTTCAGAGAAGGTTCACCAGGTTGATTCCTGGGATGAAGGGGTTGTCTTATGAAGAAAAGTCGAGTAGGTTGGACCTATATGCATTGGAGTTTATGAATGAGAGCTGATCTTATTGAAACGTTTAAGATTCTGAGGGGGCTTGACAGGTTAGCTACAGAGAGGATGTTTCCCCTCGTGGGGGAATCTAGAACTGGGGGCATAGTTTCAGAATAAGGGGTCGCCCATTTAAAATGAAAATGAGGAGGAATTTCTTCTCTCAGAGGGTCGTGAATCTTTGGATTTCTCTGCCCCAGAGAGCTGTGGAGTGGATCATTGAATGTATTTAAGGTGGAGATAAGACAGATTTTTGAATGATAAGGGAGTCAAGGGTTATGGGGACCGGGCAGGGAAGTGGAGTTGAGGTCAAGATCTGATCAGCCATGATCTTGTAGAATAGTGGAGCAGGCTCGAGGGACCATATGGCTGACTCCTGCTCCTATTTCTTATGTTCTATACCAGGGTAGAGTCTGCCACACACAGCTGACTTGGTTCCAAAGTTCCACTGCCAAGTGTGTCCCCTTGGGGCAATCTCGACTGCAGACACCCTGATTCCCTCCCCTTTCCCTCCCAGGATGGTGCTCATCAGTTGGTTGTGAGAATACTGCAGGTTTGAGCCTTTGCCGGATGGGCAGTCGGCAACACCATGGTGAACAGCATCGCTCACGACAGAACATCATCACATTGCCGCAATCCATCGATCCACAGCACGGGCTCACCACTGCCTTTTGGACATCCTGAAAGAAGTGATAAGGGGCTATATGAATGTAGTTGTTCTCTGTGTTGTTGCAGAAACTACTTCTTTAAGTGAGACTCAGATTCTTTGGAGGCAACAGGTTACATTGGTGTATAAATTGCTGGCCACGGGAATGTGGGAAGGGAGGACCTTGAGATAATCACTATCACTAGGGGGGTAGTGCTGGACAGGCTAATGGGACTCAAGGTAGACAAGTCCCCTGGTCCAGATGAAATGCATCCCAGGGTATTAAAAGAGATGGCGGAAGTTATAGCAGATGCATTCGTTATAATCTACCAAAATTCTCTGGACTCTGGGGAGGTACCAGCGGATTGGAAAGCAGCTAATGTAACGCCTCTGTTTAAAAAAGGGGGCAGACAAAAGGCAGGTAACCATAGGCCGGTTAGTTTAACATCTGTAGTGGGGAAAATGCTTGAAGCTATCATTAAGGAAGAAATAGCGGGACATCTGGATAGGAATAGTGCAATCAAGCAGACGCAACATGGATTCATGAAGGGGAAATCATGTTTAACTAATTTACTGGAATTCTTTGAGGATATCACGAGCATGGTGGATTGAGGTGTACCGATGGATGTGGTGTATTTAGATTTCCAAAAGGCATTCGATAAGGTGCCACACAAAAGGTTACTGCAGAAGATAAAGGTATGCGGAGTCAGAGAAAATGTATTAGCATGGATAGAGAATTGGCTGGCTAACAGAAAGCAGAGAGTCAGGATAAATGGGTCCTTTTCGGGTTGGAAATCGGTGGTTAGTGGTGTGCCACAGGGATCGGTGCTGGGACCACAACTGTTTACAATATACATAGATGACCTGGAAGAGGGGACAGAGTGTAGTGTAACAAAATTTGCAGATGACACAAAGATTAGTGGGAAAGCGGGCTGTGTGGAGGACACAGAGAGGCTGCAAAGAGAGTTAGATAGGTTAAGCGAATGGGCTAAAGTTTGGCAGATGGAATACAATGTCGGAAAATGTGAGGTCATCCACCTTGGAAAAACAAACAGTAAAAGGGAATATTATTTGAATGGGGAGAAATTACAACATGCTGCGGTGCAAAGGGACCTGGGGGTTCTTGTGCATGAATCCCAAAAAGTTAGTTTTCAGGTGCAGCAGGTAATCAGGAAGCGAATGGAATGTTGGCCTTCATTGCGAGAGGGATGGATACAAAAGCAACTGTAGAGGGTATTAGTGAGGCTGCACCTGGGGTAATGCGTGCAGTTTTGGTCACCTTACTTAAGGAAGGATATACTAGCTTTGGACGGGGTACAGAGACGATTCACGAGGCTGATTCCGGAGATGAGCGGGTTACCTTATGATGATAGATTGAGTAGAGTGAGTCTTTACTCGTTGGAGTTCAGAAGGATGAGGGGTGATCTTATAGTAACATTTAAAATAATGAAAGGGATAGACAAGATAGAGGCAGAGAGGTTGTTTCCACTGGTCGGGGAGACTAGAACTCGGGGGCACAGCCTCAAAATACGGGGGAGCCAATTTAAAACCAAGTTGAGAAGGAATTTCTTCTCCCAGAAGGTTGTGAATCTGTGGAATTCTCAGCCCAAGGAAGCAGTTGAGGCTAGCTCATTGAATGTATTCAAGTCATAGATAGATAGATTTTTAACCAATATGGGAATTAAGGGTTACGGGGAGCGGGCGGGTAAGTGGAGCTGAGTCCATGGCCAGATCAGCCATGATCTTGTTGAATGGCGGAGCAGGCTCGAGGGGCTAGATGGCCTACTCCTGTTCCTAATTCTTATGTTCTTATGTTATAAAGCACTGTATAAAACACTGGTTTGACCTCAACTGGAAGATTGTGTCCAATTCTGGGCACCGCACTGTAGGAAGGATGTGAAGGCTTTAGAGAGGGTGCAGAAAAGATTTCTGAGAATGATTCCAGGGATGAGGGACTTCAGTGACGGGGATAGACTGGAGAAGCTGGGGTTGTTCCCCTTGGAGCAGAGAAGGTTGAGAGGAGATTTGATCGAGGTGTTCAAAATCATGACGGGTCTGGACAGAGTAGAGAGAGAGAAACTGTTCCCATTGGTGGAAGGGTCGGGAACCAGAGACCACAGATTTAAGGTGATTGGCAGAAGAATCAAAGGCGACATTAAAAGATATATATTTTACGCAGCGAGTTATTAGGATCTGGACAGCTCTGCCTGAGAGGGTGGTGAAGGCAGACTCAATTGTGGCTTTCAAAAGGGAGTTGGATAAGTACCTGAAGGTAAACAATTAGCAGGGCTACGGGGAAAGGGCGGGGGAGTGGGACTGGCTGAGGTGCTTTTGCAGAGAGCCGGTACGGGCTCGATGGGCTGAATGGCCTCCTGTGGTGTAACTGATCTGTGATTCTATGAAGACGGTGACCTTACGGTGCCAGCATCGAAGTGGGGCCTGGCTTTGGGAAGTTGCCACATTTTCTTGGCATCTTTGAATTATATTGTGTAGCATTTGCTTCCACCTTCTTCCTCCGTTCCTGCAGGCTGAGAAACTTTACTGCCAGTAATCATTCTAAAAACATGACTGTTCACAGAGTCACCGGATCAATGTTGGCCAGTTTCTAGCCTGGGCCCTTGCACCATAAACCTCTGGCACATATGCACTTGTGCTACAGTCTTTGAGTGCTTTAGAATGGATGTTAATGGATGTTAAACATCATTCCACACTCACAAATTGCACACAGCTTGCTGATGCACGCAGGTGGGACTCCAGCTAATGAGCAGAATTTGAATATTTCAACTTTTTGCAACAGACATGTCGGGACAGATCGGACCAAATATGCCAACATCTCCGAGCAGACAGAGACACTCAAACTCTCAGAGCGCGCTGCTGCAATCCACCTGAAAGGCCCCGGAGGTTCTCGCGAAATCCGAAACTTGCGATCTGTCAAGGCAAACTATCCCTCCTTGTCCATCTCCACCTGTCTGCAGCCTTTGCTGGTTGACCACTCTATCCTCCTCCAACGCCTCTCCACCATCGTCCAGCTAGGTGGGACTGCACTCGCCTGGTTCCATTCTTATCTATCTAATCATAGCCAGAGAATCACCTGCAACGCTTCTCTTCCCACACCCGCATCGTTACCCGAAAACACAGCATCAGATTCTACTTGTACGCTGACGACACCCAGCTCTACCTCACCATCACTCCTCTCGATCCCTCCACAGTATTTAAATTGTCAGACTGCTTATTCAGTTCTGGTTGAGCAGAAAGTTTCTCCAATTGAATATTGGGAAGTTCGAAGCCATTGTCTTTGGTCTCCGTCATAAACTCCGTTCCCCAGCCACCGACTCCATTCGTCTCCCTAGCATCTGTCTGAGGCTGAACCAGACTGTTCGCCTTGATGTCATATTTGACCCTGAAATGAGCTTCTGACCACATATCCGTGGCATAACTAAAACCGCCTATTTCCACCTCCACCCCTGCCTCAGCTCATCCGCTGCTGAAACCCTTTGTTACCTCTAGACTGGACTACTCCAATACATTCCTGGCTTGCCTCTTGCATTCTATCTGGTTAAGCAGCACCTCGATTTCAAAATTCTCATGCTTGTTTACAAATCCCTTCATAGACTCACCCCCCACTATCTCTGTAATCTCCGCCCCCCCCCCCCAAGATGTCTGCGCTCCTCTAATTCTGCCCTCCCGAGCATCCCTGATTATAATTGCCCAACCATCAGTGGCCATGCCTTCTGTTGTCTGGGCCCCAAGTTCTGGAACTCCATCCCGAAACCTCTCCACCTCTCTTTCCTCCTTTAAGACACTCCTTAAAACTTACCTCTTTGACTCAGCTTTTGGTCACCTGCCCTAATTTCTCCTTATGTGGCTCGGAGTTTTACAACACTCTTGGGTCATTTTACTGCGTTGAAGGCGCTATATAAATACAAGCCTTTGTTGTTGTTGACAGATCATCCGACCCACACAGAAATTCAGTATCGTTGGGGCAGAGTGAGGCTTTCTGTCCAACAACAGCTCAGCAATTGGCCACAAAACTCTTACAGCGGGTAAAAGCAGGCATAGGGCCTGCTCGCATCAGTGTAAGGGTAAACAGGAGCCTTTAATTAAACACCTAAAAATCAAAAATAATGCACTTGCATTTACATGAGTTTATGCAAATATTGGCCCCAGATTAAGATGTTTAAAATTATTTATCAAAAAATAAAATTTTTATTGAGGTTGGTGCAATCAAGGGACTTATGAATAAAATTTGCAATTCAGTACATTTAATATTATTAGAATTCTGTATGTTATATAATTATTTGGGGATTCCATTGCATGTCATTGGGGAATTCGCTTCGTAAATGATTGCAATGGAATCCTCCTTTGTGATTGGAGGACCTGGCCCACGTGATCCCAGGGTGCTTTTGAACCACCTACGCCCCCGGATCCCTAACCCTAACCCTCTTCGCAGCCTGGACGCAGGTTCGCACTCCGGAGGTTCGCCTCTGACCGCAATTTCTCGCCCAAAATGTTCCTAATATCGATCGGGAATGGTCAGAATGAACCAGTCAACACATTACAATTAAAATTATTTGTTAATGACACCAGACTGTGTAACAAGCACAAGAATAGCAGCCCCTCTACATCTTACTCCGGGTTCAGTACAAACATTCTTAAGCTTGCATGGACTCGTTTGCCCGAGTGCCAGATAACTTCATCAGGCTAACAACTGTGAAACTAAACAACAACTGCAGTTATTCCTGGTGAAAATATACAATGAGCGCTTCACAAATGTGATCTGTCCTTGGGACCGATAAGTGACAGAGTAGTGGATTATAATCAAACATAATCCTAATGTTTCACTTTAGTACAGATTAGTACATGATTGAGATGCTGAATTCATACATGCACATGAAACTACAGGTAAAATGCATAGCTTGCATGAAACATAATGTATATTAGCAAACATAAATCAAGAACTGATCCCCATTCATACCTGTAAGTACCAGCAATTATTCAGCAGTTTTATCATCCAACATTCCCTAACAACTTACATTTTTAACTTTTTCCAGTTCTGACGAATGATCAACGACCTGTGACGTTTACTCGGTTTCTCTCCACTGATGCTGCCCGACCCGAGGCCCTCCTGCCTGTGCCGGCTCTTTGAAAACCCGATCCAATTAATCTCACTCCCTGCTCTTTCCCAGAGCCCTGCAAACGTTTCTTTACAATTTACAATGTAACTTGGTCGTTGCATCCCAATACCTGAAATTATCTTTATTATCCCTTCTGCCTATGTTTACTGGTGTGAAATCAGAGAGAATTGGGAGTGTGTAAAGTGTGCGTAAAGTGTGCGAGTGTGAAGTGAGTGTGTGAAGTGTGAGAGTGTGTGTGTGTTAAAGGTTTGGCAATTTTGGGGGAAATTTTGGCCCTGCTATTTCGGGAGGAGGGTTGGGGGGAAATCTGGAAATCTCGGTGAGGTGGAGGTTTTGCCAAATTTAACGGCAGGACCGTTCTCATTTTTTATTCCATTTCCCGCCCATCAGCCGGCCAGACGGGCAAAATAAGCTGGGGTCGATGGGGTACGGCGCGGGGTGTCGGGGCAGTAACTATTTAACCAAAGTGGTCAGCACCTGAGGAGACCATTGCAAGTTATAGAATTACCAAAATAAAAGTGAAGCCTTTACGGAACATCGATGTTGAACACACCAAGCAGCACAAACTGCGAACTGACATGTTGTGCGTACAATGTAAACAGTTGAGAATTAAATGAGAAACGCAGCAGAAATGCAAATTCACGCGGCTCCTCCTCACCTGACTGAGTCTCTGTGGCTCGGGCTTCTCCAGTTTAATTTTGATCTCGGGCCTGGGCAGGTCTCCGGCTCGGTTAGCATCGAACAGGGGTCGTGGGCCACCTACACATCGAACAATCGGCAGAACACAAGAGAGAGAGACAAGAGGCCGCCAGGCAAAAGAACAATTAGGCCTCAACATAAAGTTCTTTATGGGGCTTAGACACCCGACGCAAACATAGAAACATAGAAAATAGGTGCAGGAGCAGGCCATTCAGCCCTTCTAGCCTGCACCGCCATTCAATGAGTTCATGGCTGTACATGAAACTTCAGTACCCCCTTCCTGCTTTCTCGTCATACCCCTTGATCCCCCGAGTAGTAAGGACTTCATCTAACTCCCTTTTGAATATATTTAGTGAATTGGCCTCAACTACTTTCTGTGGTAGAGAATTCCACAGGTTCACCACTCTCTGGGTGAAGAAGTTTCTCCTCCTCTCGGTCCTAAATGGCTTACCCCTTATCCTCAGACTGTGACCCCTGGTTCTGGACTTCCCCAACATTGGGAACATTCTTCCTGCATCTAACCTGTCTAAACCCGTCAGAATTTTAAACGTTTCTATGAGGTCCCCTCTCATTCTTCTGAACTCCAGTGAATACAAGCCCAGTTGATCCAGTCTTTCTTGATAGGTCAGTCCCGCCATCCCGGGAATCAGTCTGGTGTACCTTCGCTGCACTCCCTCAATAGCAAGAATGTCCTTCCTCAAGTTAGGAGACCAAAACTGTACACAATACTCCCGGTGTGGCCTCACCAAGGCCCTGTACAACTGTAGCAACACCTCCCTGCCCCTGTATTCAAATCCCCTCGCTATGAAGGCCAACATGCCATTTGCTTTCTTAACCGCCTGCTGTACCTGCATGCTAACCTTCAATGACTGATGTACCATGACACCCAGGTCTCGTTGCACCTTCCCTTTTCCTAATCTGTCAGATAATAGTCTGTCTCTCTGTTTTTACCACCAAAGTGGATAACCTCACATTTATCCACATTATACTTCATCTGCCATGCATTTGCCCACTCACCTAACCTATCCAAGTCACTCTGCAGCCTAATAGCATCCTCCTCG
Organism: Pristiophorus japonicus; assembly: GCF_044704955.1. Classification (NCBI taxonomy): domain Eukaryota; kingdom Metazoa; phylum Chordata; class Chondrichthyes; family Pristiophoridae; genus Pristiophorus; species Pristiophorus japonicus. The sequence continues at coordinate 115,169,412 of NC_091994.1, read as the reverse complement.
CAGCTCACACTGCCACCCAACTTAGTGTCATCCGCAAATTTGGAGATACTGCATTTAATCCCCTCGTCTAAATCATTAATGTACAGTCTAAACAGCTGGGGCCCCAGCACAGAGCCTTGCGGCACCCCACTAGTCACTGCCTGCCATTCTGAAAAGTACCCGTTTACTCCTACTCTTTGCTTCCTGTCTGACAACCAGTTCTCAATCCATGTCAGCACACTACCCCCAATCCCATGTGCTTTAACTTTGCACATTAATCTCTTGTGTGGGACCTTGTCGAAAGCCTTCTGAAAGTCCAAATATACCACATCAACTGGTTGGTGTTTGAGGCTGGGACATCCTGCGCTAGTGATTGAGGCTGGGACATCCTGCGCTTGGTGTTTGAGGCTGGGACACGCTGCATGAGGTGATTGAGGCTGGGACATCCTGCGCTAGGTGATTGAGGCTGGGACATCCTGCGCTTGGTGTTTGAGGCTGGGACACGCTGCACTAGGTGATTGAGGCTGGGACATCCTGCGCTAGTGATTGAGGCTGGGACATCCTGCGCTTGGTGTTTGAGGCTGGGACACGCTGCACGAGGTGATTGAGGCTGGGACATCCTGCACTAGGTGATTGAGGCTGGGACATCCTGCGCTAGTTGATTGAGGCTGGGACATCCTGCGCTAGGTGATTGAGGCTGGGACATCCTGCGCTAGGTGATTGAGGCTGGGACATCCTGCGCTAGGTGATTGAGGCTGGGACATCCTGCGCTGGAGTGGCAATCTGACCAGCGAATGACGGCTGAGAATGAGTTTGTTGTAAATTTTCTTTTGGGCTTTTTTTTTTTTAAAGCTAATTAGATGTGAACATTTGTAATTATCCTGATCATCTAGCAGCTGTTCGCCAGAGGTTACAATGATGACAACAGCCATGGAAATGCAGGTCTTAAAATAGACGAGGATGAAAGTCTGTCGGCTGCAGGGCTCCGACTCAAGATGGTCCTGATGGGCATGGTCAGTCAAAACAAGAACAGAAGGAAATAGGAGCAGGAGTTGGCCATTCGGCCCCTCGAGCCAGCTCTGCCAATGAGATTCGCTGATCTTCTACCTCAACACTTTCCCGCCCGATCTCCACGTCCCTTGATTCCCCGAGAGTCCAAAAATCTATTGATACTCAACAACTGAGCCTCCACAGCCCTGTGGGGCAGAGAATTCCAAAGATTCACAACTGTTCGAGTGAAGAACTTCTTCCTCATCTCAGTCCTAAATGGCCGACCCCTTACCCTGAGATTGTGACCCCTGGTTCTAGACTCCCCAGCCCGGGGGAAACATCCTCTCAGCATCGACCCGTCAATCCCCCTCACAAATCCCCCTCACAAATCCCGCTCTAATACTCAGAGAGCCATTACACAGGGCTGGTGTGGGAAACAGAAAGATTCACGCATGCTCAACGTGGGGCCGAGGAATATTGTTGGAAGGAGCTGCATCTATAGTGCCACCCCTGGCCCCTCAAACAAAGCTCCTGCCACGATCGGCCGATCAGCCCCCCTCCAAACCCACGACCCCCTCTGCCCAATTCCCTGTCCGATCCCCCCTTCTGCCCCGTCATCTGCTGACCCACGCCCCCTGCCTCCCGGTGCACCCCACTCCCTCTGCCCCCCGACCTTTCCCGATTTCCAGGGACCGCGACCTTCGAACTTTCCCGCCAATCTGCCAACCGCTGGGCAGAAAGCAGAATCTGTAAAAACGATAATGAGTTCCTGCGGTTAATTTCGACAGGAATCGGTGTCCCAGGACCCCGCATGTCCTGCTCCCTGCCTTGTTGCAAATATCGCAGCCAAAATTTCTCAGAAAATTGGGCCAAGCATTTACCAGATCTTTACCTCAGAGGCTGCCTGTGTGGTGGTTTATAAAAGAAAGACTTGCATTTCTATAGCGCCTTTCATGACCACCGGACGTCTCAAAGCGTTTTACAGCCAATGAAGTACTTTTGAAGTGTAGTCACTGTTGTAATGTGGGAAACGCGGCAGCTAATTCGTGCACAGCAAGCTCCCACAAACAGCAATGTGATAATGACCAGATAATCTATTTTAGTGATGTTGATCGAGGGATAAATATTAGCCCCAGGACACTGGGGATAACTCCCCTGCTCTTCTTCAAAATAGTACCATGGGATCTTTTACATCCACCTGAGGGAGCAGACGGGGCCTCAGTTTAATATCTCATCTGAAAGACGACACCTCCGACAGAGCGGCACTCCCTCAGTACTGCCCCTCCAACAGTGCGGCACTCCCTCAGTACTGCCTCTCCAACAGTGCGGCGCTCCCTCAGCACTGCCCCTCCGATAGTGTGGCACTCCCTCAGCACTGCCCCTCCGACAGTGCAGCACTCCCTCAGCACTGCCCCTCCGACAGTGTGGCACTCCCTCAGCACTGCCCCTCCGACAGTGCAGCACTCCCTCAGCACTGCCGCTCCGACAGTGCGGCACTCCCTCAGCACTGCACTGGAGTGACAGCCTGGATTTATGTGCTCAAGTCTTTGGAGTGGGACCTGAACCCACAACCTCCTGATTCAGAAGCGAGTGTGCCTCTTTTAAAATTCGTTCTAAGATGTGGACATCGCTGGCAAGGCCCACATTTATTCTAGAGCCAGTGAGCCCCAGCGGACACTATAATGTATTGGTATAAATGTAGACGGGGTATTAACCTGTTCGCACGTACCTGCCGCACTTCCACCACTGAGTGCGCTGGTTGTACTCATGCTATCGTCCAGCCACGTGCTGTAGGTGAAGGAATCCCGCTTGTGCGGCGTGCCCACTGAGGAAAGGCTGTCCTGGTTACAACAACAACAACTTGTATTTATATAGCACCTTTAATGTAGTAAAACATCCCAAGGTGCTTCACAGGAGTGTTACAAAGACAAAACAATTCTAATGCATGTAGATCTCATGCATTCTAACTTAATCAGAGCCCATCTTTGATGGCTTCATATACATTGTTCGTGTTTTTCTACCACCATGATAACAACCTGCATTTATATAACACCTTTAACACAGTAAAACTTCCCAAGGCGCTTCACAGGGAGCGATTATCAAACAAAATTTGACACCGAGCCACAGAAGGAGAAATTAGGGCGGATGACCAAAAGCTTGGTCAAAGAGGTAGGTTTTAAGGAGTGTCTTAAAGGAGACGAGAGAGAGAGGTAGAGAGGTAGAGAGGCAGAGAGGCTTAGGGAGGGAGTTCCAGAGTTTGGGGCCTAGGTAACAGAAGGCACGGTCACCGATGGTGGAGCGATTATCATCAGGGATGCTCAGGAGGGCAGAATTAGAGGAGCGCAGACATCTCGGGGGGTCATGGGGCAGGAGAAGATTACAGAGATAGGGAGGGGCGAGGGCCATGGAGGGATTTGAAAACAAGGATGAGAATTTTGAAAATGAAGCGTTGCTTAACCGGGAGCCAATGTAGGTCAGCGAGCACAGGGGGTGATGAGTGAGCGGGACTTGGAGCGAGTTAGGACATGGGCAGTCGAGTTTACACAAACAAAGATTGGAGATTGATCTGTAGTTGGGTAATTGGAACCTATGAAGAACAAAATGCTTGGGGAAAAAATCTGAGACAAAAAATTAATCATTTCCAGACAACAATGCAAAGATGTTTTGAAATGGTGGAATTCTTTAGAAAGTCTCGGCAGGGCTTACGCAGTGAACAGGTGCCTGTACCGAGACAGCTGGCCTCTGTGTAGGTGGCAGCAAGGATGGTATCGACCCATCAGTATGGAGAGGAAAATAAATCAGCCCGAGTCCCTGGTCCTGATCACTATCAATGATTACTGCTGGAAACACTATTTCTGGCTGTCAGGTGGACAGTATTGAGCTCGAATATGATGTCCCCTTGCAGCTGAAAACCCTGCCAACATTCACTGTCTATGCTAGCTCGTGAAGAATGGTCTTCTGGGGAAGATAGCGGAGGGCTGTGGACACTGGGGAAGTCACAGCATAAAGCTTCGGCGAGGGAGAAGGAATGGGGGAGACTATCGGGAGAGAAGGAAAGTTGGTAAACAGTACTGAGGGCAGTGGTTCCAGCTTAACTGGAGACGCGGCCAGTGATTGGGTTAATAAAAAGCTCATTCTAAGTTAATATGTTTTCAGTTACCATTCCAGTGTCATAGTCTTCAAGAGCTTCATTTTCCTCCACGACACTGGCAAAGCTGCTGGCATTTGAAGATGAGCGAGAGAGATCCTGCCCACCTTCGTTCAAAGCCTTCGGATTTATTATTGCTCTGTAAGTAGAGAAAAATGTACGTTTATCAAAGGTGACTCTACCTTCTAGGTTATTTTTCCACAGTTTGTATTTAATGACCAAAACCATTTTTCTACACACTCTGCTTTTGATAAGGTCAAAGTCTAGATTTTCCATTTCACTCTTCCACACTCCTGTAAACTAAGCTGAATTCTGCTACAAGTATTTGTGATTTTGAGACATGCTATGTCCATTAAACCCGATGTGACATGGTCACAACTGAACAGCCTCAGTAATGGTTCAGCTTGTGGGTACAGAACGTTAATTCAGCCAGAATTTACCATGCAAGTTAGAATAGTGAATTCAATGTCAAATTATGTACTGAAAGCAAAATAAAGAGAGGGAAAAAAAGATTGCACTAAAAGAAAGAGGAAAAAAAAGACAAAGATAATGTAAAAAAAAGTAATGTAAAAAGTTGAAGGAATGACACTCCACACTTGTTAATTTTCAGGGCCAGAGAGGTTGTTAATTTTCAGGGCCAGAGAGGTTGTTTGGCAGTAATTATCACGCCGTTAAAAAGGATACTTAGACTGAAGTGGACAAGCCCTGACTGTCTATGGCAAGTTTAGTTCGTATCTACAGTGCAAGGACAGAAACTTCATGCCGTTCGATACATTGAGAGTAAGTCAGATGGCAAGATGCCATTTTCAGGAAGCATCTCGGACAGCAACTTCCAGATTTTCTCGTCAAACCACGCATCTGCCCTTGCCTGAAGTTGCCATGCGATTGGTGCATAAATAATGGTGAGCGCCATTAGTCCCATCGCTATTTTGACGGTAAATTCTGGCCCAGTGTATTTCACAGGATACGAGCCAGGCATCGAGCTGCAGGCACAAGGGACGGCTGATGGCTTTTTTGCTTTGCCACAGTTACATTCGAGTATGTGTAACAAAAATCCAACTCGCAACTTGTACTCCTGCCTGCGGGGCAAAACTTGTACGGGCTGCCGATGGGAAAACCGGGAGTGGACAAAGCGCCCAGCCAGAGAATATGGCGGCACCACCAATGCCACCGGAACAGCCAACGGTGCCACCCTTTGGTATGGCTCGAGCTCCCAGATCACCGCTCACACTGCTGGAATACACCGAGATATTAAAACTGCTCCCTTCTTCAAAATATAGAGCTGCAATTTTACAAATAAACTTGTTTTTATAACACAATGCAGCTTTCTGCACTCCTTTTATCCGCATGTCTAGGATAAGCCTGCTGAGACATTACACATAAAATAGACCTTTGCTTTCAGCACAATTCTTATTTCAATTGTCTCCTTCTACGGGATTTCATCAAAAGAGCACGTGGTCTTTAACTGCTTACCGAATTGATAATGATCAGCCATGATCTTATTGAATGGCAGAGCAGGCTCGAGGGGCCATAGGGTCTACTCCTGCTCCTATATTGAACACACCTGTTCTTTGTTGTGGGCATCTCTGGAGAACTCTGATTGGATGAGTTTTCAGACTTTGGTTCCTGTGACACATGACCGCTGTCTGGGGTCTTCTGGGTACTCGACATGCTCTCTCTGTGGATATCAAAGGAATGAGAATCTGAACCTTCAACAGTAAACTTACAGTAAAAGTAAATCTCCATGCAGTGTTTCCACTAACTTTTTATCAAGCACTACAATGGCAGTGTCTAGCTCAGTCAGGGACCACTCTGAGACGCTCCACAGAGGGACCGCATGCCATTTTGCACCTGCAGTTTCCCATGTTGCAGCTGACAAATGGACGCTAAGAACACAGAATAGAACATTAGAATTTACAGCACAGAGGAAGCCATTCAGCCCATCACACCCATGTTAGCTCTCTGAAGGAGCTACATTACAATTGGAACTGCATAAGCGCAGGGGAGAAAATCAGCTCGAGTGACCTCAGGTTAAAAGTGAAAGTGAGAGTGTGTGAATGCACGAGTGTGAAAGAGAGAATATGAGAGAGTGAGTGTGAAAGTGAGAGAGTGAGTGTGAAAGTGAGAGTGTGAAAGTGAGTGAGAGTGCGAGTGCGAATGTGTGAAAGTGAGCATGTGAAAGCGAAAGTGTGAGTGTGAAAGCGAAGGCGTGAAAGTGAGAGTGTGAAACTGAGTGTGAGAAAGTGTGAGTGTGAAAAAGTGTGAGAGAGAAAGTGTGAGTGTGAATGACTGTGTGAGAGTGAAAGTGAGCGTGTGAAAGTGAGTGAAAGAGCGTGAAAGTGAGCGTGTGAAAGTGAGAGTGAGAGTGCGTGTGTGAAAGTGAACATGTGAAAGTGTGCAAGTGAAAATGTGAGTGTGAAAATGAGTGTGAAAGTGTGAGTGTGAAAGCGTGAGTGTGAAAGCGAAAGTGAATGTGCGAAAGTGAGTGTGAAAGCGTGAGCGACTGTGTGTGAACGACTGTGTGTGAAAGTGTGAGAGTGAGTGTGAAAGTAAGCATGTGAAAGTGTGAGAGTGAGTGAAAGTGTGAGCATGAAAGCGTGAGTGTGAAAGTGTGAGCGTGAAAGTGAGAGCGCATGAAAGTGAGAGCGTGTGAAAGTGAGTGTGAAAGTGTGTGTGGAAGTAAGCGTGGAAGTGAAAGTGTGAACATCTGAGTGTGAGAGTCCGTGAGTGTGAAAGAGAGTGTGAAAGTGAAAGAAAGTGTGTGTGTGAAAGCGAAATTGAGTGTGTGAAACTGTGAGAGTGTTAAAGTGTGTGAAAATGTGAGCGTGTGAAAATGTGAGCGTGTGAGAGTGAACGTGAGAGCGTGAAAGTGAGAGCGTGAAAGTGAGAGTGTGAGAAAATGGTGGGAGTGAGCAAGTGTGTGAGAAAGTGTGAGTGTGAAAGTGAGTGTGGGAGTGAGCGAGTGCATGAGAAAGTGTGAGTGTGAAAGTGAGTGTGAAAGAGAGAGTATGAAAGAGAGTGTGAAAGTGAGAATGAGTGCGAGAGTGTGAGCGTGAAAGTGCGAATGTGAAAGTGAGAGTGTGAACGTGAGTGTGTGAAAGTGCAAGTGTGTGAAAGTGAAAGTGTGAACATCAGTGGGAAAGTGAGTGTGTGAAAGTCCGAGGTGAGAGTCTGAGTGTGAAAGTCAAAGTGTTAACGCGAAATTGCGAGCGTGACAGTGTGAGTGTGATGGTGTGTGAGCGTGTGAAAGTGAGCGTGAAAGCGAGCGTGTGAAAGCTAGAACGTGAGTGAGAGAGAGTCTGAGTGTGAAAGTGTTAAAGTGAAAGTGAAAGTGAAAGTGAGAGTGAGAGAGCGAAAGTGTGAAAGTGTGAGTGCGAGAGCGTGAAAGTGAGAGCATGAAAGTGAGAGCGTGAAAGTGAGAGCGTGAAAGTGAGAGCGTGAAAGTGAGAGCGTGAAAGTGAGAGCGTGAAAGTGAGAGCGTGAAAGTGAGTGAGTGTGAGAGAAAGTGTGAGTGTGAAAGTGAGCGAGTGTGCATGAAAGTGAGAGCGTGAAAGTGTGAGCCTGAAAGTGAGCGTATGAAAGTGAGCATGTGAAAATGAGAGCGTGAGTGAGAGAGAGTCCGAGTGTGAAAGTGTTAAAGCGAAAGCGAGTGTGTGAAAGTGAGAGTGTGAGAGTGAAAGTAAGTGCGTGAGAGCGTGAGTGTGAGAGCGCGAAAGTGAGAGCACGGAAGTGAGTGTGGGAGTGAGTGTGGAAGTGAAAGCGTGAACGTCTGAGTGTGAGAATCTGTGAGTGTGAAAGTGAGAGAGAGAGAGAGAGTGTGAAAGTGAGCATGGAAGTGAGTGTGAAGGCGAAAGCATGAACGTCCGAGTGTGAAAGTCTGTGAGTGTGAAAGTCAGAGTGTGAGAAAGTGTGAGAGTGAGTGTGAAAGAGTGAGTGTGAAAGAGAGTGTGTGAAAGAGAGTGTGTGAAAGAGAGTGTGTGAAAGAGTTAGTGTGAAAGAGAGTGTGTGAAAGAGTTAGTGTGAAAGAGAGAGTGTGAAAGAGAAAGTAAGAGCGTGAAAGAGAGTGTGTGAAGGTGTGAGAGTGAAGTGTGAAAGAGTGTGAAAGAGAGAGTGTGACAGAGCGTGAAAGAGAGTGTGTGAAGGTGTGAGAGTGAGAGTGTGAAAGAGAGTGTGAAAGAGTGTAAGAGTGCAAGTGAGAGCGTGCAAGTGAGTGAGAGTGAGCAAGTGTGTGAGAAAGTGAGAGCGTGAAAGTGAGAGAGTGAGAGTGAGAGTGTGAATGTGAGTGGGATAGTGAGTGTGCGAAAGTGTGAGTGAGAGAGTCTGAGTGTTAAAGCGAAAGTGCGAGTGTGTGAATGTGCGAGAGTGTGAAAGTGCGAGAGTGTGAAAGTGAGTGGGAAAGTGAATGTGTGAAAGTGTGAGTGTGAGAGTCTGAGTGTGAAAGTCAAAGTGTTAACGCGAAAGTGTGAAAGCGCGAGTGTGAGTGTGAAAGTGTTAAAGCGAAAGTGAGTGTGAGAGTGAAAGTGAGTATGAAAGTGTGAGTGTGAAAGTGAACGGGAGAGCGTGAAAGTGTGAATGTGAAAGTGAACGCGAGAGCGTGAAAGTGCGGGCGTGAAAGTGCGAGTGTGAAAGTGAAAGTGTGAACGTGAGTGTGAAAGTAAACGTGTGAAAGTCTGAGTGTAAGAATCTGAGTGTGAAAGTCAAAGTGTGAAAGCGTGAGTGTGAACGCGTGAGTGTGAACGCGTGACTGTGAGTGTGAAAGTGTTAGAGAAAGTGAGTGTGAGAGTGAAAGTAAGTGTATGAAAGTGTGAGTGTGAAAGTGAAAGGGAGAGCGTGAAAGTGCGAGAGTGCAAAAGTCCGAGAGTGTGAAAGTGAGTGTGAATGCGAGTGGGAAAGTGAATGTGTGAAAGTGTGAGAGTCTGAGTGTGAAAGTCAAAGTGTTAACGCGAAAGTGTTAAAATGAAAATGCGAGCGCGTGAAAGCGAGCGCGTGAAAGCAAGCGTGAGTGTGAAAGTGTTAAAGCAAAAGTGAGTGTGAGAGTGAAAGTAAGCGTGTGAAAGTAAGTGTATGAAAGTGTGAGTGTGAAAGTGTGAGTGTGAAAGCGAAAGTGCGGGCATGAAAGTGCGGGCATGAAAGTCTGAGTGTGTGAAAGTATGAGTGTGAAAGCAAATGTGAGAACGTAAGAGAGTGTGAAAGGGAGATTGTGAAAGTGTGAGTGTGAAAGAGAGGTTATGAAAGTGTGAGTGTGAAAGTGAGCGTGTGAAAGTGTGAGTGTGGCAGCGTGAGTGAGAGTGTGAACCTGTGCGTGTGAAAATGTCAACGTGAGTGGGAAAGTGTAAGTGTGAGAGAGTGTGAAAGTGTGTGAACGTGTGAGTGTGAACATGCGAGTGTGAGAGTGTGAATGTGAAAGCGAAAAGTGAGTGTAAAAGTGTGTGTGTGAAAGTGTGCGCGTGAGTGTGAGACAGAGTCTGGGAGTGTGTGTTGTGAGTGTGTGAAAGTGTGAGTAATCTCAGGATTGCTACCAGTGCCACGTACTAGTCAGAGTAGGAATCGCAGGATAGCTCAGATGAATATGTGGCTTGAGGAGTGGTGCAGAAGGGAGGGATTCAAATTCCTGGGACATTGGAACCGGTTCTGGGGGAGGTGGGACCAGTACAAACCGGACGGTCTGCACCTGGGCAGGACCAGAACCAATGTCCTAGGGGGAGTGTTTGCTAGTGCTGTTGGGGAGGAGTTAAACTAATATGGCAGGGTGATGGGAACCAATGCAGGGAGTCAGAGGGTAGTAGAATGAGGGCAGAAGCAAAAGATAGAAAGAAGAAAAGTAAAAGTGGAGGGCAGAGAAACCCAAGGCAAAAATCAAAAAGGGTCGCATTACAGCAAAATTCCAAAAAGGCAAAGTGTGTTAAAAAGACAAGCCTGAAGGCTCTGTGCCTCAATGCAAGGAGTATTCGGAATAAGGTGGACAAATTAACTACGCAGATAGCAGTTAACAGTTATGATGTAATTGGCATCACAGAGACATGGCTCCAGGGAACTCAACATCCAGGGGTATTCAACATTTAGGAAGGATAGACAGAAAGGAAAAGGAGGTGGGATGGCGTTGCTGGTTAAAGAGGAAATTAATGCAATAGTAAGGAAGGACATTGGCTTCGATGATGTGGAATCTGTATGGGTGGGGCTACGGAATACCAAAGGGCAGCAAATGCCAGTGGGAGTTGTGTATAGACCACCAAAGAGTAGTAATGAGGATGGGGACAGCATCAAACAAGAAATTAAGGATGTGTGTAATAAAGGTACAGCAGTTATCATGGGCGACTTTAATCTACATATTGATTGGGCTAACCAAACTGGTAGCAATGCGGTGGAGGAAGATTTCCTGGAGAGCACAGGGATGGTTTTCTAGACCAATATGTCGAGGAACCAACTAGAGGGCTGGCCATTCTAGACTGGGTGATGTGTAATGAGAAAGGACTAATTAACAATCTTGTTGTGCGAGGCCCCTTGGGGAAGAGTGACCATAATATGGTAGAATTCTTTATTAAGATGGAGAATGACACAGTTAATTCAGAGACTAGGATCCTGAACTTGGGGAAAGGTAACTTCGATGGTATGAGACGTGAAATGGCTAGAATAGACTGGCGAGTGATACTTAAAGGGTTGACGGTGGATAGGCAAAGGCAAACATTTAAAGATCACATGGATGAACTTCAACAATTGTACATCCCAGTCTGGAGTAAAAATAAAGGTGGCCCAACTGTGGCTAACAAGGGAAATTAAGGATAGTGTTAAATCCAAGGAAGAGGCATATAACTTGGCCAGAGTACTTAAGGAAGTGGTCATAGAAATAGTGGATGCATTGGTGATCATTTTCCAACAGTCTATCAACCCTGGATCAGTTCCTATGGACTGGAGGGTAGCTCATGTAACACCACATTTTTAAAAAGGAGAGAGAAAACGGGTAATTATAGACCGGTTAGGCATCAGTAGTGGGGAAAATGTTGGAATCAATTATTAAAGACAAAATAGTAGCACATTTGGAAAGCAGTTACAGGTTCGGTCCAAGTCAGCATGAATTTATGAATATTGTGTTTAGTTTTGGTCTCCTAATCTGAGGAAGGACGTTCTTGCTATTGAGGGAGTGCAGTGAAGCTAGGCCTGTGGATTGAGGGGGGTGGGGGGTTGGGCCTGTGGATTGAGGGGGGTGGGGGGTTGGGCCTGTGGATTGAGGGGGGTGGGGGGTTGGGCCTGTGGATTGAGGGGGGTGGGGGGTTGGGCCTGTGGATTGAGGGGCGTGGGGGGTTGGGCCTGTGGATTGAGGGGGGTGGGGGGTTGGGCCTGTGGATTGAGGGGGGCTGCAGGCAGGGTTGGCCAGAGCAGGGGTGGGGGGGCGGGGGGGTGGATTAAGGCCTGTGGTTCTGTATCGCAGCAGCAGTCACTGCCTTTAGGAGAGAGGGAAGAACAATTGGATAAGCAAGTTAAATAAATCTGGGAAGTAAATGATTTGGTGAAGAAAGATCAGCGCATTAGAAAGAGAAATTAAATTTAAAAAGCCAACAGGAAATGGGTTATTTGAGAAGATTCTGGTAATGTTATTTACTAAACTGTAAAATTATTTTTAGTCCAAGAAATGGTCTGTTTTCAAGTGTAATAAATGAAACCTCTGTACTTGTGGTTTTATATCCATTTTAATGCCTCCTATCTTTTATGGACTAAAATATAATGTTTGTTATAATCCTAATTGATTTAATCACCATAATCGAGGCTTAGCCCATTCTGGAATATTAAATGGAGTAATGTGAAGGATGATGTCGGGAAGGAATTCTCGGTCCCACTGCATCGGGTTTAATTGGGATTGAATTCTTTGTAGAGTTCAATTTCATCATCTTGCTGATAAAGACCTATTTAGGTTTCCCAGTATTTTGTATCGCTTTCAATGTACTTCACAAAGGCAGTGACATTAAAATGTGCATTCAAAATGATTGTGTTCATCTGTAATGTAATGGTGGCGAGACAGATAAAATGTCAAATACGCACAGTGCTACTAACATCAGAACATACAAAGCCATTCAGCCCTGGGAGCATGGTGCACAGTTTTGGTCTCCTTATCTAAGGAACGATATATTGCCTTAGAAGCGGTGCAACAAATGTTAACTCGATTGATTCCTGGGATGAGAGGATTCAGCCTATATATGCTGGAGTTTAAACAAATGAGAGGTGGTCTAACTGAAACACAGGATTCTGAGGGGGATTGACAGGGTAGATGCAGGGAGGGTGTTTCCCCCGGGGCTGGGGAGTCTAGAACCAGGGGTCACAGTCTCAGGATAAGGGAGCGGACATTTAGGACTGAGATGAGGAGGAATTTCTTCACTCCGAGGGTGGTGAATCTTTGGAATTCTCTGCCCCGGAGGGCTGTGGAGGCTCAGTCATTGAGTATATTCAAGACCGAGATCGACAGATCTTTGGACTCTCGGAGAATCGAGGGACATGGGGCTCGGGCGGGAAAGTGTTGAAGTTGAAGATCTGCCATGATATTGAATGGTGGAGAGGCGCGAGAGGCCGTCTGGCCAACTCCTGCTCCTAACTCTTATCTTTTTATTCCATCTGGATAGAATCTACTGTCCCCCACACAGCATGCAGCTCTTTCCTAAATGGCTCCAGAGTTCTTGCCTCAACGAACCTGCTCAGACTTCCGTTTCAAGAGCACACTGCGCACATCAGGAACTTTCTCATAATAGTTCAAAATTTGCCTTTTGCTCATTTGATGTTTTCTAGACACAGCTTGTGAGTGACCTTCGCCATATCATGTAACTATCTCTATAACTGGAGGAGATCACCCCCTTAAAGGTCTAGGACGTCAAGTCACTATCATTTAAATCCAAGTTTATTTCTTAAATAGGAAGGATTCAAATATCTTCGGCCATCAGTATTCATGAGTAAAATGCAAATTTCACAGCCAGCCTGCTGTTTTGCACATGACCGAACTGATAGCGGAAGAGGGAATTTTAAAATTCAGATGATGTATAGTAACAGCATTGTACACTGGAGTGCAATTGTTAGCTCAGTCACCACAATAGGTGATCTGTTGTTCTTGTGTGAAGTCAGCAGCCTTGAAAATGTAATCCATTTCTCTACCCGACCTTCGCATTGTATTTCTGTCAGCACAAACTTCATCTCTTGATCAAGCACCCTCATTAAAGGGCACTAACTTCCTGGAAAAGTGTCTGACAAAGTTTCTTTCATTTGTTATAAATAGTCATGCAAATTGTGTTGAAACACATCCTTTTCATCACGTGCCCAAGTCTGTGATGATGGAAATATCTGGTTTGGCTTCCTCATCAAATCAGTAAAGTTCTGCTAAAAACATTCAAAAAGTTCCCTTTAATTCAAAAGAATCATATGAAAAAATTCCCCAGTCCTCCCTGGTTTTATATTACTGGGATACCTAACCCTAACTCCACAGGTGCCTCCTGCCTTCTGGCCTACACTTGGTTTCTGCATGCTCTCGGTGACGAGACTCGAGGTGCTCAGTGCCCTCCCGGATGTGCTTCCTCCATTTAGGGCGGTCTTTGGCCAAGGTCTCCCAGGTGTCAGTGGGGATGTTGCACTTTATCAGGGAGGCTTTGAAGGTATCCTTGTAATGCTTCCGCTGCCCACCTTTGGCTCTTTTGCCGTGAAGGAGTTCCGAGTAGAGCGCTTGCTTAGGGACTCTCATGTCTGGCATGCGAACTATGTGATCGATTCAACCATCGAAGGCATCCCTGCCAATAACCGCCCATTCGCATTCTCTACCTCAGGCCACCAATCAGCTGGTGCCCGGGCCAACAGACGGAGAATGGCCCTGTCAGTGGCTTGTGGAATGGAGTCTGGTCTCAACCACTCGAGGGTCATTTTCAATTCCGCTGCCTCCGCAGTATGTCACAAGAACATAAGATTTAGGAGCAGGAGTCGGCCATTTGGCCCCTTGAGCCTGTTCTGTCATTCAATGAGATCATGGCTGATCTTCTACCTCAACTGAACTTTCCTGCACTATCCTCACTACCCTTGATTCACTTATTATCCAAAAATCTATCCATTTCAGTCTTGAATACACTCAACGATAGGCTCCACAGCCCTCTGGTGCCTGGCGTTTGCAGAACCTGCCTGGTTTTCAGAGAAGGGCAGAAATAAAGTGGGCAAACAGTGTTGCACTTAGAAAAAAAACGGTCGACTCTGTAGACAAGATTGTGTTGGTTAGTAAAATTAAATGAATAAAACAGAAAGGAGTATTAGGGCAACTACAAAAAGTGTTACCCTTTTTCATGTAAACTTGTATGTCTAGTGTTTGTTGGTAGTTTGGGGCCATTATATGAGTAAGAGAGATTTGAGCAGCACTGAGATTCGCGTTAGTGCTTTATTCAGGGTCATAAGAACATAAGAACATAAGAATTAGGAACAGGAGTAGGCCATCTAGCCCCTCGAGCCTGCTCCACCATTCAACAAGATCATGGCTGATCTGGCCATGGACTCAGTTCCACTTACCCGCCCGCTCCCCGTAACCCTTAATTCCCTTATTGGTTAAAAATCTATCTACCTGTGACTTGAATACATTCAATGAGCTAGCCTCAACTGCTTCCTTGGGCAGAGAATTCCACAGATTCACAACCCTCTGGGAGAAGAAATTCCTTCTCAACTCGGTTTTAAATTGGCTCCCCCGTATTTTGAGGCTGTGCCCCCTAGTTCTAGTCTCCCCGACCAGTGGAAACAACCTCTCTGCCTCTATCTTGTCTATCCCTTTCATTATTTTAAATGTTTCTATAAGATCACCCCTCATCCTTCTGAACTCCAATGAGTAAAGACTCAGTCTACTCAATCTGTCATCATAAGGTAACCCCCTCATCTCCGGAATCAGCCTAGTGAGTCGTCTCTGTACCCCCTCCAAAGCTAGTATATCCTTCCTTAAGTAAGGTGACCAAAACTGCACGCAGTACTCCAGGTGCGGCCTCACCAATATCCTGTACAGTTGCAGCAGGACCTCCCTGCTTTTGTACTCCATCCCTCTCGCAATGAAGGCCAACATTCCATTCGCCTTCCTGATTACCTGCTGCACGTGCAAACTAACTTTTTGGGATTCATGCACAAGGACCCCCAGGTCCCTCTGCACCGCAGCATGTTGTAATTTCTCCCCATTCAAATAATATTCCATTTTACTGTTTTTTTCCCCCAAGGTGGATGACCTCACACTTTCCGACATTGTATTCCATCTGCCAAACCTTAGCCCATTCGCTTAACCTATCTAAATCTCTTTGCAGCCTTTCTGTGTCCTCTACACAACCCGCTTTCCCACTAATCTTTGTGTCATTTGAAAATTTTGTTACACTACACTCTGTCCCCTCTTCCAGGTCATCGATGTATATTGTGAACAGTTGTGGTCCCAGCACCGATCCCTGTGACACACCACTAACCACCAATTTTCAACCTGAAAAGGACCCATTTATCCCGACTCTCTGCTTTCTGTTCGCCAACCAATTCTCGATCCATGCTAATACATTTCCTCTGACTCCGCGTACCTTTATCTTTTGCAGTAACCTTTTGTGTGGCACTTTATCGAATGCCTTTTGACAATCTAAATACACCACATCCATCGGTACACCTCTATCCACCATGCTCATTATATCCTCAAAGAATTCTAGTAAATTAGTTAAACATGATTTCCCCTTCATGAATCCATGCTGCGTCTGCTTGATAGCACTATTCCTGTATAGATGTCCCGCTATTTCTTCCTTAATGATAGTTTCAAGCATTTTCCCCACTACAGATGTTAAACTAACTGGCCTATGGTTACCTGCCTTTTGTCTGCCCCCTTTTTTAAACAGAGGCGTTACATTAGCTGCTTTTCAATCCGCTGGTACCTCTCCAGAGTCCAGAGAATTTTGGTAGATTATAACGAATGCATCTGCTATAACTTTCGCCATCTCTTTTAATACCCTGGGATGCATTTCATCAGGACCAGAAGACTTGTCTACCTTGAGTCCCATTAGCCTGTCCAGCACTACCCCCCCTAGTGATAGTGATTGTCTCAAGGTCCTCCCTTCCCACATTCCTGTGTCCAGCAATTTTTGGCATGGTTTTTGTGTCTTCCACTGTGAAGACCGAAGCAAAATCATTGTTTAAGGTTTCAGCCATTTCCACATTTCCCATTATTAAATCCCCTTCTCATCTTCTAAGGGACCAACATTTACTTTAGTCACTCTTTTCCGTTTTATATATCTGTAAAAGCTTTTACTGTCCGTTTTTATGTTTTGCGCAAGTTTACCTTCGTAATCTATCCTTTCTTTATTGCTTTCTTAGTCATTCTTTGCTGTCGTTTAAAATTTTCCCAATCTTCTAGTTTCCCACTAACCTTGGCCACCTTATATGCATTGGTTTTTAATTTGATACTCTCCTTTATTTCCTTGGTTATCCACGGCTGGTTATCCCTTCTCTTACCGCCCTCCTTTTTCACTGGAATATATTTTTGTTGAGCACTATGAAAGAGCTCCTTAAAAGTCCTCCACTGTTCCTCAATTGTGCCACTGTTTAGTCTGTGTTTCCAGTCTACTTTAGCCAACTCTGCCCTCATCCCACTGTAGTCCCCTTTGTTTAAGCATAGTGCGCTCGTTTGAGACACTACTTCCTCACCCTCAATCTGTATTACAAATTCTGTGATCACTCATTCCGAGAGGATCTTTACTAGGAGATCGTTTATTATTCCTCATTACACAGGACCAGATCTAAGATAGCTTGCTCCCTTGTAGGTTCTGTAACATACTGTTCTAAGAAACAATCCTGTATGCATTCTATGAATTCCTCCTCCAGGCTACCCCGTGCGATTTGATTTGACCAATCGATATGTAGGTTAAAATCCCCCATGATTACTGCCGTTCCTTTTTCACAAGCCTCCATTATTCACTTGATTATTGCCCGCCCCACCGTGAAGTTATTATTTGGGGGCCTATAAACTACACCCACCAGTGACTTTTTCCCCTTACTATCTCTAATCTCCACCCACAATGATTCAACATTTTGTTCATTAGAGCCAATATCGTCTCTCACAACTGCCCTGATATCATCCTTTATTAACAGAGCTACCCCACCTCCTTTCCCTTCTTATCTATCTTTCCGAATCGTCAGACACCCCTGTATGTTTAATTCCCAGTCTTGGCCACCCTGCAACCACGTTTCTATAATGGCCACCAAATCATACCCATTTGTAATGATTTGTGCCGTCAACTCATTTACTTTATTTCGAATGCTGCGTGCATTTAGGTACAGTGTTTTAATACTAGTTTTTAAACCATGATTTTTAGTTTTGACCCCTCCTGCAGCCCCTTTATATTCAGTGGCCCTTTTTGTTTTTTGCCTTATTAGTTTAACTCCTCCCCAACAGCACTAGCAAACACTCCCCCTAGGACATTGGTTCCGGTCCTGCCCAGGTGCCGACCGTCCAGTTTGTACTGGTTCCACCTCACCCAGAACCGGTTCCAATGCCCCAGGAATTTTAATCCCTACCTGCTGCACCACTGCTCAAGCCACGTATTCATCTGAGCTATCCTGCAATTCCTACTCTGACTTGCACATGGCACTGGTAGCAATCCTGAGATCACTACTTTTGAGGTCCTACTTTTTAATTTAGCTCCTAGCTCCTTAAATTCGTCTCGTAGGACCTCATCCCTTTTTTTTTTTTTACCTATATCGTTGGTACCAATGTGCACCACGACAACTGGCTGTTCACTCTCCCTTTTCAGAATGTCCTGCATCCGCTCCAAGACATCCTTGACCCTTGCACCAGGGAGGCAACATACCATCCTGGAGTCTCGGTTGCGGCCGCAGAAACGCCTATCTATTCCCCTTACAATCGAATCCCCTATCACTATTGCTCTCCCACTCTTTTTCCTGCCCTCCTGTGCAGCAGAGCCAGCCACGGTGCCATGAACTTGGCTGCTGCTGCCCTCCCCTGATGAGTCATCCCCCTGAACAGTACTCAAAACGGTGTATCTGTTTTGCAGGGGGATGACCGCAGGGGACCCCTGCACTACCTTCCTTGCAATGCTCTTCCTGCTGGTCTTCCATTCCCTAGCTGGCTGTGGACCCTTCACTTGCGGTAAGGCCAACTCGCTGCATGTGCTACTCACTACCTGAACTTCTCGTTTCCTGGATACTCTGCCGTTTGCCTCTTGTGGTCGCAATCTTATAGAAACAACCTGGAAATCGTGGTGATCCACTCACTAAAAGCTGTGACATGTTCCCCCAGATGTAACACAAGTAGATCATTTGACGAAGATCATTCCAGGCTTCCTTGCTTTGCTGATTTTAACTCGGGCGAGGTGGCAGGGGTGTGACAATTGGCCTCAGTGAGTGACCCTAAGGTAGGGCAGGGGAGAACGAAATCAGCCAAGGTTCCCACTCCGGATCACTGTCCCGTGACAATTGAAGGGAGGTACACACATCAATATTGCATGAGGACAGACAGGCTTGGCTCTGAGCCCCCGCTGTGGATTATAACCTGTCTACACTCGGAGTTTCTTCTCTCAGAGGGTCGTGAATATTTGGAATTATCTGCCCCAGAGAGCTGTGGAGGCTGGGTCATTGAATATATATTGAAGGTGTAGACAGACAGATTCTTGAACTATAGAGGAGTCAAGGGTTATGGGGAGCGGGCAGGAAAGTGGAGTTGGGGCCAAGATCAGATCAGCCGTGATTTTATTGAATGGCGGAGCAGGCTCGAGGGGCTGAATGGCCGAATCCTGCTCCTATTTCTTGTGTTTTTAGAGTGAGATTATTGCATCAGGTCCCCTTGAGTCTGTAGTGGTCATCAAGGGCGTTAAGCTACACTTCTGGAAGTAGGTTCATCGAAGTAATGATGCAATAGTATTCCCAGAAAGTGTACAATAGGATTACACTTATTGTAGCAGAGCCCGACTGGTACCTTCTCTCCGCCACCTCCTGAATGTTCTCTATTCCGATGGCACTGCTCCGCCGGGAGCTGAAAGGTCCGGATTTCTTCCTCGTTGGACTTTTCCCAGGAATAATCAACGACTGTGAAAATATACTTAGTGTCATACACCCACCAGAAGATCCACATAACTGGCTGAGTTTTATATGGTCATTTTACACAATTGTTGGTTTACATGCAATCATCTTTCAAAGTCAATACTTTATAAAAGTCACATTTACTTGTGCCAATTTCCTGTGCACAAAGGTTGCTCAGGAGCATTGCTTGATTATATACTACCAGCACTGGTGTCTAATCCCCATAGAGACATCAGCCGGCACACACAGGCCAATAAAGGGGCGACACGGCCATCGATCAGGGATTACAGAGGTCCATGTGAGTGAATGGACAATTAAGGCATTTATCTGATGTTCCTTTCCCTGCTATTTTAGTGGCGCCTTTAACCTCTTGAAGTGTTTATTGTTCGTACTGGAACAATAATTTCTAGACTTATTATCTTGAGGTTTCTAACGCTAGGTTAAAGTGAATGGGAAAACAATCTATTTAAATTGCCTTCAGTGACTTAACTTTCAATCCTTTGGGATCTTGCTGGAAATCTTCATTATTCCTTTTACTATTCTCTCAACTGGTTATACTTGTCCTTATTTTACCTTTTTAGTTCCAACCTTTCCCCACATGTTGTGGTTGAAGGGAAGGTTCGGGACCCAGTCCCAGGCCCCCACCAATGTCGCTCTTGCACCACCTGGCTGAGTTGCCCATAGACCCCCCCAAGTCCATCCTGAAGTTGTGGAGCTCAATGCTGATAAAGGTGAAACGTTATGGCCCATTCCTGCACCTATTTTCTATGTTTCTATGTTAGCATGCCCAGGTAGCACTCGGTGTGAGCAATGTGCAAGCTTTCGTTCACATATCAGCTTCTCTCTCCCAATTAAACTGCTACCATTCTAGATACTATTTATTTGAATTGCACCAGAGTCCTTGAATGTTATCCATGAAAATGGATCAAAGAATATATTGGGGTAAAAATGTAAAGTTATTTAATTGATTCGAGGTAACCTCTGCAGCAGTTGTAATGGCCGCAGCGAGTAACCCACGTTTCTAACCAAGCCTACAGCCCAACATTGGCAAACTCAAATTTAAGAAAATATGGACCTGACTCATGTCTGGAATTTATTCCGACTGTTATGTATTTCATGACTTGAAGCAACATGCCAGAATTTGCTTATTATAATAATTTCATGGTTATTCAGTCGTTTTATTCTAAGCATTTAGGGCGTATGTATTCAAACGATCTAGTGGAAAACCGAGTAAGTCTTGGCTTCTGAGCAAAGATCAAGAGCTCCTTTAGGCTTCATTTT
Organism: Pristiophorus japonicus; assembly: GCF_044704955.1. Classification (NCBI taxonomy): domain Eukaryota; kingdom Metazoa; phylum Chordata; class Chondrichthyes; family Pristiophoridae; genus Pristiophorus; species Pristiophorus japonicus. The sequence goes on along the minus strand of NC_091994.1, from coordinate 115,148,966 downwards.
TGCACAACTGTGGAGTCTCACTTTGCATATGCTCTTTTGAATTGAGTAAATCTCGAATACTCTTCAGAGCCATTCTGCAGTCATGTGATGAGTAACACTGGTCATGCGGCGTTGAAATTAAGACTGGGGAAGAATGACCACTAGCTGTGATGCTCCAATGGAAATGTCCTTTGGACCTTTGCTGTGTGCCAGTGTCGAGGCCTTGTGTGTTTAAGTTCATCGAGAAGTGTGAAAACCAGAACATCAGCACATTTTACACATATCAATGTAACACCATCTCTGATACTATTAGTTAGTAAATGCATTTAACAATTGCACCAATTACTTAATTCTACTCTATAATCAGAAATACAACATTAAAATAACCTATAAAGAAAAGAACTTTACACTCATTTTTGTGGTAGGGATCTGTCTCCCCATTTGTCACCTGACATGTGTAAAGAATTGTAAATAAATGGTATTAGAACCAATGGTTTTAAAGATCGAGCTAACAGACACCTGAGGATTGGTCCTTCAATTTGTTTCAATCAGAGGCTAAATTTGCTCATGTTCATTCTATCCTTCGGAAGATGACCTCCCTTTATCCTTGCACCACCTTACGGCCCTTACACTTGTACTTGGTAAGGTTATGTAGCTTCCATTAACACTTGAAACATCCATTATTGTTCAAGCTCGGACCTAATGTTTTATTGGTGGTTGGCTGCCTCTGGTATTTTGCTCTTCAACACTTTGTGATTCATTTGTCAATGCCTTGGATATTTCTAAAGCCTTTGCTAGGGTCTGGCAAGTGCAGTTCTAAAGAAGGTACTGTATCCTAAACTAGTCTCACCACAACTCATGGCAATTCAGTTCCCTCCCAAATCACTAATTGCTGTACATGATTGTTCATCTCAGACTACTTTTCCTTTAACTCGGGCTTTCTTACAGCTCTGCTCTCTCCCACTCTCTCCCTTTCCTATATCTGTAAGCTCCTCCATTTATCACACAATCTGATCCATTCTCTTTCTGATAATTCAAATCTACATTCAACAGTTTAATCCAGACTGCATAGTCCACACAATCTCCAGCCCATAGTCCACACAGCCTCCAGCCCATAGTCCACACAATCTCCAGCCCATAGTCCACACAACCTCCAGCCCATAGTCCACACAACCTCCAGCCCATAGTCCACACAACCTCCAGCCCATAGTCCACACAACCTCCAGCCCATAGTCCACACAACCTCCAGCCCATAGTCCACACAACCTCCATTCCTCTCACACTGCAATGGCTCAATGATTCATGCTTGACCTCTTCTAAATTCTTTAAGGAGGAAACAAAAATGCAATTTCTTTCAATTCTTTGAAGATTTCAGTGACAACCACACATTTTAATCTTCGTTCTTCATCCATTGACACCCTTGGCTTTTACCATTTCCTCTGATCTCACTTTGCATGTTTATGCCATTGCTTTTCTCCTTAACCCGAAATGTGACAAGGCTTCAATATTACTCCCATCTATTGGCAGGTTGTTATGGGACCCGTTTATACTTCAGGACAGGATCCCAGAAATAGCACTGTCTGATGTCTGATGGACAATCCTTCCTTACCTCCAACTGCTCTTGTTTTTTCTACTTTACCAATACAGCTAGGGTCATTCCTTCTTTGAAGCACCTTTGCTCATCCCTTTAAATGCCAAATACACGGGTTTACAAACACTTCCTCACCTGCAGCATCTTTCTATTGAAATCATGACTCGTTTATACCATTTTCCACTCGAACAATCTTCTTTAGGACCTCAATTTGGTGAAATTCCTTACCCTCCACCTCACTTCCTCCTAAAATCCACAAGTTTTTCCAACTGAAGTTTAGAATCATCTACTCATTACGTCCAAATTTACTAATGTTTGTAGCCATTAGTTGGGTCCTACACTATAGAACTTGGTTTGTTAATATCATTACAACAATTAAACTGTAAGGAAATGAAAGGGGTAAATTATATATAAGTGAACATTACCTACCAGGATATATTTGCATACAACATGAACCAAGTACTTCAATGTTAGTATATGTTATTAATCGATAATTCATACACTTAAAATTAACAAACAAACTATTAATAGTAATGAATTAGTAGATATTAATCAATAATTTCACAGTTTAGTGCTGTCATTATTACAATTAAACACAAACATTAATGTGGCAGCTAAATCATATCAAAAAAATCAGGGCATGCAGTAATCAACAAATGAAATGTGAAGATGATTTAATCAGACATATTCCGGTACTATTCACCCAGTTTGTCTGATTTGAGATTGTGGGTGCAGCAACACAGTGATGGTATATTAGCTACAACCATATCGCTAAACTACTGCACAATAATGTGGTCTGTCGATGCCCCAATGTGCCAGTGCGCTGGGCTACAGATTGACCCCTGCATCTGCCCATGTGGCGACTTTTCAGCACTGACTGGTCACCGGCCGGAGGTGGTGACTCAAGTCACAGCACGTTCCTAGGGGCAGGGAAGGTCAATTTATTAGAGGACAGTCACCCTGCCTCGCTCGTAAATGCTTATCGACTGTCTTATTATAGAATGGCACTGGCAGGGAGCTGCAGGGTGGTTACCTGCTGGTTCTGTTAGGAGCAGAATCGTGCACAGCACGTGGGGGAGGGGCAATGCAGAAGAAAGGCGGAACAAGAAAAGACATGATACCAGGGTAGATTTTCCTGGGTCTAGGGCCATTCTCATAGGATCTCCCTGGGTGCAGTGCATATGGGAAATTGGATCGGATCTGGAACATATCCCTGCTCCTTTACAGGCCTGTGCCCCGATCTGCCCAACCTCCTGATATCCGCAGTGGCCTGAGATCCAGTGTGGGCCCAGGGTGCTCCCCCTTACTGTTGGCTGGTCCCCAATCTCGTGGACAGTAGTTTAGCACTGTTGTTACTAAATAAGTCACTATTTGAACAATGCAGTCTGGACATCTCTTAATAATCAATTCACAAGACCAGAACTTGTTAAACTTGATTGGTATTGAGATTGGGTCATGCACAGAGCAAATTAATTAAAACCAATGCATTCACGACTATTAGCTCAATTCATATTTAGACTCCATCTATTCAAAGAGCCAGACAGCTGAGTTCGTAGCCTGTATTTAAATCTTTTGTTCATCACCAAGTGTGTTTCTTGGTGTTTGAGCGCAGGCTGCAAGGTCAGCGTTGAGGCAATGGGAAGAAATGCTCTAAATATAAATGACAGATGGTGCATTTCTAAACATTCAAAAGCAACTTGCTCCTGTATAATACGACTCATGCATCAATGGCCAAGCAGTGAGCATCGCACAGGAGAAGCAGGATTGCACCGAGATAGGAAGGTGAGTGTAAAACATAAACCTCTTCTATTGTTCCTATGCCTATAGCACTGCCTCGACGTCCGTGCTTAGTTGGGCTTTTTCCAGGCACAAGCAACGACTAAGAAAAGGGAAAGGAGAAAATACAAAAATGAATCATGCATAGCTTTCCTTACACCAAAGACTTACGACTTACAGGAATGACGGTTTGACGTGAATGTGATGGGGGAGGGAATGAAACACCCAAAGGCATTGCAGGCATTTCAGCAGAGATAAATGAATGTTTTGGAACTGACAGTACACTGGGTTCTGGATCCAGCCCAGTTCCTGTCATTTATCTGAAGTCCAGAAACATTGAAGTACATTTTTGCAACACCGTTTTTTTTTAAAACAGAATATTTTTCTTCCTGTTCCCTTTGAGTGGCTAACCTCTCACACCAATCCAAGCAGAGCAGTTAAAGCCTTTCCACCCAGGCCTCCGCTAATGTTGCTGTGTTGCTGAGGGCAGGAGATGGGCCCCAAGTGACTCACCCCACGTCTCTGTCCAGTAAAATGCAAGGTCTCCTTCGGGCATTTCTCGAAACCAAAGGGCCGAGACTGGGAACTCCTCACAACCAGCATCCCACTCCCTGCCACTTCAGCAATACTTGTTCATGGAATCTATATGCTCGGTGCAAATTACAAACCAACTGTAGCGTTACTGAAGTGACGACCCACTGCATTAGCAGGGCAGCCATCTACAGCTCTGATTGAGGACTCACAATTTACATCCTAACAAAAACTGAATTGCAGCCTTCCTCCCAACTTCAAGCTGAAGTGCTATTAAATTGCCAACCAGCAGTTTGGGACTGGACAGTCTGATTTCTGAGGAGGCTTTCAGAAGGTTCTCAACAATAAATAGAAGGCCAAAATGCTTCACACTATGTTTTACTACTTCCTTTGATGTGGATGTATTTATTATTAATTAATTAATTATTGATTATTAAAGGTTCCACCAGATTTTCATCACCAGCAAAGTAAACTTCTGAACCCAAAGCTCTGGTTCAAAACTCATTCTTTGACCAGTTTTGGATTTGGTCAAGGGCCGTAAACCCAAGCTGTTGGTTGGAGTGTGTAGCCAGGAGGAGAGGCTGTGTCTCTTGGCAATGTGCCTAAAGAGGTTTGGTGTAAGGTGCCAATTGGCCATGATCCCCAACTGGAACAGACTCGTAATATTTATAGCGCTGCATTTTTTTTTGTCATAGAATCTGAAATTTACAGCACGGAAGCAGGCCATTCGGTCCATCGTGTCCGCGCCGGCCAACCAAGAGCTATCCAGCCTAATCACACTTTCCAGCTCTGGGTCCGTAGCCCTGTAGGTTATGGCACTTCAAGTGCACATCCAAGTACTTTTTAAATGCGATGAGGGTTTCTGCCTCTGTGACCCTTTCAGGCAGTAAGTTCCAGACCCCCACCACCCTCACTTATATGACTGTGGTGCTGAATTCAGGCCGAGCAGTGAGTACACCCGAGGCAGCTCGCAACTATCACAGATAGGTAGAGTTAGGAGGCATTTATGGATTAATCATCGCAACTTGTGATAGTTCATTTGCAACAGTGGGACTCCAGTCCTGGTTCAGTGAACAATAAAGCTGATATTTTCAGAGGGAGACGGGCCACAACTCACTGTCACAATGACATGTTTAATGTATTTCATGTCATTGTGAATATGGAAATAAAAAGCACTTTGCCAAATAGTCTCTGCGGCCATTTAAATTAATAGATGGAAAATCAGATGGCTCCCTGCTGGACAGACAGCCCTCCATGTCTGATTTTCCTTTCAGTCTCAGTAACAAGATAATGTAGCTCAATCTCTGCCCAAAATAAAAGACAACGCGACAAAATGAAATAAACTTTCTGCCACCAAGGGCATATGTTCATTAATTTAAGGCACAATCCAGAGTTAGTTCATTGGCGATCTCCAGAATGATGAGGATCAGAACAGTCCATTTCAATTCAGTGGTTAATTAAAATCAGGCAGGATGGGACTAGGCTCGGTTTCAATCAGTTAATTACTGTCTGGGTCCAAGGAATTTCTGCCCCTCTGTTCATTGCTTTTAACGCTGAAGTGCATCAGTGGGATAAATCCGACCATCATCTCCTCCACCTTAATCTGACATTCTGTCTGTAGCACCACGGCGGCAAAACAAAAGTGAAAATGGGGGTCAGGTGAGCAGAGCACATACTTCACCACTAAACAATCGTTAAACATTTTGCAAAAGTTACTTTCTGAAAATAAAATTCTGAAAACAAATTCCCTCCAACTTGTGGTAACAGCCGAGTTGCTAAATATGTTACCTGGTTTGGTAGCATTGTGGTTATGTGACTGGGCCAGTAATCCAGAACCCTGAACTAATGATCCCGAGACAGTAGTTCAAATCCCACCCCGGCAGCTGGGGAATTTAAATCCAGTTAATTAAATAAATCTGGAATTAAAAAGCCAGTGTCAGTAATGGTGACCCTGAAACTACCGGATTGTCGTAAAATCTCATCTGGCTCACTGAGGGAGGGAAATCTGCTGTCCTTACCCGGTCTGGCCTATATGTGACTCCAGACCCACAGCAATGTGGTCGAGTTGTAACTGCCCTCTGAATGGGCCTGCGAGACACTCGAGGGCAATAAATGCCAGCCTTGCTAGTGACGCTCGCATCCCGCAAATGAATTTAACAAAAACGCAGCAACCAGGAAGCCTCAGCTTGCATCTCCTGGGCTTCCCTGAATGAACCCAACCTCCGGAGGAGTGTTGGTAAAGTTCCACCATTGGCCTCAACGTCCTCAAGCCAACGAGGGAAATTAAACAACAAACTCTTCTAGGCCGGATTATTATCCAACACAAACATACTGAGGATGCTGGGAATCTGAAATATAAACAGAAAGTGCTGGAAATACTCAGCAGGTCGGGCAGTATCTGTGGAGAGAGAAAGAGAGTTAACGTTTCCGGTTGATGACCCTTCGGCAGAGCTTGGCCGGGTTGTGTAGATGGAGGGCGTGGGGTTTTGGACGGGAAACCCGTACATGGGGATTTTACCTTTTCTGAGATCCCCGCCCGGAAGTCAGGCTCATGGTCAGGCTTGGCTCCCTGTCGGGCAGGGAGCACTCTGGAGTCGGCTGCTGCAGGAAGAGAGCCTGCAGCTGTGACTGGGAGCGCGGGGGAGGTTCTGATCCCCAACCCTTGGGGGGTCTCTGTATGGGGGGGGGGAAGTGGCGGTCTCTATGGGGGGAGGGGATGTATGGGGGGGTCTCTGTATGGGGGGGTCTCTGTATGGGAGTGTATGTATGGGGGGCTCCCTGTATGGGGGGTGGGGGGTCTCTGTATGTGGGGGGGGGAAGGTGGGGGGTCTCTGTATGGTGGGGCGGGGTATGTATGGGGGTGTATGTACAGGTGGTCTCTCTATGGGGGGGTATGTATGGGGGGTTTCTCTATGGGGGGTATGTACGGGGAGGTCTCTCTATGGGGGAGTATGTATTGGGGGGGATGTATGGGGGGATGTATGGAGGGGGATGTATGGAAGAGGTCTCTCTATGGGGGGGTACGTATGGGGAGGTATCTATGGGGAGGTCTCTCTATGGGGGTCTCTATAGGGGGGTATGTATAGGGGGGTATGTATAGGGGGGTATGTATAGGGGGGTATGTATAGGGGGTATGTATAGGGGGTATGTATAGGGGGTATGTATAGGGGGGTATGTATAGGGGGGTATGTATAGGGGGTATGTATAGGGGGTATGTATAGGGGGTATGTATAGGGGGTCTCTCTATGGGGGGTTATGCATGGGGTGGTTATGTATGGGGGGGATGTATGGGGGATCTCTCTATGGGGGTGTATGTATGGGGGGTATGTATGGGGGGGATGTATGGAGGCCGGCCAGTTCCAGCTCCTCCTGGCCCACAAGCAGAGCTGTAAGAGCAGCTACCCTCTACCCGGGCAGTCCTTGCCTTCCCTCAGCTGCCGGGTTTCCCAAGGCCTGGGTAACCCGGCTGGCCAGGATTAACCTGCAAAGCTGGTTAAATCAGAGGCTGTTAGCCCGATTATAATATTTAAATGGACAGCCTGCCTCCTGTCCCGCCTCCGATACACCTGGAAGTGGGCAGGTTGGGGTTGGGTTTGATTATTTTAAAGTTTTAACATCTCTCCCGACCCCAGACCACCCGTTTTTGGGGCTGAAAATTAATCCCGTTGTCTCTGTCCCTTTCCCCACAGATCCTGACTGACCAGCTGAGTATTTTCAGCATTTTCTGATTATTATGCAGTCGCTATGTGTGGATGTCAGGCAGTGAGACGATGAGGCTGGGCTAGGATGGCCCGACAGCCTGTCGAAGATTAAACACGAAGAATGTCCGTGGGGGAGGGGCATCTGTGGAGTCCAGGGTGAGTCGGTGTTTTTAGGAGAGGAGAATCTTGCAGCGGGCTGTGATAGCGTACAACTGAATTCAATCCACAAAGACTGCGCTCAAACCAATCAATATTCTGCTGCTCCAAAATAGGCTGCACAATAAATAATGCAGAGAAAGTTTCTACAAGAGGATTGATGGCATGTGTTACTGTAGCTGACTGAGAAATCATGACTGTCTTTATATACAAGCAGAGAGTTTGGGCGTGCACAATGAAGCAATCCCTTTCACGTTTGTACATACGCCATATAAATACTTCGAACAATCAATGGCAGGGCTATGGGGAGAGCGCGGGAGGGTGGGACAAAAGGCAGCTCCTTCAATGAGCCGGCACAGGAACGGTGGGCCGAGCGGTCTCTCCTGCGCTGCACCACCTGATTATTCACCCAGAACTGAAGTGGGCAGTTTGCCCGCAGTCCCCAGTGAACCGGTGATGCGTTTCACTAGAAATGAGCTGATGTTCATTCAGAGTGGGACCTGCAGGGAGAGCCTGCCTGGATGCCTGGATACACGGAGGCGTCGGAATACTTGGGAGCTGCTCTTTATTCTTCAGGCCAACAGCAAACCTTCGCTGGAGAGCAGCTCCTGTTGAGCACGAGATAATTACAATTCAGAATTTCAAACGATGCAGCTCAGAGATGCCTGCCACACAGTAACAGCTTGCAACTTTGGGGTGAACTCCCTCTCCACACACAAAGCTCGAGTTTCTCTATAATTAACGTCCCACTAACAAAATCTCAGAAACACACAGCTTTGAGACACACAATTTCATTGGTGGCCCGTTAGTTATTCTGAAAACACGTAGTCTGTGCATTTTCGCCTAAAGAGGAGTTACCGTCCTTTCACAACCCACATGTAGATCCCCACCGAGCGGGCGATGGCAGCAGAAGGAGTCTTCTTCTTCTTTGGCAGTCCCTCGAATCGAGGATGACTTGCTGCCACACCAGAAAGGGACGAGTTCACAGGTGTTTCAATGAAGGACCTAATATTCCAGATCCCGAACTACATCCTGAAGGGTGGAAGATGCCTGTGGGTGGATTTTTTTAACGTGGGGATGACCGTTGCACACCAGCCACCACACGGGCTTGACAGAGCGAGGTCTTGGTCCAGTGGCAAGGGTTACCCAGGATGACTGGAGACCTGCTCTGCTGCACGGACCTAGTGCGCTCACACATATCGCAGTGTGGGCTGGCCCGTGCTGTCCCTGGGCCCTCGCCTCTCCTGGGCCCCGAACTCACGCTTCTCCTGGGCCCTGATCAGTGACCCTGTACAGACAGCCCCTGTCGGAGCAGCAGAGGCAGACACCCGGTCAAAGTCCATCTGCTCCCCCCTCAGCCCGAGCCGGAGATATCGGAGTCATTGTCACTTTGTGCCAGTGTGAAATGAGAGATCAGCTTTACACTGCTCCCCATACTCCGCTGACCATCACAGAATCCAGACCTGCTGCCATTGGGAGTTCAACACCACGAAAATAACTGCTGGAAAATAAAACCTTTGGCTCACTAGTTATCCACTCATTAATTATATTTGAAATCTGTGCTTTCGCTGGGAGTCTGTACTTACCATTGTGGGGTATGTCTGACAAACTTGACCCAACAGATACCAATAATTGCATTTCTGGCTCATCTTACAAGAGCTTTATTAAATGTTGTATTAAACTATCCGCCACCGGTGGTTCGCAGGACAGACAGGCTCGGGCTAATAATGCTGAGCAGAGACAGGAACTGTGTAACGTCAGCTCGCGTTATAGTTACCGTGAGCCTCGTGTGTAAAGCACAGTCAAAACATCATCTTAATACCCCCAAAGATAAGCAATTGGGCAGAGAAATTAAAATCGGATTCATTTTATGTTAAGCGATGGTACATTTTTTTGCCCAGCAACCAGAATTCCATTTTTCCCCATATGCCCCGGGATGGGAGGGCAGGACTTGTGTCATGTTGTTTAACAGTGACCATCACCACTTTATATTCTACAATCATGTGAGTTAATCCTGTGAGTGGGGAGAATGTGGAACTCGCTGCCACAGGGAGAGGTCGAGGCGAATAGTATCGATGCATTTAAGGGGAGGTTGGACAAGCCAATGGGGGAGAAGGGAATAGAGGGTTATGCTGATAGAGTTAGATGAGGAAAGACGGGAGGAGGCTCGAGTGGAGTAGGCATGCACTGGTTGGGCCGAGTGGCCTGTTTCTGTGCCGCATATCCCGTGTAATTCTTTCAATTCATTTTTATGTAACTCAGACGAATTGAAAGGGAAGCTCGCAGTTATACAGCACAAGCTCTCAGCGCACAGTCACCTCAATCATTGAAATATTTTGCCTATTATTAATTTGGATTCCTTTTTAACTAGTACTGTAACAGAAGAGGTTAAAAGCACGGGTCAATGGGATGTGCAGATATACAGAGTAACCTTACAGTTAGTTCCTGATGAGAGAGAGTTTAATATGGTAATTGTTTAAATGCTCAAGTTGCTTCTGAATAACAGAGGCTTCCAGGTGGGCCCCACAAGCACCACAAGGTATTTGAATACTGGGAAACGGCAGCTAATCTATGTAATGTGCCCTTGGGACGTTTTACCACGTTAAAGGTGCTATATAAATGCATGTTATTGTTGTAATTTGAAGAAATCTGTGCAATGATGTTATAACTTTGCTCATATCAGCTCCTTTTTAAACAAGTGGGTCATGCTTTCTGGCACAGACTGAAGACCCACAGCAGCAGGGGAGGGGGTTAGCCTTTTACCTCGGTGTCCGGGACTTGTTGAAAGGGACACACAAAGGGCACTGGGAATCTCAACTCTCTCCCCCAAAGCTGTTGAGGCGGGGGCCAATTGAACATTTCAAATGCGAGATTGATGTTGTTAGATAAGGGTATTAAGGGTTACGGAACCGGAACGGGTCGATGGAGTTAAGATACAGATCAGCCATGATCTAACTGAATGGCGGAACAGACTCGAGGGGCTGAATGGCCTCCTCCTGTTCCTATAGTTATCTGTGGTCCTTTGCGGGAGAGCTTTATGCCCACAGTTGCTGATTGGGGATATATTTGGGGCAGCCCAGCCCGACTACAGTGTGCACCTAGTGAAGGGTCTGGGGATATATCTGGAGCAGCCCAGCCCGACTACAGTGTGCACCTAGTGAAGGGTCTGGGGATATATCTGGAGCAACCCCAGCCCGACTAGTGTGCACCTAGTGAAGGGTCTGGATCAGTTTGACTCTGTGGCAGCATTTCCGCAACTACTTTGAGTTATCTACTTTTGTTGAACGATTGTTCAGGGGAAACACTTTTATTGTCTTGATGTATTAAGGATAGCACAGTTTATAAATTACTGCACATACACGGTTTTGTACTGATTATTGTTCGATGTTAATGAAATTGTCCAGTGGTTTAATGCTGAGCAGTGATGGAGTGTATATTCAGCCCATCTGCACAAGATGAGGAGGACCACAAGGCAGTACATCACACGTTCCAGGAAGATACTATTCGGAGGGACGGGCTTGCTATTCGGTCCCAGATATTGGCCGTTAAAGGCACACTCCAGGTGGGAGTGAACATGAGGTCCACTTATGGGAGTGTCGATGATGCTGAACCAAAGTAGAATGTCCAGCATAACATCCTGAATATTGTGCTGGGGGATTGTGCAAAGTGAATTATGTCACTGGGTAAGAACAGGAAAACCTAGTTTACAGCCAATATTAACTATGACTGGTGACAAGGAGCATTTAATGTTCCCAGCCCATGGGTGTGATTTTACAAATCTGTAGCCCTCAGGTTAGTCTTTGTGGAATGGGCGATAGTGAGTCTGCAGCCTGCTCTACATCTCTCCCCATTGTAATGTGCATCAACTTCCCCACTGTGAAGCTTCACTTTCCCAGCGAGCATATTGGGAGGTTGGGCTCCTGCAGGCATCCATCCATAATTCCCAATTCCAGTGATGGAGTTCAGGACTCAGGGGGAGAATTCATAAAATTATTCCTTGCAATCCTTTACAGACTTGAAAGAGCTGTGAGAATGATACTGCACTGCGTGATTCTCGCAGGAGTCTGCACACGCAAGCAGTGTGTTAGAGAGTTGGATCTATAATTTCTAGCCCTGGCTCTGATGTTTTGGGAGTGCAAAATTAGCGCTCGTCACTAAAGGGTGTTTAACAGTAGCTTCTGAGCAGGCAAGTAAATTATAAGATTATTATAAATTGAGGTTATTTAAAGCAACCTTTTTTCTCCATTTGCTCCCAGCCTCTCCTCTCCTGATACACTGTTTCTTGCTGAGGCAGAGTTCCATGGCCAGGTGGAGCCCTATTTGAACATCTAGATAGTGATGTCAGGCAGGTCATTTAACTGTGGACAGCATTTCAGCCAAACCTGATCCTCTCTTTATCTGACAAGCTGGCTGATATCAGCCAATTTAGCACAGAGCAAGCATTGAGCCAGTGGCAGTCCCAATCTGTCTGGCAAAGAGCCACATTAGACAGTGCGTTTAAGCACTGAACCTTCAGCAAGACGATGACCATTATATTTGAATGTCCTTAAAAAATATATCTTGTTCACATTGAGTACGGGGTGTTACTGCGGGGGGGTCGAGCGCGACACGTTTCAGGCAGCCAGTGTCAACAGGAGGCAGTCTCGGGTCAGGTGCGGTACAGTCAGATGCAGTTAAGCTCCTGCTCTGTCCAGCCCCAGAAGACCCTCCCACAATTGGACCAGTGCAAGATGTTTTCCATTTCCCATACCAGTAGGGAAATGGATTGGAACAACTTAAGTTCATTCCGTTTGAAATGGGAGCATTGCAGAAACTTAGTCCCTCAGTCTGGCCTGGATGTGAGCCCAGGACCCAGAGGTGAAAGATCGCTGTCCAGTTCACTGTGCCAGCCAGGTCACGTTTTGGATTTTATCGCTCTCCCCAGAATATTTCACAAGACCTTTTAAACATTTATATTGGCAGCAGCTCTTTGTAATTAGCTAAACATTGGTGGCATCACCCAGATAACACTAGGACTGGGTGTGGCATCGTAAAGTTGTGGTGGGACAGATTGCCACAGACACTGGCTCCCCTCTCGTACCTTGCCCAAGTGGCCAATGTGCACGTGCAAGTGCAATTTTGACTTTAGGACATAAGAACATAAGAAATATGTTAAATAATATTTAAATAATAAATAAGTTAAACACATGGATTGAGAACTGGTTGTCAGACAGGAAGCAAAGAGTAGGAGTAAATGGGTACTTTTCAGAATGGCAGGCAGTGACTAGTGGGGTGTTGCAAGGTTCTGTGCTGGGGCCCCAGCTGTTTACACTGTACATTAATGATTTAGACGAGGGGATTAAATGTAGTATCTCCAAATTTGCAGATGACACTAAATTAGGTGGCAGTGTGAGCTGCGAGGAGGATGCTATGAGGCTGCAGAGCGACTTGGATAGGTTAGGTGAGTGGGCAAATGCATGGCAGATGAAGTATAATGTGGATAAATGTGAGGTTATCCACTTTGGTGGTAAAAACAGAGAGACAGACTATTATCTGAATGGTGACAGGTTAGGAAAAGAGGAGGTGCAACGAGACCTGGGTGTCATGGTACATCAGTCATTGAAGGTTGGTATGCAGGTACAGCAGGCGGTTAAGAAAGCAAATGGCATGTTGGCCTTCATAGCAAGGGGATTTGAGTACAGGGGCAGGGAGGTGTTGCTACAGTTGTACAGGGGCTTGGTGAGGCCACACCTGGAGTATTGTGTACAGTTTTGGTCTCCTAACCTGAGGAAGGACATTCTTGCTATTGAGGGAGTGCAGCGAAGGTTCACCAGACTGATTCCCGGGATGGCGGGACTGACCTATCAAGAAAGACTGGATCAACTGGGCTTGTATTCACTGGAGTTCAGAAGAATGAGAGGGGACCTCATAGAAACGTTTAAAATTCTGATGGGTTTAGACAGGTTAGATGCAGGAAGAATGTTCCCAATGTTGGGGAAGTCCAGAACCAGGGGTCACAGTCTAAGGATAAGGGGTAAGCCATTTAGGACCGAGATGAGGAGAAACTTCTTCACCCAGAGAGTGGTGAACCTGTGGAATTCTCTACCACAGAAAGTTGTTGAGGCCAATTCACTAAATATATTCAAAAAGGAGTTAGATGTAGTCCTTACTACTCGGGGGATCAAGGGGTATGACGAGAAAGCAGGAATGGGGTACTGAAGTTGCATGTTCAGCCATGAACTCATTGAATGGCGGTGCAGGCTAGAAGGGCTGAATGGCCTACTCCTGCACCTATTTTCTATGTTCCTATGTTTCTAAATAGGAACAGGAGTAGGCCATATGGCCCCTCGAGCCTGCTCCGCCATTCAATAAGATCATGGCTAATCTGATCATGGACTCAGCTCCACTTCCCCGCCCGCTCCCCATAACCCCTTATTCCCTTATCATTTAAGAAACTGTCTATTTCTGTCTTAAATTTATTCAATGTCCCAGCTTCCACAGCTCTCTGAGGCAACAAACTCCACAGATTTACAACCCTCAGAAGAAATTTCTCCTCATCTCTGTTTTAAACGGGCGGCTCCTTATTCTAAGACCATGCCCTCTAGTTCCAGTCTCTCCCATCAGTGGAAACATCCTCTCTGCATCTACCTTGTTGAACCCCCTCATAATCTTATACGTTTCGATAAGATCACCTCTCATTCTTCTGAATTCCAATAAGTAGAGGTCCAACCTATTCAACCTTTCCTCATAAGTCAACCCCCTCATCCCCGGAATCAACTGAGTGAACCTTCTCTGAACTGCCTCCAAAGCAAGTATATCCTTTCATAAAAACGGAAACCAAAACTGCACGCAATATTGCAGGTGTGACCTCACCAATACCTTATACAGATGTAGTAAGACTTCACTGCTTTTATACTCCATCCCCTTTGCAATAAAGGCCAAGATACCAAATCCTTTTGTGTTTCATAAACAAGAACCCCCAGGTCCCACTGTAGTGCAGCACTCTGCAATCTTTCTCCATTTAAATAATAACTTGCTCTTTGATTCTTTCTGCAAAAGTGCATGACCTCACACTTTCCAACATTATACTCCACCTGCCAAATTTTTGCCCACTCACTTAGCCTGTCTATGTCCTTTTGCAGATTACAAAAGCAGGTGTAACTGTGACTGCCCACTGTTTAGCACCATGGTGCTCCCCGGTTATCCACTTTTTCCAGGGTGCTCCTTGAGGTGCACGGCTGTCTAACCAAATGTTCCTTTTAAATGGCCTTTCAGTGACAACTGTTTTTGAGATCTTTTCCCCTCGGGTACACCACGGTTTAGGCAAAGCTCGGCAACATGTCGGCCGTTCCCATGGCAACGGCAAGTTGCGGTGCATGAAACGGGCTTCCCGATGCAGCATGCCGGATTGGGGGAGTGCCGGGTTGGGGGGAGTGCTGGGTTGGGGGAGTGCTGGGTTGGGGGGAGTGCCGGATTGGGGGGAGTGCCGGATTGGGGGAGTGCCGGATTGGGGGGAGTGCCAGATTGGGGGGGGGGTGCCGGATTGGGGGAGTGCCGGATTGGAGGAGTGCTGGGTTGGGGGAGTGCCGGATTGGGGGGAGTGCCAGATTGGGGGGGGGTGCCGGATTGGGGGGAGTGCCGGATTGGGGGGGGTGCCGGATTGGGGGAGTGCCGGATTGGGCCATCTCAGAGGCACAAAAGGTTAGTGTGGGGGGGTTTTGCGATCGTTGTGGGGGAAGTGAGGGGTGGGGGGAGGGGAGGTTCCCAGCACAGATTATTTCTGTGGGACCCAGAAGACCAATCCTGCTCCTCCTGACCCCATCACCTGTGTACACACTGCAAACTCCGACCCAAAATGGCAATCAGGGTCCTGGGCCTCCGATTTATACATTTAAGGGGGTCTCCCTGAAACAAGCCCCGCTTCGGGACCCCAACGACAGGCCGCGGTGAATGGGACGTCACAGCAACTGATCCCGTTAACGGCCGGCGATAGAAGTTACAAAGCGACACAGTGAAAGTTGGCATGTAATTTGATTATGGAGAGTTTAGCGTGAAGCAGTCATCACTCAGCATCCACCCTTTGTCAGCAGGATCACTCGATGGGAATCAAGAACACCTTGATTTTTGTTTCTTATTATTTCACAGGGAGCTGAGTGGGTGGAGTTTATCACAATCAATCAAAAAAGCTGACCCACTTCCCATTCAACACACACACCCTTCACTTTGCAGCACACAATCCCTCGGTAACAGGGGGGTCCGGGCCCCGGGGGGGGGCGGAGTTGGGGGGTTGGGCTCAGGGAGGTAGTCAGGGCCGGGGGATGGGGTCAGGGGGAGTCGGGCTCAGAGGGGTCAGGGGGAGTCGGGCTCGGGGGAGTCAGGTTCGGGGGGGTCAGGGGGAGTCGGGCTCGGGGGTTCAGGGGGAGTCAGGTTCGGGGGGGGTCAGGGGGAGTCGGGCTCGGGGGGGGTCAGGGGGAGTCGGGCTCGGGGGGGGGTCAGGCTCGGGGGGGGGTCAGGGGGAGTCGGGCTACAGCATCAAACCATCACCGTGGCCAACATCAAGTCCCCAATATGAACCCAACATTCTACAGGTCAGGATCCTGAACCTACATGTCCAGCTGTTTTGCAAAACACAAGTTGCTCCCCCATGGACTGTCCTGCTGGATAAAGTGCGGCACACCGTCCAATCAGAGCAACAGAAAGCAACTTAAATGTGGCAATAAAACTGGAGATGGAACAAGGATTTTAAATCTTCTAATGCTGTTATATTTGAACCTTAAACTGCTGACAGATCCAGAGAATTTGTGATCTCCTTCGGCCAACTCATTTTGTAAGTTAATTTGACCCACAGATAATCCAGGAAGTATAATCTGCAATCTGCAGGACAGGGGAGCATCGGTACAGACTGGTTAAAGGCAAGTTCAGGACTGATGGGAATCGGGCCCGGGAGGGGTCGGGCCTGGGGAGAGTTGGGGGAGTTGGGGGGCCTGTGGGAGTCTGGGGGGGGGGGGGGCGGGGGTCGGGACCGGTGGGAATCAGGAATATTTGGAATGGTCTTGTGTGTTGAAGGGAGAAGCTTGGCAATCATTAGATATTGTGATGGGGACTATGGATTCTGAAGTAAGTTGAGCTGGTTGGGCCAAATGACCTCCAACCTTCTGTACTTAATCACTGTGATTAAATGCTGAGAGGATGTTTCCCCCGGGCTGGGGACTCTAGAACCAGGGATCACAGTCTCAGGATAAGGGGTCGGCCATTTAGGTCTGAGATGAGGAGGAATTTCTTCACTCAGTGGGTGGTGAATCTTAGAATTCTCTGCCCCAGAGGGCTGTGGAGGCTCAGTCTTTGAGTATATTCAAGACAGAGATCGATAGATTTTTGGACACTAAGGGAATCAAGGGATAGGGTGGGAAAGTGGAGTTGAGGTCGAAGATCAGCCATGATCTTATTGAACGGCTCAAAGACTTTCAAAGATTGCTGTCTATCTTATTTCATCGGGCTGATCACTTCATGTTCACCAATAATGGCAGCTGTGCATCAGCCCAATAAAGATGTACTTCCGGCGGCGGGGCGGGGGGGAAGGTAGGACCCTGCCAACATCGCGCCCATTCTCCAGCGCCAAGATGCATTGCCCAAGCTCCCAGCATTCTCACAGCTGAGGCAAGCCGGTGCAAATGATCAGCTGACCTTGGACTTGACCCCTGACCTTCTGAGTATGAATTAAGCGCACAGTCACCGAAGGTACTGGCCGCAGGAATTGAAATGTTGATACATTAGTGGCTTGGGGTCTGCACAGTACCAGAAAGTTTGGATACGCAGAAGATTTTTAGTGAAGATGCAATTCTACTCAGAATAATACTGCATCAGCCACAATAAATAACATTACTTTTCCATGTTATGTCCTAAATAGACAGTCTATGTATAAAAGGCGCTGCAGCAAGTACAAGTGTGATGGATCCCATTCATATATACAAGACCCAGTTATAACACTATTATAGTCAGTGATGATATTGTATAAAATACATTCACAGCAAAGACCTCTCCGCTATTGTAATGGAGACAATAACCTGTTTATTTCAAATGTATTAACTGTTAATACAAAATTATCAGTGACATTATTTCTACCTCAGCAGGCTACTGGATCTTGGTTTTTGCCTTTTTCGAGCTGCTTACCATTTTATCCTAGGTTATGTGACATTCACTGTAGCACGCACCTCATTCCAACACGAGTCTCGGTTCCTGTGGACTGTGTTACAATGAAAGCAGAATGTACCTCGTTTGCTCAAATTTATCTCTTTGACTTGATAAAGGTGTGTTTAAACGGTTAAACATTCAGAGAAATGCTTGTTGAGGTTATGCTGCTGATTTCTGTCGTTATAAAATGCCTTTCGATTGCACTGTGCGCGTAGGGCTGAAGGGGTCTCGTACTTACTATGACAGGGGTTCGGACGGTTTCTCCTGTGCTGTGGGTGAAACTGCCACTGTGACTGGTAGAGACAGTGTTCGGTTTCTTATTGCTGAGACCCATGGCATCCATCGATTGGCTTCGACTTCTAATCACCCGCTGAATAAGAAAGGGTTAATCAGTCATATGTCACGGCTCATGGAATGTTCGAGTTAAATTACTGTGGGCATCAGCAGTTGGTGAAAAATGCCAGTCCAATTACTCTAAGAATGTGACACATCAGGCTTGCATTTGATTAACATCCTGTCTTTGATGACACAAGCTGTCTCCATGTAGAATTGTGCCAAGTTTTTGTTCTAAGTCCATGTGGTTAGATTCTGGGGCAATTGTATAATATTATCACACCACAATGGTCAGAATTTCTTCCCTGCTAAAATATTTTATTCTGCTTCAGTTGTGAAAATGTACCCATGGGTTATCGAAATGGACCCACTGTCCCCCATCCTATTCTGTCCCACCAATCAGGTTCAATCGCAGCCAAGGCAGACTTAAATATTTAATCAAAGGTGCCTAGGGACTTTTTAATTAACCCAAACTATAATTTATGGGCCCTATAAGCAGCTGTAATTCAGTCTCTCACTTTTTCTCCAAACTCCGGACAGTGGCAGCTAAAACCAAGTGTACTTTGTTATCAAAGAGCTAAAGCGAAGTGTCACCATTTGACCAGGCATTGCGTTCTGTACCGTAGGTTCCAGTCACAGTGAAG
Source organism: Pristiophorus japonicus (assembly GCF_044704955.1). Classification (NCBI taxonomy): domain Eukaryota; kingdom Metazoa; phylum Chordata; class Chondrichthyes; family Pristiophoridae; genus Pristiophorus; species Pristiophorus japonicus. The sequence continues at coordinate 115,130,085 of NC_091994.1, read as the reverse complement.
CAGAGACATGCCGACTTGAGCCGAGTCACAGCACGGTTTCCTACAGAGCTCACGGCAGATCAACATGTCTCATTGCTGGCTTGTAGCAATCCCCAGTTCTTTATTTGAAAACTTTGATCCCTTGTCCATATGCATTATCAATTTCAAAGTTGCCGGTTCTTGCTTGTGAAGAATGGGTTTATTTCAGGCAGGAACAGCTGTCTGTACACACTAGATCGCAGCTCGCTAAGGTGCACTCAATGGAACAAATGAGCCTTCTTGAGGCAGACTGCACTTCCCTTAGAGGCTTCAATTTCTTCTACAATTTAAGATGTACGTCTAGTATCCCCAAACTTGGCCTCTAAATTGTCTTTTTTTTTTACATAGGCAATACGGTACAGAAACAGGCCATTCGGCCCAACCAGTCCATGCCAGTGTTTATGCTCCATTCGAGCCTCCTCCCGTCTTTCCTCATCTAAATCTGTCAGTATAACCCTCTATTCCCTTCTCCCCCATTGGCTTGTCCAACCTCCCCTTAAAAACATCGATACTATTCGCCTCGACCACTCCCTGTGGCAGCGAGTTCCACATTCTCACCACTCTCTGGGTAAAGAAGTTTCTCCTGAATTCCCCATTGGATTTCTTGGTGACTATCTTATATTGATGGCCTCTAGTTATGCTCTTCCCCACAAGTGGAAACATTCTCTCTGTATCCACTATCAAAACTTTTCATCATTTTAAAGACCTCTAATAGGTCACCCGTCAGCCTTCTCTTTTCAACAGAAAAGAGACCCAGCCTGTTCACCCTTTCCTGATATGTATACCTTCGCATTTCTGGTATCATCCTTGTAAATCTTCTCTGCACCCTCTCCGGTGCCTCTATATCCTTTTTATAAAATGGCGACCAGAACTGTACGCAGTGCTCCAAGTGTGGTCTAACCAAGGTTCGATACAGGTTTAGCATAACTTCCCTATTTTTCAACTCTATCCCTCTAGAAATAAACCCTAGTTCTTGGTTTGCTTTTTTATGGCCTTGTTAATCTGTGACACAACTTTCAGTGATTTGTGTATTTGTATCCGAGATCCCTTTGTTCCTCTCCCCCACCCAGACTCTCACCCTCCAAGTAATAAGTGACCTCCCTATTCTTCCTACCAAAATGTAATACCTCACATTTATCTGTGTTGAACTTCATTTGCCAATTCTATGCCCATTCTGTAAGTTTATGAATATCCTCCTGTAATTTGTTGCAGTCCTCCTCGGTATTAACTAACCCCCAATTTGGTGTCATCCGCAAATTTAGAAATTGTGTTTTTGTTTCCAAAGTCTAAATCATTAATATAGATTGTGAACAACAGTGGTCCCAGCACTGCTCCTTGTGGAACACCACTACCCACCTTCTGCCCCTCTGAATAGCTGCCCTTTACCCCCACTCTCTGCTTTCTGTCTTGAAGCCAGCTAGCGATCCATTCTGCTACTTGTCCCCTGACTCTGCATTCTCTGACCTTGTTCATCAGTCTATTATGGGAGACCTTATCGAAGGCCTTTTGAAAATCTAGATAAATTACATCTACTACATTACCCTTGTCTCCTATTCTCTTCCACCCTTACTGTGTTCACCAATGAAACAGTCGAGACTGCAATAGCTGACCTACTCTTGAAAACCAGCACTGAGATTTTAAACTGTCTGTCTCTGGCAGTCTTTAATAAAGTATATTCTTTAGAAAAAAATAACTTTATTTTCAGCCCATTGACGTTATGGCCGATATAATTTTAGACTACTGATGGGCAAAGCCACCGATGGAATTTTTCATGGAACATGAGCCAGGCCGAGGAACCAATTAACGCTGGCAAGTTATACTGGCCATATGTACGGAGGGAATATCCCATCCACACCGACGGGTCGTGATCCGCGCTGGGGACTGTAATTCCACCGGAGTAGTCCAGTAGCACATTTCTTTCTCATTAATGTCGACACTTTGTGTGCAGTCAAGTTCCCCCAAGCTTCAGTCTGTCAAATCAAACACCAATTGCTACCATTTTGTGTGACACTGCCAGTAAATATTTTAGATGCTCAATGTAAAGACAATTTAGTTCCAGGGTTGGTCAGTTACGTTTTTTTTAGAAAGTAGCATACATTCGATGATGGTAGAATGATCTCTGCTACTGCTGCATTCCAAGCTCTGAGTCGCTCCCCATGGAATAGACAAAACAATCCCAACTGATACAAGAGTCTTATCTCTCTCGCACCGTCCACTGCGTTATGGTCGGCCGGTGAAACTGAGAGCTAATCTCTGGGCAACAAAAAGAAATCTCTCATCTTTAAAGGCAGCTGCAAACGATCTGATAGTTTTATTTCAACACAAAAGATGCTTTGACAAACTTAACTTTTGGTGTCTATAGGGATTTGCCAGTTGTTTAAGAGTTTTGGATTTGATTTGGAGCTCTGCATTCAGATTGTCTGAATCCATAAACAATCTAAATCTGAAGTCTTGGAGGACATGACTTGAACAGCAGAACCCATCAATTCTCCTGGACTGAGGTGACCGTACTGACCCGCAGTCACATTAGTCCGAGGAAGGGCAGGCACATGCTGTACAACAGGATATATATACACTCATCATAAACCACGAGAGAGACTGACACACACGCATTAAATCACCAGGGAGGTAAACACGTATAAACATATGATAAACTATCAAGGAGATTAGCTGCATGCATTTTCCTGATCATAAGGATGATCAGACATGTTTTCACTATGCCACGAGGGAGATCAGACAGATGCAGCCTCTGTAAGACCCATGAGGTAACTAGACCATAAGGGAGATCAGACAAGAAGACACGTGATTAGCCAAAACTGCATTCATCCTCTTTGGCTACCAAGGAGATCAGATGCAATCATCTCGACAATGCACCAGGACAATTCTGCATTACACATACACACAGACTGATGCACAAACGACAGACACAGTCCCCATACCATCAGCGTGATGACAATCACATAGACCCACTAGACTGCCAGAGATCGAGTGCAGACCAACATCAGGCTGACCCATGACGGGAAGCCCACAGCAAAACCCACACATTTTCTGCATTAACTATTAATCTCACAATGACTAATGATCCAATAAATGCAGTTGAATATATCAGAGTTTTAGCATTAATCTGGCTTCAACATTATCTTTCAAACCGTCACATCAGAAACTGTAAATGTTATTTACCTTCACAGCATCAAATACTGATTGAAAGTTGTACTCTCGCACAATGACCCAAAATCTCAAGCATTGGAGGGGAAATAAACAGATTTATACATCGATTTAAAAAGAACACACCGATTTATTCTGGCATGGGGATCAGGCCCATGATTTTCAGTTTAGGATGAGGGTACATGACAAATATCAGCCATAACCTACATGAACTGGCTTTGGTCTCGATCCAGTTCCGACAGAGTTCAGACCAGGGCACAAAACTGCTCCACAATTGAGCACTAACTGGCAGTATTTGGCATTCTCGGAGATCAGAAGGAGCCTTATTGTGGAAAGTGGGGAAAGGGAGGATGCCTGTTGGTGGCTGATGATCAAGACAGTACCGTCAACATTTGGTAAACGTTTGGAGTGCGATTAAATCATCAAAAAGATCAACGCAGATCACAAAACCATTAATAAACATGCAGCTTTGCTAATGGTTACAGGTGAAGTGAGAGAAAACAGGGCACCTATTCATACAAATGTAAGTCGGTCTTACTCCGAATGAGTGAGAGTGGACAGCTCCTGGATGTTGGGCAGAGCAGGGAGAGTTTCATTCTGCATTTGACTCAGGCTTTGCCTGATGTGAGATTGAGTGCAAACAGTGGAGAGGCTGAGTCTTAATAGTGTATTTCTCCAGTGTGTGGGCGGACATCCCGGTGCCCCCCAGTGTCCCCCCCCCCCGTGTGCCCCCCCAGTGCCCCAGTGTGCCGCCAGTGTGCCCCTGTTTCCTAGTGTGCCCCCAGTGCCCCTGCGTGCCCCCCAGTCCACAGGGTGCCACCCCGGTGCCAGTGTGCCCCAAGTGTCCCACCCTATAATAGACCTGCAGCGACTTCACAAAATATAAGTGTGTAATTTCCCGAATGACAATAAAAAGAAAGTGGGGGAAGCTCCACCCTCGGCCCCTCACTCACTCCGACACTGGGGTGGGTCCTCACTAGCCAGTGTAAATTGGGTCACAGTGAAATGGCAGCACGCTTCACATCGCCCATGGACTGGGGTCACACGCGGCTGATGGAGGTCGCCTGGGGCTTCATGGGAATCTGCTGATGGCAGGGGGGGGGAGAATTGGGAAAAAGATACTTTAAACACTCCTGTACATTTCTCGTTGGGATTGGAAAAGCAGCAATGGACACACTGCTGGTGGAGTGACTCAGTAGGAGTCAGTCGTATCGGGGGCGGTAAGAGAACATTTGGGAAAGAAATGATATAATGATTGTTTACATTTATAATGATGTACCCATCAGAGTAGAACTGCTGTTGTTGGCGTTGCTGCCACAGGGTTTGGAGTGCGACTCGCCTGTGTACAGGATGTCTTACTTGAGAAACAAAATTAAAATTCAGATATCTACAGATCAGCAATGTACACCAGTGCACAGCACAGACACGAGAAACAAACGGAGTAATAGTGGCTTCACATTGTACACAAAAAAAAGAGATCACAAACCTTAATTATCTACAATTTGGATCTTAGCAAAAAATTCAATAAGCCCACTGTCGATATGACACTTGTTCCTATCCGGAGTGCTGTTCCAGCAGGGTGTGTTGGCCGAGCCATCGGCATTGGATGGACCAACCTGCCTCCCCAGACCCATGGACATACATTGTGGTGATCACACATTGAAGTGAGATGGAGATTATGGGGGAAGTTTGAATCGAAGCCGCCCGTTGGGAAACTGAAGGGATTGGATGGATCATCGCTGGTTTTATGCCTTGTCTGATTTCACTACCCAGTGATGTCACTGGAGGGTAATATTGGGCATGGTGTCCCCACCCAGCGAGTGAGCCCCAACCTGCGTACCTTCCTTTATCTACTTCCCCAAGTCTGGAAAAACACTTCCTGCGTTTATGGATTGTAAGTAAACAACAGAATAATTGAAATTGAAACACTCAGCACTCCCTGACTGCTTACATTGGTTGCCATTTCCTCTTTATTGTAGAGTCTTTCCTTGGCCCTTCAAACGCCATGGATGGGTTTATTCATTGGGTGCTGCCGGGCTGCGGTTATCCCCCAAGGTACACAATGGGTAGCACCCATCGGTGCCCCAAGGTACACACATGGTCAGCACCCATCGGTGCCCCAAGGTACAAAATGGGCAGCACCCATCGGTGCCCCAAGGTCCACAATGGTTAGCACCCATCGGTGCCCCAAGGTACGCAATGGGCAGCACCCATGGGTGCCCCAAGGTACACATTGGTCAGCACCCATCGGTGCCCCAAGATACGCATTGGTCAGCACCCATCGGTACCCCAAGGTCCACAATGGGCAGCATCCATGGGTGCCCCAAGGTCCACAATGGGCAGCACCCATGGGTGCCCCGAGGTACGCAATGACAGCACCCATTGGTCTGGCTTGGATGCAGGATAATGCTCCTAAAATTGCGAGGCCCGGTCAGTATTTCTGTGGGACTGATCACCCGATCAGGGAGGGAGATTCTCTGCTCCACTCAGTCCAGCAAAATCATAAATACTTGATAAAGAAGTTTTTTTTGCCTCATTATGTCACGGGGAAATCTTCTTCCGAATGACATCATTTGTACAGTTATCCTGCCTCCATGGATGGTGGAAGACAGAAATAAACTGCTGAACGAACATTGTAAAATCAGAAACAGCTAACGAGAGAGTATATTAATTAGAAAAAGAACAGAGAAAAGGGATGGGGAGAAAAGGATGAGAAGCAGACAGATGTAAAATGGTTAAAAGGTTTCATTTTATAATAATTGTTCTAATGTTTCATTTAGTAGTGTGGGATAATATTACAGGAATAATGCTATTCCTAGTCTGAGAGTAGCTTTATTGCTGTGATATTAGTGATTTTTTTTTAGTCACATTAAAAACTTACAAAAATGGAAAGCTAGGCAGTGAAGAACATTCCTGGACCTGCGGATAATGCAAGGGTTAAAACTCAGATAGATGATCACATGGCTGGCAACAGTTCAAAGTGACATAACTTTGATAAAAGGCCATCTATATAATTAACATGTCTGCTAATGATTCAATGCTTACTAAACAGGTATCTGTGACACATTTATAGTGACTCGCCATTGCGCTGAATACTAAATATGGTCCGAGTGAGTTTACCACAATAAAACGATGCTTTAGGAATAGACATCCTATCAGCTTTAACTTCCTCACCTCATTACGTTACAGAAAAATCACAGATTTTCACTGGAGATCATTTTTAACTTGTAAGAGTTAATCAGTGAAAAAAGTAATATGCTTTCACACAGTTGCGTTAATTTACATAATCACATTTGTAATCTGCTATAATATTTCAAATTAGAAGAAATAAATATCAGCATAATTTAAAGCGTTATTTTGTTAATTCAGGGAAGAATATCCACGATGATTTTAAATTATGCAAAATAAATGCTCAGACCAACAAAAGGAACTGAACGTTAACCCAGTGAAATGCAATTGATGAAAAATGCAGTTACCTTAAAGGATTCGAAGAATCCCCCTCCTCCGCCACTTCCTCCATTCTCAATCTTCTCATCCTCATTGCCCAGACCCATCATAGCCTGACTGTTTACATGGAGCTCTTCATAGAGGGTCTCGAGGAGGGCTGATCTTGTCCGCTCCTGGATCACAGGAAGAGGTACATCAGCAAATCAATTCAAGCGCTGAGACAAATTGCACTCTGCCGAACCCTGGCACTCGTTCCGTCAGTCAATGTGCTCACCGGGGTACACCAGCCGGTCAATGTGCTCACCGGGGTACACCGTCAGTCAATGTGCTCACCGGGGTACACCGGCCGGTCAATGTGCTCACCGGGGTACACCGGCCGGTCAATGTGCTCACCGGGGTACACCGTCAGTCAATGTGCTCACCGGGGTACACCGGCCGGTCAATGTGCTCACCGGGGTACACCGGCCGGTCAATGTGCTCACCGGGGTACACCAGCCGGTCAATGTGTTCACCGGGGCACACCATCAATGTGCTCACCGGGTTACACCGTCACTCACCGGGATACACCGTCAGTCAATGTGCTCACCGGGGTACACCGGCCGGTCAATGTGCTCACCGGGTACACCGTTAGTCAATGTGCTCACCGGGGTACACCGTCACTCACCGGGGTACACCGTTAGTCAATGTGCTCACCGGGTACACCATTAGTCAATGTGCTCACCGGGTACACCGTCAGTCAATGTGCTCACCAGGGTACACGGCCAGTCAAACTTTCCCCCACAGAGCGGAGAGGTGTCTCTGTGCAGGTTCAGGCAAACTGGGTGTGCAGTTTTGATATCTAGACTGGATGAGCTGAAGTCACCTTACAGAACATTCATTCTGTCGATAAAACATCCCTGCCCTTTCAACGCCTTACGTCTCGTGAGCAATGCAGCCCCTTCTATTATTGGTTGTCATTTCATAGAGCACAGGAGGCCATTCGGCCCATCGTGTCTGTGTCGGCTCTTTGACAGAGCGATCTGATTAATCTCCGCCCTATCCCCACAGCCCCACAATTTTTCTTTTTCAAGTATATATGCAATCCCCAATCCCTTCTTTTTAAAATTACAAACACAGCAAACACAGTCTATTTTTAGGAGATAGATGAACTCGTACATTTTAAATTGAAATGCACATCACACTAATGAATATTTAAAGATAATAGTGCAATGTAGATACATTAGGTTGCCCTTCTGCATTATAGCTCGGGCTCAGCTCATTGTTGGAGTTCCACCCACGATACATTATCTGCCCACAGGCCAAGGAAAAATTCAGATCTTACCTCTAATTTAGCAAACTTTTCTGCCTTATAACAAGCATATTCCGCATTTATGAGTTTCGTGAGCAAGAACTCCTGAAATTCAGGACCCTGGTAAAATATGAAAATTAAACAGCTGAATACAGTAACACCCGGGAGGAGTAAGCGAGTGTGTACAAAAAGCCATTTAAGTTCAAATATTGTCTGCAAATCAGCCAAATAATAGCAGTGAACTCCGATTATTCTCTTTTCGTGCTGCGGACTAAAGAAAATATAATCCAGTGTGATTTTATATAACTTACTGAAACAGCCGGCCTCAACTGCCCGTATTGCAGTGTCCTGCTCTGTGCCTTGCACACTCATTGTTGGTCCAAGCTTAGCGGTGAGGACTTCTCGGTATGGACAGCAAGGGTCACAGAAACAGGAAGGCACGGGGGTCAAGGGGTAGTGACTTCATCATTTCTCAATATTGCACCCGGGCATATACTCAACATTATGCAATGCACAGAAGTTGTGGGATGCTTGGGGCTTAGGACACTATTGCCCGGGGGTTAGGACACTATTGCCCGGGGGTTAGGACACTATTGCCCGGGGGTTAGGACACTATTGCCCGGGGGTTAGGACACTATTGCCCGGGGGTTAGGGCACTATTGGCCGGGGGTTAGGGCACTATTGCCCGGGGGTTAGGACACTATTGCCCGGGGGTTAGGACACTATTGCCCGGGGGTTAGGACACTATTGCCCGGGGGTTAGGACACTATTGCCCGGGGGTTAGGACACTATTGGCTGGGGGTTAGGGCACTATTGGCCGGGGGTTAGGGCACTATTGGCCGGGGGTTAGGGCACTATTGGCCGGGGGTTAGGGCACTATTGGCCGGGGGTTAGGGCACTATTGGCCGGGGGTTAGGGCATTGATGCTCACTGACATGGAAGCAGGTTCAAGTTGTGTTCCACTCAGTTTTCAATCTGACTTTGCATCGAGCAAGGCAGCAGCAATGTGTGCATGGCTGCTCTATAGAGGATTTGCAGGATCTAGTGAAGGCAGCGCTGGTGGTACATCTCGAGCGATTTGAGGTGTCTGCTATGTATAATCCACGTTTCTGAGCCACACAAGAGGGCGGGCATCACTACTGCCCTGTAGACCATGAGCTTGGTGCCAGATTTGAGGTCCTGGTCTTCAAACACTCTCTTCCTCAGGCGACCGGAGGCAGTGCTGGCGCACTGGAGGCGGTGTTGGACCTCATCATCGATGTCTGCTCTTGCTGATAATAGTCTCCTGAGGTATGGAAAATGGCATCGAAGCACTGACCACACTCCATGAGGCAGGCCACATTGTCCGCATGCCCGACATGAGATTCCCAAAGTAAGTGCTCTACTCAGAACTCCTACACAGCAAGCGAGCCCCAGGTGGGCAGAAGAAACACTACAAGGACACCCTGAAAGCCTCCTTGACAAAGTACAACACCCCCACTGACATCTGGGAGTCTCTGGCCAAAGACCGCCCTAAGTGGAGGAAGAGCATCCGGGAGGGCGCTGAGCACCTCGAGTCTCGTCGCCGAGAGCATGCAGAAATCAAGCGCAGGCAGCGGAAGGAGCGTGCGGCAAACCAGACTCCCCACCCACCCTTTCCTTCAATGACAATCTGTCCCACCTGTGACAGAGACTTAATTCCTGTATTGGACTGTACAGTCACCCGAGAACTCATTTTTATAGTGGAAGCAAGTCTTCCTCGATTTTGAGGGACTGCCTATGATGGTGATGATGATGATGATGATGATGATGATGATGATGATGATGATGCAGGCCTTCTCCTGGTGCAGGTCAGGCCTGTGCCAGAAAGCGAAGTCACAATTCTGGTGTTCGAAATCCTGATTATAATCGCTCCACCATCGGTGGCCATGCCTTCTGTTGCCTGGGCCCCAAGCTCTGGAATTCCCTCCCTAAACCTCTCCATCTCTCGCCTCCTTTCAGTCACTTATTTAAACCGACCTCCTTGACCCAAACTTTTGGCCATCTGTCCGAATACCTCATGTGGCTCGGTGTCAAATTTTGTCTGAAAAGCGCCTTGTGACGTTTTACTACTTTAAAGGTGCTATATAAATGCAAGTTGTTGAACCATAAACGGGGCGGATATCGAAGCACCAGCAGCCACACCACGCGGCAATAGTAAAAAAAACAACCGATCTGGTGAGTCACCAACACTGCCAGCCAGTCTGCCGTGTTTGTGGTAGGAGGTTTCCAAAACACCACAAAGAATCGGTAATCTTTCAAATATGGTCCTGAAATCTGTCCACCCGCGTCCAGGAACATGTTGGTGGCGGAAGGCAGCCCGTTACGATGCTGAGCGACCAGCATTCAGGCAGGTGTTGTGTCCACTGGTTTGTATTACAGCCCCACTGCTGGAATCACGCTTATTCTGTGGCAATACTTCAATACAAGTATGTTCCTCACACCAACTCCTTACATGTTAATATTGTACACAAATTCATACTCTTAGTTTTGAAATCTCCCAAATACAAAGCTGGAAATGCATCAATTAAAAAAAAACCATGAGAATAGGCAGCGGATAATCACGGCGCCCCGTGTAATTTCAAGGCCAAGGTGAGCGAGATGTGGATAAATAAACAAGTTACCTTTTTGAACACGGCCGGGTCAGGAAGTGCAGGACCAAAAAACGGCACATCATCTCTCGCTGTGACCGAGACCTGGGAAAGGGAGGAAGTGGGGGAGAGATTAGGGAGCTATACTCAGGAGAGTCACTTTGTGTAAGCTTACAGATGACCAGCAGTGAGAAATAAAGCAGCCTCGAAAGCAAAGGGGGTGCTGAAAGTATGATGAGCGAGTGAAACTCGAGTGTTAGGAGATTCATAGAAACATCGACATCTACAGCGCAGGAGGCCGCCATTTCGGCCCATCGCGTCCGCACAAAACGCTAAAGAGCCGCACGGCCCTCAGTCAGCAACCCTAAAGTTACATATAAACCAATGAACAATGACAGAAAGGCAAAGAGCACCCAGCCCAACGAGTCCACCTCACACAACTGCAACACCCCTTATACTGAAACATTCTACACTCCACCCCAACCAGAGACATGTGAACTCCTGGGAGAGGCAAAAACCAGATAAAAACCCAGGCCAATTGGGGAAAATAAATCTGGGCAAATTCCTCTCCAATCCATCCAGGCGATCGACACTCGTCTAGGAGATCACGCTGGTCATATTAGATTCCCTGAAGTACCTACAATATTGATTGCGCAAGTTCAGAGGGGATTTGAGGGGGGGGCTTCTTCGCAAAGAAGGTTGTGGGGGTCTGGAACTCACTGCCTGGAAGGGTGGTGGATGCAGAAATCCTCACCACATTTAAAAGGTGCTTGGATGGGCACTTGAAGTGCAGTAACCTGCAGGGTTATGGACCTAGAGCTGGTAATTGGGAGTAGACTGGATAATCTCTTGTTGGCTGGCGCAGATATAGTGGTAAGTACTTCAGGGAATCTAATATGGCCAGTGTGATCTCCTGGACTAGTGTCGATCGCCTAGATGGGTCGGAGAAGAATTTTCCCAGATTTTTTCTCCCTAAATTGGCCTGGGTCTGGTTTTAGCCTCTCCCAGGAGATCACATGGCTCCGGTTGGGGTGGAGTGTAGAATGTTTCAGTATAAGGGGTGTCGCAGTTGTGTGAGGCGGACTGGTTGGGCTGGGTGCTCTTTGCCTTTCCGTCATTGACCATAGGTTTATATGTAACCTTCAGGGCTGCTGACCGAGGGCCGTGCGGCTCTTTGTCGGCCGGCGCGGACACGATGGGCTGAAATGGCCTCCTTTTGCGCTGTAAATTTCTATGTTTCTAATCAGAGCCACAACTACAGAGAGCTCTTACCTTGTACAACGCGCTGTCAGTGCAGGGGCTTTGTACCTGGACCACAATGTACGCGTGCAGGAAGTTTGATGCAATCATGTCCGGTACAAACGGAGTGTTCTCGTCCTGGAACACGATGGCCACAATGTCATTTCCTATGTGTCGTTTTCTTTGAAGCTAAGGACAGAAACAAGCCATGTATTTACGTATGCATTTATAATATAAATCAGATATATTGGTAAGTGTATGGTTAACGTTGAGCAGTACATCAGAGTGCATGGAATCTGCCCATCAGGGATCTTGAATGTTTTGAATGAATTGTGCAATAAAATGTTGGTCAAAATGGAAACAAGCGCACGAGTGTCCTTCAGTGCTAACAGTTCCAACACAGTACATCACTGGTGCTTTCCTGGAACACTGCTCTCTCCAATCACAAGCTCACTTATTGCAATACAGCAAGAGCTGGCTGGGAACGGAGGCCAGCACAGCTCCTGCTTGGCCGAGCTCTCAGCCTGCCTGTCCAGGCTCGAGTCTGCGATGGTCCACAGCCAGGAAGCCGATCGTTACAGACACGCACTGCTGCCAGCGCTCTGCCCAACGTAAGCAGAGCACCGGGAGTCCCCTACCTTGCAGAACCACCAAGTAAATCAGAGAATCAGACCACACAGGAGGAAGCCTTTCGGCCCAGCATGCCTGTGCTAACTTTTTGAAAGAGCATTCAATTATTCATCAAATTTACTCACTAAACCAGCTAGAGTTTTAAAGCACAGAAGATTAGACTAACCTTTGAGTGCCAAACAACTAAAATGTATAACATAGTTACCCAGAGCTCTCCCAGCCCTTCTCCAACACTCTCTCCGATAGATGAAATTGTGATTTGATTTGCTAGGATTTAAACATTAAACACACAATTCTTTTCCCTTTCCCATCTGCTCCGCAAAAAAGTGTTTTATGATTGGTGACAGACCCACAGGCAGCTGTAGCCCAGAGAGTCACTCTGCACACGTCCGCTGAAAGTAAATGTTGGTCTCTTAGAAGATGAGAAGGGGGATTTAATAATGGGAAATGTGGAAATGGCTGAGACCTTAAACAATTATTTTGCTTCGGTCTTCACAGTGGAAGACACAAAAACCATGCCAAAAATTGCTGGTCACGGGAATGTGGGAAGGGAGGACCTTGAGACAATCACTATCACTAGGGGGGTAGTGCTGGACAGGCTAATGGAACTCAAGTCAGACAAGTTCCCTGGTCCTAATGAAATGCATCCCAGGGTATTAACAGAGATGGCGGAAGTTATAGCAGATGCATTCGTTATAATCTACCAAAATTCTCCGGACTCTGGGGAGGTACCAGCGGACTGGAAAGCAGCTAATGTAACGCCTCTGTTTAAAAAAGGGGGCAGACAAAAGGCAGGTAACTATAGGCTGGTTAGTTTAACATCTGTAGTGGGGAAAATGCTTGAAGCTATCATTAAGGAAGAAATAGCGGGACATCTAGATAGGGAATAGTGCAATCAAGCAGACACAGCATGGATTCATGAAGGGGAAATCATGTTTAACTAATTTACTGGAATTCTTTGAGGATACAACGAGCATGGTGGATAGAGGTGTACCGATGGATGTGGTGTATTTGGATTTCCAAAAGGCATTCGATAAGGTGCCACACAAAAGGTACGCGGAGTCAGAGGAAATGTATTAGCATGGATAGAGAATTGGCTGGCGAACAGAAAGCAGAGAGTCGGGGTAAATGGGTCCTTTTCAGGTTGGCAATCGGTGGTTAGTGGTGTGCCACAGGGATCGGTGCTGGGACCACAACTGTTTACAATATACATAGATGACCTGGAAGAGGGGACAGAGTGTAGTGTAACAAAATTTGCAGATGACACAAAGATTAGTGGGAAAGCGGGTTGTGTAGAGGACACAGAGAGGCTGCAAAGAGATTTAGATAGGTTAAGCGAATGGGCTAAGGTTTGGCAGATGGAATACAATGTCGGAAAATGTGAGGTCATCCACCTTGGAAAAAAAACAGTAAAAGGGAATATTATTTGAATGGGGAGAAATTACAACATGCTGCGGTGCAGAGGGACCTGGGGGTCCTTGTGCATGAATCCCAAAAAGTTAGTTTGCAGGTGCAACAGATAATCAGGAAGGCAAATGGAATGTTGGCCTTCATTGCGAGAGGGATGGAGTACAAAAGCAGGGAGGTCCTGCTGCAACTGTACAGGGTATTGGTGAGGCCGCACCTGGAGTACTGGGTGCAGTTTTGGTCACCTTACTTAAGGAAGGATATACTGGCTTTGGAGGGGGTACAGAGGCGATTCACTAGGCTGATTCCGGAGATGAGGAGGTTACCTTATGATGATAGATTGAGTAGACTGGGTCTTTACTTGTTGGAGTTCAGAAGGATGAGGGGTGATCTTATCGAAACATTTAAAATAATGAAAGGGATAGACAAGATAGAGGCAGAGAGGTTGTTTCTACTGGTAGGGGAGACTAGAACTAGGGGGCACAGCCTCAAAATACGGGGGAGCCAATTTAAAACCGAGTTGAGAAGGAATTTCTTCTCCCAGAGGGTTGTGAATCTGTGGAATTCTCTGCCCAAGGAAGCAGTTGAGGCTAGCTCATTGAATGTATTCAAGTCACAGATAGATAGATTTTTAACCAATAAGGGAATTAAGGGTTACGGGGAGCGGGCGGGTAAGTGGAGCTGAAACCACGGCCAGATCAGCCATGATCTTGTTGAATGGCGGAGCAGGCTCGAGGGGCTCGATGGCCTACTCCTGTTCCTAATTCTTATATTCTTATGTGTCAATGGGCTATTTAAGCCAGAGACCATCGGAGCATCCTTTGGTATCTGCATACTTCTCCCCAGCTCCACTACCAGCGCAGGGTCACCAAGGTCAGTGAACTGGGCACAGATTTGGTGGCATGCGAGATACCTGTCCCTGTAGCCCAGTACCATACCAGCAGATACCTATCCCTGTAGCCCAGTACACCACCAGATACCTATCCCTGTAGCCCAGTACCACACCACCAGATACCTGTCCCTGTAGCCCAGTACACCAGCAGATACCTGTCCCTGTAGCTCACTACACCAGCAGATATCTATCCCTGTAGCTCAGCACACCTGCAGATACCTGTCCCTGTAGCCCAGTACACCAGCAGATACCTGTCCCTGTAGCCCAGTACACCAGCAGACACCTGTCCCTGTAGTGCAGTACCACACCAGCAGACACCTGTCCCTGTAGTGCAGTACCACACCAGCAGATATCTGTCCCTGTAGCTCACTACACCAGCAGATACCTATCCCTGTAGCTCAGCACACCTGCAGATACCTGTCCCTGTAGCCCAGTACACCAGCAGATACCTATCCCTGTAGCCCAGTACACCAGCAGATACCTGTCCCTGTAGCCAGTACACCAGCAGATACCTGTCCCTGTAGCCCAGTACACCAGCAGACACCTGTCTCTGTAGCCCAGTACACCAGCAGACACCTGTCCCTGTAGCCCAGTACACCAGCAGATACCTGTCCCTGTAGCCCAGTACACCAGCAGATACCTGTCCCTGTAGCCCAGTACACCAGCAGATACCTGTCCCTGTAGCCTTGTACACCAGCAGACACCTGTCCCTGTAGCCCAGTACACCAGCAGATACCTGTCTCTGTAGCCCAGTACACCAGCAGATACCTGTCCCTGTAGCCCAGTACACCAGCAGACACCAGTCCCTGTAGCCCAGTACACCAGCAGATTCCTGTCCCTGTAGCCCAGTACCACACCAGCAGATGCCTGTCCCTGTAGCCCAGTACACCAGCAGATACCTGTCCCTGTAGCCCAGTACACCAGCAGATGCCTGTACCTGTAGCCCAGTACCACACCAGCAGTGCATTTACCTATTGTGCCATCAGGGCTTTTAGAGATGGCCAAGGGAGGGAATACCGACATATTTCTCTGGATTGAAACAAAATGGCTGCTGAGTATTTTGCAAAGACCAGGACCTGAATGTGAACTTTAAGAATGAGCACAGGCCGTTTGCCCAATGCAGCATTCCACATCATGTAGGTACAGGCTTACCTGCTGTGCATCCCCTTCTGTGAATGGGAGCTTTGTGGACACATGGAACATTATCTCCTTGCCTCTGAAGTTATAATAAACAGACTCTGTCCCCGTTTGGCCATGTGCAACATCCAAACCCCCTCGAAAGCTATGGAGCAAACATTGAATTATTACAACAATCACTTGCATTTATATAGCACCTTTAGCGTAGTAAAACATCCCAAGCCACGTCACAGGAACATTTATTAAACAAAATTTGACACCGAGCCACATAAAGAGATATTAGGACAGATGACAAAGAGGTAGGATATAAGAATCATCTTAAAAGGAGGAGCGAGAGGTCGAAAGACGGAGAGGTTTAGGGAGGGAGTTCCAGAGCTTGGGGCCCAGGGAACAGAAGGCACGGCCACCGATGGTGGAGCGATTGTAATCAGGGATGCTCAAGAGACCAGAATTGGAGGAGCGCAGAGATATCAGGGGGTTGTGGGGCTGGAGGAGGTTACATAGATAGGGAGGGGTGTAGGAGTTGGAGGAGGTTATAGATAGGGAGGGGTGTAGGGGTTGGAGGAGGTTACAGATAGGGAGTGGTGTAGGTGATGGATGAGGTTACAGAGATAGGGAGGGGGATAGGGAGGGGTGTAGAGCTGGAGGAGGTTACAGAGATAGGGAGGGGGATAGGAAGGGGTGCAGAGCTGGAGGAGGTTACAGAGATAGGGAGGGGGATAGGGAGGGGTGTAGAGCTGGAGGAGGTTACAGAGATAGGGAGGGGGATAGGAAGGGGTGCAGAGCTGGAGGAGGTTACAGAGATAGGGAGGGGTTGAGGTGAATGGGACGATGCGAGTGAATGCTGCTGGATAGGGCAATGGGAGGCCACAGGCCGAGGAGGGAATGGCAGTCCCAATCAGTCAACCTGAAAAATTAGCAAAAGCTGACAAGCAGTTTCAACAAAACCGCGGACAGCTCAAGTACGATCTCAACGTTAAAACAAGTTGTCACACAGGCTTTGCAACCCAAGTGGGACGTGTACAAGCATTTCTTCGCTTGTATTGCAGCATAAAAAATATAAACACGCCACCTGAGGGAAAGTTCCAACACTGAAACTATCAGGTTAACTTTAACCACTTGATACTTCACAGTAGATTTGAATTATGGCCTGGATTTTCCGGGGCCTATGTCGGCATTCGCAGAGTGTGCATGGTTGTAAGGGCCCTGCACGTTCCGGGTGTCCGCATGTACTGCACTGCACGAAAACCCGGAACTTGCGATCTGCCAAATTTCAGCTCGACAAATGGTCAGCACGCGGTGGAAAGGAAGGTTCTCGGGTGGAGAGTTGGGCCATTTGTCCAGCGAATGCCCAAGAAACTCTTACACCTGGTGAAAGCAGGCATAGGGCCTTCGTTTTTACCAGTGTAAGGGTTTAAATAAATATACAGTTTAAAATTATTTAAATATTCAAAAACCCTGAAAATGAGTTTAGGTTATTTTTGGCCACTTTAAAAATGTTGAAATTTACTTTTCAAAAAATAAAATTTTGCTTTTGAATGTTTAATTAATTTGTAATTTGATTAATTTTAAACATGTGATAATTTATTTTTATTCAGGTTGTGTGAAAATGTATTTTGTGCGAGTCCTATTATGTTTATGGAGAGTCCATATGCAAATGGAATCCCCATAAGCAGAATGGGAATCTCCCTCCCTGATTGGTTGGGCCGGCTCATGTGATCAAAGGGACACTTGCGAAGCACCTGCTCCCTTGGGGTACGTGGCCTGCCCTGGGCCGACACGTAGAGATTCTTTGCTGGTCAGAGGCACCAGCCCGTGAGAAATCTCCGCCCGAGGGGGTCCCCGCCCGAGGGGGTCCCCACCCGAGGGGAATCTCCCGGGGAACATTCCGCCCGAGAGGGAACCTCAGCCCGAGGGGGAATCTCCTGGGGAACATTCCGCCCGAGGGGGTCCCCGCCCAAGGGGAATCTCCCGGGGAACATTCCGCCCGAGAGGGAACCTCAGCCCGAGGGGGAATCTCCTGGGGAACATTCCGCCCGAGGGGGTCCCCGCCCAAGGGGAATCTCCCGGGGAACATTCCGCCCGAGAGGGAACCTCAGCCCGAGGGGGAATCTCCTGGGGAACATTCCGCCCGAGGGGGTCCCCGCCCAAGGGGAATCTCCCGGGGAACATTCCGCCCGAGGGGGTCCCCGCCCGAGAGGGAACCTCAGCCGGAGGGGAAGCCTCTGCCCGAGGGGGAAACCCCAATATGGTTTTAAAAAGAAAACAAACAGTGATATTTGGAATTTCAACAGACCAATCACATTTCAGTATTCAAAGAAGGTGTCACTGACTATATAAATGATAAGTTACAAATCTGGCCAATGTGGCACCCAACGAGCACTCACCCTTTGAAGTCCTGCAGCTCAACTTTCTCCCCCAACAGTTCCAGAAACTCGACAAAGGCCGGACTTTCCTCCGTGTTTGTGAACAATTCTTCCTCGGAGGTCTGTGGGACAAGAGAAAGCAGTATTGGGTATTGCTGCCTCCATGTGGGTTGGCTACTGGAGTTTCAGATTCTTTGAGCCTGGCCAAATATTCAAACCAAACACATGAACATAAATCTGTGGTAGCCACAGTTTAAATAACATTACAGAATGATCTTTGGATATTTTCACCCATTTGGAAATTGTCACACTAGTAGTGCTCGGGTTGAACACTGGGAGCACCCTCACACTACAGCGGGACGGAAGAGGACGGCCCCCTCCTCCAGCTGGGCAAGCAGGCACAAGAGCATCCATCCAGAACACAATGGTGTGTGCCAGGGGTACAGAGTTATACTGCTGGTTCCACATTACCTAGACACATGGGCAGACCCCCATTTAGGATGCTGAATAAAATGGTGAATTTAATAAAAAGCAGATATTTGGCTCCTTACCAACATGAAAAATATAGAAATGGCCCAGCTGACTTGCTGATCTTTTAACACTTGGATTTATATTTTATATTTTATATTTTAATGTTTGAAATTTTAAAAGTCTTGCTTTTGTAACTTTAGCTAGTTGTATTTTAGTTACTGTGAGGTACTTCCACACGTCTTACTGCAATTATATCGGGCCCTGATGAGACCGCACCTGGAGTATTGTGCACAGTTTGGGTCTCCTTACCTAAGGAAGGATATACTTGCCATAGAGGGAGTGCAACGAAGGTTCACCAGACTGATTCCTGGGATGGGGGGATTGTCCTATGAGGAGAGATTGAGTAGACTAGGCCTATATTCTCTGGAGTATAGAAGAATGGGAGATGATCTCATTGAAACACAAAATTCTTACAGGGCTTGACAGGGTAGATGCAGGGAGGATGTTCCCCCGGGCTGGGGAGTCTAGAACCAGGGGTCACAGTCTCAGGTGAAGGGGTCGGCCATTTGGGACTGAGATGAGGAGGAATTTCTTCACTCAGAGGGTGGTGAATCTTTGGAATTCTCTGCCCCGGAGGGCTGTAGAGGCTCAGTCGTTGAGTATTTCAAGAGAGAAAGAGATAGATTTTTTGGATATTAAGGGAATCAAGGGATATGGGGACAGTGCAGGAAAGTGGAGTTGAGGTCGAAGATCAGCCATGATCTCATGGAATGGCGGAGCAGGCTCGAGGGGCCGAATGGCTGACTCCTGCTCCTATTTCTTATGTTCTTATGACTTGTCTAGTTTCAATGTATGATCAGACTGATGACTTCACTCCTTGGTTTAACACTTATTGCATCAGTGTAACAACAACTTGCATTTATATAGCACCTTTTACGTAGTAAAATGTCCCAAGGGACTTCGCAAGAACGTTATCAAACAAAATTTGACACCAAGCCACAGAGATATTAGGGTAGATGACAAAAGATTTGTCAAAGAGGGAGGTTTTATGGAGAATCTTGAAGGAGGAAAGAGAGGTAGAGAGGCGTTGAAGTTTAGAGAGGGAGTTCCAGAGCTTTGGGGCCCAAGCAACAGAAGGCACGGCCACCAATGGTGGAATGAAGAAAATTAGGAATGCGCAAGAGGGCATAATTGGAGGAGCAGAGAGATCTGGGAGGATTGTGGGACTGGAGGAGGTTACAGAGTGCAATATATAAATCATGTCACGTGGACATAAAATAAGGGGAGGGCTGAGCAAGGAATGATTTCTAACCCAGTTTGCTTCATCAGTTAAGAGCAACATGGAATTAGAGATTGCTAACAACAGATTGACATTACAACAGATCGCGGCGGAGGTGAGGTGAATGTTTGGCGGAGGAGTGGCGAGAGATCGTGGTGGAGGAGCGGTGTGAGATCACGACGGAGGTGAGGCGAATGTTTGGCGGAGGAGCGGCGAGAGATCATGGCGGAGATGCGGTGAATGTTTGTGGTGGAGGAATGGTGAGAGATTGTGGCGAAGGTGTGGCAAATGAGGGTACGGGGCCCAGAAGAGGCGAGGGTCATGGGGCAGCATGGGCCCAGCCCACACTGTGATATGTGTGTGCACTCGGTCCGTGCAGCAGAGCAGGCCTCCAGTCGTCTTGGTTAACCCTTGCCACTGGACCCAGACCGAGCTCTGTCAGGCCCGTGTGGTGGCTGATGTGCAACGGTCACCACACATTAAAAAAATTCATGCACAAGAATCTTCCACCCCTCAATTGGAGTTCAGGACTGGAACATTGGGTCCTTCATTGAAACACCTGTGAACTTGTGAAAGCAAGTCATCCTCGTTCGAGGGACCACCGATGATGATGATTACAACAGTGACTACACTTCAAAAGTACTTACTTGGCTGGGAACCACTTTGGGACATCTTGAAAGGCGCTATATAAATGCAAGTCCTTTCTGTTCACATTCACTTCCGCCAAAATATAATCAAGGGTGTTGGCTAATAATGAAGTTAATTAAAATTGTAAAACAGTTTCTTATTAAAGTATGTTGAATACACTTCAATTGATAACAAATTAAATAGGATATTCTCTCTCCAAGGTTTCAAATAGATTTGTTGCAAGGTTTACAATAGGCCGCACAAAGTAAAACTTACGCTAATTGGCATTGTACAAAAATTTACATCTGTTAATAATGTTGAATAAATGAATTTCGTATTCCACTTCATGCAGTGTTTCTCAGATTCAAATTAAGTTATAATTAAACTCTCAATGGTATGCTTTCACTGACGGGCGGTCCTCGACAAGTACAAATGAAATGCTCTTTAAAGACTGTTAAATTGGTGAGAGACTCACAAGGGGTCTGGGAGAGCAGCAGAGAAAGGCTCCCACAAAAAGTGCCATCAGGTGGGACAAGACTAATTGTTTCGATGTTTGCATGTGAAGGTCTTCCAGCGACTCGGATTTCAAAGGCTTTTTTGAAAGGCTGAAGTGCCATTCTGAATCTGCTTGAGCAGCACAGAAAGTGCATTTAGACTTGTGGAGCAGTGTGCTTATAATGCAGCACTTTGTTCTCTACTCTTTAAAATATAATGAGGGGCTTTATTTCCAACGAACACCTTCTACGAAATGCATGCATGCTGGTTGAGATAAAAGATAAGGCTGGCACAACACAAACAATTTGCTCGTCACACTCAGTTGCATTGGGGATTGAGGTCTGATAAAAAGATTGTTTCTGAAGTGGTTTCAATTCCTGGCTTGTGTTGCACATTTAGTCCAGATTTTGCCACTTCTGTTGTGGATTGACCTTTTGGTGCTGCACGTGTTCACAGGCACAGGGCACTCGTCTGTTCGCCCACTTTTCCTGCCTTGTGATAGCGGGGGAGGTTTAGAGGAGACACGAAGGGAGATTTCTTCACCCAGAGGGTGGTGGGGGTCTGGGGTGGAACTCACTGCTTGAAAGGGCGGTAGAGGCAGAAACCCTCACCCCATTTAAAAAGTACGTGGATGTGCACCTGGAGTGCTGTAACCTGCAGGGCTACGGACCGAGAGCTGGAAAGTGGGATTAGCTCAATCGGCCGGTATGGACACGATGGGCTGAAATGGCCTCCTTCCGTGCTGTAAATTTCTGTGATTCGATGATATCTTTCCCACTGTGATGGCAGCTGGTGGGAGGTCACGAGTAAAGTTGGGGACTCATTAAAGGAAACAACATTTTTGGTTGCCCCATGTCTCAATTATGAAATGTGCTGCCCAGTGTGGAGCTCTTCCACAAAGATCTGGGCGCTCCCATTTCCCAGAGCAAGAATCGGCCAGATAATCCCGTTCCACAGAAAGTGCATGTGAGCGGATATCAAGATAGCATCACATTCAGTGTCAGCCGGGGCTCAGTGGGCAGCACTCTCGCCAGAGTCAGAAGGTTGTGGGTTCAAGTCCCACTCCAGGGACTTGAGCACATAAATAGAGGCTGACACTCCAGTGCAGTGCTGAGGGAGCACCGCACTGTCGGAGGGGCAGTGCTGAGGGAGGGCTGCACTGTCGGAGGGGCAGTACTGAGGGAGTGCTGCACTGTCGGAGGGGCAGTACTGAGGGAGGGCTGCACTGAGGGAGGGCTGCACTGTCAGAGGGGCAGTACTGAGGGAGTGCTGCACTGTCAGAGGGGCAGTTCTGAGGGAGTGCTGCACTGTCAGAGGGGCAGTACTGAGGGGCTGTCTTTTGGATGGGACGTTAAACCGAGGCCCCATCTGCTCTCTCAAGTGGACATAAAAGATCCCATGGTGCTATTTTGAAGAAGAGCAGGAGTATATTCCTCGGTGTGTTGGGGCCAATATTTATCCCTCAATCAATATCACAAACAGATTATCTGGTCACTATCATATTGCTGTGTGTGGGAGCTTGCTGTGCACAAATTGGCTGCTACGTTTCCCACATTACAACAATGACTACACTCCAAAAGTACTTCATTGGCTGTGAAGCACTTTGGGACGTTCGGTGCTTGTGAAAGGCGCTATATAAATGCATGTCGTTCTTTTTTCCTTCACAGTCACTAAATGTTATCTCCCAGAGATCAATAGTCCACTAATATTCATTATTTATGCTTGCATGTAACCAATGTCCAGTTGGAGCAGTTACTGAGGGACAAATAGCCTGTGCAGTCTGAACCTGGCATAGGTTAGCACTTCAAGTCGGGGAGAGAATTGGAGGGAAAAGAATTGAAGTCCGTTTGATGTTTTGCCAGCTGATGGTGTTGAGCAACGGAATGTTCCGGAGCAGGACTGACCCAGCATCCTTAGCACTAGTCAAAGAGCTCCGTCAAACGACAGGCCTGACAGTGTGGATTTACTAACTACATCAATAATGGGATGGATGTGTGCCTCCTGGTAACCATCACTGCAGCAGCTGGCCAGTTCTCCAGAAACACAGAACTCTCATTTATCATCACCATCATCATCATGGGCAGTCCCTCGCAATCGAGGAAGACTTGCTTCCACTCCTAGAATGAGTTCTTAGGTGGCTGAACAGTCCAATACGAGAGCCACAGTCCCTGTCGCAGGTGGGACAGATAGTCGTTGGGTAAGGGAGGTTGGGACAGGTTTGCCGCACGCTCCTTCCGCAGCCTGCGCTTGTCTTCCGCATGCACTCGCTGATGAGTCACGAGGCGCTTAGCACCTTGCATTTATAGAATGTCTTTCAAACCCTCAGCCAACAAAGTATTTTGTGAATTGTAGTCACTGTTATAATGGAAGGAAAAGAGACAGCCAATTGGCGCACAGCAAGCTCCCATAAACAGCAACATGAATAATTACGACATCATCTGTTTTAGCGGTTGAAGGATTAATGTTGGTCAGGACACTGGTGATAACTCCCCTGCTCATCTTTGAATAGTGTCATGGGATCTTTTACTTACACCTGAGAGAGCAGACAGGGCCTCGGTTTAAAGTCTCATCCAAAAGACGACACCTCCGCCAGTGCAGCGTTCCCTCAGTACTGCCCCTCCGACAGTGCGACGCTCCCTCAGTACTGCCCCTCCGACAGTGCGGCGCTCCCTCAGTACTGCCCCTCCAACAGTGCTGTGCTCCCTCAGTACTGCCCCTCCGACAGTGCGGCGCTCCCTCAGTACTGACCCTCTGACAGTGCTGTGCTCCCTCAGTACTGCCCCTCCGACAGTGCAGCGCTCCCTCAGTACTGCCCCTCCGACAGTGCAGCGCTTCCTCGGTAATGCCCCTCCGACAGTGCGGTGCTCCCTCGGTACTGCCCCTCCGACAGTGCGGCGCTCCCTCAGCACTGCCCCTCCGACAGTGCGATGCTCCCTCGGTACTGCCCCTTCGACAGTGCTGTGCTCCCTCAGTACTGCCCCTCCGACAGTGCAGCGCTCCCTCAGTACTGCCCCTCCAACAGTGCTGTGCTCCCTCAGTACTGCCCCTCCGACAGTGCGGCGCTCCCTCAGTACTGACCCTCTGACAGTGCGGTGCTCCCTCGGTACTGCCCCTTCAACAGTGCGGCGCTCCCTCAGTACTGACCCTCTGACAGTGCTGTGCTCCCTCAGTACTGCCCCTCCGACAGTGCGGCGCTCCCTCAGTACTGACCCTCTGACAGTGCGGTGCTCCCTCAGTACTGGACTGAAACGTTAGCCTGGATTATGTACTGAGGTTTCTGGAGTGGCCCATAAACCCATGACCCTCTGACTTAGAGGCGAGCGTTAGCACCAAGCCACGACTGAGACATTGGTCACAAAGCAAGAATTAGGAACAGGAGTCGGCCATTCGGCCCCTTGAGCCTGCTCTGCCATTCAATAAGATCATGGCTGATCTTCTAACTCAACTCCACTTTCCTGCACTATCCCCATATCCCTCGATTCCCTTAATATCCAAAAATCTATCGATCTCAGCCTTGAATATACTCACGACTGAGTATCCACAGCCCTCTGGGGCAGAGAATTCCAAAGATTCACCATTCTCTGAGTGAAGAAATTCCTCCTCATCTCAGTCCTAAATGACCGACCCCTTATCCTGAGACTGTGACCCCTGGTTCTAGACTCCCCAGCCCAGGGGAAACATCCTCCCTGCATCTACCCTGTCAATCCCTGTAAGAATTTTTGTATGTTTCAATGAGATCATCTCTCATTCTTCTAAACGTGAGAATATAGGCCTAGTCTATTCAATCTCTCCTCATAGGACAATCCCCCCATCCCAGGAATCAGTCTGGTGAACCTTCGTTGCACCTTCTCTATGGCAAATATATCCTTCCTTGGGTAAGGAGACCAAAACTGTGCACAATACTCCAGGTGCGGTCTAACCAGGGCCCTATATAATTGCAGTAAGACGTCTTTACTCTGATACTCAAATCCTCTGGTAATAAAGGCCAACATACCATTTCCTTTCCTAATCACTTGCTGTACCTGCAGGTTAACGTTCAGTGATTGGTGTACAAGGACCCCCAGGTCCCTCTGAACACCAACATTTCCCAATCTCTCTCCATTTAAAAAATACTCTGCTTTTCTATTTTTGCTACCAAAGTGGATAACTTTGATCAGATAGTTTTTGAAGGATAACAAATATCATTTAAATAAAAAGCACGCATCGCCTTTAGAACCAATGAAGAAATACAAAGTGTGCCCTTAGATTTACCTTCACAGATAACAGTGTTAGTGATTAAACCGTCGCACAGGATTACAACTGGGAACGTTGAGATCTTGGATTGCAGGAGGAGTGGGTCTGTTGGTACTGGGGCAATTTGATAGCCATTGTCACAGCTTGCCGCCCATACAGAATGTCAGTTAAATATATTAATTTTCCATGTTTCTTGAGACTAAATACAGTTCAGGAATTGCAAGTCCAACAAGATTCTCGAAGATGAGAGCATTTTCTCAGGGGGCAGACAACTACAGCGCTGAATGAGAACCTCTGCTATAATCCACTGGATAGACAATATTATTATGGTTAATGATTTAATTTTAATATCGTAGCAGAAAATATTCATTTGCAACAAAAATTCAGAATGATGTAACCATTTAAATCATACAAGCACCGTCGTATCAATTGCTTTATTATAGTCATAAAACAATATCAGATTGTAATCAATTTCTTAAACGAGTTAGACGAAATAAGTATTTACTTGACCCCAAATCTTTAATGAAAAAATTCCCCCATTGAACGTTGTCCTTGTTTGTTGTGACCGATAACCCCCTCTTGCCGTTCTCTGCCGTATCCCCTCCTCAGGATGCTGAGTGTCGCTGGTCTGCAGCTCCACAGCTAACAGCCGCCTGCCACACACAGCACCCATTGGTCGACTGAGTACTCGCCCAGATCCTGAGCGCTACCAAGCGATCGGACCACGGAGCGTGGAGCGGGGGGCAGTGAGTGGGGAGGGGGGTCAGGGGCGGGGAGTGGGGGGAGGGGAGCGACGGGGGGTAGCAGTGAGTGGGGAGCAGTGAGCGGGGGAGTTGGGGCGAGGAGGGGGGTGGGAGGTGAGGAGGGGGGCGGGGAGGAGGAGGTGGGGGATGGGGACCGGGGGGGGACAGGGAAGGTGGTGGCTGGGGGGTCCTGCACTCACAAGTGAGATCCCGGAATGGCTTTTTCTCCCTTTCCCAAAGAAATGAGACCACTTGTCGGACCCCAGCCTGTGCCCCCAAGAGTAGCGAACTCACAACAAAGCTGGGACCTTCTTATTGGGGCCCTGTCCCACACCATTAACCCCTCGGGGGGAACCTGGCTCACTGCTGTCTATGGAACAAAACACTCACCTGGCCAAGCTTCTGATAAATAACTCCAAACTTGAAATGATTGCTGATGACATGCTCATCAAACGTTACAATTAACCGCGAGGCCTGAAAGACAGAGAGGAACGTGGAATAAGCCCCTTGGGAGCAAACATTCCCAACATTCATTTACATCAACTGCATCCCCACAAGCATTTTGTAATTAACATTCATGGCGAGTAAAATAACAGTTACAGAAGTGAGACTGCAAAAGGCAGATCAGAGGAATGAAAGGAACTGAAAACACAAACTATGACCGAATCCTACCTTAGGGTATAAAACTGGGAAGAAACGATCCACGTTTACTTCTTCACAAACCAGCTGGAAATAGAGGAACAAAAGATGGCGTGAGTGGATGCTATCGAGCATGCTTTACTGATTAGTCAGACTGCTCCAGGATCCCGGAGTAATCATTTCCAAACCATGCGGTTGGTCTCCCAGGTAGACGGGGCCCGGAGCAACTATTCTGATGTTCAGCACCCCTCGGCTCGGAGATGCTGCAATCCCTGCTCCCTCCCCGAGCCCGTTTCCCTTCCTGTGGCCCAACTCTGTTCAGCAGTTGTCCTTCCCTGGAAGCTTAACCAAGTGGTGAAGAAGAGGAGACTTACCCAGCGAGGAAGAAGAGAGTTGACAGATGGTCAAAGTGGAAAATTGATGAGCTTTCATGACAGGCGCTTGCTTGATTTTCATGAAATAAAATATGCCGATGAGATCAAAAGGCACCTTAACTAGATTGGCTGCACCTTCTATGATGTCACCAACCATATCTGCCGGATCTGGCACACTTACTTGGCAAAGACCATGGGCACAGGATGCCAACTGCAGCCTAACTGCACCATAGGGTTGGTTCTCTCTGCAGCAGACAAGGTTAGGAACACACAACCTTTATTGTTGCATCTCCTTCCAGCCTAGTACAGTCATCATCTTCAGTAACAGCCATCATCCTGCTCACAAATGCACAGCACTCATTGATTAACATAGCCAGCTATTTTCTCTCCTTTCTCACTGACTAGCAACAGGAGCGCGACACAGTTGCTCGAAGTCACCGCACTCGTGGGCTCCTTGATGGAATGAGCAGAGGGGTCAGACTCCTCCTCTGGAGTTCCTTCTCGTTCCTTCTCACTTGTGCCCTGTCACTCACCCAATGTTACCGCCTTAAGCTCATTAACTACAGCCCCAGAATGTGTAGCTATGCTTACAAAGATTAGGGAGAGTGACGCAGAGTACTGACCCATTGGCAGTGCCAGCCTACAGTAAGAGAGGCAACAATGCAGTCTCCACAGTGCCTTCCAAAGGTGCTCACATTACGATATACTAAGTGTTTGTGTGTATGCCTATGAGTGTATATAGGGTAGTGAGTGAGAAGGGGCAAGACACAAGATATGGATGGGGCAAGACACAAGATATGGATGGGACAAATCCTTTGCTGGGGCAGATCTGCAGCTTCTCTTATCCTTAGTGCTCTATGAGGTGGGATTGTCTGGGGGAGGGAGGTGGCGGTTGTAATTTCTAAGCCCTCTCCTGGTCATTTAGTATAAATGGTCATTTAATGACATCCACAATAGATTATGTCAGTCACTGTGCATATGCTCCTTCAACTTATAACATTCAAAACTACTTGTCTGCCTGCATGGCAAGATATCTTCTGTAAACTTCTGACACCAACATGACACTTGGTAACTCATTCACACTATTGCACCTCGGTGAGGGAAATCATTAACCACAAGATACAAGGCTGGCACCGAACACCCTACACAATGGGCAACGTGCTCAATATTACACGACCCTGACAGAGCACAGCATTTATTCCAACACCTGACCATTTGTGGTTGATGCAAAGATGGTCACATGGCAAAAGCTCGACATGGGGAAGGTGCCTTTCAATCTTATTGTGCTGATAATTGCTGCTTCGCAAATACAATAAATCAGACTCTCAAGAAACATAAATCGGTCAAACCGGTTCCGAACGCCTTTCTGATTGTTAGCATACATGGACTGACACAAATAACAGAGGCAGTTCCAAGCCAGACAGTGAGGGAACACCACAATGACACAGGGCTGGACAATGATCGGGGGGGGGGGGGGGGGGGGGGGGGGGGGGGGGGGGAGATCGGAAGCCTGTGGGTGGGGGGGTTAGGCAGGGACCCTGGATCCAGGGATTAGGCACTTACCCCCCTGGGTCCAGTTGCCCTCTCCTCACCTTCCATTAGCTGCCGGGTACCCGGAGGCCAGCGAGATCCAACCATCTGAGGCATTATATTGAAATGGATAACCCACCTCCTGGCAGTGATTGGTTGTCTTTCCTCTGTCCCGCCTCCGCAAAAACCAGTTGGAGGCGGGTTCTAGTCGTGATTCCCTCCAAGGAATGACTTAGGAACCACAGAGAGTGGAAGAGTGGAAAAGAGCGAGAGCGAGAAAGCGAAAGGAAGAGAGAGAGAAAGGACGAGTGGGGGAAGAGAGAGAGAGAGAATAGAATCACAAGGAACTGGTGATATTTAAGAGATGGCGATGTTGCTTGTTAACTGATTGTCATGAAAGGCACTTGAAATGATTTGAATGATTTGATTGAAATGGTTTGAAACAAAGCAAAAGGTTGCATCATTTCTGTCCAGTAGTCAAAGTATAAACGGGTTTGAATTCTGTTGTGTACAAACCTGCCTTTTTGCTGCAGGTACCAGTATGACCTTGCTTTAGAGCTGGCAGTCCCGGGTTATACCGCAACAGCGGGGCAAGGTACTGTGCTGAGAGGCCCAGGATCGATGTGCTAGTTTAAAAAAACTTTTTTTGAAAATCCGATTTTCTCTTCAGAAGGCGAATGTTAAAAACATAAACTGGGACTTTCTTAAATCTGATAGGCTAGTCTGCTAATCTGCTAATAGGTAAAACACTTTCAACTATTTTTGAATAGCCTTTAACATTCCTCTATTTGCTTTTTTTGAATAGAGAAAGATGTCACATGAGCTCATTCATTCACGAATATCACCAAGAGCAGATTCTGGTCTTTAAATGAAGCTTTGAAAAGTTTGCTTCATAATTGCTGTGGATTTACTTCAGCAGGAGTGGCGGAGATGTGAGCTTGTCTCTGCCACCCAAACGAAGGCTGAATCGGCTTCAGTTATCCTGCACATTGGCATTGCCGAAGAGCCAAAACAGTATAACAAAGCAAAAGATGGAGGACTGTTGGCCAAAACAGCAGCCGTTTGGGGAACAGGTACCAGCCTTGACTCCTGTTGGCGATAGTGCAGTGCTCCCCATCGGAGAGTTAAACACTAAACCAGCTAATACCCCGTGGCTCCTGAAGAATGAGGTCAGTATAGTTACAAACCTTTGCCATTTGGATAACATTTGGAAATTCGGTGAGACAAGAAATTGGGATCACATCCTGATAGGTTTTGTATTTGGTTCTGTGGAGAAAATACTTTCAATTAATAAAGATATGCTCAACATGATTAATGTTTGTAAACAAAGGAGAGCTATTCTATCAAACACTTTCTAATGAAGGCTTGAAGCAAAATAAATGAATGTGCTAATTATTAAATGCTTTGTAACCTGCTGTGAAACCAGAACTTGGCTTGAAAACAGGTCCAAGTATTCAACACACAGACAGCAGCAGTTAAGGTTGAAACCGTATGGATTTAATATTTCTTAAAAATAAATGTCCAAAATTGGACAATAGTGGGCATCATAAAGCAGGATCTTGAGAGTTCAAATGCTCACTGTCAGCCCCGAGAGTGAAGGACCATCAGTTCAAACCGAACCCCCGAGATTGGATTACATCTGCGAATTCGGGGCTATACGCAATTTGTCCGCTGTACGCAGCAAAACCAAAAAGGTAATTAACCAAAACATTTCTAAAAACAGCAATTATCACTTAGCAACTGCCTCACTGCATATAGTGACCCCACTATCCCCGGCCATATAGTGACCCCACTGTCCCCGGCCATATAGTGACCCTACTGTCCCCGCCATATAGTGACCCCACTATCCCCGGCCATATAGTGACCCCACTGTCCCCGCCATATAGTGACCCCTCTGTCCCCGGCCAGATAGTGACCCCTCTGTCCCCAGCCAGATAGTGACCCCAATATCCCCGACCACATAGTGAGCCCCCTGTCCTTGGCCATATAGTGACCCCCCTGTCCCTGCCCATATCGTGACCCCACTATCCCTGGCCATTTAGTGACCCCACTATCTCTGGCCATATAGTGATCCCCCATGTCCCTGGCCATATAGTGATCCCCCCCTGTCCCTGGCCATATAGTGACCCCACTATCCCTGGCCATATAGTGACCCCACTATCCCTGGCCATATAGTGACCCCACTATCCCTGGCCATATAGTGACCCCACTATCCCTGGCCATATAGTGACCCCACTATCTCTGGCCATATAGTGACCCCACTATCCCTGGCCATATAGTGACCCCCCCCCTGTCCCTGCCCATATAGTGACCCCACTATCCCTGGCCATATAGTGACCTGTCCCTGCCCATATAGTGACCCCACTATCTCTGGCCATATAGTGACCCCCCCCATCCCTGGCCATATAGTGACCCTACTGTCCCGACCATACAATGACTCTCCCTGTCCCTGGCCATATAGTGACCCCCCTGTCCCTGGCCATATAGTGACCCCCCTGTCCCCAGCCATATAGTGGCCCCCTGTCCCCGGCCATATAGTGACCCCACTATCCCTGGCCATATAGTGACCCCACTATCTCTGGCCATATAGTGACCCCACTATCCCGGCAATATAATGACCCCACTATCTCTGGCCATATAGTGACCGCACTATCCCAGCCATATAATGACCCCACTATCTCTGGCCATATAGTGACCCCACTATCTCTGGCCATATAGTGACCCCACTATCTCTGGCCATATAGTGACCCTCCCCTGTCCCTGGCCATATAGTGACCCCACTATCTCTGGCCATATAGTGACCCCACTATCTCTGGCCATTTAGTGACCCTCCCCTGTCCCTGGCCATATAGTGACCCCACTGTCCCCGGCCAATGGCGATGATTGGGGAATTCCCTGCACATTGCTGGAAGTGACTGGGTTGATGTAACGCTGTCTCACCCCGTCCACACTCGCTGACTGACATGGTGTCAATGGACATGCCACTAATAGTGAGCGGCTGTACCCAGAATCGCAGCACCGCCTCATCACGCACATTACTGAGGCGCGAACAGCTGATTGAAGCTGCTCGAAGGCCCGGCTTTGGTTGAAATCTGCAGAGCTGTTGGGGTAAGTTCAGGGTAAGCACATAGTGAACAGCCCGGAATAGCCGGCCTGCTTAATAAGTTGTTATCGACACCGTTGTAATCGACTCCCCCGGTCAATGGTTAGCGCCAATTGCCCAATATCGGCGGCTGCCCCAATAAGCATGGATGGTGTAAATGGTGCGACTGTACTGCCAATAAATGCCAAGGCACAGCCCTCACTGACCTACCTTAGCAAGAGTCGCAGATGTTCTTGGTCAGCAATAACATCATACTTGAGGGAGAATACTAAATGACCCAATGCACTGTCAATACAGTAATAATTAAAATGTTCCTGAAACAAGAACAAACATTGAATTAAATATTCACAAGGGGATTTTGATCAAGACCTGCATCTACTGAAATCACATTCTAAATGAAACAGCTTGACATGTACGAGTCTGTACAGGTCCTGGCGTCTCTGCAGATGTTATTTACACCTCTTTCATGCTTCCATTTTGGCAGCAGTCCAGGAGTCGCTCACTCTCACTTCCTTCCACATGTAACTTGAAGCTCAGAGTACTTTGCCAATTGAACGACGGGGATTACGTCGTCCAATGGTATAAATAAAACAGGGAGACAAGAAAAGTTGTGGCAGAGAAAATGAATTTGGAGACTGGAGGTGGGAGAAGGATTTGAGGGGAGAATTTCTGAAGGGCTCTCTCGGCCTCCAATCGTAACTTCAGTAGAAGCCCCAGAGACACAGCAGCATCATCCGTCTTTACCATTTCTTCAGGGGTTCCCCAGCCCTTATGGTGCACTGACAGCGGGAGAGCCACCTTCAACATGAACTCTGTAAACCTGGCTGACTAAAAACAGGCACCTTGGGAGGCAGGAGGTAAAAAGGTGACTGATTCGATCCTGTGGATCGTGGACATCATGAGAATTTCCTTCTACGTAGTATTTGCGAAATCTTAGAATATGATCCTGATTTTTTTGTTGTTGCAGCAAACATTATTTATTTAAGATTAACGGACTGTTCTCGGAGCTGCAACTCGAGCAGTTTCACCATACCTTTCCCAAGAACTGCTTCCTGTAGATTTTGGCTATTGAGTTGCATTCTAGCTTGAGTTTGGAAGGAGAGGACAGCTGCTCTGTTTCAGGGGAACTTGTTATCTCGTGGTTCGTTCCCTCGATCCAGTAACCTCCAAACTGAGGGAGCAGGATGATGGGATATGGAGTCTCCCGCTGGAGAACCTGCAATAAAGATCACAGCACTTAGCCAACACCATCATCCCAGGAGTTGGAGATGCAGTGCGGGGAACACACTCAACACCGAGATAGGCGGGCACAAAGTGTAAAGAGTAGCTTTTAGTTCATTCAAGCTAAAAATGAGAATTTGGGTGAAGCGTTGACAGTATATCACCAGTACAGGTGAAAATAATGCAAAGACGTGGTGAATCAAATAATAGCAATTAGGTAATAACAAGTTGGGTTTTAAGACTTAAAAATGGTATGTGGATGGGAGGACTGAGGGAGGTAAGGAGAGTAGGGCACAGTACGATCTTGATTTCATCATCATGAAGATACAGCGAGGACGAAGTTGGACTGACAATGCCATAGTTACAGCTTGGGAGGGAGATTCAGAGAATAATTACTGGAGTAGACCAACCCTGAACTGGGAAGGTCCTTAGGACATTCTGCTAGATTAAGGTGCTATATAAATATAAATGTTGCTGTCTACATAAATAAAACAGGGAGACAAGAAAAGTTGCAGCAGAGAAAATGAACTTGGAGAGCAGAGGTGAGAGGATTTGATGGGAGAACTCAAGGCCACTGGATGATTATCATTCCTGATCCTTGTTCCCTATTACATTGTCTGTCTTTGGGGTGACAAGTACTTAGCACGTGTGTTCGAGAACCCCTCCGTCTCTCGTGTGTGACAGAGTATCTCCTACTGTTCCTCAATCTCAAGATCTTTTACGTTTGAGTGAATGCAGCCAAAGGCACTTCCTGCAGGTGTGGTTGCCCTGGATGGTCAAATCATCCAGAACTTCCACAGCCAGCGCGTTCCACACAGCACGGGCTGTAACGGTCCTATCATTGGAACCTTCTCAACTTGAGGTTATGCTGCATAATATTGAAACAAAATGAAACTGATCATACACCAAAGACTAAACAGCAAATCTAATTATATACACAATACAAGCTTGATAGCCTTTTATGTATAAAATACGTTTCACCTGTAAACAGCAGCAGTGAAGTCACGCCCACAATGACAGTTGTTTGGATTTAAATTTCAACTGCGATTAAAAGCACTCAGTGGAGTGCAGCGACTCCCTCCCTTTGCTATAAGTGTGTTGTACCATTCCTAGCAAAATTCAGTACACCCCTAATGCCTCATTAAAATCTGTGAAGTGTAGAATTCATAGCCTCTTCAAATAGAATGCAGTTCTCTGTCTTGACTGGCGGTGGAATCCAATCCGACCAATAACCGGCCAGAAAACAATGGCACAGCCAGTAACAGTGCGGCCAAAACTCCCACTTCTTCCAAACAGTGCTTTCCCGAGCTTGGTCAATAGGCTGCTTTGATGAAATAACTTCTGTTTAATACTGAGAAAGGTGAAAGCAGCGATAGACGGACATATAGATAAAGCAGCCAAACCAAAGTGGAGATCCCTTTTACACCACAGGTCCACAGCTGGATGCGTTTCCAGTTGAGGAAGAAATTACATTTTGTGGCAATTACCATTATCTGCAGGTCAGTAAAATAATCAGAAAGCCATACCTCATGAACACTGGGGTAAGGAATGTAATCTTCTTCTGTCTGGAAGAGATAAGACAATGTGATTTTGTTACACGATCACTACAGCCTTCTGTGCAATGTTCCAAGCAAATCTTTTGGAAAGTAATATCAGATTCCCCATGATGTCTTACTGGCCAATGCACTAACCAGAGCGGCACGGAGCCAAAACTCAAGGATGGTTCCAGGTTCAATCCCCGATCGAAGCGGAGTTAGATCTCAGCCACAATGGCAGGAGGGGCTCGGAGCACCAGTGGATGGCCCAGAAAGGAAATCAGCCAGGGTCACTATTCCTGATCGTGACTTCTGTTCTAATCTGTTGTATGCTGAGGCAGATGTCAGGACGGGGCGAGGATTTGGGGACTCCGCTCTGAAACAGGTCAACACTCACGGTCTGGGCTCCCAGTTGAAGAGCCCTCACTTGGGCAAAGCGGCAGAGAGCTGGCAGCACCCACAGAGCCACACACCAGTGAGAGTCACCAGCTTCAGGCAGGAGGTTTGCAAATAAAAACTTTGCTCCATATGGAGAGCAGTATTCTGTCACAACAACAATAACATTGCACAAAGCTCACGGGTAGACACTTCCAACGAATCCGATTTATGAGATGTGTATTTTATTCAAATAAAGTCCATCTACAAGCAAAGCTTCCATTTGTGCCAACCATTATGAATTTATTACTTATCATAATATCAATAAATCTAGGCTGAAAAAGTAAAAGTCGCTTTGTAAATCTTCACACTGTGTTATGAAGTTGCACTGGGAACAAAAATACCATTGTTACCACATGGACAGTTTCTTGAAACAAGTCTGTTCAAAATCTCCCAGTACAGCAACATTGCAGCTTACAGTGTTTGATTGTGATTATTTGATTATTTAGTGGTTATGTAACTGGACTAAAAATTCTGAGACCACGAATTCTCGTCCGACAATGGCAGTTTCAGAATTACAATTTAAGAAAAAATCTGGAAATAAATAAAAACTTGATTATCAGCAAAAGTGGCCATGAATTATAGTAACAACCGATGTGGGAAGGAACCGTGCCCCGTACCCGGTCTGGGACATAGAAACATAGAAGATAGGTGCAGGAGTAGGCCATTCGGCCCATCGAGTCTGCACCACCATTCGATAAGATCATGGCTGATCATTCCCTCAGTACCCCTTTCCTGCTTTCTCTCCATACCCCTTGATCCCTTTAGCCATAAGGGCCATATCAAACTCCCTCTTGAATATATCCAATGAACTGGCATCAACAACTCTCTGCGGCAGGGAATTCCACAGGTTAACAACTCTCTGCGTGAAGAAGTTTCTCCTCATCTCAGTCCTAAATGGCCTACCCCTTATCCTAAGACTGTGACCCCTGGTTCTGGACTTCCCCAACATCGAGAACAATCTACCCGCATCTAACCTGTCCAGTCCTGTCAGAATCTTGTATCTTTCTATGAGATTCCCTCTCATCCTTCTAAACTCCAATGTATAAAGGCCCAGTTGATCCAGTCTTTCCTCATATGTCAGTCCAGCCATCCCGGGAATCAGTCTGGTGAACCTTCGCTGCACTCCCTTAATAGCAAGAATGTCCTTCCTCAGATTAGGAGACCAAAATTGAACACAATATTCCAGGTGAGGCCTCACCAAGACCCTGTACAACTGCAGTAAGACCTCC
Source organism: Pristiophorus japonicus (assembly GCF_044704955.1). Lineage (NCBI taxonomy): Eukaryota > Metazoa > Chordata > Chondrichthyes > Pristiophoridae > Pristiophorus > Pristiophorus japonicus. The sequence continues at coordinate 115,093,970 of NC_091994.1, read as the reverse complement.
CTGCTCCGATACTCAAATCCCCTAGCTATGAAGGCCAACATACCATTTGCCTTCTTCACCACCTGCTGTACCTGTATGCCAACTTTCAATGACTGATGAACCATGACACCCAGGTCTCGTTGCACCTCCCCTTTTCCTAATCTGCCACCATTCAGATAATATTCTGTCTTCGCGTTTTTGCCCCAAAGTGGATAACCTCACATTTATCCACATTATACTGCATCTGCCATGCATTTGCCCACTCACCTAACCTGTCCAAACCACCCTGCAGCTTCTTAGCATTCTCCTCACAGCTCACACCGCCACTCAGTTTAGTGTCATCTGCAAACTTGGAGATATTACAGTCAATTCCTTCATCCAAATCATTGATGTATATTGTAAAGAGCTGGGGTCCCAGCACTGAGCCCTGCGGCACTCCACTAGTCACTGCCTGCCATTCTGAAAAGGACCCGTTTATCCCAACTCTCTGCTTCCTGTCTGCCAACCAGTTCTCTAGCCACGTCAGTATTTTGCACACCAATCTCTTGTGTGGGACCTTGTCAAAAGCCTTTTGAAAGTCTAAATACACCACATCCACTGGTTCTCCCTTGTCCACTCTGCTAGTTACATCCTCAAAAAATTGCAGAAGATTTGTCAAGCATGATTTCACCTTCATAAATCCATGCTGACTTGGACCGATCCTGTCACTGCTTTCCAAATGCGCTGCTATTTCATCCTTAATAATTGATTCCAACATTTTCCCCACCACTGATGTCAGGCTAACCGGTCTATCATTACCTGCTTTCTCTCTCCCTCCCTTTTTAAAAAGTGGTGTTACATTAGCTACTCTCCAGTCCATAGGAACTGATCCCTATGTTGGAAAATGACCACCAATGCATCCACTATTTCTAGGGCCACTTCCTTAAATATTCTGGGATGCAGACTATCAGGCCCCGGGGATTTATCGGCCTTCAATCCCATCAGTTTCCCTAACACAATTTCCCGCCTAATAAGGATATCCTTCAGTTCCTCCTTCTCACTAGACCCTCGGTCCCCTAGTACTTCCGGAAGGTTATTTGTGTCTACCTTCGTGAAGACAGAACCAAAGTATTTGTTCAATTGGTCTGCCATTTCTTTTGTTCCCCATTATAAATTCACCTGAAACCGACTGCAAGAGACCTACGTTTGTCTTCACTAATCTTTTTCTCTTCACATATTTATAGAAGCTTTTGCAGTCAGTTTTTATGTTCCTGGCAATCTTCTTCTCGTACTCTATTTTCCCCTTCTTAATTAAATCCTTTGTCCTCCTCTGCTGAATTCTAAATTTCTCCCAGTCCTCAGGTTTGCTGCTTTTTCTGGCCAATTTCTATGCCTCTTCCTTGGATTTAACACTATCCTTAATTTCCCTTGTTAGCCACGGTTGAGCCACCTTCCCCATTTTAATTTTACTCCAGACAGGGATGTACAATTGCTGAAGTTCACCCATGTGATCTTTAAATGTTTGCCATTGCCTATCCACCATCAACCCTTTAAGTATCATTTGCCAGTCAACCAAGCCAATTCATGCCTCAAACCATCGAAGTTACCTTTCCTTAAGTTCAGGACCCTAGTTTCTGAATTAACTGTGTCACTCTCCATCCTAATAAAGAATTCTACCATGTTATGGTCACTCTTCCCCAAAGGGTCTCGCAACAAGATTGCTAATTAGTCCTTTCTCATTACACATCACCCAGTCTAGGATGGCCAGCTCCCTGGTTGGTTCCTCGACATATTGGTCTTGAAAACCAGGAAATTCTCCTCCACCGCATTGCTACCAGTTTGGTTAGCCCAATCAATATGTAGATTAAAGTCGCCATGATAACTGCTGTACCTTTAATGCATGCATCCCTTATTTCTTGTTTGATGCTGTCCCCAACCTTACTACTACTGTTTGGTGGTCTGTACACAACTCCCACTAGCGTTTTCTGCCCCTTGGTATTCCGCAGCTCCACCCATAGCGATTCCACATCATCCAAGCTAATGGCCTTTCTTACTATTGCAATAATTTCCTCTTTAACCAGCAATGCCACCCCGCCTCCTTTTCCTTTCTGTCTATCCTTCCAAAAGTTGAATACCCTTGGATGTTGAGTTCCCAGCTTTGGTCACCCTGGAGCCATGATCTTGTTGAATGGCGGAGCAGGCTCGAGGGGCTGGATGGCCTACTCCTGTTCCTAATTCTTATGTTCTTCTGTCTCCGTGATGCCAATTACATCACATCTGTTAACTGCTATCTGCGCAGTTAATTCGTCCACCTTATTCCGAATACTCCTCGCATTGAGGCACAAAGCCTTCAGGCTTGTCTTTCTAACACACTTTGCCCCTTTAGAATTTTGCTGTCATGTGGCCCTTTTTGCCTTAGGTTTCTCTGCCCGCCACTTTTACTTTTCCTCTTTCTATCTTTTATTCTGCCCCCATTCTACTTCCCTCTGTCTCCTTGCAGAGGTTCCCATCCCCCTGCTGTATTATTTAACTTCTCTCCAACAGCACTAGCAAACACTCCCCTAAAGACATTGGTTCCGGTCCTGCCCTGGTGCAGACCGTCCGGTTTACACTGGTCCCACCTCCCCCAGAACCGGTTCCAATGTCCAGGAATTTGAATCCCAACCTGCTGCACCACTGCTCAAGCCACGTATTCATCTGAGCTGTCCTGTGATTCCTACTCTGACTAGCACGTGGCACTGGTAGCAATCCTGAGATTAATAATTTTACATGAGGACATAAGAACATAAGAATTAGGAACAGGAGTCGGCCATCTAGCCCCTCGAGCCTGCTCTGCCATTCAAAAAGATCATGGCTGATCTGGCCGTGGACTCAGCTCCACTTACCCGCCTGCTCCCCATAACCCTTAATTCCCTGATTGGTTAAAAATCTATTTATCTGTGATTTGAATACATTCAATGAGCTAGCCTCAACTGCTTCCTTGGGCAGAGAATTCCACAGATTCACAACCCTCTGGGAGAAGAAATTCCTTCTCAATTCGGTTTTAAATTGGCTCCCCTGTATTTTGAGGCTGTGCCCCCTAGTTCTAGTCACCCCAACCAGTGGAAACTACCTCTCTGCCTCTATCTTGTCTATCCCTTTCAATATTTTAAATATTTCTATAAGATCACCCCTCATCCTTCTGACCTCCAACAAGTAAAGACCCAGTCTACTCAATGCATCATCATAAGGTAACCCCCTCATCTCTGGAATCAGCCGAGTGAATCGTCTCTGTACCCCGTCCAAAGCTAGTATATCCTTCCTGAAGTAAGGTAACCAAAACTGCACGCAGTACTCCAGGTGCGGCCTCACCAATACCCTGCACAGTTGCAGCAGGACCTCTCTGCTTTTGTACTCCATCCCTCTCGCAATGAAGGCCAACATTCCATTCACCTTCCTGATTACCTGCTGCACCTGCAAACTAACATTTTGGGATTCATGCCCCTAGGTCCCTCTGCACCGCAGCATGTTGTAATTTCTCCCCATTCAAATAATATTCCCTTTTACTGTTTTTTTTCCCCCCTAAGGTGGACGACCTCACATTTTCCGACATTGTATTCCATCTGCCAAACCTCAGCCCATTTGCTTAACCTATCTAAATCTCTTTGCAGCCTCTCTGTGTCCTCTACACAACCCGCTTTCCCAATAATCTTTCTGTCATCTGCAAATTTTGTTACACTACACTCTGTCCCCTCTTCCAGGTCATCTATGTATATTGTAAACAGTTGTGGTCCCAGCACCGATCCCTGTGGAACACCGCTGACCACTGATTTCCAACCTGAAAAGGACCCATTTATCCCGACGCTCTGCTTTCTGTTAGCTAGTCAATTCTCGATCCATGCTAATACATTTCCTCTGACTCCGCGTACCTTTATCTTCTGCAGTAACCTTTTGTGTGGCACTTTATCGAATGCCTTTTGACAATCTAAATACACCACATCCATCGGTACACCTCTATCCACCATGCTCGTTATATCCTCAAAGAATTCCAGTAAATTAGTTAAACATGATTTCCCCTTCATGAATCCATGTTGCGTCTGCTTGATTGCACTATTCCTATCTAGATGTCCCGCTATTTCTTCCTTAATGATAGCTTCAAGCATTTTCCCCACTACAGATGTTAAACTAACCAACCTATAATTACCTGCCTTTTGTCTGCCCTTTTTTTCAAACAGAGGTGTTACATTAGCTGCTTCCCAATCCAATGGTACCTCCCCAGAGTCCAGAGAATTTTGGTAGATTCTAACGAATGCATCTGTTATAACTTCCGCCATCTCTTTTAATACCCTGGGATGCATTTCATCAGGACCAGGGGACTTGTCTACCTTGAGTCCCATTAGCCTGTCCAGCACTACCCTCCTAGTGATAGTGATTGTCTCAAGGTCCTCCCTTCCCACATTCCCGTAACCAGCAATTTTTGGCATGGTTTTTGTGTCTTCCACTATGAAGACCGAAGCAAAATAATTGTTTAAGATCTCAGCCATTTCCACATTTCCCATTATTAAATCCCCCTTCTCATCTTCTAAGGGACCAACATTTACGTTAGTGACTCTTTTCCGTTTTATATATTGGTAAAAGCTTTTACTATCTGTTTTTATGTTTTGCGCAAATTTACTTTTGTAATCTATTTTTCCTTTCTTTATTGCGTTCTTAGTCATTCTTTGCTGTCGTTTAAAATTTTCCCAATCTTCTAGTTTCCCACTAACCTTGGCCACCTTATACGCATTAGTTTTTAATTTGATACTCTCCTTTATTTCCTTGGTTATCCACGGCTGGTTATCCCTTCTCTTACCGCCCTTCTTTTTCACTGGAATATATTTTTGGTCCTACTTTTTAATTTAGCTCCTAGCTCCCTAAATTCGTCTCGTAGGACCTCATCCCTTTTTTTACCTATAACGTTGGTACCAATGTGCACCACGACAACTGGCTGTACACCCTCCCTTTTCAGAATGCCCTGCACCCGCTCCAAGACATCCTTGACCCTTGCACCAGGGAGGCAACATACCATCCTGGAGTCTCGGTTGCGGCCGCAGAAACACCTATCTATTCCCCTTACAATCGAATCCCCTATCACTATCGTTCTCCCACTCTTTTTCCTGCCCTCCTGTGCAGCAGAGCCAGCCACGGTGCCGTGAACTTGGCTGCTGCTGCCCTCAACGATACGTGACTGCAGCCCCACAGCAATGTGATTAGCTCTTTACCTGCCCCCTGACACAGTTGAGCAAGGCACTCAATTTATTTGGCTAACTCGGGATGGGCAATACATAAGCCTTGCCAGCGATGCCCACACCCAGAGGAGGAATGAAAAGAAAATTAAGAATTTCATAATCATTGTTTTCTCTTTTCTGTAGACCAGTTCTTAGGTTTAGTCCAACACTACAACCGGCCGCTGACAGGTGAACAGCAGCGACCCAAGAGGCTGCGGTTCCGATTTAACCTCATTCGCTGAGCAAAGGGTTTCCCCTCCCTCAATACAGCTGTGATTGGAAACTCACCACGTGGCAAATCTCACGTACAAACCTGGGTTGTGACAGTCCATGGCAGAGGGTAACTGAAATTACACACACCATTGCCCCACCCCAGTCACCAGACCAAAGGTGCCCCTCCCATCTCTCAACCATGGCAACTGCTCAGTCAGAAGTGTTTGTGAAGCCAGGGAGCTTGAGAACATGTTGATCCACCCTTAACTACAGTGTATTTAATGGCAATGTGATTAGAGTTATCTTAGAAAGCATTAGACCACAAATCTGGCAGGAAACAGCAGCGGACTGCACCTACTTTAAGAGGTGGTGGAAGAGGGCATCTCTGTTCATCCATTCTGCATCCCTGGACGGTAACGCCACACAGGAGGGAAGGGAGGGAGAGAAAACAAAGAAGCTGATCAATCATAGCACAGCATGCCACAGCAAAGTGTAAGCAAACATATCCCTATTCAAACTATACTTTGCATTGCAGATCAGCAGCTGCGATGACGGATACAAAGGAGTTGATTTTACCCTCTGAGCGGCTGGCAGGTGATGTGTGTGGCAGCACGCCCGTTCCCGTGGGCAAAGAGCCTGGAGCCACTGAGGCACCGGCCGAGAGCAGCAAACGGGCATCGCCAGGCAGTGCACCAGATTCAGGCCGGCTCAACATCGGGTGGCCCACAGACTGTCATGCCACCCACAGGGCACATAGGGTGGGGGGGGGGGGGTGAGGAGTTGGGGGTGGGGGTGAGAGGATGAGAGGTGAGGAGGGTGAGGAGGTGGGGGGGTGAGGGGGGGGTGAGGGGATGAAGCGTAGGGGGGGGTGAAGGGCGAGAGGTTGGGGGCGGCGAGAGGTTGGGGGCGGCGAGAGGTTGGGGGCGGCGAGAGGTTGGGGGCGGCGAGAGGTTGGGGGGCGAGAGGTTGGGGGGCGAGAGGTTGGGGGGCGAGAGGTTGGGGGGTGAGAGGTTGGGGGGTGAGAGGTTGGGGGGTGAGAGGTTGGGGGGTGAGGGGTTGGGGGGGGTAAGCGGTTGGAGGGTGAGGAGTTGGGGTGTGAAGGGGTGAAGGTTGGGGGGGGGTGAGAAGTTGGGGGGTGAGAGGTTGGGGGGTGAGAGGTTGGGGGGTGAGGGGTTGGGGGGGTGAAAGGTTGGGGGGGTGAAAGGTTGGGGGGTGAGAGGTTCGGGAGGTGAGGGGTTGGAGGGTGAGGGGTTGGAGGGTGAGGGGTTGGAGGGTGAGGGGTTGGAGGGTGAGGGGTTGGAGGGTGAGGGGTTGGAGGGTGAGGGGTTGGAGGGTGAGGGGTTGGGGTTGGGGTGTGAAGGGGTGAAGAGTGGGGGGGTGAGAGGTTGGTGGGTGAGGGGTTGGGGGGTGAGGGGTTGGAGGGTGAGGGGTTGGAGGGTGAGGTGTTGGAGGGTGAGGGGTTGGGGTTGGGGTCTGAAGGGGTGAAGGGTGGGGGGGTGAGAGGTTGGGGGGTGAGAGGTTGGGGGGGTGAGAGGTTGGGGGGTGAGGGGTTGGGGTTGGGGTGTTAAGGGGTGAAGGGTCGGGGGTGAGAGGTTGGGGGTTGTCGTTGGCCTTGGGGTGGGGCAGCAGCAGTCCAGATTATTTTCATGGGGCCCGGGAGAAGTCTCCTGCTCCTCCGAGAAGACAGAATGTATCTACTTTCACTTAACCTGATGTAATTTCTTGCCACACGTCTCCTATCCTACAGGATGCTCTGCTTGCCCATCCCCCATTATTGCTACCCAAATTGGCTCCTCGTTCCTTAACTCATTAAGTTTAAAATCCTCAGCCTCTGCTTCAATTCCCTCCATGGCCTTGCCCACTCTGTCTCTGCAATTTTCTCCAGTTCTCCTATTTCCCATCTACACGCTACCCCTCGGCGACATCACAAAACACAGCGTCAGTTTCCACAAGTACGCTGACGACACCCTGCTCGACCTCACCCCCACTTCTCTCGACCCATCCACAGTCTCTAAATTGCCACATGGCTTGTCCGACATCCGGTGCTGGATGAGCAGTAATTTTCTCCAGTTGAATATTGGGAAGACCAAAGCCATTGTCTTTGGTCCCTGCCACTAACTCTGTTCCCTAGCCATTGACTCCATCCCTCTCCCCAACTTCTGCCCAAGGCTGAACCCCACTGTTCACAATCTGGGTGTCATATTTGACCCCGAAATAAGCTTACGACCATATATCCGCAGCATAACTAAGGCCGCCTATTTCCTCCTCTCTAACATCGCCCGTCTCCACCCCTTGCCTCAGCTCATCCGCTGCTGAAGTCCTCATCCGTGCCTTTGTTACCTCTCGACTTGACTATTCCAACTCACTCCTGGCCGGCCTCTCACCTTCTACCCTAAGGAAACTAGAGGTGATCCAAAACTCGGCTGTCCATGTCCTAACTCGCACCGAGTCCCACTCACCCATCACCCCCTGTGCTCACTGCCCCGTGTCCTAACTCGCACCAAGTCCCGCTCACCCATCACCCCCTGTGCTCGCTGCCCCGTGTCCTAACTCGCACCGAGTCCCACTCACCCATCACCCCCTGTGCTCGCTGCCCCGTGTCCTAACTCGCACCGAGTCCCGCTCACCCATCACCCCCTGTGCTCGCTGCCCCGTGTCCTAACTCGCACCCAGTCCCGCTCACCCATCACCCCCTGTGCTCACTGCCCCGTGTCCTAACTCGCACCCAGTCCCGCTCACCCATCACCCCCTGTGCTCGCTGCCCCGTGTCCGAACTCGCACCCAGCCCCGCTCACCCATCACTTCTTTGCTCACTGCCCCGTGTCCTAACTCGCACCCAGTCCCGCTCACCCATCACCCCCTGTGCTCACTGCCCCGTGTCCTAACTCGCACCAAGTCCCACTCACCCATCACTTCTTTGCTCACTGCCCTACATTGGCTGCAGGTTAAGCAATGCCTCAATTTCAAAATTCTCATCCTGTCCTATCAAAAGCACCTCCATCTTACCCATACCCCAGCTCAGATACTTACACCTGGGGAGAATTAGTGTTCGTGAGGATGTGGAATCCAGTGATCCACAGAGCACAAGGGAGGCGGAGGAGTGGGGAACGAGTAAGGTTATGTCAGCTGCCCAGCAGAGACAGAGGAGAAGACGGCCCATGGTCTGAAGTGTGGGCCCAGAACTCATCGCTTGACAAGGAAGATGTACAAGGAGCATCATCCAGGCTGTGATGGCAGTCTCTCAGGATGTGAAGCAACCGATGGGTGTGACTGGAGTCTACACCCCTCACTTTCTACAACATGAGAAGCTTTGCTTTGTTCCAGACATTAATGAAACTCTTAGGAATCTGAAACAGCCCCTCATCTAAGAAGTGGGCAGGAACCAGTTGCTACCTCCTTCCACTGACGCACGGACTGCAGCTCGGGTGGAAGGAGGAGACAGATTGGATCACGTTCTGCGTACGGGCTTCCAGACTGCAGGAGCTGGGTCGCATGTTGCTGTCTCTCTGAGCCTTTAGGCTCTGATAGTGACCATGAGACCAGCCACCCCATTGGTCAGTGGGGGTACAGACCCAAGGTCTAGCCGAATGGTGATGGCTGAAGGGCTCCTGCTGGAGGCTGCCATCTCTGAGGGCAACAGCACACGCCAGGCTTTCTTCCCCCCACTTCGAGCTCTAACCACCGGCACCGAGGGGACGGGGTCACCCACTGCCCAGGAATAAGTTCCAGTGGTGCAGCAAACAGCTGCTCCCTCCTCGGACCAAGCTGCCATGAGAAGCAGGCAACGTCCATCCCAGGAGTTTTTGTGTAGAACAGGAGCAGTTAACCATCTCGGCCAATAATGGCTCTCAGGTTGCGCCGTGGTGGAGCACAAGAACAGGTGAAAGGAAGCCCCTGGGGAAGAGTGGTGTGAAGATGGAATAGGCGCTTCTGTTCACTTTGGAATTTCTAGTATTGAGAGAGAGTGCGCCCTTATGTCGTATTTTGTTGTTCATGGAGATTAGAGGCACGCCGGAGAGGGTGCACTTAATTCAGGGTGACTGATTCAATCAGGCAATTATTGCTGGCACGTCCATATGGGGGTAGCGAGCTGCTGTGTTGTGGTGTCCCAGCATGGGTACTGGATCAAAGGGTTAGGCTTTTATTTGATGGTGAGGGAGATGGAGTTAAGGCAGTGGTGAGACGTGCTTTGATGCCCCTTGCATCCGGACGCTCTCCCTGGTGCGCCTCAGCCTCAAACAACAAGGGCCACCTCCCCTGGAAGGTGCTTGGATGGTGAAACAATGTCAGGCACAGCAGGCTGCACGTGTCCAGGCCCGACCATGTCTCACAACCTGTCCCAAGCCGGCATGGTTGCGGAAGGCTTTAAGAAGCAATGGTCTTCTCAATGACCTCTCTGGTTGAGGATTGTGCCTCGTTGTAGCATATCTCTGTCGCTGTTGATGCAACTGTTACTGGGGTCATTATCCATGGGAGCAGGCAGCACGTCCAACAAGCCAGGAATTGATTCCTTAAATAGATCAGGGAGGGCCGAATTGAGGATGACTGCTTTGTAACAACATTTAACAAAATGTTGCATTTATTCTTTGCATGTTGTTGCACACAGTTGGCACAGTTAGAGAGTGGAAGCCATTTCTTTAAGTAGTTGAAGAAGTTAACTATAGGAGCTTGCAAAGCAATGTGGATGGCATTTATTTCACCGTGACATTGGGGGAAAAAGGCAACACCACATAACGGGATGGCCGCCTCTTACTGCTACAAAACTGGATAGATTTCCCAGCTCTCCTGAAAAGTGCACCCGTCACCTGACAAATAGATGCATGTGTCACCCTGGCTGGTATTCAGGATCCTCTCTGGCTGCCTGAAAGGACCGCAGTGCCAGAAACAGTGAGTGAGACCATCCTCTCCATAGACACAGACACAGCAGTGTGGGTATACCATATGGCAGGACCTACCTGCTACTCAGAAGCCCTAACTGTGGGTGGAGGAGGGTGTTCAAATCTCCCGGTACTCTCTCACTCCAACTGGCCCTCAGAAGTAAGCTGTCTAGACAGTAGGCCAGTAAAATCTCTCCAATAAGTCTTTCCAAGAGGCCGTAAGCGCGACTCAAACTGTCAGCAGGCTTCAAGCTCACGAACACCTCCACTTCCACCAGTCTCAATTTCAAAATTCTCATCCTGGTTTACAAATCCCTCCATGGCCTCACCCCTCCCTATCTCTGGAATCTCCCCCAGCCCCACACCACCCCGGGATGTTTGCACTCCCCTAATTCTGCCCTCTTGAGCATCCCTGATTATAATCGCTCCACCATCGGTGGCCGTGCCTTCTGTTGCCTGGGCCCCAAGCTCTGGAACTCCCTCCCTAAACTTCTCCGCCTCTCTACCTCTCTCTCCTACTTTAAGACGCTCCTTAAAACTGACCTCTTTGAACAAGCTTTTGGTCACCTGCCCTAATTTCTTCTATTGTGGCTCGGTGTCAAATTTATTTTTTTTGTTTGATAACACTCCTGTGAAGCGCCTTGGGACATTTTACTAAATTAAAGGCGCCATATAAATGCATGTTGTTGATGATCCTGGCAACAGCTGGATGTTCTATTTCCCATTCTAACTGATAACTGATCCCTTGTGCATTGCAAGTGTAAATCCAGGCTGTACTGGCCCTTAGTCACATATAATTAGGCGGCTAGGGATCAGCAGACTGTTCACAGGGAGGGCGAAATCACACAAGGGAATCCAGGACTTGGGGGGGGGGGGGGGGGGAAGGTGGGGAGGTTAGGGGGGGGGGGGGGAGGGCGAAATCACACAAGGGAATCCAGGACTTGGGGGGGGGGGGGGGAAGGTGGGGAGGTTAGGGGGGGGGGGGAGGGCGAAATCACACAAGGGAATCCAGGACTTGGGGGGGAAGGGGGGGGGGAAGGTGGGGAGGTTAGGGGGGGGGGGGGAGGGCGAAATCACACAAGGGAATCCAGGACTTGGGGGGGAAGGGGGGGGGGGGAAGGTGGGGAGGTTAGGGAGGGGGGGGGGAGGGGGGGAAGGTGGGGAGTTTAGGGAGGGGGGAGGGGGGGGGGAAGGTGGGGAGGTTAGGGGGGGGGGAGGGCGAAATCACACAAGGGAATCCAGGACTTGGGGGGGGGGGGAGGGGGGGAAGGTGGGGAGGTTAGGGGGGGGGAAGGGGGGGGGAAGGTGGGGAGGTTAGGGGGGGGGGGGGGAGGGCGAAATCACACAAGGGAATCCAGGACTTGGGGGTGGGGAGGGGAGGGGGGAGGGGTGGAAGGGAGGAAGGGAAGGAAGGGGAGGGGGAAAGTTTCAGTTAAAATAAGGCGTCTCCCCGCCCCATCACTGCTGGCTGGGAAAAGCGAGTCCCTGATTTAATGCTGGAATTCTGGGCCTTTGGAAACCAGGAGCTGGCAAATCGCAGACACAAGCCGACCATTAAATGATGGTGCGTGTGCCCTATCCGCACACTATCAATAAATATGGCTGCTGCACTATCATACTTTAGATGCTAAAATTGTTAACCCATTTATTTGCTAGAAAAACCATCCTGTATAATAGTTTTTGCAAAGTTTATGACAGAGAGTCACGCACCCAAATGCAAGTCAAAGATATTACACAGAACTAATGCATGTGTGTTTTTAAAAATTTTGACAAATGATTCACCAAGGAGTTGGAGCAGCAACTTACCTGCATCTTTTCAATCATTTCAAAGAAGTCAGTGTTCTGAGGGGGAGAAGAGAGAACAGAATATCAGTTTGAAGGAAGAGTAGCACAGTGGATGAGTCTGTACGAAAGGCACATTGTGCAAGGAGAGCCTCTCACTGCAGAGGTTTGAGTGATGGAGTGTGGGTCGGAGCAGAGGTTCACGCACCTGGAAAACCGGGAGCAACATAGATCAGGCACACCTGATTCTCCAATCACCGAGGGAGGCCCACAGAATTTATCCTTAAACACGTTTTGCTGTTTAACCCAGGAGATTGTGTTATTAGAAATATTACAATGTCGTTTCATAATGACGTCTGTTGTTAGCTCTCCTCCTACACTCACAAAGATCTTAGTACCGATATTTTTTTACTCTTTTTCTGACAGTGATGACAAGGACATATTTCCGCGATTGGCAGCATCTCGTACCTCGGCCAAGAGGCCATTCTTCATGCGGCTGCTTAGCCTGGAGAGTTTGCCCATGATGGACATCACAATCAAGTCTGATCTTGTCCTCAACCCATCTGCATATCTACACTTTCCAACAGACCTCATGGGATCGCTTCCGTGGTGACCCTTTTGCTCCGTTTGGCTCTGGGATAGCAAGGCCGAGTGTAACACTCCTATGAGGATCTTCACAGTCTGCAGGACTCAATTCTACTCTGACTCAATTCATGAATGTCGTTATGATTTTCACCAACCTGGTGATCAGGTTGCTCAGGTTATACAGCTCGAGGGCACTAATCTGAAATATTCCAGGGACTGGTGTCATTGCCTTGGGAGAACCTGGTATTGTCCCTGTCCAAACAAATCATCCTCAAATGATCTCCCATCACCATCTAGATTCCTGCTAGGCTGCTCCATCTCTGCTGATGACCCAATCTCTGACTTTTTCAATTAACCAAGGTTCTGTCCCACTCTCTTCCAATCAATGACTTCCTTCATTCAGTCCTCTACATTGAATGTCTTGCTGCAGACTGTAAGCCCTCAATGCTCTATCACAGTACAATGACTCAATCACTGCACCTTCCACTACAATCAGGCAATAACGTGGCTTCCTTCAATTCTTCAGTTTCTTGATGCCTCTCGCAAGTCCATCCAACTACTGCGACCTCTTGGTCTGCATCAGCCTTCAACGTTAGAATGAGAAGCTTCCCCTCTGACCTCGGACAATCCAGCAGGACCAGGAGTCGGGGTCCCTCTAGCAGGACCAGGAGTCGGGGTCCCTCTAGCAGGACCAGGAGTAGGGGTCCCTCTAGCAAGACCAGGAGTCGGGGTCCCTCTAACTGGACCAGGAGTAGGGAGTCCCTGCTTGGTCGCACTTCTGCTGCTGATGCGAATCTGTGAATATTCAGGCCAAACGTATCCATTCGTATCAAAAATAAAACACGGCAACGCTTGCTGAGTTATGTGTTTAAGGCATTGGGTAGCTGAGAGCTCAGCCACAGAGAGGCCAGGAAGCTCTCAGACTGCATCCCCAATCTAGGCTGAAGTAGCAGATCTTATTCAGGCAGAGGTAGGCCACGAGTGTTTTCCTCAGCACCCCTGGGCTTGGGGAATTAGAGGCATGTGAAAAAGGAACGGCAGTAATCATGGGAGATTTTAACCTACATATCGATTGGTCAAATCAAATCGCACGAGGTAGCCTGGAGGAGGAATTCATAGAATGCATACGGGATTGTTTCTTAGAACAGTATGTTACAGAAACTACAAGGGAGCAAGCTATCTTAGATCTGGTCCTGTGTAATGAGACAGGAATAATAAACGATCTCCTAGTAAAAGATCCTCTCGGAATGAGTGATCACAGTATGGTTGAATTTGTAATACAGATTGAGGGTGAGGAAGTAGTGTCTCAAACGAGCGTACTATGTTTAAACAAAGGGAACTACAGTGGGATGAGGGCAGAGTTGGCTAAAGTAGACTGGGAACACAGGCTAAACGGTGGCACAATTGAGGAACAGTGGAGGACTTTTAAGGAGCTCTTTCATAGTGTTCAACAAAAATATATTCCAGTGAAAAAGAAGGGCGGTAAGAGAAGGGATAACCAGCCGTGGATAACCAAGGAAATAAAGGAGAGTATCAAATTAAAAACCAATGCGTATAAGGTGGCCAAGGTTAGTGGGAAACTAGAAGATTGGGAAAATTTTAAACGACAGCAAAGAATGACTAAGAAAGTTATAAAGAAATGAAAGATAGATTACAAAAGTAAACTTGGGCAAAACATAAAAACGGATAGTAAAAGCTTTTACAGATATATAAAACGGAAGTGAGTGACTAAAGTAAATGTTGGTCCCTTAGAAGATGACAAGGGGGATTTAATAATGGGAAATGTGGAAATGGCTGAGATCTTAAACAATTATTTTGCTTCGGTCTTCACAGTGGAAGACACAAAAACCATGCCAAAAATTGCTGGTCACGGGAATGTGGGAAGGGAGGACCTTGAGACAATCACTATCACTAGGGGGGTAGTGCTGGACAGACGAATGGGACTCAAGGTAGACAAGTTCCCTGGTCTGGATGAAATGCATCCCAGGGTATTAAAAGAGATGGCGGAAGTTATAGCAGATGCATTCGTTAGAATCTACCAAAATTCTCTGGACACTGGGGAGGTACCATCGGATTGGAAAGCAGCGAATGTAACGCCTCTGTTTAAAAAAGGGGGCAGACAAAAGGCAGGTAACTATAGGCCAGTTAGTTTAACATCTGTAGTGGGGAAAATGCTTGAAACTATCATTAAGGAAGAAATAGCGGGACATCTAGATAGGAATAGTGCAATCAAGCAGACGCAACATGGATTCATGAAGGGGAAATCATGTTTAACTAATTTACTGGAATTCTTTGACTATATAACGAGCATGGTGGATTGAGGTGTACCGATGGATGTGGTGTATTTAGATTTCCAAAAGGCATTCGATAAGGTGCCACACAAAAGGTTACTGCAGAAGATAAAGGTACGCGGAGTCAGAGGAAATGTATTAGCATGGATCGAGAATTGGCTGGCGAACAGAAAGCAGAGAGTCGGGATAAATGGGTCCTTTTCGGGTCGGAAATCGGTGGTTAGTGGTGTGCCACAGGGATCGGTGCTGGGACCACAACTGTTCACAATATACATAGATGACCTGGAAGAGGGGACAGAGTGCAGTGTAACAAAATTTGCAGATGACACAAAGATTAGTGGGAAAGCGGGTTGTGTAGAGGACACAGAGAGGCTGCAAAGAGATTTGGATAGGTTAAGCGAATGGGCTAAGGTTTGGCAGATGGAATACAATGTCAGAAAATGTGAGGTCATCCACCTTGGAAAAAAAAAACAGTAAAAGGGAAGATTATTTGAATGGGGAGAAATTACAACATGCTGCGGTGCAGAGGGACCTGGGGGTCCTTGTGCATGAATCACAAAAAGTTAGTTTGCAGGTGCAGCAGGTAATCAGGAAGGTGAATGGAATGTTGGCCTTCATTGCGAGAGGGATGGAGTACAAAAGCAGGGAGGTCCTGCTGCAACTGTATAGGGTATTGGTGAGGCCGCACCTGGAGTACTGCGTGCAGTTTTAGTCACCTTACTTAAGGAAGGATATACTAGCTTTGGAGGGGGTACAGAGACGATTCACTCGGCTGATTCCGGAGATGAGGGGGTTACCTTATGATGATAGATTGAGTAGACTGGGTCTTTACTCGGAGTTCAGAAGGATGAGGGGTGATCTTATAGAAACATTTAAAATAATGAAAGGGATAGACAAGATAGAGGCAGAGAGGTTGTTTCCACTGGTCGGGGAGACTAGAACTAGGGGGCACAGCCTCAAAATACAGGGGAGTCAATTTAAAACCAAGTTGAGAAGGAATTTCTTCTCCCAGAGGGTTGTGAATCTGTGAAATTCTCTGCCCAAGGAAGCAGTTGAGGCTAGCTCATTGAATGTATTCAAATCACAGATAGATAGATTTTTAACCAAAAAGGGAATTAAGGGTTAGTGGAGCTGAGTCCACGGCCAGATCAGCCATGATCTTTTTGAATGGCGGAGCAGGCTCGAGGGGCTAGATGGCCTACTCCTGTTCCTAATTCTTATGTTCATATGTTCTTATGAAGAAGATCAGGGAGAGTTCCCTCTCCTGATTGGGGCCCCTGAAAGTGCCGGCATGCTGCTGTGGGACGAGGGCAGAATCCGTCTCGCTGTGAGTGAGGCCTCCCCCAAGTTGAATAGTCTGGCACCATGGTTCAGTTGCTCTGCTCATACGGGAAAAGCAACGCCTTGAGTGAGATAACGGAAGGTGATCGAATCGTGCGGAGCCAGCAGGAGAGGCGATGAGAAACTGGTGGACAAGAGGAAGGAGGAAACAGAAAACATGGCTAAAAGAGGAATGCAAGTTGTGTCGCACAGCCCTGCGGTGACGCCTTTAATGTATGCTCTTCCCCCGTTATAATTCTCCTTTCTGTCTCGTCCTATTCCCCTCTCCCTTCTTTCTGTATTTCTCTTCTCAGCCAGCCTACCCTGTGGGATTGGCAGCATCTGTCTCCTGATCCCTCTCTGTCTCCTCATCCCTCTCACTGGGCAGCCCTAGATTATGTGTAGAACTGAAGTTATGCTTCCAGTTTGTGTTCACAGAGCGAGAGATTCTACAGAGTACAGCAAAAGGCCCATCAGGCATGAAGCACGCTCATTGGTTCAAATATCCTTTTTGCACAACATGGCTAATAAATATCTGAAACCCACTTATTTTTTTTCCAATACCTGTTCTGAGGCCCCCTCCCAAGAACAGTCTCTCCACCCACTCAGATATTTACAGCTCAGAAGGAGGCCATTCGGCCCATCGTGTCCGCACCGGCCGACAAAGATTTATCCAGCCTAATCCCACTTTCCAGCTCCCGGTCCGTAGCCCTGTAGGTTACGGCACTTCAGGCGCACATCCAAATACTTTTTAAATGTGGTGAGGGTTTCTGCCTCTACCACCCTTTCAGGCAGTGAGTTCCAGACCCCCACCACCTTCTGCGTGAAGAAATTTCCCCTCAAACCCTTCCCCAATTACATTAAATCTATGGCCCCCGGTTGTTGACTCCTCTGCTAAGGGAAATAGGTCCTTCCTATCCACTCTATCTCGGCCCCTCATAATTTTATTCACCTCAATAAGGTCTCTCCTCAGCCTCCTCTGTTCCAAAGAAAACCATCCCAGCCTATCCAATCTTTCCACATTGCCAAAACTCTCCAGTCCAGGCAACATCCTCGTGAATCTCCTCTGTACCCTCTCTAGTGCAGTCACATCTTTCCTGGTCTTTTATCCAGTGTGTTACCATTTAATGTGTATTCCCGTGCCTTGTTAGCTCTACCCAAATGCATTACCTCACACTTTTCCAGATTGAATTCCATTTGTCATCCTTCTGCGCACCTGACCAGTTGATTGATATCTTCCTGCAGTCTACAGCTTTCTTCATTATTAATCACTCAGCCAATTTTTGTATCATCTGCAAACTTCTTAATCATACCCCCTACATTCAAATCTAAATCATTGATATATGCCACAAAAAGCAAGGGACCCAGTACTGAGCCCTGCGGAACCCCACTGGAAACATCCTTCCAGTCACAAATACACCCATCAACCATTACCCTTTGCTTCCTGTCTCTGAGCCAATTTTGGATCCACGCGAACTGTCTTTGATTAATCCGTAGCTTTCTAAATCCATGTCTTTTAAGGAGTGTCTTAAAGGAGAGAGAGAGGTAGAGAGGCAGACAGGTTTAGGGAGGGAGTTCCAGAGTTTATGACCCAGGCGGCTGAAGGCACGGCCACCAATGGTAGAGTGATGGAAATCGGGAATGCTCAAGAGGGCAGACTTGGAGGAGCGCAGCGAACGCAGAGGATTGTGGGGCTGGAGGAGAGGACAGAGATAGGGAGGGTTGAGGCCATGGAGAGATTTGAAAACAAGAATGAGAATTTTAAAATTGAGGCATTGCTTAACCGGGAGCCAGTGTGGGTCAGTGAGCACAGGGGCCAATGGGTGAGCGGGACTTGGTGCGAGTTAGGACACGGGCAGCGAGCATGGGGGGGGGCGGGGGGAGGGGATTGAGCGGGACTTGGTGCGAGTTAGGACACGGGCAGCGAGCACGGGGCGGGGGGGGGGGATGGGCGAGCGAGACTTGGTGCGAGTTAGGACACGGGCAGCGAAAACGGGGCGGGGGGGGGGGCGATGGGCGAGCGAGACTTGGTGTGAGTTAGGACACGGGCAGCGAGCACGGGGCGGGGGGTGGGGATGGGCGAGCGGGACTTGGTGCGAGTTAGGACACGGGCAGCGAGCACGGGGCGGGGGATGGGCGAGTGGGACTTGGTGCGAGTTAGGACACGGGCAGCGAGCACGGGGTGGGGCGGGGGATGGGCGAGTGGGACTTGGTGCGAGTTAGGACACGGGCAGCGAGCACGGAGCGGGGGATGGGCGAGCGGGACTTGGTGCGAGTTAGGATGAACCTTCATGAAAGAAGATTCTTGGTGCCTCGCTACTGTTCTTTAATTTTTATCCATACGCAACATCATGGGAGGTCAGTAAGTAGTTTTAATGCAGGGCTTTCAATGCTGCCTTGAATGCTGGGATGGTCCTGCCTACATAATAATCCGACACATTGGGAAAACATGGCCGTTTACAACAATCGAGCTGCAGTAGTTGGTTTCCCACCAAGCTCCTACAGTTGGGATGGAGACTTGCTCATCTGAAGGAGAACTGAAATGGTAGGTGGAAGCAGAGTGTGGACAGTATTTTAATAACCGTGGGAGGTATATTTGTGTATTTTTGCTGTTTGATTTGAATATTTGAACAACAATCCCTTAGACTTTTCCACCTCTTTAAACTGTACTTTTCTGTCAAGTGAGTGTTTTTAGGTGGATTATATATTATGAGAGATTTACCACCCACATTGGAAACCAAACAATTGTCAGTCCGAGAGAACTTTGGCAGAATGGCTTATAATTTCCCATCATTAATTTACAAGACAATTGTGAGTGTTTTCAGAAGCCTTTACAAATCAGTTGGAAAATGTTCCGTAGAACAAAGAAAGATTTAAATACTGATCCCTTTTAAGTAACACATCATTCAGCTGTATTATTTCATAAAAACAAGCACGCCCAGTTATCAACGTTCAGTGAGTGCCCAGCTATCAACGTTCAGTGAGTGCCCAGTTATCAACGTTCAGTGAGTGCCCAGCTATCAACGTTCAGTGTGTGCCCAGCTATCAACGTTCAGTGAGTGCCCAGTTATCAACGTTCAGTGAGTGCCCAGCTATCAACGTTCAGTGAGTGCCCAGTTATCAACGTTCAGTGAGTGCCCAGCTATCAACGTTCAGTGAGTGCCCAGCTATCAACGTTCAGTGAGTGCCCAGTTATCAACGTTCAGTGAGTGCCCAGCTATCAACGTTCAGTGAGTGCCCAGTTATCAACGTTCAGTGAGTGCCCAGCTATCAACGTTCAGTGTGTGCCCAGCTATCAACGTTCAGTGTGTGCCCAGTTATCAACGTTCAGTGAGTGCCCAGTTATCAACGTTCAGTGAGTGCCCAGCTATCAACGTTCAGTGTGTGCCCAGTTACCAATGTTCAGTGTGTGCCCAGCTATCAACGTTCAGTGAGTGCCCAGCTATCAACGTTCAGTGTGTGCCCAGCTATCAACGTTCAGTGAGTGCCCAGCTATCAACGTTCAGTGAGTGCCCAGTTATCAACGTTCAGTGAGTGCCCAGTTATCAACGTTCAGTGAGTGCCCAGCTATCAACGTTCAGTGTGTGCCCAGTTACCAATGTTCAGTGTGTGCCCAGCTATCAACGTTCAGTGTGTGCCCAGTTATCAACGTTCAGTGTGTGCCCAGTTATCAACGTTCACTGAGTGCCCAGCTATCAACGTTCAGTGTGTGCCCAGTTATCAATGTTCAGTGTGTGCCCAGCTATCAACGTTCAGTGTGTGCCCAGTTATCAACGTTCAGTGAGTGCCCAGTTACCAATGTTCAGTGTGTGCCCAGCTATCAACGTTCAGTGTGTGCCCAGTTATCAACGTTCAGTGAGTGCCCAGTTATCAACGTTCAGTGTGTGCCCAGCTATCAACGTTCAGTGTGTGCCCAGCTACCAACGTTCAGTGAGTGCCCGATATTAATCAACGTTCAGTGCAGCAAGAGACGAAAGCCTTGGACAGAACAACAAAAGCGTGCAAGTATACTAAATACTTCCTCAAATACTTTAAAAGAATGTAACTCTCCACCTAAAAGGTACACTTTTTGCAAACAGAGAGAGTTAGTGATTGAAACCTACTGATATAATTATAAGGTTGTACTCACATCATCAGCCCAGTATCGGTGGCGAGAAGCAGCTTTCCTGTCCATGGCCACACTCAGCTGCAGCAGCTGGTGTTTCGGCATGTTAACTGACCTGGAAAGTCTAACTATTCCCCAGCATGACAAACATGTCCAGCACGTTACAACGGAGCAGACAGGTTACCATTGCTCCTTCCTTCGGGTCGTTAGTTTGAACATTCTCCCCCCAGCTCCGGCAGAATGTGCCACTGGTATGTGCGTTTGCCATATCGAGCTCGATCAAAGTGTGCAAGTCCTGGCTCCTCGCCAGAACAACAGAACTGGCTTTGCAAGACCTGGCGAATGACAGCGTGTTACAACAACTGTGCTTTCAAATACGCACACACAAAACTTCAAGGCCGACTTACAAAATCATTCCCTTTTCACACTACTTAAAAACCTGTGACAGGGTTAAGCATTTATCTCGTCACTAAGTGCAGCACCACGCTTTTATTGGACCTTTTTAAAGAATGTATGAGCTTTTTTAACTCTTATTTTCACAGTTGATACTTTGTGAACGAGGCCTTAAGTACACAAGCATCAAAATAACCAAAGATGAGGGCAATGAAACATCTCCCTTCAGTGAGAGGTGGAATCACTCCAGACAACAGCAAGCAATAAAGGGAGGCTAGATATGTACTGGGTGGGGGGGGGGGGGGGGAAGGAACAGAAGGAGGTGAAGAGGGCTGGGAGGAGGCTCGTCTGGTGCGGAAGTGTGTGCAGGGATCTGTTGGGCCCGATATCAGTGACTCCATATAAACCTGTACAGTTCCCAGGGCAGAACTTAGCCATTTTGATTGGGGAATGGGAGCATTCTGTCCCTAACCCTAACTCTAACACCTTTTATTCTTGTTTTTTCTATTTTCTATTGTGGTTACTGAGTGCAGGTCAGGTGCAGACCCACTGGCGGAGTGCAGCAGTGCCCATTCCTCGTGTGTACATCTCAGTAGCTCAGATCGCCGGGTTCCCCGCCAATGCCGAGAGGGGCATCACAGGAGAGTTCAATCCGGTCCTCAGCCAACCTCCAAACACAACACAAACTTTCCAGGGGGGTCATTAAATGTAGCATCAGCTGGAATGCTGATATTTCTCTAATCATACAAAAGAAAGACATTTAGATAGCACCTTTAACAACCTCAGGACATCCAAAGCGCTTTACAGCCAATGAAGTACTTTTAATGTGTAGTCATTGTTGTAATGTAGGTAACACGGCAGCCAATTTACACACAGCAAGCTCCCACAAACAGCAATGTGATAATAACCAGATAGTCCTTTTTTTTGTGTTGATTAAGGGCTAAACATTGGCCAGGACACTGGGAGAACTCTCCTACTTTGCTGCAAAATAGTGGGCCATGGGATCTTTTATGTTTACCTGAAACCGTAATCGGGGCCTCGGTTTACCGTTGAAAGACGGCCCTTCCGACAGTGCAGCACTCCCTCAGTACTGCCCTTCCGACAGTGCAGCACTCCCTCAGTACTGCCCCTCCGACAGTGCGGCACTCCCTCAGTACTGCCCCTCCGACAGTGCAGCACTCCCTCAGTACTGCCCCTCCGACAGTGCGGCACTCCCTCAGTACTGACCCTCCGACAGTGCGGCACTCCCTCAGTACTGCCCCTCCAACAGTGCAGCACTCCCTCAGTACTGCCCCTCCGACAGTGCAGCGCTCCCTCAGTGCGGCACTCCCTCAGTACTGCCCCTCCGACAGTGCGGCACTCCCTCAGTACTGCACTTGAGTGTCAGCCTAGATTATTTGCTTAAGTCCCTGAAGTGGGACTTGAACCCACAACCTTTTGACTCAGAGGTGAGAGTGCTGCCCACTGAGCCATGGCTGACACTCTTAATGCCACTATTAGTCACACTGTTAGCATTCTAAGCACAGTTTATTCTTCGTGGTTTGCCAAGTTTAAAGATGCCTGGAAGCTGAATGTGCATGTGGCAGCTGGTCTGGTTTCCTGTGTTAAGGAGGCAAATGAACAAATGAGAGAATGCTTTGTGGAGGGGGGGTGGTGACAGAGGAATGATGAAGGTGTATTATTTTCTGAGACATTCTCTGTTGAGAAAGTGGTGGCAATTTGTGGAAATTCTACTCCTGCTGAGGGGGAAGGGAAAATTGTTGCAGAAAAACTTGCATTTATATAGTGCCTTCCGTGTTCTCAGAACGTTGCAAAGAAATTCAGAGCCAATGAATTCCATTTGAAGGGTTGTGATGAACTGTTCCACAGGCTGACGAGGCAGCCAATGTGTGCGCAGAAATGCCCCACACACAGAGTGGGCGCGCGGTGAACCATCGATCGGGCCAGCAGCTTATGGTGCTCGGGGCTGCAGGAGGAATCTTAATAAAGCAGATCCTGAATAAAGCGAATACTTACCCGTACTTCAGAAATGAGCTACTTCTGACTGTTCCATGATCATCACCTGTCACAAAACCCTCATTGCATCGACACTACCTCTTCTCCCCCTCTCCTCTTTCTATTTTGAAGATATCGACTTTTGCCAGACTGTTTGAAATCTTGGTGTCATATTTGACCCTGAAATGAGCTTTCGACCACATATCCACAGCATAACTAAGACCGCCTATTCCCCCCTCTCTAACATCTCCCGTCTCCACCCCGCCTCAGCTCATCTGCTGCCGAAGCCCTCGTCCATGCTTTTGTTATTTCCAGACTTGACTATTCCAACGCACTCCTGGTTGGCCTCCCACATTCTACCCTACGTAAACTAAAGGTGATCCAAAACTCGGCTGCCCATGTCCTAACTTGCACCATGTCCCACTCACTCATCTCCCCTGTGCTCGCTGAGCTACATTGGCCCCCGGCTCAGCAACGCCTTCAAAATTCTCATCCTTGTTTTCAATTCCCTCCATGGCCTCGCCCCTCCCTATCTTTCTAATCTCCTCCAGCCCCACAACCACCCCACCGTGATATCTGTACTCCTCTAACTCTGCCCTCTTGAGCATCCCTGATTATAACTGCTCAACCATCGGTGGCCATGCCTTCTGTTGCCTGGGCCCCAAGCTCTGGAACTCCCTCCCTAAACCCCTCTACCTCTCTCTCTCCTCCTTCAAGACGCTCCTTAAAACATACCTCTTTGACCAAGCTTTTGGTCACCTGCGCTAATTTCTCCTCATGTTGCTCGGCCTCAAATATTTTGGCTCACTGGTTTGGGGGCAATATATTACCATGGATAGAGGTTTGGCTAACTAACAGAAAACAGAGAGTCGGGATAAATGAGTCATTTTCCAGTTGGCAAACGGTAACTAGTGGGGTGCCGCAGGGATCAGTGCTGGGTCCTCAACTATTTACAATCTATATTAATGATTTGGATGAAGGGACCGAGTGTAATGTAGCCAAGTTTGCTGATGACACAAAGATGGGTGAGAAAGCAAATTTCAAGGAGGACACAAAGATTCTGCAAAGGGATGTAGAAAGGCTAAGTGAGTGGGCAAACATTTAGCAGATGGAATATAATGTGGGAAAATGTATGAGGTTATCCACTTTGGTAGGAAAAATAAAAAAGCAAATTATTATTTAAATGGAGGTTACAAAGTGCTGCAGTACAGAGGGACCTGGGGGTCCTTGTGCATGAAACACAAAAAGTTAGTAAGCAGGTACAGCAAGTAATCAGGAAGGCAAATGGAATGTTGGCTTTTATTGCGAGGGGGATGGAGTATAAAAGCAGGGAAGTCCTGCTATAACTATTGGTGAGACCACACCTAGAGCACTGCCTTCAGTTTTGGTCTCCTTATTTAAGGAAAGATATACTTGTATTGGAAGCTGTTCAGAGAAGGTTCACGAGGTTGATTCCTGAGATGAAGGGGTTGACTTATGAAGATAGGTTGAGCAGGTTGGGCCTATACTTGTAAAGTCCTGTCCCCTCAGTACAGATTCACACGAGGCATGTAGTGAAGTCAAGGTCACTCTGGACCTGCACCTTTTATTTCACAGCTCTGGAATGCTGCACTTGCCTGAGACCTGTGCTTATATACCTGTCTCTTGCAAGTGCACCTCTGGTGGTAAGGTATGCTGGTGGTTACAGATCATATCTTATTACAGTCATGTATAGCATGTTAGGATACAGTTATATATAATAATGTAAGATACATGACAATACTCATTGGAGTTTAGAAGAATGAGAGGTGATCTTATTGAAACATACAAGATACTGAGGGGGCTGGACAAGGTAGATGCAGAGATGATGTTTCCACTTGTGAGGGAATCTAGAACTAGGGGGCGCCCATTTAGAACTGAGATGAGGAAGAATTTCTTCTCTCAGAGGGTTGTAAATCTGTGGAATTCTCTGCCCCAGAGAGCTGTGGAGACTGGGTCATTGAATATATTTAAGGCGGTGATAGACAGATTTTTGAGCGATAAGGGAGTGACAGGTTATGGGGAGCAGGCAGGGAAGTGGAGCTGAGTCCATGATCAGATCAGCCATGATCTTATTGAATAGTGGAGCAGGCTCGAGGGGCCGTATGGCCTACTCCTGCTCCTATTTCTTATGTTCTTATAATACTCCTGTGAAGTGTGAAGCACCTTGGGACGTTTCACTACATTAAAGGCGCTATATAAATACAAGTTGTTGTTCTTGTCATGGCTCCCTGCTCCCCCCTCGATGGCAGCCAAGCGGCCATTCTAGGTGTGAGCCAGGACCACGGGGTCAGCGGGCTATTTGCCCACAATCACCACACCGCTGCCTTACCCCAATGTCCATGCATGTGCTGTGTTGTATGCAGGACGTGGCAGGGTGCAGGAGACACTCTACATTGAGGCTAATTGTAGTGCACCCATCATCTAATTCAGCATTGGGTGGGGAATTAACTTGGGATGTTACTGATCTCCACAGCTCAATGCTACCCAGCGAACCACTGAGAGAGGACTCAGAATAAACCACTTGTGACTTTTTCAGAAACGTTGCTTGCCCTGAAACTGCTCAGTAATTCCATATTATCAATTTTAGTTTTGATGTCAAGAGTTAGTTAGTTGTCGGTGTATGATGGGTACACACCAGTGCAATGCTTGCCAATTCCCGACAAGTAAACTTGGGCAATCGGAACAAATGTTGAAAGTCACATCCGGCGATTAGACACATATTCTGACAAAAAAAAACAGCACGCTACAAAGGTCATCATTGAATGAAAGCTAATAAAATACTTATATTCTAATCCAATGATTGATCCCATTCTACTGGCCCAGAAAAACCTGCACCACAGTTTTAAGCCTTTTTCAGCACAATGCTAGTAATAAAAAAATGTAAGCTGTTAGTCTGAATTAAAACAAACAATATCTACAGTCCACGACAATCCTGGTTTTACAAACATGATAAAAGGCCATTCAGGATTCTCAGGCTCACCCTGTCATTTTATATCCTCTTTTCAAAGTGCACTGGCCATTTTCTCATCCAACACCTCCCCAATCATGCTGATTTTTTTCCCCGGTTGATCCACTGATGTGGGAACACGGGCAGTTTTATTAGTTTGCATTATTAAGTGAAGACAAGTTGAACTGACTGAATGAAGTGGATCCGAACAGAATTGTTGCTCTGCATATTCATGTGAAATGTAACAGTTTAACAATTTGTATCTGGCCTCGACTTTGTAGGGTGTCTTTCTGGTCCGCCTTGAAAAGATTGGAGAAGCATATGTGGGGGCTTTAACTAAAGATATCCGGTTTAGATCATAAAGCAGATACCATTGTTACACTTCTGGTGACACAGTTGTGTAAATTGATCATCGTGTGAACCTCCTTTGACACACAAGAGGTTTGACCCACTTACGGGAGCAACTGTTGCCAATGAACCTACAACAGAACCAAATTTATAATGGCCAGGGAGAGAGAGACGGAGATTGTAAAAAGTTCACTGCTGAATGCTTTAACTGAAGAAGCAGTGTTGGTGTAGCTTCCCTTGATGGCCCTAAAACACCAGACAAGTACATTTACCTGCAAGAGCCCTCGATATAACTCGGGAGAGGGATTACATTTGGCTGGTGTAAATTGTTAGGAGAGGAGAAATCTAGCAGCAAGCCCACATACACAGTACATCTAGACAGATTCTTGGCAAGAGGAGATATATTTCGAACTGTTTCTGGAACTGT
This sequence comes from Pristiophorus japonicus, assembly GCF_044704955.1. Lineage (NCBI taxonomy): Eukaryota > Metazoa > Chordata > Chondrichthyes > Pristiophoridae > Pristiophorus > Pristiophorus japonicus. The sequence continues at coordinate 115,067,462 of NC_091994.1, read as the reverse complement.
GCCTGGTGTGGAGCTTTGCTTGTTGGGGTTCCTTCACCTCTGAACATCATACCCGAGCTGAATTCCACGTTTAAATTCGTCTCTCTCTACTCGTCAGTTTCAGATAGAAAATTGACTAACTGCGTTTTATTAAATTACCAAAATATATTAGACAGCTTTGATAAAACAGCACTTAACAACCGCTCCCTACAACTGGTGGCTGACAGATAACTCAAGGAGCATTTCAAGGGGTTTCGTCATCCAGTCACAGACAGACAAATTATACTCTACATCTCAGAATCATGACTGGAATGTAAATACGTTCAGACATTTTCACTTCATTTCTTTTCCTGTCGAACATGGAAATTCATGAGGAATTTGTGCAGTAATGCAAGAAGTTCTAAAGCACTGGAGGATTATTTGAAGCCTGCAACTCTGGGGGTTTCATGGAAAACACACTTCTCGCCTCCATCCATGCAACAACCCAGAACTTATCTAAATTCATCCATCACTGAGCGGTTTACAAAAACTCAGTTGCAACGCAGTCCGCCACTGACAATATGGTTAGCCAGGAAAATGATTTGGGCGAGCACATGCTGGAAAGAGTCACGTCACTTTAACACCACAGAAATATTTTTTCCAAAAGCAATGCAGTAAATGTGACAATCACAGTTGACATTCAGATCTGTCAGTAATGCACAACAACAGCTTATATTCTCACTGCAAGATCAGAGCCAGCAGCAAACAACATCCTCCTCCATTTCATGCAATTTGTACAGTACCCACTTCATAGTAAAAAAATCAGGAAATGCAGAAGTAAATTTGCAATAATGCTTTCAGGGAATGGAAATAGAACATTGCAGCTATGAATCCCTGGCTCCCACCCTCAATCCCCGCTGGGAGCACACAAACCGAGCCAATCTTTTACTGGCTGCTGGCAATATATTTATGCTTCACCACAGTGACTTCGTCAGCAGTCCATATAAACAGAAGCCAAAGCCATTTGCATTCCCATCACAGCAAACCCACTCACAAGGGAAAGCTGCTCTTTGCACAAAGACAGCTGGTCTCAGTCAGGGTGGAAGTAGAACTACCACAATTGGCCACAGAGCTCCCCAGGCTAAGTATGGGGCAAGAGGCCATTCTGGCAAGGCTCCCATCCCCATCCCGATCCTGGGGGCAAGTGCACGTGTGGAAATCAGGCGGAGAGCAGAATCGTGTTCCGCTGTGATGTGATGTGATGACCCTCCCCCTACACTTGAAAAGCCGACTGGGTCATTCGCAGCCTCCTCGCACATTGCCAGCGATAATCAGTAAAGGGGGAGGGAGGGAGGGACTGTGGAAGCTATCCCAGTAACATTCAGTGCCTTCAGGACATTCAGGAGAGAAAACTGGCTGGAACTGAAAGTTAAAGTATTCAGTAAAGGAAGCTATTAAATAGGAACGGAGCTTGGAGAGCGAAGAATGTAAATAATGGGGCGAGCAGGTACAGGAATAACAGGGAAGATAGAACTAAAGGAACAGGATGCACTTGAGGAAATAAGAGCCAAACAAAGTAATCTGTTTGATCATGAAAGATTTTTAAATTTAAGTTGGAATCGTTGCCAAGGGAACTGCAGGCACTTCTTTTGTTCTCCAAGAACAGAAAGAGGTTTGTTCCAACTTCCTTCCCTGCTCACTGTGGAAGTGCATTTGCCCACTTCAAATGCCACTATTTTTGCTGCAGATACGTTTTTCAATCAAAGTGTGATTCACACAAAAAATACACTTCTCTGCAGAATCATATTCTGAGCAGCTTTACAAATGTAAAAGCAGTCCAAGCCATGAAATATATTTCCATCAATTTTTTAGTAAATATTTCAGGTCAAAAAAAAGCAAACCTGTTGTTTGAACATAAGAAATAGGAGCAGGAGTCAGTCATTCAGCCCCTCGAGCCTGCTCCACCATTTAATAAGATCATGGTGGATCCGATCATGGACTCAGCTCCACTTCCCTGCCCGCTCCCCATAACCCTTTACTCCCTTATCACTCACAGATCTGTCTATCTCCACCTTAAATATATTCAATGACCCAGCCTCCACAGCTCTCTGGGGCAGAGAATTCCACAGATTTACAACCCACAGAGAGAAGCAATTTTTCCTTAGCTCAGTTTTAAAAGGGCGACCCCTTATTCTGAGACTATGTCCCTAGTTTTAGTTTCCCCTATGAATGGAAATATCCTCTCTGCATACACCTTGTCGAGCCCCCTCATTATCTTGTATGTTTCAATAAGATCACTTCTCATTCTTCCGAACTCCAATGTGTATATAGGCTCAACCTACTCAACCTATCCGCATAAGTCAACCCCCTCATCTTCGGAATCAACCTAGTGAACCTTCTCTGAACTGCCTCCAATGCAAGTATATCCTTCCTTAAATACGGAGACCAAAACTGTACGCAGTACTCCAGGTGTGGCCTCACCAATACCCTGTACAGTTGTAATAGGACTTCTCTGCTTGTATACTCTATCCCCCTTGCAATAAAGGCCAACATTCCATTTGCCTTCCTGATTACTTGCTGTACCTGCATACTAACTTTTTGTGTTTCATGCAGGTCCCTCTGTACTGCAGCACTTTGTAATTTTTCTCCATTTAAATTTTAATTTGCTGTTCTATTATTTCTGCCAAAGTGGATAACCTCACATTTTCCTACATTATACTCCATCTGCCAAATTTTTTCCCACTCACTTAGCCTGTCTATATCCCTTTGTAGATTTTTTGTGTCCTCCTCACAATTTGCTTTCCCACCCATCTTTGTATCATCAGCAAACTTGCCTACATTACACTCGGTCCCTTCATCCAAGTCATTAATATAGATTGTAAATAGTTGAGGTCCCAGCACTGATCCCTGAGGCACCCATTATTCACTGTTTGCCAAGCGGAAAATTACCCATTTATCCCGACTCTCTGTTTTCTGTTAGTTAGCCAATCCTCTATCCATGGTAATATATTACCCCCAACCTCATGAACTTTTATCTTGTGCAGTAACCTCTTATGTGGCACCTTATCGAATGCCTTCTGGAAATCCAAATACACCACATCCACTGGTTCCCCCTTATCCACCCTACTCGTTACTTCCTCAAAGAACTCCAACAAATTTGTCAAATATGATTTCCCTTTCATAAAATCATGCTGACTCTGCTTGATTGAATCATGCTTTTCCAAATGTCCCGCTCCTGCTTCCTTAATATTGGACTCCAGCATTTTCCCAACAACAGTCTATAGTTTCCTGCTTTTTATCTGCCTCAATTTTTAAAAAGGGGCGTTACATTTGCGGTTTTCCAATATGCTGGGACCACCCCAGAATCCAGGGAATTTTGGTAGATTACAACCAATGCATCCACTATCTCTGCAGCCACTTCTCTGAAGATCCTAGGATGCAGGCCATCAGGTCCAGGGGACTTGTCCGCCTTTAATCCCATTATTTTACCGAGTACTACTTCATTGGTGATAGTGATTGTATTAAGTTCCTTCATTCCTATAGCTCCTTGATTATCCACTATTGGGATGTTTTTAGTATCTTCTACCGTAAAGACCGATACAAAATATTTGTTCAACGTCTCTGCCATTTGCCTGTTCTCCATTATTAATTCCCCAGTCTCATCCTCCAGGGGACCAACATTTACTTTAGCCACTCTTTTCCTTTTTATGTACCTGTAGAAACTCGTACTATCTGTTTTTATACTTCATGCTAGTTTACTTTCATAATCTATCTTCCCTCTCAGTCGTTGTTTTAGTCATTCTCTGCTGGCTTTTAAAAATTTCCCAATCCTCTGGCCTCCCACTAGTCTTGGACTCATTTTATGCCTTTGGTTTCAATTTGATACCCTCCCTTATTTCCTTAGTTAGCCATGGATGGTTATCCCTTCTCTTAGACTTTCCTTCTCATTTGAATATATTTTTGTTGCGAGTTATGAAATATATCCTTAAATGTCTGCCATTGTTCTTCAACCGTCCCATAATTTAATCTATTTTCCCAGTCCACTTTAGCCAACTCTGCCCTCATACCCTTGTAGTCTCCTTTATTTAAGCTCAGGACACTGGCTTGAGAACCAACTTTCTCTCCCTCCAACTGAATTTGAAGTTCAAGCATATTATGCTCACTCATTCCTAGAGGATCCTTTACTATGAGATCATTTATTAATCCTGTCTCATTACACAGTACCAGATCTCAGATAGCCTGCTCCCTGGTTGGTTCCGCAACGTACTGTTTAAAGAAACTATCCCGGAGACACTCTATGAACTCCTCCTCAAGGCTACCCTGGCCAATTTGCTTTGTCCCATCAATATGAAGGTTAAAATCACCCATGATTATTGGCGTGTACCGATATACCTGTACTTTCAAGAAAGGGGTCACTGAGTAGTGATGAGAGGGAACCTAGCCCCGGGGTGCTGGAGGCAATTCGTGTACCTTCCTGTTGCCCTGGTTACTAATTCAGAACAAATTGGAAATTAAAAGGGGATAGACTTTCCTCCCATTGAGGATTGACAGATTTTCCCAATGGGCAGATGCCCAGGAGATACACTGGACAAAGACTCCATCAACTCGAACATGAGCCACATATTACTCAGACCGTATTGATGTAGAATAATATCACTAAATTGTTTGTTTGACTTATGTTCAGAATAACTCCACAAGACTGTGCGCTGTAAGCGCAAACTGATGTGACCTTGGTCTCTGTAATCAAACTCCAGAGTGAAGAATCAGCATGGCAGACAACCTTTTATACTTGCTTGCACGAGGTGTGCAGGTGACCCTTGGGTCTCCAACAGGTGCTCCCCCTGGTGGCAAGTCTTACACTATTATAAAGTTTACATACATAACATCACTCCCCCCCACAAAGTCTTAGATACAAGTTATTTACAAGTTGAGGCGATCAGGGACTCTTCGTGCCCGGGTTGATCGCCTGAGTTGAAGTCCTGGTCTGGGTGAGTTGGTTGGATCATTGCTGCACTGCGATGTGGCTGGTCTGATCAGACTGTCGGGCATGGTGGGTTCATTCTCGTGATTGACAGCGAGGTCGATTGCTGGTTGGGTGTGTGTTCGTGGATCAATGATGGTAATGTCATCTTCAAACTGTTCTTGGTTGTTAGTGAATCACAGTTTGGCCTGATCCAAGTGCTTTCTGCACGTTTATCCATTCAGAAGTTTGACAACTTCTTGGCTAAAACCGTGACAGCAACCCATTTGGGACCATGACCGTAATTAAGAACAAACACAGGGTCATTAACCTCAATGTCACGCGATGCAGCCGCGCGACCGTGGTACATGTTATGCCGGTGACGCTAGGTTTCTACATGATCATTGAGATCCAGGTGGACTAAGGAGAGCCTGGTTTTGAGTGTTCGCTTCATTAACAATCCAGCTGGGGGAATCCCGGTAAGCAAGTGGGGTTGCGTCCGGTAGCTGAGCAGAACCCGAGATAACCGGGTCTGCAGGGAACCTTCCGTCACACGTTTCAAGCTCTGCTTGACAGTTTGGACTGTCCTTCCTGCTTGACCGTTGGATGCGGGCTTAAACGGGGCAGACCTGACATGTTTGATGCCATTGCGGGTCATGAACTCGTTGAATTCCGAGCTGGTGAAACATGGTCCATTGTCACTAACAAGGACATCGGACAAACCATGGGTGGTGAACATGGCCCGGAGGCTTTCAATGGTGGCAGTGGATGTACATGATGACATTATTACACATTCAATGCATTTAGAGTAAGTGTCCACTGCTACTAGGAACATCTTTCCTAGAAAGGGGCCAGCGAAATCTATGTGGACCCTGGACCACGGTTTGGAGGGTCATGACCACAGACTCAGTGGGGCCTCCCTTGGTGCATTGCTCAACTGTGAGCAAGTGTTACATTGGTGTACGCATGACTCCAATTCCGAGTCAATGCCAAGTCACCAAACGTGTGACCTGGCGATAGCCTTCATCATGACATGGGTGGGTACTGTGTAGGTCGCGTATAAACGTTTCCCTGCCTTTTTTTGACAAAAACACATGATTCCCCCATAGAAGACAATCCGATTGGATGGACATTTCATCCTTGCGTCGGTAAAAGGGCTTAATTTTGTCTTGCATTTCCCCGGGAACAGTCGACCAGCTCCCATTAAGGACCCTGTTTTTTTACTAGTGATAGCACAGGGTCCTGGCTAGTCCAGGTCCTGATCTGGCGAGCCGTGACAGGTGATCCCTCGCTCTCAAAAGCATCCATTACAAGAAGCAAGTCTGCAGGTTGCACCATTTCCACCCCGGTGGTGGGCAATGGTAGCCGACTGAGGGCATCTGCACAATTCTCCGTGCCTGGTCTGTGGCGGATCACATAGTCATCCGCAGATAATGTTGGTGCCCATCTTTGGATGCGGGATGAAGCATTGGTGTTAATACCTTTGATTTCTGAAAACAGCGAAGTGAGCGGTTTGTGGTCGGTTTCGAGCTCGAACCAGTGTCCAGATAGGTATTGGTGCATTTTTTAACCCCGTATATGCATGCTAATGCTTCTTTCTCAACCATACTGTAGGCTGTTTCAGCCTTAGATAAACTTCTGCACGCATATGCAATTGGTTGCAGTCTGCCCGACACATTGGCTTGCTGTAACACACAACCGACCCCGTACGAAGATTCATCACAAGCTAGTACATGGGTCATACAATACAAGTAACTTGTTAGAACATAGCAGGTTTCTGGGCTTCTCAAAGGCTGTTTCTTGAGATTTACCCCAAACCCAATCGTCACCCTTACGTAGCAATAAATGCAAAGGTTCCAGCAAAGTTCTCAACCCGGGTAGAAAGTTACCAAAATAGTTGAGGAGTCCCAGGAACGAACGCAGCTCCGTCACATTCTGTGGTCTGGGTGCATTCTTGATGGCCTCTGTCTTTGAGTCCGTGGGTCAGATGTCGTCTGCCGCAATCTTTCTCCCCAAAAATTCGACCTCTGGCACCTGGAAAACACGCTTGGGGCGTTTCAGCCTGAGTCCCACTCTGTCCAATCGCTTTAGAACCTCTTCCAGAATGTGCAAGTGTTCGGTGGTGTCGTAATACAATGGTGCGCGGAATCGCTTTCAGCAGACTCTCCATGTTCCTCTGGAAGATGGCAGCAGCTGAGCGAATCCCAAAAGGGCATCTGTGGTATATGAACAGTCCTTTGTGTGTGTTGATGCACGTCAATCTTTTCGAAGATTCAGCCAGCTCCTGTGTCATGTTAGCAGAGGTTAGATCCAGCTTGGTGAAAGATTTCCCCCCTGCTAATGTTGCGAACAGGTCCTCCACTTTGGGTAGTGGGTACTGGTCCTGTAACGAGACTCGGTTGATCGTTACTTTGTAGTGTCCGCAGATTCTGACCGTGCCATCGCTTTTCCACACCGGAACAATTGGACTGGCCCACTTGTTGAACTCGACTGACGATATGATTCCCCCTCATTAAAGTCTGTCCAGTTCGATCTCGACTTTCTCCTGCATCATATATGGAACCGCTTGGGCCTTGTAATGAACAGGCAGTGCATCAGGGACTAGATGGATCTGCATTTTGGCACATGTGAAGTTGCCGATGCCTGGTTCAAATAGCGATGGAAATTTGTTTAGCACTTGAGCACACGAGCGTCATCCACCGAAGACAGTGCTTTGATGTCGTTCCAGTTCCATCGGATCTTTCCCAGCCAGCTTCTGCCGAACAGCGTTGGGCCATCGCCTGGTACAATCCATAGTGGTAAATCATGCACAGCTCCATCATACGACACCTTCACTGCCGCACTGCCAATGACTGGTATGAGTTCTTTGGTGTAAGTGCGCAGCTTTGTGTGAATCGGGCTTGGTTTTGGCCTTTGTGCCTTGTTGCCCCACAGTTTCTCATAATTGACGGGCTCATAATTGACTGACTCGCCCCCGTGTCCAATTCCATGGAAACTGGAATGCCGTTTAATTTGACTTTCAACATTATCGGAGGGCTTTTGGTGGTGAAGGTGTGTACCCCATACACTTCCTCCTCAGCCTCGGGTTGAGTTGCCTCTCTCACCCGTTCACCGTGATCCGTGCCGGATCGGTCATCTTCTGCCGACTCTGCCACGTGGTGAGTCGCAGCATGTCTGCGCATTCGCTGGAGGTGCCCCATTGTTCCACAGCCCTCGCACACGTAGTGCTTGAATCGACATCGATGGGCTCTATGATTACCCCGCAGCGCCAATATGATAATGGATTCGCATTCACGCCCCACAGTGGACTCTGAGTCATCCTAGGTCTGGCCTCTGCAGGTGTGTAGGCCCTGCCATGTACAGTTCGGCCTGCTGAAGGAATTATTTTATGCACAGTACTTGCCGGTGAGCTTCAATTCTGTGAAGATATCTATTTCGTGTTGTCGCTCGTGGATATGAAGGCCTGGGCTATCGTGAGGGCCTTGCTCAGATCCAGGGATTCGGCAGACAGCAGTTTGCAAAGAATGACCTCGTGGCCAATTCCAAGCATGAAAAAGTCCCGCAATATTTCCCCCAAAAATCCGGCAAATTCGCACGGTCCCGCAAGGCGCCTTAGGTCGGCGACATAACTTGCCACGTTCCGGCCCTCAGAGCGATGGTACGTATAAAAGCGGCACTTGGCCATTAAGATGCTCTCCTTCAGCTTGAGGTATTCCCAAACCAGTGTACACAACTCTGCATATGTCTTGTCCATTGGTTTCATCAGTGCTAGCAGATTTTTGATGTGGTCATATATCATGGACCCACAAACGGTGAGGAGAATTGCCCTGCGCTTGACCGCGGTACTGTCCGTATCCAGCTCGTTGGCCACAAAGTATTGTCAAGATGCTCAATGAAGGCTTCCCAATCATCACCCTCAACAAATCTCTCAAGAATACCAACGGCAGCCATAACCACATGAAAGTTTGTGATCCGTTACTCGTCGCCAGTGGTTATATTCAGAATAACTCCACAAGACTGTGTGCTGTAAGCTCAAACTGATGTGACCCTGGTAATCAAACTCCAGAGTGAAGAATCAGTATGGCAGACAACCTTTTATACTTGCTTGCATGAGGTCTCCATCAGGTGCTCCCCTGGTGGCAAATCTTACACTATTATAAAGTTTACATACATAACATTTTGTTTAATTATTAAATGAATCGGTGGTGAGATGCCTTGAAAATTGCCTTGGCTTAAAGCTAATTATATTGGTAGAAAAGCTGCAACAACTACAGTAAACTCCTTGTTGGGATCAGACACAGAATGTAAATGTACTTACTATCCTGAAGCTCCTCACGAAATGTCATTGCAATTCTGGCTCCAAAGCCAGACCAGAGCTCAACAAAGCCAACACATTCCAAAACCGACGCACCTCCATCCATCACTAATGCAATTATGGGTTGCCCATCGTGTTGTGCAATTATGGTGGAGCTATACTTTAAATAACCAGTGTTATTGGAATATAGCCAGAAACACAACTTAACCCTTAGGTCCGGAGACAGGTCCAGAGAAATTCCCATTTATCTGGGCTGGCTGTCTTGGTCTGCTTCCAGCTAATAGGCTGACACTGAAATAATATTAATAGTGAGATTAGTTAGCACCCATCCCTTACCTTCAACACTCACTCCCTCCACCACCGGCGCACCGTGGCTGCAGTGTGCACCATCTACAAGATGCACTGCAGCAACTCGCCAAGGCTTCTTCGGCAGCACCTCCCAAACCCGCCACCTCTACCACCTAGAAGGACAAGGGCAGCAGGCGCATGGGAACACCACCACCTCCACGTTCCCCTCCCAGTCACACACCATCCTGACTTGGAAATATATCGGCCGTTCCTTCATCGTCGCTGGGTCACAATCCTGGAACTCCCTCCCTAACAGCACTGTGGGAGCACCTTCACCACACGGACTGCAGCAGTTCAAGAAGGCGGCTCACCACCACCTTCTCAAGGGGCAATTAGGGATGGGCAATAAATGCCGGCCTTGCCAGCGACACCCACATCCTGAAACGAATAATAAAAAGAGTCCCTGAACCATCTGGTGTAGGTTTATTACTGTAGTACTAACCTTACAGATCTAAAATATACGCTTAAACATATTTACCTAAATATTAAAAAGCATTTTGATTCTGATCAGCCTGATATTCTCTTTTTTTCCTCTAATTTTAATTTATTTTTCTAATTTACCCTCTGCTTGTTTTACAACATTCCCCCTCAAGAATTAAGTTTGCAAGATTTTACTTCCACGTTTCCCCTCTCTCCTCTCTCTTACCATTCATTTTGGAGATGGGACAACGTTTGGAAAGACCTGGGCTAGTTTTGCGAGACTGTGATCCATGGCGATGGTCAGCGACTGGCAGTATAATGGGTGGTTGTGGGCAGTGTGCACAGAATGTGTCATGTCAGTGGGTGAGGTTCCTCACCCACTGCCCAGTATCGTCAAATCATCCCCAGAGTCTGTGCTGGCTGTAAACCAGCTTTGAATGTGGTCGGTGTCTCGATCACACCGATGTACAGAGCTCTGGATATACAGTGGCCAAAAACTCCCCGTTAAATGGGATTTACTGTCGGATATAATAATAATGGTCTACACTGGACTATTCCAATGCTTGACGAGCCAACCTCCCACCTAACCCCCTCATCCAAAACTCAGCGGCCCTTGTCCTAACTCGTACCAAGTCCTGTCACCTATCAGTACTGTGCTCACTGTCCTAAGTTGGAGGAGGGGGTGCGCACAGAGTTCCTAGTCGGAGTGAAGTTTAGCTGGGGCGCAAAATGAGCGATAGCAAATTGACACCCCGCTTCACCCCTCCCCCCCTTTACTCTCCCCCCCACCTTTGCTTTACTCCCATCCCTCCCCCAGTTTACACCCTCCTTCTGTCCATCCTGTTGACTCCGGCCAGCGTACGATGAGTAGCTGATTGGCTTGAGACACCGCTCAGGGTGAATTTCACCCCATTGCGATTCATTCACAATTTGAACTCAACAGTTGAATAAAACACCAAATCCGAGGCAGTGAGCACTCGGTGGCTGAATCAATGGATCCAACAAAACATCTTGCCAGAAGCACAATCTCGGTCCCCGGACCTTTGTGGAAAATAAGTGATCTTGTTCAATTCTCTCCAGTTTTTTAATTAGGAGAAAATTCCTGAAAAACGATTAAATTTACTTTGGTTATAAGATTTGCAAATTAATTATCTTGCATTTCTATAGAGCCTATCACGTCCTCAGGACATTCCAAAATGCTTCACAGCTGATTAATTTCTTCTGCAGTGTAGTCGCCATTACAGCAGCTAGTTCACACCAGATCATGTGTTTGATGGATAAATACTGGCCAGGATAGACAAAGTGAGTCCCAGTTTAACATCTTGTCTGAAAGACAGCGCCTCCGACAGTGCGGCTCTCCCTCAGTACTGCCCCTCCGACAGTGCAGCACTCCCTCAGCACTGCCCCTCCGACAGTGCAGCACTCCCTCAGTACTGCCCTTCCGACAGTGCAGCACTCCCTCAGTACTGCCCCTCCGACAGTGCGGGGCTCCCTCAGTACTGCCCCTCCGACAGTGCGGGGCTCCCTCAGTACTGCCCCTCCGACAGTGCGGGGCTCCCTCAGTACTGCCCCTCCGACAGTGCGGGGCTCCCTCAGTACTGCCCCTCCGACAGTGCGGGGCTCCCTCAGTACTGCCCCTCCGACAGTGCGGGGCTCCCTCAGTACTGCAATAAAGTGTCAGCCTGGATTATGTGCTCAGATCCCTGGATTGAACCTTGAACTCCAGAGGGGAGAGAGTGAGCCGAGCCTGATCCAAGTAAAGTGCTGCCCGAAACGTAGTTTTGCATTCATCAGGATTCAATTAGAGAAAGCAGAAAATAATTTGTGTGTTAAATTCTGATCTGTTAATCACTGCTACATTAGGTTGGCAGATTAATGCTAAACATGAAAGCATACATTACCTCGGTGTTAACTGCTTCCAGAAGAAATGGTCCTATAACAGCCTGGGCCCCTGGTGCTGTGGAAGCTGTGCATGGACATTACATGGTTAACTCCACAGCCCCAGAGCTGCATGTGTGATCGCCATTTCATTTCCAGATGCACACTTTCCCCAGTTGCTGGGGAGAATTCTGTGTCGGCAATCGATGAGATGATAAACCAAGATCTCGTCTACTTTGCCAACTGGATGTAAAAGATCCCGTGGCCATATTCGAGGAGGGGCAAGGGAGTTCTCCCGGTGTCCTAGACAACAGTTAACACAAAACTAGAGGCCATCAATATAAGGTAGTCACTAATGAATCCAATCGGGAGTTCAGGCGACACTTTGTTACCCAGAGAGCGATGAGAATGTGGAACTCGCTGCCACAGGGAGTGCTTGAGGCGAATAGCAAAGATACATTTAAGGGGAAGCTGGATAAACTCATGAGAAAGGAATAGAAGGATACGGTGATGGGTGAGATGAAGAGTGTGTGGGGGGCGGGGGGGGGGAGCATTAACACCAGCATGTACCTGTTGGGCCGAATGGCCTGTTTCTGTGCTGTGTAACCAATGCCACTAAAACAGCCAAATCGGTCATTTATCTCATTGCTGTTTGTGGGACCTTGCTGTGCACAGACCGTCTGCCACCTTTCCCGACGTTACAAGAGTGACTGCACTTCAGAAGAGCTGTCAAGTGCTTTGGGACATCCCAAGGTTGTGAAAGGCACTATAGAAATGCAAGCTCTCTCTTTCTCGTATAGACCTAACATGGAATACTGAAGTTGTTGGTGTGCACTGGTGAGCTGAACAGCTGCAGCCAGAAAGCTTGGCACCTGGTTGCACCATTTGTAGTTCATCATCATCATAGGCCGTCCCTCGAAGCGAGGATGACTTGCTGCCACGCCAAGAAGGGACGAGTTCACAGGTGTTTCAATGAAGGACCTAATATTTCCAGATCCTGAACTACATCCTGAAGGGTGGAAGATTCCTGTGGGTGGATTTTTTTAACGTGGGGTGACCGTTGCACACCAGCCACCACACGGAGCTTGACCGAGCGAGGTCTTGGTGCAGTGGCAAGGGTTAACCAGGACGACTAGAGACCAGCTCTGCTGCACTGACCCAGTGCGCTCACATATCACAGTGTGGGCTGGGCCCGTGCTGCCCCTGGGCCCCGAACCCTCGCCTCTCCTGGGCCCCGGTCACTTCCCTCTACAATCTCTCGCCGCTCCTTCGCCCTGACCTCGTCACTCCTGCTGTACCTGCCCACGCTCCAATCACCGACCTGGACCTTGATGATGTCACTCTTCGCTGCCGTTGCCCTCCTGTACAAGCTCGCGCTGTACCTTCCCGCGGTACGCTGCCACACTGTCCATGGCCGCCGCTCGCTGCTCCTTTTATGGCCCCGACCTGCCGCTGATGGTCTCTCGCAGGTTACCAACACTCCTCCCCCCCACCCGCCCCGCCCCGCCCCCCCACCCCCCCACCTTCAGAGTAACACCCAATAGCTGCACCATACTTACTTTACAGCACTGTTGTAAAGTCTGTAAAGTTAGGGATGGTGTTGATAGCATGGCTGGAAATTAAAAAGAAAGAATGACTTGAATTTATATAGCACCTTTCACGACCACCGGACATCTCAAAGTGCCTTACACCCAATGAAGTACTTTTGGAGTGTAATCACTGTTGTAATGTGGGAAACACAGCACAGCAAGTGATAATGACCAGATAATCAGTTTTTGTTCTGTTGATTGAGGGATAAATATTGGCCAGTGAAATCCCCTGTTTTTCTTTAAAATAGTGCTGTGGAATCTTTTACATCCTGCGAGCCCTCCCTCAGCACTGCACTGGGAGTGTCAGCCTAGATTTATGTTCTCAAGTCCCTGGAGTGAGACTTGAACCCACAACCTTCTGACTCAGAGGCGAGGGTGCTGCTCACTGAGCCACAGCTGACACTAGAAAAGGGACTAACAGCTTACATCATCCTACAAATCAAAAGCCGTTGTTTTGTCGAAACTGGTCTGATTCTAAAGCTCGTGTAACTGGCATTTTTTTAATTGAAGAAAATAAAAACTTGGGTGTGTTTTAAGTTTACAAAGCAACGGAGAAGATAGATTAAGAAAGAAGGTTTGTGCACTGCAGAGGTAGCGTGCAAATCCAAGAACTACTAATTAGGGACGGAAATGATCAACTGTCATCATCATAGGCAGTCCCTCGGAGTCGAGGATGACTTGCTTCCACTCTAAAAGTGAGTTCTCAGGTGGCTGAATAGTCCAATGCAGGAATTACAGTCGCTGTCACAGGTGGGACAGACAGTGGTTGAGGGAAAGGGTGGGTGGGACTGATTTGCCGCACGCTCCTTCCGCTGCCTGCACTTGGTTTCTGCATGCTCTCGGCGACGAGACTCGAGGTGCTCAGCGCCCTCCCAGATGCTCTGCCTCCATTTTGGGCAGTCTTGAGCCAGGGACTCCCAGGTGTGGGTGGGTATCAAGGAGGCTTTGAGGGTGTCCTTGAAACGTTTCCTCTGCCCACCTGGGGCTCGCTTGCCGTGTCGAAGCTCCGCGTAGAGCGCTTACTTAGGGAGTTTTGTGTCGGGCATGCGGACAATGTGGCCCGCCCAACGGAGCTGGTCAAGTGTGGTCAATGCTTCGATGCTGGGGATGTTGGTCTGAGCGAGAACACTGACGTTGGTGCGTCTATCCTGCCAATGGATTTGCAGGATCTTGCGGAGGCAGTGTTGGTGGTAACTTGCCTGTGTTTTCAGGTGTCTGCTATATATCGATTGTACACATTTTGCATTCTGACAGAAACAAATGGACTGAAGCCAGACAACGAGAGAGAAGGATCAGAGGGTTTCCATTGAAATCTGAAATCTTTCTGGCAACCAGCTGAGCCAAACAAAACTGGTCAAGCTGTGAATACAACACTGAAGAAAGAAACACCAATGTGGCTCGTATTCTGAGTGATCACGCTGCAGTAACTCGGGAGAAAATTGCTCAACTTTTAGAAGCAGTATTGGGGTGGCTTTTACTGTACACTTAAACCCTGACTGCAAACCACTCACACATGACCACGACAGACAAGCAGACTGTTCAGACACGAGCCTCAACTTTTCATGGGCTCACCTCACATTTCAAAAATCTTTATTTAAATTTCTGCTTTTCCCAAAGTTAAGATTTTCTCACAAATTGAACAGAATTTGACCTGCAATGTAAGGATGTGCTGGTGTGACAGACATGGTCAGCACCACAACTGGGTGATTGACTATCTCACAGCTTCCATGGTGTGCTCCAGGTTGATGATCACTAGATCTGTGACCTGTGATCCAACCTCAACTTAGATCTGATTTCGGAGGCGAAAATTGGAAACGGGAGAAGTATTTACACATTAATATAAGTACATGCGAAATAGGACCCCTCGAGCCTGCTCCGCCATTCAATAAGGTCATGGCTGATCTGATCGTGGCCTCAGCTCCACTTCCCCGCTCGCTCCCCATAACCCTTTACTCCCTTATCACTCAAGAATCTGTCTATCTCCACCTTAATTATATTCAATGACCCAGCCTCCACAGCTCTCTGGGGCAGAGAATTCCACAGATTCACGACCCTCTGAGAAGAAATTCCTCCTCATTTTATTAAATTGGATCTTATTGGGAACGGTTTGATTGTAGCAATCATTTTACTTCAGATTTGACTAATTACTGTTCATTCCATTAAAGACACTTGGACCTTCAACATACTCACAGCTAATGTGATGTTGTACCAGCCCCAAAGGCATCCTTGCAACCGAGTCACCAAGCGTAACACTGCCTCCCAGCAGGCCACATTCCACTATACCATGCAGGCAGCAGGGGGGGGGTGAGGTAGAGCAAGGGTTGGCGGGGGAGATGGGGGGGGGGGCGGAGGGAAGGAGGGAGGGTAGGGGAGGGAAGGGGAGGGAAGGAGGGGAGGGAAGGGGGGAAGGGAGGGGGAGGGAAGGTGGTTGGAGGGAAGGTGGTTGGAGGGAAGGTGGTTGGAGGGAAGGTGGTTGGAGGGAAGGTGGTTGGAGGGAAGGTGGTTGGAGGGAAGGTGGTTGGGAAAGGAGGGAGGGAGGGAGGGAAAGGAGGGAGGGAGGGAAAGAAGGGAGGGAGGGAAAGGAGGGAGGGAGGGAGGGAAAGGAGGGAGGGAGGGAAAGGAGGGAGGGAGGGAGGAAAGTGGGGAGGGTTGGGAGGGAGCGAGGGAAGGAGGGAGGAAGAGAGTGAGGGTTGGGAGGGAGGGAAGGAGAGAGGGAAGTGGGTAGGGTTGGGAGGGAGCGAGGGAAGGAGGGAGGGAAGGGTTGCGATGCCAATATACAACAGGTAACTCAGCATCATAGGCAATCTCGCGGGGTCGAGGATGACTTGCTTCCACACTAAACATGAATACTCAGGTGACTGATGAACTCATTTTAAACAGTGGAAGATGCCGGTGCGTGAATTCTTTTAATGTGGGGTGGCCGTTGCACACCAGCCACCACACGGACTTGACGCAGCAAGGTCTTGGTCCGCCGCATGTGCCAATACATACACACAAACTCAAACATACTCCTATTGTCCTCCTTCCCAGACAACTATCAGCTTACAGGCACCTCGCCAACTCTCCACCGTCTCCATGCCAAGTCTCTTCAACCACAAACAAGCAATTGGCAGCAACACCACGATTCTGTTCATTTCTCAGCTACAAGTTCATGTTGATCCCTCGTGTTCACTCCGGGAGTTAGCGGGGAACGGAACAGGACACAGAAGTGGAGAAACCACCAGTCATCGTGACACAATTTTAGTCGTTACAGGTCTGTACATAAATAGAAGGCGTTACAACTTATTCTCCCATTTACGATGACACACACACGTTCATCATGAGCTGCTGGTTTTACTAATACTTTATTGTGAGAAGTTGCTCATTTTTAAATACACTGAAATTCATGCATTGAGTGCAGGCTGTTGAAGGCACGGCCAGTGGACCTGGGGAAGGGGGGAGATGATGCACAAGGTGCAAGAATCAGAGGAAGAGTGTGTTTGGGGGAGAGGGGGAAGAAGAGCTGGAGGAGGTTACAGAAATAGAGGATCATGGAGGAGTTTAAATACAAGAATGGGAACATTAGCTTTGAGCTGTTGTGGAAGTGCAGTGAGTGCGGACCGAGCTGGGACTTGGTGCAGGTTATAAGGAGGTTTAGAGGGTGAGGATGCGATTCCAACCATAAGAGCTTTCAGATAGCGGAGTCTGGAGGGGACAAAGCATGGCTGAAGATATCGATGAATAATCGGTGTCTGTTCACCGATATACTCACCCGAGTCCGAAACCGATTGGTTGGTGTTGTGCCCGGTTCCCGTTTCCTCATGGAATTTGGATATTTGAGTTTATCGGCGAATGGTAGATGAAAGATCTTTGAGGAAACATTTTGACCAATTCAATGAGGTCAGTTTCTGTTTTGCTGGATTTGTACATTTTTTGTAACTTCCCATAGCCACAAGCCTCTGATTTTCTGTGGTGACTAAGATTTTCAAATTGTTTGAGCAATTTGATTGGTTAAGGTTTTGCTTTTTAAGTCAAAGTTAGGGAGGGATAGAGGGGAGTGAGCGAGGGAGTGAGGGGGGAAGTGAGAGGGGGAGGGAGGTGTGGAGGGGACCGAGGGAGGGGTGGAGGAGAGCGAGGGGTGGAGGGGAGCGCGGGACAGGTGGAGGGGAGTGAGGGAGGGGAGGATGGAGGGAGGGAGGGGAGGATGGAGGGAGGGAGGGGAGGATGGAGGGAGTGGGGGATGGAAGGAGGGGAGATGGAGAAAGGGGGGGGATGGAGGGAGGAATTGAGGGAAGGAGGGAGAAATGGAGGGATGGAGGGAGGAATGGAGAGAGGAAAGGGGAATGGAGGGAGGAGGGAGGGGATGGAGGGAGAAGGGAGGGGATGGAGGGAGGAGGAGGGGATGGAGGGGATGAAGGAAGGGGGATGGGGGATGAAAGGAGGGGGGGATGGAGGGAGATGGGGATGGAGGGAGGTGGGGATGGAGGGAGGTGGGGATGGAGGGAGGTGGGGATGGAGGGAGGTGGGGATGGAGGGAGGTGGGGATGGAGGGAGGGGGGGATGGAGGGAGGGGGGGATGGAGGGAGGGGGGGATGGAGGGAGGGGGGGATGGAGGGAGGGGGGGATGTGATCTGTTGCACATCAGTAACTCAGATGATAAAATAAAGCACCACAGCCTTAGCTACTTTTCAAATGCTGTGATGGTCTGATGCGTTAATGCTCAGAATTGATGCTGCCCAAAGATCTGCCGTAGATTTTTGAGGATTTGTGAGGGAAGGAGAAGATTTATTCCACTTCAGACTGTGTTTATTGCTGGCTGCTGGCGTCAGCGATGTCATGTTAGTCATCATGTTCTTGCAGCCGAATCGTGTAAACTCAACTGCTGTGAAGTGCTACAGGGTAATGGCATATAATTTACACGTATAGTGATTTATTTAAACAAATAAACTGGAGCTCCGCGCCAGTGCAATCTGCCTGAAATCAGCCAGACCAGCGATGAAGATCGGGGAATTTAAGCACAGGTTACATGGAGCATGAGCCAAGTTTCCCCGATCAGTGAAAACTGGCCCCACCCACGGATCAAATTAATCAACCTGGCAAGTTGCTGCTGCTTGCCACCACTTGGGGAGGCTCAACAAGAACAACTTATATTTATATAGCGCCTTTAATGTCGTGAAATGTCCCAAGGCACTTCACAGGAGTGTTATAAGACAAAAAATTTAACACCGAGCCACACGAGAAAAAATTAGCGCCAGTGACCAAAAGCTTGGTCATAGAGGTCGGTTTTAAGGAGCGTCTTGGAGGAGGAGAGAGAGGTAGCGAGGTGGAGAGGTTTAGGGAGGGAGTTCCAGAGCTTGGGGCCCAGGCAACAGAAGGCATGGCCACCAATGGTTGAGCGATTATAATCAGGATGGTCAAGGTCTTTTGTCGGAGGTGAGGATGGAGACTGGGGAGAGGGGTTTAAGAAGATTGTTAGCAGTGGAGAATAGAAGCCGTGGTTTACCTTTGCATTGCAGAATGATTCTGGAATAGTGAACGATTTTGGCCGACGAGAGCAGGACCCAATAATGCTTTATGGTCCAGCCCGATCTGGCGGTGAACGGCAATAACCAGTTGTCCACTATATCCGTTCAAGTCTGCATCCCGTGGACTTGAGGGAGCGAAGATGAGGGCCGTATCGGTATATGTTCATGGGGTTGGGGGTAATATATTAGCATGGATAGAGGATTGGCTAACTAACAGAAAACAGAGAGTCGGGATAAATGGATCATTTTCTGGTTGGCAAACAGTAACTAGTGGGATGCCGCAGGGATCAGTGTTGGGGCCTCAACTATTTACAATCTATATTAATGACTTGGATGAAGGGACCGAGTGTAATGTAGCCAAGTTTGCTGATGATACAAAGATAGGTGGGAAAGCAAATTGTGAGGAGGGCACAAGAAATCTGCAAAGGGATATAGACAGGCTAAGTGAGTGGGCAAAAATTTGGCAGATGGAGTATAATGTGGAAAAATGTGAGGTTATCCACTTTGGCAGAAAAAAATAGAAAAACAAATTATAATTTAAATGGAGAAAAATTACAAAATCATCATCATAGGCAGTCCCTCAGAATCGAGGAAGACTTGCTTCCATTCTTAGAATGAGTGCTTTTAGGTGGCTGAACAATCCAATACGAGAACCACAGTCCCTGTCACAGGTGGGACAGACAGCCGTTGAGGGTAAGGGTGGGTGGGACAGGTTTGTCTCACGTTCTTTCCGCTGCCTGCACTTGATTTCTGCATGCACCCGGCAATGAGACTCGAGGCGCTCAGCGCCCTCAATAATGCACTTCCTCCATTTAGGGCAGTCTTTGGCCAGGGACTCCCAGGTGTCAGTGGGGATGTTGCACTTTATCAGGGAGGCTTTGAAGGTGTCCTTGTAACGTTTCCTCTGCTGTGAAGGAGTTCCAAGTGGAGAGCTTGCTTTGGGAGTCTCATGTCTGGCATGCGGACAATGTGGCCCACCCAGCGGAGCTGATCAAGTGTGGTCAGTGCTTCGATGCTGGGGATGTTCGCCTGGACGAGGACATTTGTAGGATCTTGCGGAGGCATCGTTGGTGGTATTTCTCCAGCGACTTGAGGTGTTTACTGTACATGGTCCATGTCTCTGAGCCATACAGGAGGGCAGGTATCACTACAGCCCTGTAGACCATGAGCTTGGTGGTAAATTTGAGGGCCTGGTCTTCGAACACTCTTTTCCTCAGGCGACCAAACACTGGAGTTCAGAAGAATGAGAGGTGATCTTATTGACACATATAAGATAATGAGGGGGCTCAACAAGGGTGTATGCAGAGAGGATATTTCCACTCATAGGGGAAACTAAAACTAGGGGGCATAGTCTCAGAATAAGGGGCCACCCATTTAAAACTGAGATGAGGAGAAATTGCTTCTCTGAGGGTTGTAAATCTGTGGAATTCTCTGCCCCAGAGAGCTGTGGAGGCTGGGTCATTGAATATATTTAAGGCAGTGATAGACAGATCTTTGAACGATAAGTGAATAAAGGGTTATGGGGAGCGGGCAGGGAAGTGGAGCTGAGCCCAAGATCAGATCAGCCATGATCTTATTAAATGGCGGAGCAGGCTCGAGGGGCCAAGTGGCCGACTCCTGTTCCTTATGTATCGGGGGAACGGCCGGGGTGGGAGAGATCAATGGTTTTAATAGGGTCTAAGGCTTCAAAGGTGGTGAGGGTGTGATTGAGCAGATTGGTGGTTTTGGAAATGTCCTGGTGAATGGAGGGCCACAGCTGGGCAGTTGGGAGTTCATAAATGCAGTGATAAGAGTTACTGTGGAGGGGCGTGATCGGGGCCCAAGGGAGGTCCACACTGCGATATGTGGGATGGGGGCGGGGAGGGGGGAGAGGGATGGGGCGGGAACAGGGGAGAGGGATGCGGCGGGCGGGGTGGGGGAGAGGGATGGGGTGGGGGGGGGGGGAAGAGGGATGGGGCTGGGGGGGGGGGAGATGGATGGGGTGGGGGGGGATGGGGCATGGGGAGGATGGGGCGTGGGGGGGAGAGGAATGGGGCTGGGAGGGGGGGGGGGAAGAGGGATGGGGCTGGGAGGGGGGGGAAGAGGGATGGGGCTGGGAGGGGGGGGGAAGAGGGATGGGGCTGGGAGGGGAGAGGGATGGGGCGAGGAGAGGGATGGGGCGAGGGGGGGGGAGAGGGATGGGGCGGGGGGAGAGGGATGGGGCGGGGGGAGAGGGATGGGGCGGGGGGAGAGGGATGGGGCGGGGGGAGAGGGATGGGGCGGGGGGGGAGAGGGATGGGGCGGGGGGGGAGAGGGATGGGGCGGGGGGGGAGAGGGATTGGGCGGGGGGGGAGAGGGATGGGGCGGGGGGGGAGAGGGTTGGGGCGGGGGGGGAGAGGGATGGGGCGGGGGGGGAGAGGGATGGCGCGGGGGGGGAGAGGGATGGGGCGGGGGGGGAGAGGGATGGGGCGGGGGGGAGAGGGATGGGGCGGGGGGGGAAGAAGGATGGGGCGGGGGGGGAGAGGGATGGGGCGGGGGGAGAGAGGGATGGGGCGGGGGGAGAGAGGGATGGGGCGGGGGGAGAGAGGGATGGGGCGGGGGGAGAGAGGGATGGGGCGGGGGGAGAGAGGGATGGGGCGGGGGGGAGAGAGGGATGGGGCGGGGGGGGAGAGGGATGGGGCGGGGGGGGAGAGGGATGGGGCGGGGGGGGAGAGGGATGGGGCGGGGGGGGAGAGGGATGGGGCGAGGGGGGGAGAGGGATGGGGCGGGGGGGGAGAGGGATGGGGCGGGGGGGGAGAGGGATGGGGCGGGGGGGGAGAGGGATGGGGCGGGGGGGGAGAGGGATGGGGCGGGGGGGGAGAGGGATGGGGCGGGGGGGGAGAGGGATGGGGCGGGGGGGGAGAGGGATGGGGCGGGGGGGAGAGGGATGGGGCGGGGGGGGCGAGGGATGGGGCGGGGGGGGGGAGAGGGATGGGGCGGGGGGGGAGAGGGATGGGGCGGGGGGGGGGAGAGGGATGGGGCGGGGGGGGAGAGGGATGGGGCGGGGGGGGAGAGGGATGGGGCGGGGGGGGAGAGGCATGGGGCGGGGGGGGCGAGGGATGGGGCGGGGGGGGGCGAGGGATGGGGCGGGGGGGGAGAGGGATGGGGCGGGGAGAGGGATGGGGCTGGGGGGGGAAGAGGGCTGGGGCGGGGGGGAGGGGGATGGGGTGGGGGTGTGTGGGAGAGGGATGGGGCTGGGGGGGGATGGGGCGTGGGGGGGGGAGAGGGATGGGGCTGGAGGGGGGGAAGGGGGAAGAGGGATGGGGCTGGAGGGGGGGGAAGGGGGAAGAGGGATGGGGCTGGAGGGGGGGGAAGGGGGAAGAGGGATGGGGCTGGGGGGGGGAAAAGAGGGATAGGGCTGGGGGGGGGGAAAGAGTGATAGGGCTGGGCGATGGGGGAAGAGGGATGGGGCTGGGGGGAGAGGGATGGGGCGGGGAGGGGGCGAGGGGGGTGGGGGAGGGATGGGGCGAGGGGGGGGGAAGAGGGATGGGGCGAGGGGGGGGAGGGATGGGGCGAGGGGGGGGGAGAGGGATGGGGCGGGGGGGGAGAGGGATGGGGCGAGGGATGGGGCGGGGGGGGAGAGGGATGGGGCGAGGGGGGGGGGAGAGGGATGGGGCGGGGGAGGGGGATGGGGCGCGGGAGAGGGATGGGGCGGGGGAGAGGGATGGGGCGGGGGAGAGGGATGGGGCGGGGGAGAGGGATGGGGCGGGGGAGAGGGATGGGGCGGGGGAGAGGGATGGGGCGGGGGAAATGGATGGGGCGGGGGAAATGGATGGGGCGGGGGAAATGGATGGGGCGGGGGGGGGGAGAGGGATGGGGCGGGGGGGGGAGAGGGATGGGGCGGGGGGGGGGAGAGGGATGGGGCGGGGGGGAGAGGGATGGGGCGGGGGGGGGGAAGAGGGATGGGGCGGGGGGGGGAAGAGGGATATGGTGGGGGGGGGGGGGAGATGGATGGGGCGGGGGGGGAGAGGGATGGGGCGGGGGGGAGAGGGATGGGGCGGGCGGGGAGAGGGATGGGGCGGGGGGAGAGAGGGATGGGGCGGGGGGGAGAGGGATGGGGCGGGGGGGGAGAGGGATGGGGCGGGGAGGGGAGAGGGATGGGGCGGGGGGGGAGAGGGATGGGGCGGGGGGGGAGAGGGATGGGGCGGGGGGGGGAGAGGGATTGGGCGGGGGGGGAGAGGGATGGGGCGGGGGGGGAGAGGGTTGGGGCGGGGGGGGAGAGGGATGGGGCGGGGGGGGAGAGGGATGGCGCGGGGGGGGAGAGGGATGGGGCGGGGGGGGAGAGGGATGGGGCGGGGGGGAGAGGGATGGGGCGGGGGGGGAGAGGGATGGGGCGGGGGGGAGAGGGATGGGGCGAGGGGGGGAGAGGGATGGGGCGGGGGGGGAGAGGGATGGGGCGGGGGGGGAGAGGGATGGGGCGGGGGGGGAGAGGGATGGGGCGGGGGGGAGAGGGATGGGGCGGGGGGGCGAGGGATGGGGCGGGGGGGGGGAGAGGGATGGGGCGGGGGGGGAGAGGGATGGGGCGGGGGGGGGGAGAGGGATGGGGCGGGGGGGGAGAGGGATGGGGCGGGGGGGGAGAGGGATGGGGCGGGGGGGGAGAGGGATGGGGCGGGGGGGCGAGGGATGGGGCGGGGGGGGGCGAGGGATGGGGCGGGGGGGGAGAGGGATGGGGCGGGGGGGGAGAGGGATGGGGCGGGGGGGGAGAGGGATTGGGCGGGGGGGGGGAGAGGGATGGGGCAGGGGGGGGAGAGGGATGGGGCGGGGGGGAGAGGGATGGGGCGGGGGGGGGAGAGGGATGGGGCGGGGGGGGGAGAGGGATGGGGCGGGGGGGGGGAGAGGGATGGGGATGGGGGAGGGGGGGAGGGGGGGGGAAGAGGGATGGGGCGGTAGTGAGAGGGATGGGGCGGGGGGGAGCTGATACAAGGAAGAGGTCAAGTTAAGCGTTTTTAAGCCGCAAAAGCATTTGTAGGCACGTATTAAAAGTTTTTAAATATTAGAAAATATTTCATTTACTAAGAAACTGACCACTGTACACCAATGAATCAAGTAAATAGTTCAGTATAATTTTTTTTTTAAAAAGTCATTTTCAGGATTTTAAAATCAGATTACTCACAGGTGGCAGACTAGATACTCTTATTAAAAATGCTTACTTTTTGTGATAAACCCATCATTAGAATAGGTTGGAATTTTTTTAACAAACATAACTGCAGGGCATTAAAATATTTTGATGTTTGGAGTTAACCCTTGTACTCGGAGTGGGAATAGAATTGCTCACGTTGGCACAGCTGACCGAAGCTAGCTTGGCAGCGACATCCCGTTTGTGTGCCAGAGCCCAGCATTAATCCTCATCTGTGGAAAGCACAAGGTCCCTTACACAGCAACACTAATAATATCCAGACCCTGCCCAGCATCTTTTACAGCCATTGTCTACACAGTTGGTGTCAATATGGTGGAGTAAAACTCAGGTGTGAAGACCATCCTGTAGGACGTAATCTCGCCTCACACCAGCTTGTAGATGCCCCTCTCCACGGTTTGAACGATCAGCATTTCAGGCAAGAGTTTGTCAAGAATTAAAGGGTAGGATCTCAAAGATAGTAATCTCCGGGTTACTACCAGTGCCACGTGCTAATGAGTATAAGAATAGAAGGATAGAGAGAATGAACGCGTGGCTGGAAAGTTGGTGTAGGAGGGAGGGCTTTAAATTCCTGAGGCACTGGGACCATTTCTGGGGGAGATGGGACCTGTACAAACTGGACGGGTTGCACATCAGCAGCGCCGGGACCAATATCCTTGCGGGGAGTTTTGCTAGTGCTGTTGGGGAGAGTTTAAACTAGCTTGGCAGGGGAATGGGAACCTGAGAACAAATTAAAAAGGGAAGGAAGTAAAGCAGAAATTGGATAGCAAGAATCTAGAAAGCAAATCTGTAAGACAGAGTAAACAGGGCTTAGTATGTAGTAAGCAAGGAGGTCTTCCTGTGCTGAATGGGATATACTTTAATGCGAGGAGTATAGCGAATAAGGCGGATGACCTAAGAGCACAGGTAGACACTTGGGAGTATGACATTATAGCCATTACAGAAACATGGCCAAAAGGGGGGCGGGTTTGGCAGATTAATATTCCTGGCTACAGGATTTTTAGACAGGACAGAGAGGGGGGTAAAAAGGGTGGGGGGGTCGCGGTATTGATTAAAGAAACTATTCCAGCGGTGAGGAGGGATGATATGTTCGAGGGATCATCAAATGAGGCCATATGGGTCAAATTGAAAAATAAAAAAGGGGCGATCACACTGTTGGGCGTGTATCATAGACCCCCAAACAGTGGGAGGGAGATAGAGGAGCAAATATGTCGGCAAATTGCTGTGGTCCAAAAACTATAGGGTAGTAACAGTAGGGGGTTTTAACTATCCAAATATTGATTGGGACAAATATAGTGTGAAGGGTATCGAGGGTGCGGAATTCTTGAAATGCATTCAAGAGAAATTTTTTAGTCAGTATGTAGCAAGCCCAACACGAGAGGGGGTGGTGTTGGATTTAGTTTTGGGGAATGAAACTGGGCAGGTGGAAGGGGTATTAGTGGGAGACCACTTGGGTGCCAGTGACCATAATTCAGTCAGATTCAAGTTGGTTATGGATAAGGGCAAGAATAGGCCTGGAATGAAATTTGCGAATTGGGGAAAAGCTAATTTTGCTAAGTTAAGGAGTGATTTGGCCATAGTGGACTGGAAACAGCTACTTGTGGGTAAATCAGTGTCAGAACAGTGGGAGGCATTTAAGGAGGACATCCGGAAGGCTCAGGCCAAACATGTGCCCTTAAAGAAAAAGGCTGGGAAAAATAATTCTAGAGCCCCCTGGATGTCTAGGGATTTAAAGGGGAGGATTAAGAAAAAAAGGGACGCTTATGTCATATATCAACAGCTAAATACTATAGAATCTTTAGAGGACTATAGAAAGTTAAGAGGCAAAATTAAAAAGGGATATTAGGAATGCTAAGAGAGAGCATGAGAAATTCTTGGCCAGTAAAATTAAGGAAAACCCTAAGATGTTCTATAAATATATTAAGAGTAAGAGGGTAACTAAAGAAAGGGTAGGGCCTATTAGAGACCATGAGGGTAATCTCTGTGTGGAGGCGGAAGATGATGGGAGGGTTCTTAACGAATACTTTGCATCTGTTTTCACAAAGGAAAGGGGCAATGCAGATATTCTATCGAGGAGGAGTGTGATATTCTGGATGAAATAAATATAGTGAGAGAGGAAGTATTAAGGGGTTTAGCAGCTTTGAAAGTAGATATAACCCAGGCCCGGATGAAATGCATCCCACGCTGTTGAGCAAAGTAAAAGAGGAAATAGCAGAAGCCTTGACCATCATTTTCCAGTCTTTGGATCTGGGCATGGTGCCGGAGGACTGGAGGACTGCTAATGATTTAAAAAGGGAGAAAGGGATAGGCCGAGTAATTACAGGCCTGTCAGCCTAACCTCAGTGGTGGGAAAATTATTGGAAAAAATCCTAAAAGACAGGATAAATCTGCATTTGGAAAGGCAAGGATTAATTAGGGACAGTCAGCATGGATTTGTTCAGGGAAGATCGTGTCTGACTAACCTGATTGAATTTTTTGAGGAGGTAACCAAGAGGGTCGATGAGAGTAGTGCGTACAATGTAGTATATATGGACTTTAGCAAAGCTGTTGATAAGGTCCCACACGGTAGACTGATCATGAAGATTAAAGCCCATGGGATACAGGGCAAAGTATCAAGTTGGATCCAAAATTGGAAGTAGGAAGCAAAGTGTAATGATTGATGGATGTTTTTGTGACTGGAAGGATGTTTCCAGTGGGATTCCGCAGGGCTCAGTACTGGGTCCCTCGCTTTTTGTGGTATATATCAACGATTTAGATTTGAATATAGGGAGTATGATTAAGAAGTTTGCAAACAACACTAAAATTGGTTGTGTGGTTGATAATGAAGAGGAAAGTCATGGGCTGCAGGAGGATATCAATCTACTGGTCAGGTGGGCAGAGCAGTGGCAAATGGAATTTAATTCAGAGAAGTGTGAGGTGATGCACTTTGGGAGGGCAAATAAGGAAAGGGTATACAGATTAAGCGGTAGGCCATTTAATAGTGTAGATGAACAAAGGGACCTCGGAGTGCTTGTCCACAGATCCCTGAAATTAGCAGGCCAGGTGGATAAGGTGGTTAAGAAGGCATACGGAATGCTTGCCTTTATTGGCCAAGGCATAGAATATAAGAGCAGCGAGGTTATGCTTAAATTGTATAATACTTTGGTTAGGCCACAGCTGGAGTACTGCATGCAGTTCTGGTCACTCTATTATAGGAAGTATGTGATTGCACTAGAGAGGGTGTAGAGGAGATTTACTAGGATGCTGCCTGGAATGGAGAATCTTAGTTATGAGGACAGATTGGATAGGCTGGGTTTGTTCTCATTGGAACAGAGGAGATTGAGAGGAGACCTCATTGAGGTGTACAAAATATTGAGGGGTCTGGACATAGTGGATGGTAAGGGTCTATTTCCATTGGTGGAGGGGTTTATTATGAGGGGGCATAGTTTTAAGGTGGTTGGTGGAAGGTTTAGAGGGGATTTGAGGGGGGCTTCTTTACGCAGAGGGTTATGGGGATCTGGAACTCGCTGCCTGGAAGAGTGGTGGATGCAGAAACCCTCACCACTTTTAAGAGATGGTTGGATGGGCACTTAAAGTGCAGTAACCTGCAGGGTTACGGACCTAGAGCTGGTAATTGGGATTAGACTGGATGACCTTTTGTTGGTCGGCGCAGATATAATGGTAAGTACTGCAGGAAATAGAATACGGCCAGGGCGATCTCCTGGATTAGTTTCGATCGCCGGAGAGAAATTTTCCCAGATTTATTCTCCCTAAATTGGCCATCTGGTTTTTGCCTCACCCCGGAGATCACATGGCTCCGGTTGGGGTGGAGTGTAGAATGTTTCAGTATAAGGGATGTCGCAGTTGTAGTAGGCGGACTGGTTGGGTTGGATGCTCTTTGTCTTTCCGTCATTGTTCATAGGTTTATATGTAACCATTAGGGCTGCTGACCTAGGGCCGTGTGGCTCTTTGTCGGCCGGCGCGGACACGATGGGCCAAAATGGCCTCCTTCTGCGCTGTAAATTTCTATGTTTGTGTTTGGGGTTAAAATTCCATGGGATTCAGCCTTCCCATATGGTGCCGAGATTTCCTGATAAACACTCACAGTGCAGAGAGTGAATGGTGAATGTGATAATCGCAAGTCCCAGGCACATCAGGGATGGAATAAACTCGTGTGAAGCAATGGCATAGAGACTAAAGTATGAATGGCTCTGCACCCAACACAGCCAATGATCAAGGCAAATACAATTGATTCAAAACAGCATGAATATTAATCTCGACCAATAATCTCTTGGTTGAGGGGTCAATGAATTGCAAATTATGATGAGCTATCCAAATAGGACGCGTTTATTTGTACTGTAAAAATGGCCATCATTTGTCTCTGATTGGACCCTTGGAGGAAAGCCACACCCTGAAGTTTCTCTGGAATATGTAACTGGAACCGCCCATCTCAAGTTCTTACTGACTTCGCAAATTGTGACTCGATCCACTTTGACTTCCAGAAGCCACAGACGACAGAACTCCCCACAAGCCACCAAGTGCCAGCCGAAGTCCCTCCCCTCAGCGCAAGTGACCCCCTCTCCCCCCCGCCAAAATCCTCCCCCCACCAAAGTCCCCCCCCCAACCAGCCGAAGTCCCTCCCCCCCCAGCCGAAGTCCCGTACCCCCAGAGCAAGCGGACACGATGGGCCGAAATGACCTCCTTCCGTGTTGTAAATTTCTATGATTCTATGATTTCAGAGGGCAGTTAAGAGTCAACCACATTGCTGTGGGTCTGGAGTCATATTCAGGCCAGACCGGGTAAGGGCGGCAGATTTCCCTTCCTACAGGACATTAGTGAACCAGATGTTTTTTTTAAACGACAACCCAGCAGTTTCATGGTGTGATATGATAACTAGCATTTTTTTAAATAATAAAGGTCCCATTTAAGTCTTCCTTGTATTTTCTCATAGCAGGCAGTATCCCAGTAAATCCCGGCTGTCCTTTGCTATTGCATCCACATCCTTCCGGCAGTGCACAGCTCATTCTGCACAAAATACCCAAACTGTAGTCTTAAGGTTGTGTACAGATCCCCCAGGACATCCCGACTTTTATATTCTATCCCATTGCCATTAAATCCAGCACTGCGTTAATAGTTCTTTCAAAACAACCCGATGAACTTGAGGTACGGCTTCTAATCTCATGTAAATAGGACCTTCCCCTGCTCTGCCCAACCTTCCTCCATTCAGAGTACAATTATTATTCATCGTTCAGTGTGAAAAATGTTTCTGATGAAGGTGAAAAGATGCAAGTCTCATGTCTGTGTAAAACATTGTTCTCACTGAGCGGATGGTCTCAGTTTGAATTCTCTTCCATCGTCCAAAACAGATGTGCACGCCTGCTAATCATGTGTTTTACACAATCCGAGCTCCTGGCAGACTTCGGACCACTGCTTCTGCATCGAGCAAGCAGCAGGATTTCACCTCCCCGACTGTGAGATAGCTCATCAGGCACCTCCTCTGGACGTGTGAAGCTTCATCAATGGCTCTGGGAGTCTGCTCAGCTGCAGACAGCTGACAGAGTGACACCGCCCTTTGATACACTGCACTCGCTCGCTGTGGATCTCTGCCTGAATGGAAACCTGCACGGATTACAAATGAACCTGACCCTGTGTGTCCGGCTTTCCTGTTGCAATTTGGCTTTCGATGTGTTTTTGGGGGGGGCTGCAGAATGAAAAGCTACGATGCAAAGCCCAAGATACTAACAAGCTGTTGCACTAATCTTCCTAAACTAGCAGGTTGCCATGCAGGTCACATTCCCATCTGCTACAGTATGGCTGTAACTCGCATCAGGTCATCCAGACTAGACCTTGCAGCAATGGGGGATATTCAGCTATTTTTTGGATGTTAGTGAAGAGCGAAGAAGTCAGTTAGTATCGGCTAACATTAATATGTAACCAGCAGAGCTCTGTACATCCACTGTTAGTATTCATGCACAAAGCTCCATTCGCTCTCGCCCGAAAGTGATGCACAGCTGCTAGTATAACTCAGGCTTGGAACTGTAACTTGGTTCAGGTAGTGTACCTAGAGTCTGACAATCCCACTTGGTCCAGTGAGGTACCTGTAGCATGGACATTCTCCAACTGCATGCTACATTCTGTAAAGCATTTTTTTCTATTCGTTCATGGGATGTGGGCGTCGCTGGCAAGGCCGGCATTTATTGCCCATCCCTAATTGCCCCTGGAGAAGGAGGTGGTCAGCCGCCTTCTTGAACCGCTGCAGTCCGTGTGGTGAAGGTGCTCCCACAGTGCTGTTAGGGAGGGAGTTCCAGGATTGTGACCCAGTGACGATGAAGGAACGGCCGATATATTCCCAAGTCAGGATGGTGTGTGACTGGGAGGGGAACGTGGAGGTGGTGGTGTTCCCACGCGCCTGCTGCCCTTGTCCTTCTAGGTGGTAGAGGTCGTGGGTTTGGGAGGTGCTGCCGAAGAAGCCTTGGCGAGTTGCTGCACTGCATCTTGTAGATAGTACACACTGCAGCCACGGTGCGCCGGTGGTGGAGGGAGTGAGTGTTGAAGGTGGTGGATGGGATGTCGATCAAGTGGCTGCTTTGTCCTGATTGGTGTCGAGCTTCTTGAGTGTTGTTGGAGCTGCAACTAATCCAGGCAAGTGGAGAGTATTCCATCACACTCCTGACTTGTGCCTTGTAGATGGTGGAAAGGCTTTGGGGAGTCAGGAGGTGAGACACTCGCCGCAGAATCATCATCATAGGCAGTCCCTCGGAATCGAGGAAGACCTGCTTCCACTCATGAAGTGAGTTCTTTGGTGGCTGAACAGTCCAATACGAGAGCCCCAGACTCTGTCACAGGTGGGCCAGATAGTCGTTGAGGGTAAGGGGAGGGTGGGACTGGTTTGCCACACGCTCTTTCCACTGCCTGCGCTTGGTTTCTGCATGCTCTCGGTGTTGAGACTCGAGGTGCTCAGCGCCCTCCCGGATGCACTTCCTCCACTCAGGGAATTTTTGGGCCAGGGACTCCCAGGTGTCAGTGGGGATGTTGCACTTTATCAGGGAGGCTTTGAGGGTCTCCTTGTAGCGTTTCCTCTGCCCACCTTTGGCTCGTTTGCCATGGAGGAGCTCTGAGTAGAGCGCTTGCTTTGGGAGTCTCGTGTCTGGCATGCGGACAATGTGGCCTGCCCAGCGGAGCTGATCGAGTGTGGTCAGTGCTTCAATGCTGGGGATGTTAGCCTGAGTGAGGACGCTGATGTTGCTGCGCCTGTCTTCCCAGGGGATTTGTAGAATCTTGTGGAGGCATCGTTGGTGATATTTCTCCAGCAACTTGAGGTGTCTACTGTACATGGTCCATGCCTCTGATCCATACAGCAGGGCAGGTATTACTACAGCCCTGTAGACCATGAGCTTGGTGGCTTTTTTGAGGGCCTGGTTTTCAAACACTCTTTTCCTCAGGCGACCGAAGGCTGCACTGGCGCACTGGAGGCGGTGTTGGATCTCGTCGTCGATGCCTGCTCTTGTTGATAGGAGGCTCCCGAGATATGGGAAGTGGTCCACAGTGTCCAGGGCCGGGCCGTGGATCTTGATGACTGGGGGCAGTGCTGTCCGGTAAGGACAGGCTGGTGGAGGACCTTTGTCTTACGGATGTTTAGCGTAAGACCCATGCTTTTGTACACCTCAGTAAACATGTCCTGGAGTTCAGGCTCTGTATGTGTGCAGACACAGGCGTCGTCCGCGTACTGTAGCTCGACGACAGAGGTTGGGACGGTCTTGGACCTGGCCTGGAGACGGTGAAGGTTGAACAGGTTCCCACTGGTTCTGTAGTTTAGTTCCACTCCAGTGGGGAGCTTGTTGACTGTGAGGTGGAGCATGGCGGTGAGAAAGATTGAGAAGAGGGTTGGTGCGATGATGCAGCCCTGTTTGACCCCAATCCGGACATACTTTTGTTGCCACAGTATTTATGTGGCTGGTCCAGTTAAATTTCTGGTCAATGGTGACCCCCAGGATGTTGATGGTGGGGGATTCGGCGATGGTAATGCTGCTGAATGTCATGGGGCGGTGGTTAGACTCTCGCTTGTTCGAGGTCGTTACGTGGCACTGTGTGGCGCGAATGGTATTTGCCATTTATCAGTCCAAGCCTGAATGCTGTCCAGGTCTGGACTGCTCTATTACCTGAGTAGCAGCGAATGGAACGGAACACTGTGCAATTATCAGCGAACATTCCCACTTCTGACCTTATGTTGGAGGGAAGGTCATTGATGAAGCAGCTGAAGGTGTGTTTATCTAGTTAGCCTGTTTGCATTCTCCAAGGTGAACCCCCTAAACCTTCTTTTGCATGATGCCAAGAAACAAGCCACTCAGCATGTTTGAATGTTGCATCAGTCAGACTGCAAATAAAGAAGGACGAGCGGTGAAGCCGTTAAATCAGGACACGATGGCCCGGATTGTGCCATTCGTGGGCAAGGAGCAGCACTCACCGGTCAGCTCGCTAACAGCTGCCTGCAGTGTGTTCCGGGCTTTAGAGCACAGACCTGCTCCAATCCACCGTCTGCTCCAGTGCGGCGCCCTCTACAGGGGATCTGTGGCATCTGTGAGCAGGGCAAGTAACAGCGAGTCTCTCCAACCAATCAGATTGAGGAATTCTCACTAAGACATGCAGAGCTTAAACCAGGAAGTATAAAGCCGGAAATATAAATTTGATTTAAATCACAAAAGGAAGCAAAATAAAGATTGGCTAATAAAGATCGGATTCAGGAGAGAGATAAAAGAGAGACAGACAGAAAAACTAAAAAATATGTTGCACATTAAAAACAAATCTGCACACTAATTTTTTTCTGGGGAATGAAAGTCCACACTTGTAAAATTAACTTTTCAGGGCCAGAGAGGTTGGTCAGCAGTAATTATCACTTATTACGCTGTTAAATACGCACTTACTTGCACCAGCCCCAACTTTTTCTTTATAGAATCATAGACATTTACAGCACGGAAGGAGGCCATTTCAGCCCATCGTTCCACGCCGGCCGACAAAGAGTTATCCAGCCGTTCCAGCAATTGATCCGAAGCCCTGTAGGTTGCGGCACTTCAAGTGCACATCCAAGTCCTTGTTAAATGTGAGGGTCTCTGCCTCTACCACACTTTCAGGCAGTGAACTAGTGAGTAATTACCCTAAGTTTACGCCATTGCATGATTTCAGTGGAGAGTCTATTTGCGAGGACTCAACAGCGCACCCTGTGGAGGAGCGGGGTATCTCCAACAGCAACTTCCGGATTTCTGCAATTAACTGCGTATGTGTGGACTCCAGAAGTTGCTGCCTGATTGACCCCGCGCGCACCGACCCAGCGCGCACCGACCCGCGACCCCATGAGCTCTGACCCCGCGAGCTCTGACCCTGCGAGCTCTGACCCTGCGACCCCGCGAGCTCTGACCCCGCGACCCCGCGAGCTCTGACCCCGCGACCCCGCGAGTTCTGACCCCACGAGCCCTGACCCCGTGACCCCCGACCCCACGAGCCCAAGAACTCTGACCCTGCGAGCTCTGACCCCATGAGCCCTGACCCCGTGAGCACTGACCCCGCGACCTCAGACAGCCTCACTGCTGATATTACTGTAAAATCTGGGCCAATGTACATGGGGCATCGACTGATCTATTCCATAGCTGGTTATCTTCCAGAGGTAAAACTGAATTGCACATCAATACCTTTTTATAAACGATTTGTCTAAGAATCAATTAAGGTTTGGATTTGCTATAAAATGTATAGGTTAAAGTCACAAGTGTATTCTCACTGCAGGACTAATTTGGCTCATTACACAAGTAAGTAGCATGTGCTTCTCAAGCTTGGCATTCATCACGATTTAGTGTTTTGAAAAAACCCCTCACTAATCCTCTAATTATGTTCAAATGCAACAGAAAACAGAGTCTAGATTTTTTTTTACTTTGGGCACACAGTAACAGCGCCCACCTCGGCCCTGAGAATCCGTTTCATTGCTTTGATCTTAACCAGCCAAGTTCTGTAAAATCTCAACCTCCTTTGGCCATCCATCAATTGTAAAATACCTTTAAGCTTATTGATTGATGAAACACACACACCTCTCTCTGTTCACTTCCACACTTTCTATCTCACTCTCTCTCTCTGTGGCTCTCCAAAACCTTTCCATCAGCATCTCTGCAGCTCTCTGACTTAAACTCTCTCATTCTTTTTCTCACTTTCTCTATGCCCTTTTCTGTATGTCCCCTGCTGCCCATCACCGCCCCCATCTGTCCCCGCCCCCTCACCGTGTCCCCGCCCCCTCACCTGTCCCCGCCCCCCACTCACCGTCTGTCCCCGCCCCCTCACCGTGTCCCCGCCCCCGCCCCATCTGTCCCCGCCCCCTCACCATGTCCCCGCCCCCGTCACCGGCCCATCTGTCCCCGCCGCCACACCGTGCCCCGCCCCCGCCCCATCTGTCCCCGCCCCCGCCCCGTGGCCCCGCCCCCGCAGCTTTGCTCCCTTTCTCCTTCCCTCCTTTTTTCTTTAAGTTTTGTTTCTAACAGCTGATGGTCACCTCTCTCCTCGGCCATAAAACCACAGTTTTCCGCTTCGGTATCAATCATCCTGAAACTCCCTCAGAGAGTTCAAGCACCAATGTTAAATGACAGGCCAGCATCTCCTGCTCTCGCCTCCAGGCGACCAATGGGAGCGCGCCCAGGTCCTCAATCCTCCTTTGCCGACTCGCTCCCAGTAAGCTCACTAAACCAAACCATTTATAGGCCAGTGGCAATCAGTGTCTCCCACCCACCCAGCTGGGGCAGGACAGAAACTGAGGGTCTCCGGCAAAAATGGTGCCACTGCTGGCAGAGAGAGCAAACCGAGCAAGTGCACCTGGGGGCACTCAGACCGGGGGAGTGAGGGAGAGCGGTGGGTCTGGGGCCAGGGTTACTCCCAGACCCCGGGGGGGGGGGGGGGGGAGTGAGGGAGAGCGGTGGGTCTGGGGCCAGGGTTACTCCCAGACCCCGGGGGGGGGGGGGGGGGAAGTGAGGGAGAGCGGTGGGTCTGGGCCCAGGATTACTCTCAAACCCGGGGGGGGGGCACGGGGTGGTGAGGTCGATGGGTCTGGGGCCCAGGATTGTGACAGGAACGAAGCACCAGGTCATAGGGCAAAGGGGGAGGGGCAAAAACAGGTACTTGGTGGCAACCAATCAGAAGAGGCTACTCAGAACACATCAGTGGGCAGATTTAGTGTTCATCTACTTACTATAAACCAATAAGATTGCAGAAATGTGGCTGATTGATGAACAAAAATATGTAATTCTGAAATGTATGTGATTATAGATGTTTTTTAAATACATTGAAGTCCAACCAATGGGGCACTCAGTCATGCTGCCGGTGAGAAACAAATTGCTCATTGCAGGGACTGGGATTTAAATTGAGTCCGGGCTGGTTGAATGTTGTCGCCATCCGCTGCCTAGAAGTGCTCTCTGCTAAATGAGTCTGGCCAGTCGTATTTCGTCCTCATTCAGCTCGGAGCTGACAATCTCATTCAGTGAGATCAATGGATGGCTGGTCCGATAGGTGGAAATATACTGCTGCAATAGGAAGTTCTCTTCCGAGGTTTGGGCTGTTTGGAGAGAGTAAAGAGTTCTGCGCTCTGCATCTAACTGTGCTATACCCGACGTCTCTCATTGTTGCTCAGTGCCTACCATAGGAAGGTGTTCCATTTCCCAGGATGAGCAGCATTGATGTGGCTGGTGATGGTTTGTAGAGCTGTTACATTGTGTGAGTGGCTTAGCCAGTCACGTGATGTTCACAAGACTCAATAAAACCCCAGCCAGTTGGGTCTAGGTCATCCACAATGAGGCAGGTGGTTGTGAGCCTAGTGGATGAACTGGTAATGTGTAGTGTGATTGTTAAACCTTTGTTAATAAACCAACTAGTTCTTAATAGCAATGTGTTGCTATGAATTCCTAAGCAAGAACCCATGGAACAAATACATTACATTGCTAAACACAAAGTTCACAAAAAAATACATCTTAAAAATTAATTTTGATATATCTTTCACATATTAAGTCGCAAATCAATAATTCACTGGATCATGGGTATTGCATCTGTTTTTAGGCTCTGCTGGATACAATTTGCATGAATCAGTGGAGTGCTCAGGTGAAGGTGTCTAAAAAGTTCAAATGAAAGAGACTTTGAAGCCAGTGTAGTTGTGCAGCATGCCATAAATCCCAGGTTTACAGGAACCGAGTGGTACAGTTGATCAAAGCATTTTATCCCAGGTTCAAATCCATCTGGCTCTCCTCTCTCTCTGCTCCAGAGTCCAGCTTGAAATTAGTCCGGCCAGTTTCAAACCAGCGAAACATTGAGAAGCCACACAAAGCAAAAAAAGTTATGCAAAGCTGGGTGAAGGACTGATTCTGAAAATGTTTGAAGGCCCCTTTAGAAAAGCTGTGCAACAAACATTAAGATACAGAAGCAAAACAATCATGCAAACTGTAAGAGCAGTGACTCGAGTTCGAACATGGGGTCAGTCAAAGTGAGGCAAACAGAGAGGCCAGAAATTAAAAGATGTTCATGTGCAGGAAAGACATTGAATGGTGGAACGGGCTCGAGGGGCTGAATGGGTCTCCTCCTGTTCATAGAAACAGAGAAATTTACAGTCCAGAAGGAGGCC
This sequence comes from Pristiophorus japonicus, assembly GCF_044704955.1. NCBI lineage: Eukaryota > Metazoa > Chordata > Chondrichthyes > Pristiophoridae > Pristiophorus > Pristiophorus japonicus. The sequence continues at coordinate 115,030,722 of NC_091994.1, read as the reverse complement.
ATTTCAGCCCAACCTGTCTGCGCCGGCCGACAAAGAGCCACACGGCCCTCGGTCAGCAGCCCTATAGGTTACATATAAATCTATGGACAATGACGGAAAGGCAAAGAGCACCCAGCCCACCTCTCACAACTGTGACACCCCTTATACTGAAACATTCTACACTCCACCCCAACCGGAGCCATGTGATCTCCTGGGAGAGGTAAAAACCTCTGTTCCTGTGTAACAGGCTCAAGGGGCAGAACAGCCTCCTCCTGTTCCCACGGATGACTCTTCCCCTGCTCCCCACCCCGCCCCAGAAAAGGACCATAATTTTATATCCTCTACATTTGGATTCTGCCCCCACAACCGCCACAGGTTTTCATGTACTTTGTGTTTTTTATTCAGCTAATACAAGTGAAGTTCTGTTGTGCAGAGCTATTGCTTAAGCCCATGTAACTACATTCCCCCCCACATGCCAGGCCCATTGATGAATTATCTGGTGTTTGAACAGAAGAATTAGGAGCAGGAGTCGGCCATTCGGCCCCTCGAGGCTGCTCTGCCATTCAATAAGATCATGGCTGATCTTCTGCCTGAACACTTTCCTGCACTATCCCCATATCCCGTGATTCCCTTAATATCCAAAACTCTATTGATCTCGGCCTTGAATATACTCAACGACTGAGTCTCCACAGTCCTCTGGGGCAGAGAATTTCAAAGATTCACCTCCCTCTGAGTGAAGAAATTCCTCCTCATCTCAGCCCTAAATGGCCGACCCCTTATCCTGAGACTGTGACCCCTGGTACTAGACCCTCCAGCCCCGGGGAAACACCCTCCCTGCATTTACCCTGTCAAGCCTCTCACAATGTTTGGGACTGTGTCAGGTTTTTTTGAAGCTGGTGATCAGTTTTTGCTGTTTTTCTCGGTTGGTACGAATGCTACAGGAAGAAAAAAAAACTGTCGGCTGTTGTTTTTGTAAGAACTATTTTTAAAAATGTATTTATTTGTCCCTGGAATGTGGGCGTCGCTGGCAAGGCCGGCATTTATTGCCCAATCCTACTAGCCCTTCAGAGGAACGTTAAGTGTCAAACCACATATAGGCCGGACCGGGTAAGGGCGGCAGATTTCCTTCCCTAAAGGACATTCGTGAACCAGATGGGTGTTAACAACAATCGGTAGTTTCATGGTCACTGATACTAGCTTTTTATTACATATTTAAAAAAAAATTAAATTCTTCAGCTGTTGTAATGGGATTTGAACTCATGTCCACAGATCATCAGTCCAGGCCTCAGTGAATTCTAGCACAGCCCTGCTCTCCCACAGAATACCCTTGCTTTCTCTTACTGGCACTGATATCAACATCAGACAAATCCTAGGGATGAGATTTCAACACAGAAAATACGGTTAACAGAGGTAGGCTGCGTCTCTCGCGTGGGCAGAAGCAGACAGCGCTGTAGCATTGCGATATACTCTTCTGTCATGTTTGGCTTATCGCACTTAAGATTCAGAGAAAACAATACATAGAATCATAGAATTTTACAGCTTTTGTTCCTGTGCTGTTCCCCCAGCTCTTTCCCCATGGCCCTGCAAATGGTTCCTTTACAAGCATTTATCCAAGGCCACTTAGGCACGGTAGAAACATAGAAACATAGAAAATAGGAGCAGGAGTAGGCCATTCAGCCCTTCGAGCCTGCACCACCATTCAATAAGATCATGGCTGATCATTCACCTCAGTACCCCTTTCCAACTTTCTCTCCATACCCCTTGATCCCTTTAGCTGTAAGGGCCATATCTCACTCCCTCTTGAATATATCCAATGAACTGGCAACAACAACTCTCTGCGGCAGGGAAATCCACAGGTTAACAACTCTCTGAGTGAAGAAGTTTCTCCTCATCTCAGTCCTAAATGGCACACCCCTTATCCTAAGACTATGTCCTCTGGTTCTGGACTTCCCCAACATCGGGAACATTCTTCCCACATCTAACCTGTCCAGTCCCGTCAGAATTTTATACGTTTCTATGAGATCCCCTCTCATCCTTCTAAACTCCAGTGAATACAGGCCCAGTTGATCCAGTCTCTCCTCATATGTCAGTCCTGCCATTCCGGGAATCAGTCTGGTGAACCTTTGCTGCACTCCCTCAATAGCAAGAACGTCCTTTCTCAGATTAGGAGACCAAAACTGAACACAATATTCCAGGTGAGGTCTCACTAAGGCCCTGTAGAACTGCAGTAAGACCTCCCTGCTCCTATACTCAAATCCCCTAGCTATGAAGGCCAACATACCATTTGCCTTCTTCACAGCCTGCTGTACCTGCATGCCAACCTTCAATGACTGATGTACCATGATGTACCCAGGTCTCGTTGCACCTCCCCTTTTCCTAATCTGCCACCATTCAGATAATATTCTGCCTTTGTGTTTTTGCCACCAAAGTGGATAACCTCACATTTATCCACATTATACTGCATCTGCCATGCATTTGCCCACTCACCTAACCTATCCAAGTCACCCTGCAGCCTCTTAGCGTCCTCCTCACAGCTCACACCGCCACCCAGTTTAGTGTCATCTGCAAACTTGGAGATATTACACTCAATTCCTTCATCTAAATCATTAATGTATATTGTAAAGAGCTGGGGTCCCAGCACTGAGCCCTGCGGCACCCCACTAGTCACTGCCTGCCATTCTGAAAAGGATCCGTTTATCCTGACTCTCTGCTTCCTGTCTGCCAACCAGTTCTCTATCCACATCAGTACATTACCCCCAATACCATGTGCTTTAATTTTGCACACAATCTCTTGTGTGGGACCTTGTCAAAAGCTTTTGAAAGTCCAAATACACCACATCCACCGGTTCTCCCTTGTCCACTCTGCTAGTTACATCCTCAAAAAATTCCAGAAGATTTGTCAAGCATGATTTCCCTTTCATAAATCCATGCTGACTTGCACCGATCCTGTCACTGCTTTCCAAATGCGCTGCTATTTCATTTTTAATAATTGATTCCAACATTTTCCCCACTACTGATGTCAGGCTAACCAGTCTATAATTACCCGTTTTCTCTCTCCCTCCTTTTTTAAAAAGTGGGGTTACATTAGTTACCCTCCAGTCCATAGGAACTGATCCAGAGTCGATAGACTGTTGGAAAATGATCACCAATGCATCCACTATTTCTAGGGCCACTTCCTTAAGTGCTCTGGGATGCAGACTATCAGGCCCCAGAGAAGAAGATAACTGACAGCTGATGACCTCATCCTAGCAGGAATCATTGCTTTCAGGAGCGGGAGGGAATCCCATCAAGCTTTGCAGCAACATTACAGTAGATCAGAGCAGAAATGTCCTGACACAGTGTGGTAAAGTGACTTGGTCACAACACTGGCAGAGAAAACACTTGAGCTTGCAATTATCTGCCACGGAGGGCAGATACCTGAAAGGAGATGGTTGTGGACACTGACATGATGTTGATGTGCGGCGCATTGCATTGGTAACCATGGCTTTCCGCTCAGTGGTATTACATACGATATTCGGTCCATGCCAGCATTTATGCTCCACTCAAGCCTCCTCCTGTCCTTCCTCATCTAACTCTATCCTGGCCAATATTTATCCCTCAACCATAATTAAAACAGATTATTTGGTCATTTATCACATTGTTGTCTGTGGGAGTTTGCTGTGCGCAAATTGGCTGCCGCGTTTCCCATATTACAACAGTGATGATACTTTAAAAAGTATTTCATTGGCTGTAAAGCGCTTTGGGACATCCGGTGTTCGGGAAGGGTGCTATATAAATGCAAGTCTTTCTTTTTTTCTATCAGCATAAGAACATAAGAAATAGGATAATCCTCGATTGCCTTCTCCCTCATATGTGTATCTGGCTTCCCCTTAATATTTACCTCAACCCCTCCCTGTGGCAGCGAGTTCCAAATTCTCACCACTCTCTAGGTAAAGAAGTTTCTCCTGAATTCCCCATTGGATTTCTTGGTGACTATCTTATATTGATGGTCTCTAGTTATGCTCTTCCCCACAAATGGAAACATTCTCTCTGTATCCACTCAATCAAAACCTTTCATCATTTTAAAGGCTTCTCTCAGGTCAGTGGTGATTGTGGGTGCTGGAGTCTGACACCACAATCCAGCACATTGAAAGTAATGTCAATGTAAATATTATCTCCAGTGTTCTAGCATCACACCCAACACTATACGCATGGAATAAGTGGTATGTGATGAACCTAAGAACAGAAGAAATAGGAGCAGGAGTCGGCTATTCAGCCCCTCGAGCCTGCTCCGCCATTCAATAAGATCATGGCTGGTCTGATCATGGACTCAGCTCCACTTCCCTGCCCGCTCCCCATAACCCTTCACTCCCTTATCGCTCAAAAATCTGTCTATCTCCATCTTAAATATATTCAATGAGCCAGCCTCCACAGCTCTCTGGGGCAGAGAATTACACAGATTTACAACCCTCAGAACTGCCTGGATCCTACTCTCTGGAATTCCCTGCTTAAACTTCTCCACCTCCTCTCCTCCTTTAAACACCTCCTCAGAACCTATCAAGATGGTTGCCTCCCCTCTTAATCTCTCCTTCCATGCCTTGGCATCGATGTTCCCCATGTTTATTCTATAAAGTGCCGTAGCACATTTTATATGTTGAAAGCCACAACATAAATGCAATTTGTTGTTGTTGACCTCCATTGGCTCCTGGTTAAGCAACACCTTGATTTCAAAATTCACATCCTGGTTTTCAAATCCCCCCATGGCCTCACCCCTCCCTATCTCTATAATCTCCTTCAGCCCCACAATCAATCACCCCCCCCCCACCCCGCGAGATGTCTGTGCTCCTCTAATTCTGCTCCTGAACATCCCTGATTGTAATCGCTCCACCATCGGTGGCCGTGCCTTCTGTTGCCTGGCCCCCAAGCTCTGGAACTCCCTCCTAAACCCCTCCACATCTCTATCTTCCTTTAAGACGCTCCTTAAAACCTACCTCTTTCACCAAGCTTTTGGCCATCTGCCGTAATTTCTCCTTGTGTGGCTCGGTGTTACAACACTCCTGTGAAGTGCCTTAGGACGTGTCACTATGTTAAAGGCGTTATGTAAATACAATGTGTTGTTACTGTTGATGTCATAAAGGCACAATGCAAACCGAGGCTGTCATTGTTCATTAAAAGAAAATCTTCTCTTATTTCCCTACAATTCCATCAGTCAGTGGTAGCAGATTATCGTGTCAGTGAGATTCACAATAGAGTGTGAAATTGTCTTCACCCAACATTCACACACAGGAGCCACTCAACAATCAGGAGTGAAATCCTGACTGGGTTTTGCCCTCCTTGGCTCAAGACACTGATATTTCTTTAACCTCACCTGGAGTATTGTGTACAGTTTTGGTCTCCTTACCTAAGGAAGGATATACCTGCCATAGAGGGAGTACAACGAAGGTTCACCAGACTGATTCCTGGGATGGGGGGATTGTCCGATGACGAAAGATTGAGTAGACTAGGCTTATATTCTCCAGAGTTTAGAAGAATAAGAGGTGATCTCATTGAAACATACACAATTCTTGCAGGGCTTGACAGGGTAGATGCAGGGAGGATGTTGCCCCACAGTCTCAGAATAAGGGGTCATAAGGGGTAAGAACATAAGAAATAGGAGAATGCCACAGATTTACAACCCTCAGAGAAGAAATTCCTCCTCATCTCAGTTCTAAATGGGCAGCCCCTTATTCTAAAACTATGCCCCCTAGTTCTAGATTCCCTCACGAGTGGAAACATCCTCACTGCATCTACCTTGTCGAGCCCCCTCAGAATCTTATGTTTCAATAAGATCACCTCTCATTCTCCGAAACTCCAATGAGTCATCATCATAGGCAGTCCCTCGGAATCGAGGAAGACTTGCTTCCACTCCTGAAGTGAGTTCTTAGGTGGCTGACCAGTCCAATACGAGAGCCACAGACTATGTCACATGTGGGACAGATAGTCATTGAGGGAAAGGGTGGGTGGGACTGGTTTGCCGCACGCTCCTTCCGCTGCCTGCACTTGATTTCTGCACGCTCTCGGCGACGAGACTCAAGGTGCTCAGTGCCCTCCTGGATGCACTTCCTCCACTTAGGGCGATCTTTGGCCAGGAACTCCCAGGTGTCAGTGGTGATGTCGCACTTTAATCAGGGAGGCTTTGAGGGTGTTCTTGTCATGCTTCCTCTGCCCACCTTTGGTTCGTTTGCCATGAAGGAGTTCCGAGGAGAGCCCTTGCTTTGGGAGTCTCGTGTCTGACATGTGGACTAATGAGTGCAATGAGTACAGGCCCAACCAGCTCAACCTACTATCTTCATAAGACAACCCCTTCATCTCAGGAGTAACCTAGTGAACCTTCTCTGAATTACCTCCAATACAAGTATATCCCTCCTTAAATAAGGACACCAAAACTGTACGCAGTACTCTAGGTGTGGCCTCACCAATACCCTGTACAGTTGGAGCAGGCCATTTAGGACTAAGATGAGGAGGAATTTCTTCACTCAGAGGGTGGTGAATCTTTTGAATTCTCTGCCCCAGAGGGCTGTGGAGGCTCAGTCGTTGAGTAGATTCAAGACATAGATCGACAGATTTTTGGATATTAAGGGAATCGAGGGATATGGAGATAGTGCAGGAAAGTGGAGTTGAAGTAGAAGATCAGCCATGATCTTATTGAATGGTGGAGCAGGCTCGAGGGGCCGAATGGCCGACTCCTGCTCCTAATTCTTACGTTTCTTACAGCACAGACCAGGGATTGCATCTTAAACCTCTTGTTGTGTCGCTCAGTAGCAGATTTATAGTGTGCACACACCCACTGAACTAATTATGGAACCTGACCCTTTTGTTATTGCGCAGTGGTGAGAAGATTGATGCAAGTTGAAGGGTATTAAAGCTGATCATCAGCTATGCTGCATCACTTTGCCATTGCTATAGTATTCTAGTATTCAGAATTCATATTGCGCTTGGGCGTTTAATTGTTTTCAGACAGTTCAGCATTCATTATGCTAGAGATTTGAATCAGATATTAATGTAACAATAAAACTATGGTTTTTGATTGGACAGTCTGAAAACAAATCTCTCCAGATGTAAATCCCACAAAGAGCTGAGAAGATTAGGTAAAAACAACAGATGGGATTCCTGCTGCGACAGTCTGGGGCTTTCAAGCATCTAATAGAGGCGATGTGGGTATATTTAGCACCATTTCTGACGTACACAAACTGCACTAGCTTCAAACGTTGAGATTAAAAGTCTCGGAGGAGATTGACAATGCCCAAAGACTTAAAATAATGCCTGTGGAAATCTTTAGGTGTCATTATAATACACGGCAGACATGAGTCACTGTGGGCCACGATCACGAATTTGGTAACTTAAGATTGAAACATTAATGGCAATGGTGTTTTCCTTTGGTAACCACTTTCGATACAGACTGTGTAGTTGGTTCTATGGATTCTCTCTGTTCTATGGATTCCTTCGTGAATGAGACTGTAAGAGAGTCCAATGAAGCACTACGAAAGGTCATCGACCTGAAACGTTAACTCTGTTTCTCTCTCCACAGATGCTGCCTGACCTGCTGAGTATTCCCAGCATTTTCTGTTTTTATTACAGTATTTAATTAAGTCTGATACATCATCCGCTATTCAATATCTGTTCCAATCATTCCAATCTAACACCGCCATTTTAAGATGCCCTGCTCATTTTTCCAGTTATAAAGGACGTGCTCGATCTGAGCGGGTATCCAGTGGAGTTTGAATCTGCACAGCATCAAATCACAGAAGCCCAACCCTCCAGCCTTACGTTTCATTTGCAGACACTCTACGTATAAATGGAAATCTAATGGGACAGCCCTCCATTTACTTCCAGATTTTTAAGTAATCCAATTATTGAAAAACACCATCACTCCTAATAAATGACAATGCACATATGGTTCCACCCGTCGCACAACCGCCAGAAGCAGCCAGTGAAACGATTCCATGGGCTACAACCATGAAAATCCACTGGGTAGGTTCCACCACTGTGGACCCCACTGGAGTTTGTGAAGTCACTGAAATGAATTGAGCGACGAGATCCCTTCAAATAACTGGCATCACTGGAATGTCAGAGAAATGAAGACTTTCAGAGTTAACAACTTGCATTTATCTTCTTCTGAGACAGTCCCTTGGAGTCGAGGATGACTTGCTTCCACACTAACATGAGTTCTCAGGTGACTGAGGAGTCCACTGTGGGACCTGCAGACTCTGTCACAAGTGGGGCAGACGGTGGTTGAAGGAACGGGTGGTTGGGGAGCCTGGATCACCGTGGCTCCTTCAGCTGTCTACGCTTGGCTTCAGCTTGCTCTCAGCAACGAGACTCGAGGTGCTCAGCCTCCTTCTGGATGCTTTTTCTCCACTTTGAGTGGTCTCGGGCCAGGGATTCCCAGGTGTCGGTGGGGATGTTGCACTTTTTCAAGGAGGCTTTGAGGGTGTCCTTGAAACGTTTCCTCTGCCCACCTGAGGCTCGCTTGCGATGCGACTTTAACGTAGTAAAACGTCCAAAGGCACTTCACAGGAGCGTTATCAAACAAGATGTGGACCTGGCTTGTTCCAAAGATCAACTGAACTAATTAAACACATTTGAGCAAAGCCAAAGCTTTGAACACAATGCACATACCATAGGCCTCTTCAGACAGAATCATTGCTTAGCTACAGTCAACACATCCCTTACTTTTCTCCGTGGACGGCAAGAATTCTTGGCTCTCCACATCTCCCTGACCCCACAGCTAATCTTTCTAATTCTGGACAGCTTAACCATACCCAACTCCACAGCTAACCGTCCGGATCCAGAGCTCCACACCCTCCTCACTGTGATGCAAGAGGCATTGTAAAGAGTTTGCACAGTATTTCAATACAAGTAGCATCCACTTTCCTGAGACTACAGGGCTGCGCACTTGGAATGGAAAGTGGCCCTCTAACACTTTGACTCACATCCTACCTGTGGGAAAATACAATGGTTTGCTTGTTTCAGTGCTTTTTCAAGGGTTGCTGAAAAGTACTTTGTTGTGGCAAGGGCCTGATCAATCAACACAGAGAAAGAGGTATTGTGAAAAACATCCATTGTCCTTCATCAATTTTGCAAAGTGGAAAATAACTGTGGGGCTTTATTTTGTATTTATATATGTTGTAATGCATCTTTCGAGCTCAAGACTTAGAGCACCAGCATCAATTCCCTCCTCCCGTGCCTTCCTGGCAAAAAAAAATCCTATACATAGTTCCAGGCAAGTATCATTATGAGAACTAGCAAGGGAGAGGGTGGGATGGGGCAATGAATGAAATAAGAAAGTGCAAACTAGCAATAATGGATGAGAACTCAAACTGTACCAGGGAGGGGGACAGGAAAGCTGACCGAAAACCTTCTCCTGTGGATATTATCCTGTAACCGACTGCCTTCTCTGACTGGGAACATTCAGTATAAATACAGCACAAAATCGGGTATATAGTTTAATCCGCCATGATTCAACGAGTGCACTTGCTGCCCACTTACTGCTCATGTCCCACTTATATTAATGGAAAAAATATTCCATCAAATTCCCCGAGCAGCGAGGACTGAATGATGCAGTAGGTTAAGTACAAGCTTTTCGGCAAGAGAAGTGTTCTTTGATGTTAGTGTCAAGGCAGGTCACTGGTGCAGTGTAGAGGGTGCTGTATGATTCATATGACTGTAGCAAGGCCTGACCTTGGATTGTTTGATGCTGATACTGTGTAAACCAAAATGGGAAAAAGTTCCATTTCCCAGCATCAACACCCTCTCACCTTGCAGGTCACAAAAGCACAGAAAGTAAATTCCCAAAGCAGGTTTCCAGAAACTAGCAAAACCCATCTGGCAATAGCTGAGCAGGGGTCGAGGAGATAGAGGAGACAGAGGAGATAATGGAGATAGTGGAAATAGTGGAGCGAGGGTAGTGAGGGTGGAGGAGATAGTGGAGGTGGTGGAGCAGTGTCCGTTTTACCTCCGCCTGACTTTACTTTCCATTGAAGTCAATGGTGTTGAACAAGTGACCAATCAGCTGCCTGCCTCATGCCCTGCCAAAGTTCAGTCCCACCCCTAGAATTTTTTAAGCAATATGATGTCCTGTACGACTCTCCCCAATGGGTAACAAGGGATCGGAACACTACACATTCCTGTTCGGAAACCTTTTGGTTGTACAGAAAAGACAATTCGAATTGCAAACCCCCCACACACAATGGGTCAGTTTGCTAAGGGGAATGAAAGAATGTCT